>NC_069798.1:31114302-31739302 GCF_027406575.1 Nycticebus coucang
ATATTTCTAATATATACCCAGTGAATGAATGTCTGAAGTAGAATTAGAACTGGAGGTTCTCCAACTTTTCTTTTACTTCTCTCTCTCTCATTCACTCTGTGTGTGTGTATACAATTTAATAACTGCCATGATCAAGCTACAATGCATGCAGGACATATATTTGTGCTGTTCAGGGAGACTCAGGAAAAGGAGAACTAAGTTACCGAGAGAGCAATTTTATTCTATGGCTTTTGCCAATTTGAAGAAGCAGCTAATTCATAAACTGTATGAAAACTATATGGTAAGCACATTTAACTGTTCTAGGATTTTTCTCATGCTTCATGAAAACAGATCATAACTGGGAAACCAACTGTAAAATTAAAAGAACTAGATGTTGCCAATAAAGACCATCATTTCAGGAAAATAAATTTGTTTCTTGGAAGCTGTTCTTAAATGTATGCTTGAGGTGCCCACAAGAAAACTAATTCAACTGAGAAACAAATTGATCTCGCTTCACTGGTTTATATGAACAGAGTAAAACACACACCAACAGGTTATATCACTTAATAACTTCTTGTTCCCTGTAATGAATCAATGGCAAGATCACCTTGAATTATTATATTCTGAAATCATACAAACAAAGTTGCCTTGGACCACAGTTCATCTACTAAATTACAGGTTTCATTAAGAACATCTTCAGAGCCAACTGAATCAAGGTAATCAATTTGGTGTAGTCCTTTACCCTTTATATTTCAGAATTTTTATTTTAAAAAATTTTCTTTGTTAATAAGTTGGTAACATCAATGTGGGGATGAAATAAAAATGTACAATTTGAGGGTGGCGCCTGTGGCTCAAAGGAGTAGGGCACCAGCCCCATATGCTGGAGGTGGTGGGTTCGAACCCAGCCCTGGCCCAAAACTGCAAAAAAAAAAAGTACAATTTGATATTTTAGTTGGTGTCTGCAAATGTGCCATTATACGCTGTGATGGTATTTTATTGGCTTGTACAATGAAAAAATGGGGCACATCTTTGCAAAATCAAATTTTCTAAAGGCCTTAATTCTTCCTGGTATGTTTTCAAAAGTTACATGAAACTTTTATATTTACCTGGTGGAAGGTGGGAATTTGCAATTTATAATAAAAACTACTATTCAGTGCAGCTCTGCCACATAAATTGGCACCATATCAGAGCAGACAATGGAATAAAGCCTGAAAATCTTGCCAATAGTTTCTCTAAAGTTTCTTCTCTTCTGTGCTTCAGGCGGTATAGCAAATCTTTTTTAAATATGCCATGTATAAACAGTCCTTTCAGCTCAACTGTGGAGTACAGGCAGGGGCACAGATTATCCCTTTACTTTTTAGAAGCAAAAAGTTTAAACAGCAAACCAATAAGAAAAATTCCATCTGAAGGTAATTTTTAAATATCAGGAGGTGACAATTCATAAGTTCCTTAAAACAATCATTTTGCAATTCAAAAAGCTAATGGAAAGTCTTAAATACTCATTAAAATAGATTTCTAAATGAATTATGTTTGAAAAGGGGTGTCATATTATTTTATAAAAACCTTATTTTAGTATAACTTATTTTATAATAATTTTGCATAATTTATGCTTCCCTACTCTCTTTCCCTTTAAGAAATATATTTTTATGTAGATTTATTGAAAATTCAAATTTTACAAATTCAAATTGGACTTTCTCTGGCTTGACAACATTTCTTTAAAGCTGTAACTGCATTATCTAATTGTGTTAAACAAATCTCACTAATGAGGGTTCTCTTTATGTCATATTTTTAAAAAATATTTTTACCACAAATCTGCAATTACCAAAAAAAAAACCCCTAAAATTCTTTTGTCAAGTGGCTTTTCCACTGTTTTACTATAAAATGACGAGTATGCCTTTCATCCCATGGGGACACATTACTTTCAAATAATTTGCATGTTCCACATGTATTATGAAGAATTAGATTTCTAATATTCAAAGATTCATATCGTCATGTGCAGTTAATATTAATACTAAACAAAAATGATGGCACATAACATTTTTATTAGCCTGTGCAGTCTTATTGCAGTATTTATTTCCATTAAGCTACTGAATTACTGAAAATAACTAAGGAGATTTCAACAATTTTTAGAGTCTGAATGTGAAACTATTGATTTCAAAATTCATTAAAAATTTCAAATATCCAGGATTATAGGACTTAGGAAAATACCTATAATAATTTAATTCACATATTATATAACCAAAGTTGTGAAGGACTTCCCTAACACGACCTTGTCATTAATGTGGGTTTGCCGATCCTTTTACTTTTCTGGGCTTCTAGAAACCTTTCCCTAGATCCCATTCTCTTAGTCAAGAGGAAGGGGCCATGGAGGATGACTCTAGTTCAAGTTTAGTTTTGAAACACGTGTTAGCTAAGTGGCACTTTAGTTAATTATTGCACTGTGTTTAGCCTTATTTTAAGATGTATTTTCATCCTTTATTGCTTTCTTCTGTGAGGCTTCTGGACAGTAGTCCTGCATCTGTTCTGTTCAGGAGGTGGTTTTAAACAGATCAGCTCTTCACTATTGGTCCCAGCTTTCTGTTACTGACAGAAAAAACAATCTAAGAAGCCAACAATTAACTCCTACCATAATTGGTACCAAATAGACAAAACTTGGCTAATAACTGGCAACTTCTATAAACATTAACCTTACTTTCAATTCAGAACGAACAACCTAAGCCAAATACATACCCCTAACTGATCCCACAGGCTGCCCTATTGCCAGTTAGCTCACTGGTAGCTTGTCTATGCAAATAGCCTTCTGTCAGAGCATATCAGAAACCTTGCCTTTGTCCACCATAAAGTTTTCCCTTTCTTCTGCCTGCCTTTGAGTTTCTGCCAAAAACAAATGATGATGGCTGTGTCTTTTGCTACAACAAGCACAGAATAAAACACTTTTCTAGATCTCATTTGATTGTTTTTCATTTACTTTCATAATTTTGATTCATAATATAGTAGATTGATCTAGGTTAAAATTAGGTTTGAGGTCTTCTTTTATATAGTGCCTTGAACTAGAAGCAAAGAGGAGTTCCTGGGATTGATTATGGTCCAGTTTAGTTCACCAGTCCTAAAAAAAAATCTCTGTGTAATACACAGACACACAATGAGAGGGAATATAACTCATAGCTCTCTCTCTCTCTCTCTCTCTCTCACACACACACACACACACACTGAGAGGGAATGTCACTCATAACTCCACATAGAAGACCCACTATTAACATTTGTGTGTGTGTTTGTAATCACTCAATGTTAAAGCACTAGTATATAACACAAAAATAATAGTCATACATAGCTAAAACAGTGATACGTTCTGAAAAATTTGTTATATCATTTCATCATGTGAACATCATAGTCTCTACTTACATAAATCTACATGTTATTGCCTACTATATACCTATCCTATCACTTTTAGGCTGCAAACCTCAATAGCATGTATGGTACTGACTATTGTGAGCAATTTTAACATAAGAGTAAGTATTTGTGTATTTAAAAATATCTAAACATAGAAAAGACAAAGTCAAAATATGGTATTATAATCTGTGGGACCACCAAAGGAAAAGAGTGGTTGTGCTATAGAAAAACTATGAAGTTAAGTAGTATATAATATACAAGGTAAAGCATGTAAGTGTTTTAGCTATTTAAATATGAAAACAATTATTTATTTTTGGTTAAGTTAGGGAAGATTTCATGAATGAAATTAACATTTGAAAACCAGTAAATTTGGGATGGGCACCAAATAACGTTTCTTATTAGTGTTACTATTGATGCTGCTTTCTACTGTTGTCTAATTATTGGAATTTAAAATCTCATTATTCTACTATTAACATTTTTAATTGATCTACTGCTAAATTTGTTTCAGATTTAGAATTTGTGATACAATTAGACATCATGTCTTTCAATGATCTATTTTGAAGTGTTTCTTGTATAAAATGGCTTTTTTGAGGTGGTGCTTGGGTGAGGAATATTTCTATTGAAACTAGTTTTTCAGATGTCCATGGGTTTTCATAAAATGAGGGCTATTTTAGGCTTTTATTTTCTTTGCCGCACTGCATTGTCCATCTGTCAAAGTTCATCAAAGCCAAGAGCTCATATTCCTGCAATGAATTGGAAAAAGCAGGACCAAGAAAAAAGATATGTGGAGAATAATAAAAACTTCAAACCTGTTATTTAAAAAATGAATAGTCAGCATATAATCATATATACATAAAACTTTAAATGATATTTTGGTGGTACACAGTAGGAATTTTCACTTAGAGTAGAAGAACAACTGCGGGGCTTCTGGTTTCATCTCAGAAACATAAAAAGCTAGAAATAGCACCATTCTTGCCTTTCTGATGAGCAAAAAAGCTGGATAAACAGCAAATTAATGACTTTTATTAGAAACATCAGAGAATTGTGGTTGCAAGGTAAACAGCTAACATAAAATAAAGACAGGAGTATGAAAATATGAGCTTTTTCCTACATGAGTAAAATTCTACCTAATGATCTATAAGACTGTAAGTCAATTTAAGTAGATAATTGGATAAAAGTAGAGTGTGGGTTATTGTGAATGTAGAACCTCTCCTCCACAAAGGGCATGTTGCATATTCATTCTGGGTTGTACTCCAGGATCCCACTAGGTACCAACAAAAAAGATTTGATAAAAATCTGAGAAAGATCTCTCATGATGCCAACCTGGAAGAGTAGTGCTGCTATGAACAAAACTCAGCTTTTATGGACAAAATTTCACTTCTGGTGGGACTGCAAACTAATACATCCCTTTTGGAAGGAAGTATGGAGAATCCTCAAAGAACTCAATTGAGACCTCCCATTTGATTCTGCAATCCCATTTCTAGGCATCTATGGGTGGGTGGGAGCAGGAGGAATCCTCTTATCATAAAGACATTTGCACTAGACTGCTTATTGCAGCTCAGTTTACAATCACCAAAACATGGAAACAATCTAAATGCCCACCAACCCAGCAAAGGATTAACAAACTGTAGTATATGTATACTGTGGAATACTATTCAGCCATTAAAAAGATGGAGACTTTACTTCTTTTGTATTAACCTGGATGGAAGTGGAACACATTATTCTAATAAGGCATCACAAGAATGGAGAAGTAAAAATCCAGTGTTACTCAGTTCTGGGCACTCAGTTCTGGGTACTAATACGGGCAGTAGATGATCTAATACAAGATGGGGGATAAAGGAATGAGAAATCAGGGGAGGGGAGAAAGGAGGAGAATGGGGGTTCAGGTGTATGGCACACCTCTTGGGGTAGGACACAATTACAAGAGGGACTATACCTAACAAACACAATCAGTGTAACCTAATACTTTGTACTCTCAATGAATCCCAAATAATAAAACATAAATAAATAATATTTTTTTTCTAAAAAACAAGAAAAAATCAGACTTGCTTTTATAGGTTATAGGTACACTTTTAAATTAGAAACTCTGCAATGTTTATTAGTTGTACATTTATTAATTTTGTTAATAATTTATAACATAAACATATTGTTGGTAGTGCTAATAATAAAAGACCTGAGTTAAATTTTTCAAAAGAAAGAGAAAATGTGAGGGTGGCGCCTATGGCTCAAGGAGTAGGGCTCAGGTCCCATATGCCAGAGGTGGTGGGTTCAAACCCAGCCCTGGCCAAAAAAAAAAGAAAGAAAAAATGTGGAAGTGGTAAGGAAAAAAAAAATTTATGTATAGGAAAAAGACGCAAGTGTCAACTAAAACAAAAAAAAAAAATCACAATAGCTGAAGTGGAGCAATTTACTTACTCTTTATAAGAAGCCACTTTAAATGGAAAGAAATAGGTAATCTAAATGTAAAAGAATGAAAAATGATGCACCATCGAAACACTAATCAAAGGATAACAAGACTACTCTGAAAAATGAGACTTTAAGACAAGTAAAAATATAAGAGATAGAGAAGGACTTAATTATAATGAGATTTATTCTTCAAGAAGGCATAATAAGAGTGAACATCAATGTAGCAAACAATAAAGCTCCAAAATACATGAGGCAAAAACAGGTAGATATGAAAAGAGAAATAGACAAATCCACAATTACAAGAACTTCAACATGGCTTGGCACCCATAGCACAGTGGTTACAGCGCTGGCCATATACACCTAGGCTGTGGGTTTGAACCTGCCCAGGGCCAGTTAAACAACAATAACAACTGCAACAAAAAATAGCCAGCCTTGTGGCATCCCAAGAAACTTGGGAAGCTGAGGCATAAAAATCGCTTAAGTCCAAGAGTTTGAGGTTGCTGTGAGCTGTGATGCCACCACACTCAACCAAGGGAGACATAGTGAGATTCTGTTTCAAAAAAAAAAAGAAAGAAAAGAAATGAAAAGAAATGAAACTTTAACATTCCTTTCTCAGTAATGAATAGAACAGATAGGCAGACAGGAAAAAAAAATAAGAAAGAATATAGATTACCTACAAATGCAATTAACCAAGTTGGCCTTATTGATACAGAAAATTCAACCAAAGCAGCATATGAATTCTTCTCAAATGACCATGGAGCAACTATCAAGACAAACTTAATGTATTTCTTAAAAATAGAAATTACGCAAAGGCTCTTCTTGTATTAAAAATAATTAAATTAGAAATCAATATGAATTGTCCAAATATTTGGAAATTAAATAACACAGTTCTAAATAATTATGGCATAAAGAGAAAAATCTCAGATGTAAGTTTTGTTTCAATGCCTTTGGACTAAGTAAAATTAAAATAGAAATGATCAAGTTTACTTAGCAGAAAATATATTAATTTCATTAATTTATATGTAAATTTCATTAATTGCATATTTTAGAAAAAATGTCAAAAATCATTAATCCTAGCTACCACACTAAGAAACTAAAGAAAGGGAAGCAAATTAAATATTAAGCCAAATGGAAATAAGGAACTACTATGATAAGAATAAAAATAGCTGAAATTGTAAACATAAAAATAATGGAGATAAACAATAAAGATAAAACCTATTCATTTACAAGAACAATAAGATTAATTACTTTTTAGTTAATATAATTAAGAAAAAGATAGTGAAGATGCATATGTATTATCTGTGCCAATGTCAGTAATGACAGTGAGAAGATCATTTCTGATTCTAAGGACATTGAAATGCAGTAGAAGCATACTACAATTATTTGCTCATATATTTAATAACTTAGATGAAATGTGACACTAAAAGTCACAACTCCCTACATTGATTCAAAAAAGTTACTTGAATACCTTTTATCTATTAAAGAAACTGAGTTTTTGGTGGCACCTGTGGCTCAAGGAGTAGGGCGCCGGTCCCATATGCCGGAGGTGGTGGGTTCAAACCCAGCCCCAGCCAAAAAAAAAAAAAAAAAAAAGAAAGAAACTGAGTTTTTATTTAAAATATGTTCCAAAACATAGACAAAGCACCTTGAGCTTCATTAATTTCACAGCAAATTCTACCAAACACATTCAGGAGAAATCATAGCAAGTCTACATAATAGTTCCCAGAATATAGATTAAGAGGGAGAACTTTCAAAGTTATGTTATAAGGCCAACATCACCCTTATACCAAAATCATACAGTGATATTTCAAGGAAAGAAAACTAAAGCACAATGTTTTTCATAAAAATCACAATAAAATAGTAACAAAACAAATCCATCAAAACATAAAAATATATACATATAAAACATCATGACCATGTGTAGATTATCTGTGGCATGCAAAGCTGGTTTAACTTAAAAAAAAATCAGTCAATTCAATTTACTGTTTAAGAATTCATCAAATTAAAATATAGTATATATACATACAAAAATACACACACACATATATTATATACACAATCTCAAATAAATGTAGAAAAAAGCATTTGAAAAAATTTAACATTTAATCCTGACAAATACTCTTAGCATGTGATAAATAGAAGAGAAATCTTTCAATCTAATAAAGGACATCTACAAAAGAAACCCAGAACTAACTAACTTAACATACTTAATGGTGAGAGACTAAATATGTTTTATTGTAATCAAGAATAAAATGTGGAGGTCCTCTTTCATCACTCTTTTCAACATCATAAAGGAATTTTTAACCAGTTCAAGCAGGCAAGAAAAGTGAAAGAATCCAGATTGAATGGAAGATACAAAATTATCCTCATTTATAGATAATGCGTTTACATGTGTGTGTAAATTACATACAAATTTGTACATATGTAGGTCATTATAAAGGTTTTGAGTTACACAAAAATAAAGAAACATCTGTCCATGTGGACAGAAACAAACAAAGCCCTCCCAGCAACATGGATAGGCCAGCACAGTGAGACTTGCATGCGAGAATCAGAAAGGATGCTGTCAATGTGTTTCTTGGAAGTCAAATAATGGGCCGACTAAGGTAGTGCTTGTGGCTCAAGGAGTAGGGTGCTAGCCCCATATATCACGGGGGGTGGGTTCAAACCCGGCCCTGGCCAAAAACTGCAAAAAAAATTAATAATGGGTAACCATAACACAATCTGTCTCAAAACTTTCAAGGGACTGATACATATATGATTACAAAGACTTTACTTAAAAACTTTTAGAACTAACAAATTTGCTAGTTTGTTAATAAGTTCAATATATGAAAATCAATTGTATTCTTATATAAAATGAGGTAAAATTTTATTTGAAATAAAATTCAATACCATTTCCATGAAATTATAAAAAAAAGAAGTATTTAGATATAAATTTAACAAAGAACTTGCAGCAACTTTAGTCTAAAATACATTACACACCAATGGAAGACACACTATGTCCATGGATTTGAAGGTTCAATATTAATAAGATGTTCCCAATTTGACTTACAGATTCACCATCACTCTAATCAAACCTAAGAGGCTTGCATGTAAATATTGACAACTTGATTCTAAAATTTTTATGGATTGCCAAATTAAGTAAAGTGGATAAAACCATTGTGAAAAAGAACAAAATTAAAGAATTCAACTATATGACTTCACTTTAACTATACAGCTACAAAAGTTAAGAGAGTGTAGTAGTGATAAAAGGAAAGATATAAATTAGGGCTGGATATGGGTGCTTCATGCTTGTAATCCTAGTGCTCTGGGATGCTGAGGTGAGCACTAGTTGGACTGCTTGAGCTCAGGATTTGAAGACCAGCCTGAGCAAGAGTGAGACCCCTGTCTCTAATAAAAAAGAGAGAGAGAGAGAAAGATATAAACTAGTGGAACAGTCCAGAAAGTCCAGAATAGATTTACACAAAGATAACGAGCTGATGTTTGATAAAGTTTCAAAAGGAATTAAATGAAGAAAAAATAGGTTCTACAACAAACTGGAAAAGTAGAACTTCCACATGCAAAACAGTGAACTTTGACATATACCTTGCACTCTACACAGAAATTATCTCAAAATGGAATTATTGACCTTAATATTAAATGAAAACTATAAAAAATAGATGAAACAGAGGCAGACAAATATGTTTCACCTTGGGTTTGAAAATGAGTTCTTAGATATATCACCAAAAGTACAGGTAATAAAAGTACAAGTTATTCACACACTGGATAAACTGAAGTTCATTTAATTTTTTAAAAAATCGATCTGAGAAAGGCACTGTAGAAATAACGAGCTAGAGACTCAGAGAGAATATCTGTAAGTCACATACTGGATAAAGGAAATGTATTCAGAATATAGAAAGGAATCCTGAAACTCATCAATAAAACAACCTAACAACAAATAGGAATGAATATGAATAGAAATTTCAGGAGAAAAAAAATACAAGAATGGTAAATAAACCTATGGAAAGTTGTACATTATCATTTATCCTCAGAGAAATCTGAATTAGAAGTATAATGTTAATAAAAAATTTCTAAAATATTAAAAAAGATTATATCAAATGCTGGTGAGACTAAAGAATACTGAGAATCATCACTTGCTGATGGTGAAAAGTTGAAATGTTATAATCACTTTGAATGAGAGTTTGGAAATATTTTAAAGTTGACTGTACACTTATCATCAGATTCAGCAATTCCACTCCCATGTATTCATCTACATGCACTGAAAACATAAATCCATACAAAAACTTATACATGAATGTTATAGCAAATTTATTAATAATTGGCTCCAAAAGGAAACAGCCAAGTACTTTAAGAGTTGAACCAATAATAAATAAACCGTGGTACCTACATAAATTGGAATAATATTAAACAATGGAAAGTAAAGAGCTACTGATTTATATAACATCACAGAAGAATCTTTTTTTTTTTTTTTGTAGAGACAGAGTCTCACTTTATCACCCTTGTAGAGTGCTGTGGCGTCACACAGCTCCACAGCAACCTCCAACTCCTCAGCTTAGATGATTCTCTTGCCTCAGCCTCCCGAGTAGCTGGGACTACAGGCGCCTGCCACAACACCCAGCTATTTTTTTGTTACAATTTGGCTGAGGCTGGGTTTGAACTCACCACCCTCCATATATGGGGCCGGCACCCTACCCATTGAGCCACAGGTGCTGCCCTATCACCGATGAATCTTAAATGAATTTTGTGAAATGAAAAAGAATTTATCCCACATAAATCCCTTGATTCAGTTTATATGATACTAAATCCAAAAGGAACACAGTTGCAAGGTCAGAAATTAGAGTTGTGAAAGTTGCAAGTGATTAACTACAAAGAGACTACACAGGTGAGTTTTTAGTGTAATAACCAGTCTTTTTCTTTTTGATCCTAGTCTGATAGACACATAACACTACACATTTGTCAAAACCTATAAAAAAGCACATCCCTAAAATAAAGAAAAGTCATCATATGTTAAACTTTACCATCAAAATAAGTCAACTGAGATCTTGGAGAAATCCCAAGGTGGATCTAACTACACAATAAATGTGTGTCTTAATCTCACTAAAGGTGACTAAATAACATTGGAAGCATTCTTTTTACTGTGGACTATAAGGCTTTCCAAGAGAACTGCAGATAAACACAGTACTCTAGTGTATAATATGTTTCTTTTTTTTTTAAGGGTTATAGTTCGCAGTTCTGGAACTCCTTTACATATCTACTAGTGTTGAATGAAGAAGTTAATAAACACAGATAATGGGAGCCAGATTATTTACTGCCACAGAAAGAATTTAACAAACAAAAAAGAGGGGAAGAGTAGAATGAATACTGTGGTGCTGAAGTAAAGATGTCAGAATAAACTAGTTTTATGTAAAGGTGTATACAAACTGATTCACAAATAAATATTCATATGTATGTATAGGAAATATATTTACACATGCATTTGTACATCACCTTGAGTCTCCAAAAAGTCTTGGGAAACTTCAAGTCTCCTTTGCTGTTGTTCTTTGGTGAGCTCCTTGGGGACCATTTTTGCACATACCTTTCTTACGCCAATATTTTTAAGTTAAGATGTTTCTTACTGTTTCTCTATCAATGTTTACTTGATCTGCTATGCTTCTCACTATCAGTCAATGATTTTGACACACAAAATCATTAGTTCTACTGGTTGCCTGACCTCTCTTCATCAGTGACTCTCCTTGTGCACTGCCATTTTCTTCATAGCATTATCCCCATAAATTTGAACTAACATGTTCCTGATTTTACTCCCTCTCTTGCAAAGTTTAACAAGAAATTTAATATTTTTTCAATGCTCTAATTCAACCTCTGACATTCTCATAACAGCAAATAAAAACATGCAACAACAATAATGAATGCTACTCAGCAAGATACTACCAGAAGTTCACATGAACACAACTGTGAGACACTGATATACCAAGGTTATGAAACTTTACCAGTTGCCAATGTAAGGGTGTAGTGGCAAGTTCATAAACTTGATTTCATATATACCTATATTCATATATATACAAACGTGTGTATCTTTTTATATATATATAGGCACATACATGTGATCATACACATATACTACAAAAAATGAATACATACTTATATATCTACCATCATATAGATATATTAAAAGTTAAATTTATATATGTTGCAAATTTTTATAATTTCCTTTGATGTATAAACTAACTTAGGCATAATAATTTGTAAATATATAATTTATGTATTTTATTAACAATATATGAATTATAAATGACAATTATATATTTTATATATCTTATCATATATAAATACATATAAAATTTACTATCTTTTTTCACTGTGTCTGGAAAAGGTTATTCCCAAGTAGCCTTCATATCAAAATATTAGTCTTCTATAAAAAAAATACAGTTCCTTAGAAAAATGTCTTAGTCTAGGGTGTATACAGTTGTAAAGAGAAAATATAAGATGTGTCAGAAGTATTTTGTGATTTTTGAAAATAAACACTAAAATAAAATAGTAAAATGATTTAGAGAATGATAGGTATTGTCAAAAGGATGCATGAGCCATCTTGCAAAAGCTCCCAATGGCCAAAGATGGTTCGAGTGATAAAATGAGTAAAGATACAATGAATTACAGGCAGTGTCCATGTTATGAATAAGATAGGTTCTACAGGTTTGTTCTTAAGTGGAATTTGCGTGTAAAGTGGAACAGGTACATTTACCTTTTACCTGTAATATCCTCTATTCATAAGTGTGAGTTGTATGTGAGTTTAGATATTTGAAACTCAGGTACTTACTGTAATAGCCTCCATTTGTAACTAAGACTTGTACCTAAGTTGGATGTTGAGGACTTTAGTTGAGGACTGCTTGTATAACCCAAAGCATAAAATAAATATTTGGGGGTTTATATAAAAATTTAGAAATGGTAAAATAAATGTATTGATGGAGAAGGAATACAACATCTTTATGGAGTAACTGTAATTAACATGTGTAGTTACTTTCTTCTGAAATGGGGGAGCAGGCTTAACTGATAAGTGTGATAAAGGAACAATATGGTTATAATGAAAAAACCTGGAAGATAATCACTTTAACTTGGTATCTTTGTGCTATTTTTTTTTCAGAAAACATATACCTCAATCATAATCACAAGAAAGCATCAAACTCAAATTTTGAGATATTCTACAAAATACCTGGCCAGTATTCTTCAAAACTCTTTTTTTTTTTCATTATGTTAGATTAATATGAGGGTACAGATGATTAGGTTACATTGTTTGCATTTGTTAGGTAAAGTACAACTTGTAGTTGAGCCCTTCACTCAGGGGGTGTGCTCTATACCCTTACATTGTGCCCATTAGGTGAGAGCTTACTACTCCCCCTTCTTCCTCCCTGTGCCCCCTTAATCTCCCCCCTACATTATCTTCAAAACCTATTAAGGTCATAAAACAAGAAAAGCCTAAAAAAATGTGAGAGATAGGTGAAGTCTCAGGAAATTAGACTAATAAATGCAATTTAGGATCCTAGAACCGAAAATAGACAATAATGAAAAAAAATCTAGTGGATTCTGACTTAAGTCTTTAGTCAATTGTATTATACCAAGGTTTATTACTTATTTTTGAAAATGTACTATGGTTATGTAAGATGCTAACATTAGGGGAAAGTAAAGTAGGGGCATACAGAAATTCTCCTATGTTTGCAATATTTAGTATTAATTTAAAATTATTTCAAGGTAAAAAGTTTTCAAAAATACATAATAGTATTATTATTTAAAGTTATCTATAAATACTATATTGGTATAAGAATTTCCATATGTGAGAATCCGTACATTAAATATTCAAAAGTTTTTGCACAAAATTAACCAAATAAAGAAATTCTAAGAGCAATTGAAAAATAAATGAAAGAAAATACAAAACACTGGTCACAATTGCTGAAGAATAAGAAAAATAATTCTTTTTTTTAATTATTGTTAAATCATAGCTGTGTACATTAGTGCAATCAAGGGGTACAATGTACTGGTTTCACATAAAATCTGAAATATTCTCATCAAACTGTTCAAATGCCCTTCATGGCATTTTTCTTAGTAATTGTATGTAGACATTTGTATTTTGCATTGGCTGTTCAAAGATCAAATAATGGTAAGTAGCTGGACTCATCTCTTGGTTCTCTATTCTGTTCTAGACATCTACTTTGTTTTTGTGCCAGTACCATGCTGTTTGTATCACTATCAATTTATAGTACAGTCTCAGGTCTGGTAGTGTGATTCCTCCTGCTTTGTTTGTATTTCTGAGTAATGTCTTGGCTATTCGAGGTTTGTTCTGATTCCATATAAAATGAAGTATTATTTTTTCAAGATTTTTAAAATATGACAATGGAGCTTTAATAGGAATTGCATTAAAATTATATATTGATTTAGGTAGTATAGACATTTTAACAATGTTGATTCTTCCCAGCCATGAGCATGGTATGCTTTTCCATTTGTTAACATCTTCAGCTATTTCTTTGCTTAAAGTTTAATAGTTCTCTTTATAGAGATCTTTCACATCCTTTGTTAGATATACTCCCAAATATTTCATCTTCTTTGGCACTACTGTGAAAGAATAGAGTCCTTGACTATTTTTTCGGCTTGGCTATTGTTGGTATATATAAAGGCTACAGATACATGGGTGTTGATTTTGTAGCCTGAGACATTGCTGTATTAACTGATCACTTCTAAAAGTTTTATAATAGAATCCCTAATGTTTTCCAGGTATACGATCATATCATCTGCGAAGAGTGAAATTTTGATCTCTTCTGACCCTATGTGGAGATCGCCTTTTCCTCCCTAATTGCAATGTCTAAAACTTCCATTACAATGTTAAAGAGCAATGAAGATAAAGGGCAACCTTGCCTAGTTTCTGATCTAAGTGGAAATGATTTAAATTTAACTCCATTCAATATGATATTGGCTGTGGGTTTCCTGTAGATGGCCTCTATTAGTTTAAAAAATGTCCCTTATATACCAATTATCTTAAGTGTTCAGATCATGAAGGGATGCTGGATATTATCAAAAGCTTTTTCTGCATCAATTGAGAGAATCCTGTGGTCTTCATTTTTTAGTTAGTATATGTGTTGAATAACATTTATAGATTTATGTACATTGAACTAGCCCTCACACCCTGAGATAAACCCCCCTTGGACATGGTGTATAATTTTTTTGATGAGTGGTTGGATTCTGTTTGTTAGGATCCTACTGAGTATTTTAGCATCAATATTCATTAGTGATATTGGTCTATAATTTTCGTTTCTTGTTGGGTCTTTCCCTGGTTTAGGGATCAAGGTGATGATTGCTTCGTAGAATGTATTGGGTATTTTTTTTTTATTATTGTTGGGGATTCATTGAGGGTACAATAAGCCAGGTTACACTGATTGCAATTGTTAGGTAAAGTCCCGCTTGCAGTCATGTCTTGTCCCCATAAAGTGTGACACACACCAAGGCCCCCCGTCCCTCTTTCTGCTTCCCCCCATAAACTTAATTGTCATTAATTGTCCTCATATCAAAATTGAGTACATAGGATTCGTGCTTCTCCATTCTTGTGATGCTTTACTAAAAATAATGTCTTCCACTTCCATCCAGGTTAATACGAAGGATGAAAAGTCTCCATTTTTTTGAATGGCTGAATAGTATTCCATGGTATACACATACAACAGCTTATTAATCAATTCCTGGGTTGGTGGGCATTTAGGCTGTTTCCACATTTTGGTGATTGTAAATTGAGCTGCAATAAACAGTCTAGTACAAGTGTCCTTATGATAAAAGGATTTTTTTCCTTCTGGGTAGATGCCCAGTAGTGGGATTGCAGGATCAAATGGAGGTCTAGCTTGAGTGCTTTGAGGTTTCTCCATACTTCCTTCCAGAAAGTTTGTACTAGTTTGCAGTCCCACCAGCAGTGTAAAACTGTTCCCTACTCTCCACATCCACACCAGCATCTGTAGTTTTGAGATTTTGTGATGTGGGCCATTCTCACTGGGGTTGGATGATATCTCAGGATTGTTTTGATTTGCATTTCTCTAATATATAGAGATGATGAACATTTTTTCATGTATTTGCTAGCCATTTGTCTGTCATCTTTAGAGAAAGTTCTATTCATGACTATTGCCCATTGATATATGAGATTGTTCGCTTTTTTCATGTGGATTAATTTGAGTTCTCTATAGATCCTAGTTATCAAGCTTTTGTCTGATTGAAAATATGCAAATATCCTTTCCCATTGTGTAGGTTGTTTCTTTGCTTTGGTTATTGTCTCCTTAGCTGTACAGAAGCTTTTCAGTTTAATGAAGTCCCATTTGTTTATTTTTGTTGTTGTTGCAATTGCCATGGCAGTCTTCTTCAGGAAGTCTTTCCCCAGGCCAATATCTTCCAGTGTTTTTCCTATGCTTTCTTGGAGGATTTTTATTGTTTCATGCCTTAAATTTAAGTCCTTTATCCATCGTGAATCAATTTTTGTGAGTGGGGAAAGGTGTGGGTCCAGTTTCAGTCTTTTACATGTGGATATCCAGTTCTCCCAACACCATTTATTGAATAGGGAGTCTTTTCCCCAAGGTGTGTTCTTGTTTGGTTTATCAAAGATTAGGTGGTTGTAAGATGTTAGTTTCATTTCTTGGTTTTCAATTCTATTCCAAGTGTCTAATCTCTGTTCTTCTGCCAGTACCATGCTGTCTTGAGCACTATGGCATTGTAGTACAGACTAAAATCTGGTATGCTGATGCCCCCAGCTTTATTTTTATTACTAAGAACTGCATTAGCTATATGGGTTTTTTTCCGGTTCCATACAAAACGCAGAATCATTTTTTCCAAATCTTGAAAGTACGATGTTCGTATTTTGACAGGAATGGCAATGAATAGGTAGATTGCTTTGGGAAGTATAGACATTTCAACAATGTTGATTCTTCCCATTCATGAGCATGGTATGTTCTTCCATTTGTTAATATCCTCTGCTATTTCCTTTCTGAGGATTTCCTAGTTTTCTTTATAGAGGTCCTTCACCTACTTCATTAGGTATATTCCTAGGTATTTCATTTTCTTTGAAACTATGGTGAAGGGAGTTGTGTCCTTAATTAGCTTCTCATCTTGACTGTTATTGGTGTATACAAAGGCTACTGACTTGTGGACATTGATTTCATATCCTGAAACATTACTGTATTTTTTTATGACTTCTGGGAGTCTTGTGGTTGAGTCTTTGGGGTTCTCTAAGTATAAGATCATGTGATCAGTAAAGAGGGAGGGTTTGACCTCCTCTGCTCCCATTTGGATTCCCTTTATTTCCTTGTCTTGCCTAATTGTATTGGCTAGAACTTCCAGCACTATGTTGAATAGTAAAGGTGACAGAGGACAACCTTGTCTGGTTCCAGTTCTAAGAGGAAAAGCTTTGAGTTTTACTCCATTCAGTAAAATATTGGCTATGGGTTTGTCATAGATCGCTTCAATCAGTTTTAGAAATGTGCCACCTATGCCTATACTCTTCAGTGTTCTAATTAGAAAAGGATGCTGGATTTTATCAAATGCTTTTTCTGCATTTATTGAGAGGATCATGTGATCTTTATTTTTGCCTCTGTTAATATGGTGGATAACGTTTATGGACTTGCGTATGTTAAACCAGCCTTGCATCCCTGGGATGAAGCCTACTTGATTATGATGAATGACTTTTTTGATGATAAACTGTAATCTATTGGCTAGGATTTTGTTGAGAATTTTTGCATCTATATTCATGAGTGAGATTGGTCTGAAATTCACCTTTTTGTTTGGGTCTTTTCCTGGTTTTGGTATCAGGTTGATGTTTGCTTCATAGAATGTGTTGGGGAAGATTCCTTCTTCCTCAATTTTTTGGAATAATTTCTGCAGTGCAGGAATAAGTTCTTTTTTGAAGGTTTGATAGAATTCTGGAGTGAAGCCATCTGGACCAGGGCATTTTTTGGTTGGAAGATTTTTTATTGTTTCTTTGATCTCAATGCTTGAAATTGGTCTGTTCAGGAGCTCTATTTCTTCCTGGCTAAGTCTAGGGAGGGGGTGTGATTCCAAATATTGATCCATTTCCTTCACATGGTCAAATTTCTGGGCATAGAGTTTCTGGTAGTATTCAGAGATGATCTCTTGTATCTCTGTGGGATCAGTTGTTATTTCCCCTTTATCATTTCTGATTGAGGTTACTAGGGATTTTACTTTTCTATTCCTCGTTAGTCTGGCCAATGGTTTATCTATTTTATTTACTTTTTCAAAAAACCAACTCCTTGTTTCATTAATTTTCTGAATGATTCTTTTGTTTTCAATTTCATTGATCTCTGATTTGATTTTGTATGTTTCTTTTCTTCTACTGAGTTTAGGCTTAGATTGTTCTTCTTTTTCCAATTCTATAAGATCTCTTGTGAGATTGTTGATGCACTCTCTTTCTGTTTTTCGAATGTAGGCATCTAAAGCGATGAATTTTCCTCTCAAAACTGCTTTTGCAGTATCCCACAGGTTTTGGTAGCTTGTGTCTTCATTGTTGTTATGCTCAAGGAAGTTAATGATTTTCTGTTTTATTTCTTCCTGCACCCATCTCTTATTCAACAGAAGATTGTTTAATTTCCATGCCTTTGAGCATTTTTGTTAGAGTTGAGTTCCACCTTTAGTGCCTTATGGTCTGAGAAGATACAAGGTAAAATTTCAATTCTTTTGATTCTGTTGATATTTGTTTTGTGTCCCAGGATATGTTCAATTTTGGAGAATGTTCCATGGAGTGATGAGAAGAATGTATATTCTTTATCTTTGGGGTGGAGTGTTCTATATGAGTCTATCAAGCACAGTTGTTCTCATTTAAATCTCTTATATCTTTGTTTAATTTCTGTTTAGAGGATTTGTCTAGCTCTGTAAGAGGAGTGTTAAAGTCCCCTGTTATGTTGGTGTTATCAGATATCATATTGCTCAGACTGAGTAAGGTCTGTTTCAAGAATTTGGGAGCATTTAAATTGGGTGCATAAATATTTAGAATTGAAATGTCCTCTTGTTGTAGTTTTCCCTTGACCAATATAAAGTGACCATCTTTGTCTTTTTTTACTTTAGTTGCTTTAAATCCACATGTATCTGAAAATAAGATCACAACTCCTCTTTTCTTCTGAATACCGTTTGCCTGAAAAATCGTCTTCCAATCCTTGACTTGGAGCTATAATTTGTCTTTTGAAGCCAGGTGCGTTTCTTGCAGACAGCAAATGGATGGCTTGTGTTTTTTAATCCAGTCAGCCAATCTATATCTCTTCAGTGGGGAATTCAAGCCATTAACATTTATTGAGATAATTGATAAGTGTGGTAGTATTCTATTTGTCTTATTTGGTGAGAGTCCATTGCTTAGTTTTATCTTTTGCATCAGTGTGGAGGTTAGGTTCTGTGCTTTAATTTCTGAGTTCTTACTTTGCTGCTGATCCATTGTGGTGGTCAGTGTGCAGAATAGGTTGAAGTATTTCCTGGAGAGCTGGTCTTGTTGTGGCAAATTTCTTCAATGTTCGTATATCCGTAAATGATTTGATTTCTCTGTCAATTTTTAAGCTTAGCTTAGCAGGGTACAGAATTCTGGGCTGGAAATTGTTCTGTTTAAGTAGATTAAAGGTAGATGACCATTGTCTTCTTTCTTGGAAAGTTTCATTACAGAAGTCTGCTGTCACTCTATTGGATTTACCCCTGTAGGTCAACTGGCGCTTACTCCTGGTAGCTTGCAGAATCTTTTCTTTTGTCTTGACTTTGGACAGTTTCACTACAATGTGTCTTGGAGAAGCTCGGTTAGAGTTGAGGCGACCTGGGGTCCGATATCCCTCTGAAAGCAGTGTGTCAGAATCTTTGGTGATGTTTGGGAAATTTTCTTTTATAATATTCTCTAGTATGACTTCCATTCCTCTGGGGCATTCTTCTTCCCCTTCTGGAATTCCTATAACTCGTATGTTGGAACGCTTCATAAAGTCCCATAATTCTGACAGTGAACGTTCTGCTTTCTCTCTCTTCTTTTCTGCCTCTTTTACTATCTGAGTTGTCTCAAGAACTTTGTCTTCTACCTCTTAATTCTTTCTTCTGCATGGTCTAACCTGTTGCTGATACTTTCCATTGCATCTTTAAGTTCCCTAATTGACTGTTTCAGTTCCTTCAGTTCTGCTATATCCTTTTTATATTCTTCATATCATTCATCTCTTATTTGATTCTGTTTTTGGATTTCCTTTTGTTTATTTTCCAATTTATTAGCAGTTTCCTTCATTGTTTCCATCATTTCTTTCATTGTTTTCAACATGTGTATTCTAAATTCCCTTTCTGTCATTGCTAACATTTCTTTATAGGTGGAATCATCTGCAGTAGCTACCACATGGTCCCTAGGCGGAGTTGTTCTGGACTGGTTCTTCATGTTGCCTGGAGTTTTCTGTTGATTTTTCCTCATGAGTGATTTTTTTTTATCTGTTTCCTTGCCCTAATTTTCCTTTCACTTCCTCTTGCTCTTTAATTTCTCGTGCCTGCTTAAGTTGCAGGTGGGTTTAGATGGATTAAACATACGTGACCACTTGCCATTTTTCCACTGTTTTAGTCCTCCTTTTGGGGTCCAGAAGTCTCTAACTGACTCCCTGTATCCTCACAGGGGTGATGATAGGCAGATCCGACCAGCCAGAGATGCCTGGAGTCCTATCTCCCCAGACTCACGGTGCCCAGATGCAAGGAAGCTGTTACTCAGCCACCATCTTGCACCGCCTCTCTGAATGTATTGGGTATTATTCCTTCTTTTTGTATATTGTGGAAGAGGTTTAGTAATACATATACTAGTTCTTTTTTTAAAGGTTTGGTAGAATTCTTACATGAAGCCATCTGGTCCTGGGCTATTCTTTTTATGGAGATTTTGTATAGTTGATGATATTTCAGAACTTGATATAGGCCCGTTGAACATTTCCACTTTGTTCAGGCTAAGTCTTGGTACGTGGCATGCTTATAAGTATTGGTCCATTTCCTTCAGATTTTCATATTTCTGAGAGTAAAGTTTCTTGTAATATTCATTAAGGATATTTTTAGTTTCTGAGGGGTCTGTTGTTATTTCATGTTTACCATTTCTGATTGATGAAATTAGAGATTTTACTCTTTAGGTTTATCTATTTTATTGACCTTTTCTGAAAACCAACTTTTGGATTTATTGATCTGTTGTATAATTCTTTTATTTTCAATTTCATTTAATTCTGCTCTGATTTTGATTATTTCTTTTCTTCTGCTGGGTTTGGGGTTGGAATGTTCTTCCTTCTCCAGTTGCTTGAGATGTCCCAGTAAGTTATTAACTTCCTCTCTTTCTGTTTTGTTGAGGAAGGCTTGCAGTGCTACAAATTTCCCTCCTAGGACTGCCTTTGCAGTAACCCAGAGGTTCTGATAATTCGTGTCTTTATGGTTGTTTTGTTCCAAGAATTTGGTAATTGTTACTTAATCTCATCTATAACTCTTCTATCCTTCAGCATAAGGTTATTTAGCTTCCATGTTTTTGTTTGGGTATGCAGATTCCTATTGCTATTGAGTTCGACTTTTATTCCATGACAGTCTGAGAAGATTCAAGGAATAATTTTTATTTTTTTAAATTTGCTGAGGTTAGTTTTTTGACCTAGGATGTGGATGATTTTGGAGTATGTTCCATGGGCTGATGAGAAGAATGTGTATTCAGTTTTGTTGGGATGAAATGTTCTATAGATCTCTGTTATATCCAGATGTTGAATGATAAAGTTTAAATCTAAAATTTCTTTGCTTAGCTTCTTTTAGGAGGATCTATCCAGCACTAATAAAGTGGTGTTAAAATCTCCAACTACTATGGAACTGGAGGAAATAAAGTTGCTCGTGTCTGTTAGAGTTTCTCTTATAAATTGAGGTGCATTCTTTTTGGGTGCATAAATATTATTATTTGATATCTCATCATATTGATTATTATCTTTAACAAATATGAATTGTCCATCCTTATCCTTCCTTATTTTTGTTGGTTTAAAGCCTATTTATCTGCAAATAGGATTGCAACACCTACTTTCTTCTGCTTTCCATTTGCCTGGAATATAGATGACCATCCCTTCACCTTGAGTCTATATTTATCTTTTAAGGTACAATGAAATTCTTGTATGCAGCAGATATCTGGCTTGAGGTTTTGTATCCAGTCAGCCAACCTGTGCCTCTTTAAATGATAATTTAAAGCATTCACATTAATTGAGAATACTGATAAGCCTTTGGAGAGTCCAGTGGACATTTTTAATCCTTTTGTGAGTGTTGAAGTTGGAATTTGATCAAAAGTTTCTGGGTGAGTTTACTTTTGTGGTGGTGGACTACACTGGTCTTTATGGAGGATAGGTCTGGGAATATCCTGGAGAGCTGTTTTAGTTATGGCAAATTTCTTCAACATGTGAATGTCATTAAACTATTTAATTTCTCCCTCATAAATGAAACTTTATTTAACTGGATACAGGATCCTGGGTTGTAAGTTATTTTGTTTTAGGAGATTAAATTCGATGACCATCCTCTTCTAACTTGAAAGATTTCAGCAGAGAATTCTGCAGTTAGTCTAGTATTCTTCACCTTGTTGGTTATGTTTTTCTTTTGTCTGTCTGCTTTCAGAATTTTCTCCTTCATATTAACTTTAATGAAATTGATTATGATGTGTCTGGGAGATGTCTTATTCAGGTTGAGTCATGCTGGAGTTCTGAAACTGTCTGCTATCTGAATTTCAGAATTTCTTGGCGTGTCTGGAAAGTTCTCTTTCCTAATCTTATGAAGAAGGGACTCTGTGCCTTGTAAAGCCACTTCATCACTTTCGGGCACCCTATAAGATGAATATTGGTTTTCTTCAAATTATTCCAGAGCTCCCTGAGTGAGTGATCTGTTTTTTCCCCCCATTTCTTTTCCTGTTTGAGAGTTTGGGAGCATTTGAAAGCTTTGTCTTCAATGTCAGAAATCCTTTCCTTCTGCTTGCTCCATTCTGTTACTGTGAGATTCTACAGTATTTCTCAGATCTTTGAGGGCTGCAACTTCTTGTCTCAATGTGTCAAAATCTTTGGTCATTTGGTCTTTGAATTTGTTGCATTCTTGAGACATCTTTTGGATTACTACTTGGAATTCTAATTCAATCTTATTTGCTATCCAGATTCTGAATTCAATTTCTGACATCTCAGTGCTTTGTTTCTGCATGGGATCTTGTGTTGCATCTGCCTTATTGTTCCTTGGGGGAGTTGATCTACTCTGATTATTCATATTGCCAGAGTTTTCCATCAATTACGCCTCATGATTGTTGTTCACCGTTGCCTCTGGCCATCCTCAGAGTTGGGGAGTTGTCTCTCCAAGATTAGACCCCAGAAGAATCACTCTATTATTGCTGGATCTTTGTAGGGAGTGACCCCATGTAGCTCCTCTGGGGCTGCCCAACCAGGGAGTTCTGGTCATGGGAGCAGCTGTGGAATGTGACACACCCAGATCCACCAACAGGTTAGGGGGTGGTGCACATGATTCTGGGAGTGCCTGGCACTCAGTGACTTTGGCACAGAGAGCCCAAGGTTCCAGAAGTCTCTGGCAAGGTGAAGGCTCTGTGCAGAGGCAGGGAGGGCTCCAGAGGGCATGTGGCTACCTGAGACCCTGTCCAGACTAGTGGGCCAGTGTGGAGGTAGGGAGGATATGGGAGGGAGGACGGTAGTTTCACGACTCCTGGAGTTCCTGCCCAGAGCATGTGGAGGCCCGTTGAGCACAGGGCATGGGGCCATGTAATTTCCAGTGGAGTCCCTGGCCGGGACAGGTGTGGGTCACTGATCTCGCAGTTGCCAGTGATTTCCTGGCCTGGGCAGGCATGTGGAGGACAGGCCATGGGGCTGCCAGTGAGTCCCTGGCCGGGGCAGGAGGACGGAGGCCTGGGCGGGTGCAAGTCATGGGTAGCAGGTTGCAGGTTGAGGTGCGGCTGCCAGCAAGTCCCTGTCTGGGGTGGGTGTATGGACAGAAAATGAATTCTTGAAGTAAAAATTTAGCAAGAACAATTTATAATCTACAACTAAAATCTTTGAAAAGAAAAAAGAGAAGAGAAAAATTGAGAGACATGTTAGATTGCATATGGGAATATTTAATAGTATAATCATGCAAATTCATCAAAAATTAATATATAAAATTTTTCAAATAAATTTAAAACTTTATTTAAAATGTTAAAACTTGATAAATAGACTTACCAATTTTATAGTTATGAAGATACAGTGAAGAATATTTAAGAATCTTTAGAGAAAAGAAGACTATGAGGGGTGAATTGCACTACTAAATATCAAAATATAGCCAGTATTTGATACTTAAAGTGACAATAAGAAAAATGGACACAGTTCAGAAAAAGAACCAATAATATTAAATATCATAATAATTTTGGAGAAAGGACATGGAATGCAGTAGTGGGTCTGGGACACTGAGATTCCAGTTAAGATATAAACTTGTACTTTCATTAATGCTTTGTAAGCTTTTCTGAAGATACATTATACTTAAATAAGGTCAATTTTAGGAAAAGAATATAGATATTCTATTTTTTGCTTATAAAATTATCAGTTTTCAGAATTGATAGTATCCCATAACATGGTAGAAAGAGAATTGTCATTTAATAGAGCAAATTGATGTAATCTTGTCAGAGTACATTTGTGATATCCTTTTAAAGGTCCTGACATAACACAAACCTAGGTAAATTTTGGAAGGATCATACTTTTAAATTTATAAGTTCAGGGTGGCGCCTGTGTCTCAGTGAGTAGGGCGCCGGCCCCATATACCTAGGGTGGTGGGTTCAAACCCAGCCCCGGCCAAACTGCAACAAAAAAATAGCTGGGCGTTGTGGCGGGCGCCTGTAGTCCCAGCTGCTCGGGAGGCTGAGGCAAGAGAATCAAGTAAGCCCAAGAACTAGAGGTTGCTATGAGCTGTGTGACGCCATGGCACTCTACTGAGGGTGGTAAAGTAAGACTCTGTCTCTACAAAAAAAATAAAATAAATAAATAAATAAATTTATAAGTTCAAACAAAATAAAGCACTACATAAACACATTATGTAAAGAGGTAAATTTAATATCAGACATGTATATGTGCATGTACATATACATATATACATATTATACCCAAACTTTTTCTTTTACATGCATATATGTGAATTAAAATGAAAATATAAATATACTAAAAAATACTTCAAAAACTAATTTTATGATACATCATGTATTAAGATTAAATGAAGCCACTGTATACTACATTAATATGCCTGCAGCTATGACTAATTTTTTTGTTTTTTTTAACAAATATATAATAACAAATAAAAATAACTAAAAAATGAACAAAAACCAAGTAGAAATGTATTTAGTAATGTTTAATAGACTTTTTAATTTTTTAAATTAACAAATAACAATTTTACATATCCATGGAGTACAAAGCAATCTCTGCAGACTCATACAGATTGTAGTGGTCAGATCAGGCTAACTGCCATATCCATCTTCTCAAATATTTACCATTTCTCTGTGTTGGGAATATTCAATACTCTCCTTCTAGCTATTTGAAACTACACAATACACTTAACTATTGTATCCTCTAAGGGTATACAAAACTAGAACTTAATTATTCCTTTATAGCTATAATTTTGCAATGTGATTTTTAACACCTGAAAAATAGTTTCCATAAATCAATGAAAATAAAACTTCTAATAAAATAGGCCTTGCATTGATTTCTATAAATCAATGAAATGAAAACTTACAACAAATACATTTTTAAAAGTATAAGTATTAATGAAATTTATAAAAGAATTGTATCAAACAGAAAAAGATTATAACATACTCACAGTAACTAAAGAAACAGTATCAAAGAAACGTATCAAAGAAACAGTGAGAACTAAAGCTGAGCATATTCCATCACTAGTATGAACCAAGAATATGCACGTTAGCTAAAAGAGATGCACTAGGATGTTCTACTGGTGTTATTTATTACAGCCACCAAATGTAATTAATACAAGTCTCAATCAACAGGAAACTGAATTAACATATTAAGTATATGCATACAATGAAATACTTTTCAGCAATGAGGGGGAAAAAGCATGTTAATACATGTACCAACATAAGTGAAACTCATAAACATCTATTGAGCAAAATAAGCTAGATCCAAAAGATTACAATTTATTAAACTCAAAAATAGAAATCAAGATAATTACCCTGGCCAAGTGTAGTTACTGAAAGGGGAAAAGAGGACTTGTGGGGTGCTATTGGGGGTCATTCCACTGGTTGATTCAATTTGTTAAAACTCACCTTGCAGTAGGCTCATGCCTTGTGTACTTTTCTCCAGATATATCATTTGTCAGTGAAACTAACTACAAAAAAGATAACATAGATAACTGTAAAAAGAAGATAACTGTAAAAAAGATAACATTTCTACTTATGGAAATAAAAGTTAGGATCCCTGTGAGGAAAGGCCCACAGAGACTAGCTCTGTGAAGCAAATAATGGCCATGAAAGTTCTCCTTAAAAATGAAGCTGAGATTTAGTGCACAACAAAATTGTTGGTGGGGTAAGGAAAAATGGGAAGACCAGTTTCTTAATGGGCAGAGTGAGGAGAAGCTGAGTACTCACCTAGGAGGGAAGTTCCCTACATCTACTTTCAATTTTCTAGCTACTCAAGACTCTCTGGTGTTAAATGATTTTCCTTTTGCTTCATGAAAAGTTTAAATCTAGGGTTCTCAATTTTTAGTGTGAGTAAGTACCAGCTGGGACCCTTGCTATAAATGAAGATTTCTGAGCTTCATCCAGGATGCTTCAGCATCGCTGGTCCTGGGGCCTTTGAATTTCCCTTAGTAACAACATTCCATGATAATTCTGATGCTTGCAATATATTACTATATAGCACCTTCACAAACATTAGCTGAGGCTGGGGTATGTGATCACCAATTAATATTATTGGTACTATAGTAAAGTTGTCAATAAAACTGTGAAGTTAGTAGAGACAATTACATTATTTCCTGAAGCCCTTTGCAATATATCTGAAACTCAATACATGAGAACATTTCTTCTTAATTATTAACAATGAAAATCTAACTTTAATGTTGTACAGTTACCTAAATTGAAATTTTAACTTGATCAAAAAATATAGCATTTGGGTTAGAAAGATTAACTTGTTCTTTTGAGGGGGAGAAAACAGTACTTGCAGGTGACTATTACATGTATTGGGTTTGATTATGTCATGAGTTTCACAAAAGGAGCCCAGTTAAGTGTTGGAGAACTTTTGCAAGTACCCCATGGAAGGACATCATAGAAGGGCCATGGATAACATTACACTCTACACTTAGCATACTGTTTTAGACCCTGCTCTGTGGCCTGATTTTGATTACTTCAGGGCTAAGTATTTCTCAAGTGCGAAGTATAGGGAGATTTGGATCTCAAACCTATTCTGAGCAATAGCATTTCTCAGGAATCCTCTAAAGAGAAAGTGACATTGCCAGGATAATTTTGAAGAACATTTTATTTAGCTACAATTCTGCTGTCATTTTCTATATGTTTGGTATTTTGCTCCCCTTTTGATTAATAGAGACATTCTAATAAAAAAAAAGATCTCCATCTCTTGAAACTGTCTGTCTTGCTCTTTTATTTCCCCTGTGAAGTCATAATCCCCCATTTGTGACATCACAGTCTTTCCACTGCAATCAACAGTGATGGTTCGAGCTGGGGATTAAATGCTTCAGAAGAGGAAGACTTTACAAGAGCATAGGGACTATCAAGGAATAAAGATTCAATTAGCATGTAAATGCCTTTTTTAATTAAAAAAAAAGAAAAGAAAAAGCAAGGAATGAGTAGATAGTCCTAGTGATTGGAGTGGTTTTCTTTGAAATAATGAATCTAATCTTCCCCTTCACCTCCTGCTCCTACCCCCAGCTCCCTGCCCCTACCTCTACTCTCTTTTAGTGAACAAATATTTAGTGTTAAGAAGGCAGTAAAAGTAGAGAAAGCCTGCAAAGTGTAAATATGGATATTGTTCCTCTAGACATAATTCCTAGGCTTGTTAACTTAAATAGATTGAGGCTAAATTAGAAAATGGGCTATGATGACAAACACTGGTCCCAAATCTCCATGATTTGGCCTTTTTGAGATCACTTTGCATCCAGCTGCATCTCCATCACTAGCTTTGACTATGTCTTGTAACTCAATCTTCAGTTTCTTAACATCTCAGAACTCTTTTCTACTTCAGACCTTCACTATATGCTATCCCTTCTTCCAGAAACACCCATTCTCCACACTCTTGCAAACCCTGCCCTCTTCATCATTCAAGTCAGGACTGAATGCTGTTTCCTCTGAGAGGCCTTCACTGATCCCTTACTTCCACCATCTGCATTAGGACCTTGATGTTTGATCTCACACCATCCTGCCACTTTTTTAGCAAGTGTCATAATTCTACTACATGTTTGTGTGTTTGAAGATTTTGTGCAATGTCTACTTCCTCCACTAAGTTGTACATTTCATGAATGCAAGCAACATGTCAGCCATAGTCACCATTACATTTCAGCACTCAGCACAATGCTTAGAAGATACAAGCATATAAATTTATTAAATTCCTAGGTAAGCTAAATATATATGGCCATCATTCAGGGATTATGTAGAAGAAAGTCTGCTTTGAATAGACTAGGGCTTCCAAAATCGCATCAGACTTGCCATTTTTCTAACTCCTGATGGCTCTCACTGGATACCTATGTTCTCAGCTCCATGCTTACCTTACAAAATAGAAGATGAATATTGGCATAGAAGTCAATCGAGGAAGGGGAACCCATTCTGAGGGTTTATTATTTATAACTATTAGGAACATATATGTGTATAATTTTCCAAATAATTTATCATCCAATGAAGACTCTTTCTTGAATGAAAGAGGATGCTAGTTATAATTATAAAAATATATAATCATATTATATGACGATGGGCATAAGCAAGAATTCTGTTAGGCCAGTCAGGACATGTGGTCACCTGATGTCCCAAATAACTGTGGTATCATATAACTTAGAGAATATACAGGTAAAAAATAAATGATTGGAGAGTAGTATGTATAATCCCATAACTATAAATTCATAAATTATTTTTCTTTAGAGAGTTTCTTAAAGTGTTGTAGATGTTCAGAGTAAATATCTGTAGAGAGATCCACGATCATTTCCAAAGAATGCAAAAATGTGTTCACTGTATACTAAAAGACCCCACCAAAACATTAGATCCTCTATACTAATGGCCTAAACTCACAGTTTATGGTTACGAGATCTACTTGCAATGTGAACAAAGAAAAAAGTTGGAAGGACTTTGCACACTTCCTGTTTGGGAAGTTTTGTCTGTCAAAGAAGACACTCTGGAAGAAAGTGCAAACTCCTTCTCCAGTAACTCTTAGGCACAATCAATAATTTGCAGGCTTTCTGCAAGTGCTCAGCTATACCAAGTTGATGAATGAATTGTTTAACTGGTACTGGACACAAAAGATTACTGTGTCATGCTGTACAGTGGGGTCGATAAGATTTTGTATCTTTCATCCTTATATTTTGTAAAATTTTATATTAGAATTTTAATTCTGAGTATGGAGTTGATGCTCCAGAGACATTGGTCCATTAGCATAAATGCCTATGGTAAGTAAACAGCCTGAAGTTGGCCTAGATTGAGTTTGAAACTTGTCTATTAAATTTCATTCAAAGATAATTGCTTTTTCAGAATTTAAAACTTAAAAAGCTCAGAACTTGTTATTATTTATATTAAATGGCATCTCTCTATTTCTTCCATACTATGTGAAAGAAAAATCATATTCCTCAAACAAGATGTGGCAAGGTCTTAAAAAAAATAAATAAAAGAAAGAAAGAAAATGAAAGAAAAGGAAAAAACAATGATCCTGCAGTTGTTCACAGTGAGGTTCACCTATCATAGCTGAAAATAACCTATATTTTATTTCCCTTATTTTTAGAAAACTGCCATGGACACAGGGGTGCCTGAGTGGCCAGCTGTGCCCTGAAATGCCTGAAGCCATCGCAATCAGTTCTCCACCATCTGAGGCTCCCAAAATGAAACACTTTGAACACTCATTCAAAGGTGTGAAAGCATGAAATTGGCACAATGGCTGGCCACCCAGCACTTCCCACTTTTTTGCACTGCCTTCTGCTTCCTTGTCCACCCTTTCTGCTCTTTGTCCCTTAATTCTGACAGTCCTTAAAATGTCTGGTTAAAGAGCTGTGGCAGCCTGGGAGAAAGCACCAGTATGTGTTCTTAGGGAAGTCTCTGTCTGGAAGGGAAGAAAGCTGAGGGGAAACAACCCCATTCAAAAACCCTGAAAATGTTGCCCTTAGATAACAGGCAGAAGGTAAGCTCCGAGAAAGACAACACACACATAGAGATATAATAGTGGACAGATCAATTTTTGGTTCAAATCAAAGGAACTCAGGCTTAAAACAAACCCATCTTCTTAGAGAACATCTTTGCCATTCTGCTTTTACCTTTCATCTCCAGCCTCTCAACTTGTCCCCTTAGGACACAGGAATGGTTTCAGATAATACTTGCTTATTAGCAAGCATCTAACACAGTTCCTGCCAAGTTGACTTCCCAGTATTTTTAACTGATGATAAATGCTAATGCACAGTAATTTTATTTATTTCACTCAGCAATAGTTTTGGAAAAAGTTGCCTAAAGCAAGCCTATGTCCTATTGACACATCCCAGATCATCACAATAAATTCACTCCCCCTCTGTGACTTTACCCATATTTTTCCTAAGAATTCCCTCTGTCTTTTTCTACTACTCTTTGTTAAAGAATCTGCTCAATACAGTTCCTCCAGGAATCTTTCCTCTGTCTCTAGTTGCTATTTACCAATGTTTTCTTATGTGTAGAGAGATGGTATTCTGTATCCCTCCCCCTGTATATATATTTTTTAATTACATGTAATTAAATGATGATGATGATTCTCCCTGGGCCTTTTTCATTTCTTGTAGTATTTAGGGCAGTGTACCTTTTCTGCCTTCAGGATGGGAGGTCACAATGGAAGAAATGAAGGACAAAAATGTCAATTCTCAGCATTTTAACTTTAAAATAGATTTTTAAATTTCAAAGTGAGAAAAAAGGCTTTTGAATCTAAAAACTTAGTCAATGCTATAAACAATAGCTATATGGAGAACATCTGAAGGTTAGAGGCAGTATGTCTGTTCTGGTATTGATAAATATTAAATGGGCTGGGGAAAGATAACATCAGAGAGGAAATCAGAATTAGATCTTGGTGACCATCCCTAGAAGGGATCATTGGACTGGAGATGCTAATGATAATAGCATGCAAAGAAACATAAATATATATTATTGGTGATAGAAATGGATGCTTTCATGGTCAAAGAGCAAGGTACATGTTTTATGACCTCTTTGTTCTCAATCTTACACTTCTCCTAAGACATAGACCACACCCAGTCTTGGATGATAGTTGTTGACACACTTATACTGTCACAGCCCCTATGGCCTCTATGGCCCTAGTCTCAATCTCTGCAGGAAGGAACCAGGCATGACTCATATTAGACATGGTTGCAAGAGGGACTTTGCCTAACAATTGCAATCAGTGTAACCTGGCTTATTGTACCCTCAATGAATCCCCAACAATAAAAAAAAAAAAAAAGAAGTACAAGCTTGCAGGAGGTGGGCTAATCTTGATTGCAGGATATCCCTGAGCAACCTCCATAGGTTTGCCATTTACTATATAACCATAGTAGCCTTTTACTGAGACAGTACAAGGCAGGTGAGGGGAGTGTTAGACAATGACTATATGCCTAAGGACAGCCATGGGCTTGGGTTCTTTCTCCCCAAGGAGCACCTGCTGATGAATTGCCTGAGGGTCTGCCTCTCATCTGCAAATCATCTTGCTCAGAGATCATCTGGCTCTTGGTGGCCTCTACATTTCCCCCCTTTAGTGTATTAAAGACATTTCTGGATAGGCAAGGGAGAAAATCTGTCATTGGTTATTTCAGCCATTCTCCTCACCTTGGAGCTTTCCTTCCTGCTACGTAAAAGAAACAAAAGGGTATATAACCATAACACAGAATTACACCAACGGAACTTATTCCAGTATAAGGGAAACTTTTAGTCAAACTAGGCCTAGGGGAAAACATGTCCACTTTGTGTTAATCACCACCCAACTAAGTGCGGGCTGACCCATGGGGCCTATGACCCTTCCATAGGAACCACCACCCGAAGTTACATTAGGTGGGAAAAGGGCTGTACCAAATTCAGACCCTTTCCAAAGAGCAGTATAACTTTAAGTAAAGATGAGGTGCCCAGCTGAAACAGATATCAATCCAACAAGTGAAATTCTCTTACCTTGGCTGATACCAGTATAACTGTTACCTTGAAGCCTGCTGTTCGAGGTCTTTGTTGTGATAACCTTCAAAGCTTACCTGCAGCTTGTTATTCAGCCCCAAAATAATGAAATCCTGTATCAATCGTCACACTCCGCATAGAAGCTCCAACTGCCTCTTAGGGAAATAGGACATTGACTGCTCTTAACTGCTACCTGCTGAAGATGGACGGTGATATGGGAGAGGCAGCTAGAGTTCCCACAGAGGAGATTGATCCAGGGTTTCCCTATTATGAAATTACCTAGCCTCCAAAAATCCTGTGAATAAAAGAAAAGTTAGTGAAAACAATTTTGTTAAGGTACTGGCAAGGTGTCCTGCTCGTGTCGAGGCTTAATCCAGCCGGCTGGTAACCACTGCTTCTCTTGGTGTTCTGTAATAATATGGGCAAAACCTTGACCCCAATGCAGTACATAACCAGGCTTCCACTCTGACATGTCAGGTTTTCTATAAAAAATAGGTTGTTGTATTGGAGAGGATGGTGAATGAATGAGAGATGTCCAATGGCGTTCTGCAGTTGTCTTTCCGTCGTTGCTGAGATTCAGAAAATTGAGCTTTTCTCCTATGTCTCAATTTTCTGCAGTTATGACATTTAGGATGGTATGGACTGACCCCTTCTTTTAAAGTGGCAGCAAGCAAATTAGCCTTGTGGAATTCTGTTCCTGTATCAGCACATGCCCATATATATTCCTCTAAAGGAGCATTTTGTGCTCTCAAAGGTCACAAGGCCTTTTGACCTTCAGAGTTAGGATTCTCAAATGCTAAAGTTTGGAATAGAATTTCTCTGAGCTCCAGCTGGGCAACGGCCTTATCGACTGCAGTTTTTTGTAGGGCTAGAAAGTCGATATAGGGTTCATTTCCCAATTACATTATCTTAATAAAAGATTTAGAGATATCTCCAGGAGCCTGAACCTTTTCCCAGACCCTAAGACAACACAGCCTTGTCTGGACTATGGCCATCTCATCATACTGAAGTTGATTGGAAATCCCCAGCCACTGGCCAGAACCAGTGAGCTGTTCTGATGTTATAGGGACTCCTCTCTGCTGGTTTTGGCGACTCATCAGGTCAGCCTCCTCCTTCCACCAGGTTTTGAACTGTAAATACTGTCCAGACTCAAGAACAGTTCTGGCTATCATGTCCCAGTCATAAGGAATGAGCCACTGCTCTTGTGCAAGCCCCTGTAACAGACCTCTAGAAAACGGGGATTATATACGATACTGTGCTGCGGCCTATTTCAAATCTCTTATAACCTCAAAGGTGATCATATGGTGATCAAAACGTTGGCCCTCTTGAGGATGTTGCAGATCGGGAGGAATATTAGTGACCACAACCAGAAAAAGCCCCAAAGTGTCTTCCCACTTAAAGTCACCAGTTTTATGCCCTTCTAACACAGCCTTCATAACAGAAGTCAGGCAGTTCATCTGCATAGGGAAGCACAGAGGGCAATATTGGGTGCTCTAAGTCGGCATTTCTGACTGAGAGACTATTTACCCAGTCTTCCAATTGTCTGATCTGAGCAGCTATTATGGTAATTCCTTGCTTATTTGTGTCTGTATCATATGCTCTTGATTCCCAGTTCTCCTTAGGTCCAGATTCTCTCTGAACCTCACTATTCTCCTCACTTTCAAATTCTGCTTGAACATCGCCTTCTTCCTCAGTTTCTAGTTCTTGCAACTCCCCAAACAGAAAATTACCCATTATTTTCTCTAAATGACTTTACTTATTTATGAAAGATCTCACTTATTCCAAGCGAGGTTCTCTAGATTCTAGATTGGCCAAAGGTCCCAATCTTGCCCTGAGCAGTGTTTCCCTTTGGACTTCCTCCCACTGTCTCCTAAAGGCCTCACTTCCGAGGGTCACTTTCCCCTTTGGTCCACGTCCCTGGTGTCCTATTGTGTCCTTCTGAATCCTGCCAGATACTCCAGATGTTGCAGCCCTTATGACCCCTATGGCCCTGGTCTCAATCGCTGCAGGAAGAAATCAGGTGTGACATGGATTAGAAGTACAAGCTTGCAGGAGGCGGTCTAACCTTGATCACAGGGTATCCCACAGCAACTTCCGTAGTAGCCTTTTATTGAGACAGTACAAGACAGGTGAGGGAACTATTAGACAATGACTATGTGCCTGAGGATCGGCATTGGCTCAGCTTCTTTCTCTGCAAGGAGCACCTGTGGACTAATTGCCCAAGGGTCCATCCCTCAGCTGCAAATCATCTTGCTCAGAGGTTGTCTGGCTCTTGGCATCCTCTACATTATACTTTGCTTGATTATAAGTCATTTGAGAGAAAAGACTGTCTTTTTATCTTAGTAATACCCATGGTCATTTATCACATCAGGCTGTTAGTCAATTATAGCCAAATAAAATAAAATTGAATTTTTATTCCATCAGCTTACTATTTAATAGGGGCAGATACAAAGTGGGCATGCTGTCGCATATGTCAGCCTTATTCTTTTGTGTACGTGAGTGTGCATGTATTTATGTGTGCATGTCTGTAGACATGTGTATCTGTGGTGGAAGGAAAAGGGGCTAGAGAAAAAATGTAATATTTATTTAATAAAGTACCATTTAGGATGCTCTAGAACACAGGAAGCAGAAAATAAACCTTAAGTTATCTTAAATAACACTGAAAATTGATTATCTCCATGATAGTAAGTGTTGTACATTTCTAGGTTAATTCACTGGCTCCATGATAACATTTGAATAGAAGTTGCTTCTATCTTTTAGTTCTTTCTATCTTTGTCTATGTATTATCATTGTCTTACTCAAATGTCCTTCAACATAACACATTGAGATCTAAGTTTTAGGTGCCCTATACAGGAACATAACATCTTTTCTTCCTTTTGTCCTTTTATAGGAGTAATGGAACCTTTCAATGGAAGCTCCCTAGGAGACCACCCTTCACTTTCTCATTGGCCAGGGATGGTCCACTAAAAAATTCCAAATTATTCTCTGGGAAATCCACTGGGACTACAAGAAGTTGCTTAAATTATAAGGAATTATTCAAATCACATTCTATAGGATTGGACACTTCAGAAAACAATGTTTGGTCTGCAAGGAAGAAAAATGTAATGGTAACAATGTCTGAATAATAATAATAAATAACAACAGTAACTAACATTTCTTGAGTGGTTACTCTATTTGAAGCACCATGTTAAACAGGTAATTACAGTACCACATTCAAAAAAATGGCAACTCTCAGAGTTTTGGTTGTGAAACTCGCACAATCAAATAAACATTTCTAAGATTACATAGTTAATAAATGACAAAGAATACAGTAAAAATTTAAAGCAATGGCTATCTGTCTCTAAAACCATGACTGTTTTTGTTGTTCCACATTTGAAAGAACATACTGTTTTGAAGCCTATAAGTTGGAAAAATATATGTTTCACGAGTTCAGGGAGTTGTTGATAGAGACACCAATGGCCAACTCTTTTAACATGTAATCGGCTTGTCAAAATATAGTAGTTGCCAATTAAAAACTTCTTGTAATAGGAATATAAAAGCTGCCTCTGACTCTCTCCCAAACTTCCCAAGGAATGATCTGTTTAAGAGTCACTTAAAATCTGGGTTTCTTTTCAAATAAACTGAGTTAGAGGAAGCTAGAAATTGGACTCAGTGGATGACTCAACCAATCTAAGGCAGGAACTTGTGAAATTTGGCCTTGACTCATTTCTTCTTAAATACAAATATTACCATTAAGGAATAGCAATGCTGTATCCTCCAACCATTCTTTGCAAGTGCCAAAGTCAGCTTCCACTGAATTATCCATTACTGGAGCTTCAAACTGGAGCTTAGATCTCATTTTAAGGGGAGTTAATCTATATATGTGGGGTTCACCTTTACAATAGCTTGATAAAATACTTGAGAGAGTTTCAAGCTGATGTCTGATGTACAGGCTTCCTTCAAATCAAAGTATCAAGGGTTGCTCGATTCTTCCCACTACCCGTAGCTTTGTCTGTCCTACCTACTTATTTAGCACTTGACAACAAACTTTCCCACAATGCTGTCTTCCTCATGGAGTCTATCTCTAAGTCCTCTACCAATTCTAAAGTTCTATTTAAAGATAGATACAAGGCAGTTCTCCAACCTACACTGGTACATTGTTGTACAACTGCCTAGTATGTGGAAAACAGTACATATTTGTCTAAATCCCAAAAGCTCTGAGGGGAGAGACCAGATGACAACTTCTCTTTCTATTATAACCAACTCTAATGCCTGGCAAAGGGCCTTTCCATAATAGGTATTCTATCAAAATCCTTCCTAATTTGTCTTAAGCTACCTTTTACCTAACTTAGCTGTTTCCATCTTGGCTTTGGACTATCTCCTAAAGTAGAAGCATACAGCGGATATATTCAGTACTTCTAGGGAAGATATGCCTTAGACATATGAACTATTGTGCCTTCACCAATTATCTTCTGTAGGACAAAATTTTGCTCACTAATTTTACTCATTTGATTTCCTTTCTCCTTTATTTTATTTATTTTTAGCTGAATGATAGACATCATCCTCTATTCAGAAAGGGAACAAATAAGTATTCTTAGTACAAAGGCAAGCATGCCTGACAATGTATCCACTCTATTTTACTCAACTGAAATACTAAAAGATGCAAGTGAAGAATGTATCCATCAGCTTCTGGATGCATTGATGAGATAAAAAATTCAACATATTCACTTACCTCCATCTACTCTTTTCTGTGGTTCTATGGCCTCAAGCTGCTTACTGCAAATTAGATTTTGCCTTAATATGCTAATGTTGAATAAGGGAATTGGGCTCTAAATAATTAAGTTGTGAGAAGTACAAAACTAAAGCAATCTATTAATACAATATGAACATCCCTTGATTATATTTGCAGAGTGAATTTACCTGATTTAAATAGTAAATTACAATTGAAAGGTAAATTGAAATTTAGAAGAAAATGTGATAATAAATCACCACTATCATTTCTCTGTCTCTCTCTCTCTCTTTTTTAACCATTTTGCCATTTTAGATGTCAAAGCCTCCACTCAGTCATACTACTCAGACAAAGGAAAATTATGATCGTAAGGCCACGAGAGGTTTCTCTTAGTTGACGGCTTTTACAACCATCACACATTCTCCATTCTCTTCCTATCCCTGCCAAAGGAAACAATTCCATTGCATGCATTTAATAGGTATTGCTTTGTAATTATTCTTGTAAAATTGTGGACTGGTATTTTGTTGCATGAAAACTGAAATCCCATATAAGGCAGTGTGCTTGCTTTTCTTCACTTGATGGTCATCTTGGTAAAGCCAGAAAGAGTCTCAAGGTTAATGTCTCTTCCTGTGCAGCCCTATAATGGAAATTCATGTGTGTGTTGTGTTTTGTCCATTAGGTCAAAGTGTTTTATCAGACATTTTCCAGGCCCCAGGAAAATAGTTTGATAAAAACAAAGAACTAAAACCCTTTGCTGGAATATAATCCTTAGACATGGGCTGAAGCAGAAGGTCAGTCCAATCATCAGGACCACAGTGAGTATCAAGCCTGCGTACTTAGGGTCAAGAGCTATGCTCCAGATCCAGGACTCTGCAGGAAAAGTTTTAACAACTGGGACCTGAGGAACTGTACGAGAACAGAAGAGTTAGATCTTTGCCCACTAATTACCAGGTTGGGCTTGCAGTGATGATGAGTCTATCCTGAAGACCACACAAAGGGGGCTCCTGAGACTCTTGACTCTTGACTGGGGTGGGGCTGAGACCATGGCACAGACAACTGGGGAGTGGATCTGAGGAAAGTGGGAATCTGAAAGAAAGGAGGACTAAGGACAGATAAGGCATCAACCACTCCAGGAGCATCAAAGACCAGCTAGAAAGAAAGGCTTACCTTGGGAAAACAAGCAGGGGCCTTCTTCAGTGAGCATATGAATATACATACACCAGAAATTTCTGAGTCTGAGAAGGTTAATGGAGGGGATAGCAGAGTGAAAAACAACCCAATGAATAAAAGTCAACCAAATAAAATGTCATAAATATTTTCTGAATTTCTCATATAGCCCACGCTGTCTATTCTGTTTCCTTGAAACATTGAATTACGATTCTTGAAAATCACAGCCTTATTATATTTCTCCATGTCCTTGCCTTAATAGATGATGAATTGTTAAGTAGCATCTGCCACAGACAAGACCCTTTTGCAGTCACAGTGCATTGTCACACTGTGAACTGCAATTAAGCCCATATTTTTGCTTCTTAATCTATCTCATTAGCACAGATTTGAGAAATAACTAATGATGAAAAGTTTATAATTTATATGTAGAGACTTAATAAATTTACCTTTGCTGACTTGCAGATTGAAATTTGTGAGTGGAAAGAATATGATAAATGGAATCAGAAGGCCTGGGTTTGAGCACTTACTATCTCTGCCACTCTCTTTTGATTTGTTTTATTTGATCCCAGTAACCACATTTATAAAGTGAAATTAATATTAACCACTTCACAGAGTTGTGAGCATAAAAAGAAATAAAATAAAGTATATGGGGCTGGCGTCCTATTCCTTTGAGCCCTTGAAGAGTTTTCTAATGAAGGGCACTCAAGAGTGTTCCTTGAATTTGGTGGAGTGCTCACATTCAATTTTCAGTCAGTACAAAGTTTTAATTTTTCAGATTCATTCCCGTAATCCAAAGGACACAACCTTGCTCATAACTAATAAGAAAGAAGCCATCTGTAGTAGGCAGCCTATCAGCACTCTCCCTAATATTCAACAACTTTAATTTTGCTATTTCACTGCTATTAACATGGTAGGCTTCTATTTAAAAAAAAAACTTCCATTAGTTCCTCATTTTCCACAGGACAGGTTGAAATAAAGATCTCACTCTGTCCAGGAAAGCATCTTTGAGTACCTTAGAACATGCTCTTTAGTTCTGCTCTGAATTCTCATTTGTCCAACTCCTATGATGTGAGTTTCTTTTCTATTCTAGCTACCTGTTTCTGTTATATTTTTTCTTGGGAAAGCAGAACATGTATGTTCGTCTTGTATCTCTCTCACATCTACTCTAGTACCTTGAAAATAAAAATCCCTCATTTACCTTTGTGGATACTAACATCAATAATAATTCTGTGGAAGACTGAAGCCACACAAAGTTCTGTGCCTGCACCTCAGGTGCTTAATTAAGCCTATGATATCACCAAAAGAGGAGGTAAATTACCCTAGAGTAAACAGATGATTTTCTCTCACTTCCATATGCAGATACATAGATTGTGTACTTCAATTTCGGAAACAGAGAGACTGACAAACAGAAACAAGAGAGAGGAGAGACCAAGGGAGAGAAAGAGGAGGGAGAGTGTGACTGCGCTTTAACAAAAGGTTCCAGCTGTGCTGGCCTTATCATCTGAAAGATGAAAGCATGCCATTTCTGCTAATAAAGGTTTTTCTTTTTAAATTTAATGTCATCATTACCATCTTATACACTTTAAGGCTTTCCTATTCACAGGGAAATGAAAGAAACAAGTATCCAAGGATTTCAAAGCCTCATACATTTACTAAAATCTGCAACCCCAGAATCAGTGAAATGGTCTGAATATGCAACCTGAAAAGGTCAAATTGGCCAAGAATATAATTGGACCCAACATCACATTGTAATTAAAGCTATAGAAGGTAGGAACGTGCCACCCCTCTGTCTCTCAAAAGCAGAGGGAAACAAGAGTTTCACAGACCACAGGAAAATGCACTGATTAATTACACAGTGATGTGATATTATTCCTGCCAGGATAGTCCCTCTGAAATGTCAGAAGGATTAGAAGTGCCACATCTTCCTCCCAGACTTTAATCTTAAAGGGCCCTAGGATGAAAACACAGCAATTACTTTCATAGACTGTGTCAATTTTACCATAGAAAAAAGAACATTCCCAACAGCAAATAATTATAGCGCTGCTTAATGATTGATTTAACATAGAAAACCCATCTAATTCCTTTTGTCATTGCAATCTACAGTACTAACAATCTAACAATGCCGCCTTCCTGGATAGACATTACATTAGCATTAAGAATAATGCTAACACAACACACAGTTTAACTTGTTATATTTTGAACTGGCAATGCTCCCCCATACACCGTTATTCGTGAAGCACACCTCCTGAACGAGACCGACTAGCTGAGAATTTGCTTTTCAGCATCTGTGAGAAAGCAAAAGAGCATTGTGACCCAGAGTAGTCTCCTGCATATTTCATACAGCAGGAGGGAATGTGTTTTCTGTTTTCCTAGAATATAATTCTGAAGACTAAAAAAACATAAGCTCTAGCAAATCAATTCATGATGATTCTAAATGAGATCCCCTATGTGGATAACATGCAAATACAAGTCTTGCAAAAGATTACCTATGGAAATGTAGCCAGTCTACAAGTCAATAAGCATATTACATTCTAAAGAAAAACAAAACAAAGCAATCATGAGTGCTCTGTGCCTTTCCTGGACTAAGTGATATGGTGACAATATGATCATTGCAGAACACTTAGAATAAAATTAGGAAAAGTAAAAAGAAAAAAGAAAAAGTGGAAAGTTACCTTCCTCTACAGTATTCCTCAGGAAACTATATGGGTGATTAGGAGTTTCTAGACCCTGTCACTACATTAGGATTTGTTTCAGGCAAATTCTAGCTACCTAAACATATGATTCCATCAGAGGTGTTACTGATTTATCCATTCTATAAATTGTAAATATTAACTAAAGGTCTAACTCTGCTGGGTGATGAGCAAACCAAGACAAACATAAAGAACTATGCTTTCTGTTCTACTGGACAGCTGTGGTGGATGGGCCCAAGTTCAGTGGACATTAATGCACACATCATTGCATTGGCTCTGCAAGAACCACCTAAGGAATTTATTAAGAGCTCCAGGTTCCGTCTTTGAAGTTTGCAGAAAGTTTGGCAATGGGTATCCACGATGCTTTAGTAGCCAGAGTAACTATATTAAATTATTAGATGTATCACATTTTTCAAGCAAATTAATCTCTTTGAACCTAATTTACTCACATATAAAATGGGAACAGCAAGGAGCCCCCAAATGTTACCCCAATAAGCTTTTTGTGAAGGACCAAGTGAATCAATCCATAGGAAGACCTTCAACTAGTACCTATCCCACTTAGTAGGTGTTAGCTATTACTCCTGTCATCCTTGGTAGGTCTAATCTTACAGTGTTTCAGTGTACATTAATATCTTTATTCTGACTCTCCTTAATAAGTATCTTCTGAATTTCAGCAGATTAATCATATATATAGTAAAACCTCCATAGCTAACCACCTCCAGTTGACCTAATTTTCATAGACCAGACATGCACCACACATACATATCAATATAGTAGCTCTAGTCCCTTATGTTGATGACCTCCATATATTGACCAGTTTGTTACAGTCTCTTGGGTAGTCAGCTTACACAGATTCTACTGTATTTCTTTTGAGAAAAGAATGAATAGATGTATCGATTCATGTATTAATTTCACTAGACTTGTCTTTTACTGAAAATATACAATTCAGTATTCTGCTTTCCATTTTGGTCCCCGATGAAAACAGCTGGCAATAGTTTGTTCCTGATAGTCTGAGATTCTCTGGAAAATTGAGACATTAAATCTGGTAACTGTGAAATATGAATATGAAAATACCAAGTCATTCCCAGCAAAAAGCCATGAGTCAGGGAAAGCAATTGGTGGGACCACACCTATGGTGTATCTTACAAGGGTACATGTGAAATTTACTAGGTGTAGAATATAAGTGTCTTAAAACAATAATTAAGAAAATGCTATGAAGGCTATGTTAACCAGTTTGATGAAAACATTGCAAATTGTATATAAAACCAGCACATTGTACCCCATGATTGCATTAATGTACACAGCTATGATTTAAGAAAGAAAGAAAGGAAGGAAGGAAGGAAGGAAGGAAGGAAGGAAGGAAGGAAGGAAGGAAGGAAGGAAGGAAGGAAGGAAGGAAGGAAGGAAGGAAGGAAGGAAGGAAGGAAAAAAGAAAAAGAAGAAGAAGAAAAAAAAAACATGAGTCAGTTTGCAACCAAATCTCTCATTGCTGCTCTCAGATTACAACTTCATCTTCAGTGCTGTTAATAAAAATAATGCTATAACGTCTTTGAGAGTGTGACCTCATTGTGATAGGGTCACATCTTCTGTCTCCGAGAAAAGACCTTGGCAGCTTGGGGAAGGATTGGCCATGGAACCAGAAAATCAAGTCTCCCTCACACTGCCTGCTGAGTTGTCTGTGGCTGCAGATATCCATGTGGGTGGGTTTACTCCTCCTGGACAGATCTATGTGTATCTCAATTTCTCTTTCTCCTTCTGCCTCTCTTGCTCCTTTCCATGTCTTTCTCCCTTCATTTTGCTCTTTGCACATCAACTTGTCTTTTAAGTTCACACATTCTCTCCCAAAGAAAATGCCACTGCTTCCCACAGGTGAGGAAAAAGCTGGTCCTGAAAAAGCTGGTCCTGGTGTCATATAAACTTGTGCTCAAAATTTTGCCAAAGGCTAATGGAAAGACTTGGGGATAGTGAAATTTAGGCTCTGTAACATTAAGACTCCTATTATTGAAGGTAGGGCAGGTGTTAAAATTTAAGTTTAGTTTCTGCACTAGAAAATTCAATGTCTTTAATTTATTTAAGATGCAAGAATTGAGTACTCTCAGAATACATCATATTTAATTAAAATGTATTCATTCACCTATTATTATGATTCTGATATTGACCCTTTCAATAAAATAAGACAATAAAGATAAGAAAAAAAAAGAATGAATTCTATCACATAGAAAATTTCACACTTTGCATCTTTAATTAGCTTTCCCAATAAAAAGTAGCAATGCCACTTTTTATTATCTCAAATTAAATCCTTCAATTTCCTTGGAGAGAGATGGGACTGTGGATTCCCACATCAACCTATCCCTCTTTCTTCATTGACAATTATAATATAATTTTCACACACATATTTCAATCAATCACTACTTCAACCCAGTGACAAGAGTTTGGACTGGGCTAATTATCGTCATTGAATGGACTTTCCCTCCCTCACTATGTTATTTGGATTTGTATCAGAAAGTGCTCAGTAAGGTTATAGGCCAGATAAGACTAGGATAAAGATCAAGGGATTCTTTAGGTTGATAACCCTGTCTCCCAATGCTCACATATTTTGGAACAACCCAAGGAGATACACTAACTGGCTCAGGAAGGGGACTTATGAGATTAACATGGAGGTTTCAGAATAGGAAATGCACTTGTGGCTGCTTCTGGAGTAGAACAGACCTGCTGCTTGCATGACAGTAATACTCTGATTTCCCAGAGCATAGCCTCTACAAATATAGTAGAGAAATTTAAAAAATATATATAAAATAATTTTCATTTGAACTTTCAAATTTGTTATTTAAACTCTGTGATAATTATAAAAATGTGTTGATTTTGACACATGTTCCTCCTCAAGTGATTCTTGTTTTCTATTCCAAGTGGAAGTCTTAGGTTAGAAATCTGACTATCTGTGCACAGTCCCAAGTCTGTGTGAACGGAGGTGAATCTCTTTCTTTTCTTTTTCATTTTTTCCCTAATCTGAAGAGAATAATGTAATTCTCTTCTCAAGACCTATTTAGATGCCAAGATGAGATAATGTACTGAAAAGAGCACACTGTATGTGTTATTATCAACAGTCATTATCAATAGTGTCACCATTATTTCACTTCAGTATTCACTGAGGCAAAAAGCAAAGAGAGCAAAAAGTGGACTTTAAACAAGTTCTGATAATGTAAACAGTGGCTTTTAGTGGGAGAAGGATCAAATCTAAGGTGCTGAACTGCAATATGGCTGTGACTTCTCATAAACACACCGCTTGCCCCTTTTAATAATACATTTTTCCAGCCAGGCTATTTCAAAGTGCATCTCACTCATTCGTTCCCACCTGTGTGACCTGACAGGTTTCTGGAATGTCCTCCCCATTCTCTTTCAACTTAACCAAGCAATATGCACAAGTGAAGACAAGTATAGGCTGGCATGGTGGCTCACACCTATAAAATCCTAGCACTGTCGTAGGCAAAGTTGTGAGGAGGTATTGAGGTCAGGAGTTTGAGAACTAGCCTAAACAAGAAAAAAAAAAAAAAAGCAAACAAAACAGTATATGCTCCCCTTTGTTCCCTTTGGTACTAAATCCTCTTTGTTCTGTTATCAACAAGTTCCTAACAACCAAACACACTGCCTGGGGCATAGGTATTTGCAACACATTTCTTAAATAATAAGGAGAAACTTAGTTCACAGCATCCTTGGTCTCCTGGACCAAGAATAACACTTATTTTTTTATACTGTTTATTTAACAATTATACCTATAAATTTAAACATTTTGTTATACATGTATTCTAGCCCTTTAACCCCCAACTAATTTGTCAATGTTTTGAAGATAAAACTGAGAGAGAACCACGGGTCTTGTCTTTCTTTTCAGCAGGCAGTACTACTCAATAATTATTTTAAAGTCACTGAAATATGAAAACACCTATGTTGATACGAGAAATACAAAGTATTTTCATTAAAATAAAACTGTGCATGAATGTTCAAGGATGCCATTTTATACATGATAAATTTTTCATCCCCTGCTTAAATGTTGAGTTTGTATAAATTGAGGATTAAGCATTTGCAGAGGTTTGAGGAGTAGTTGTGCACGTGTGTGTCTGTATGGATTACAGACTAGTCTCTTGGACTTGATGTAGGGCTTTGTTGCTCATTTCATTCTCATGACAGGAAATGTCAAAGGAAAATTTAATTCTTTCCACATTTCAGTTGATCACTCCATTAGATATATAAAATAGCCACATCTCTCTAGAAAGAGTAGTTACAGTCGTGTGCAGGTTTGATTGTCTCAGAAGTGTGTATTTAGTTGTAACACACTTGAGCTGTATCTCTCAGGCATAGTATTCTAGCATAGACAAGCTATGCTTGTCTGAGTAAAGAAGTGTGAAATCATGAGGGTTTATGTCCCCGCACAGTAAGCTTGGTTTCCTTCCTCTCTTGTTACTACTTCTTGTTGAACACAGAGACCAATCTATTTGTTACTTGACCGTACTACTGGACATCAAGATTTTCTCAGATGGGCAGATTTTCTCATGAGCTCTATCCTTCTAGGTGTTCAAATGTACTTAAACATTAGGAGCACTTTGGAACCCCATGCACATACTTATAATCAATCCTACCTTTTCTTTCTGTCAGACATTTTGAAAATGAATTACCCTTAAAAGTTGCTAGCATCAACAAAAAACTTTGGTGGTGAAAAGCATGAAGTCAATTAAATCAACAAGACTGGACAATACAGAAGGAAGAGAGGGAGGAAGCAGGGAAAGCTTCATTTAGAAATATGCACAATTGCAGAGAAAGAACCATTTCCTAAGAAACATGAATTCCAAGGTGGATAAACTGGAAGATTTCAGGATGAAACCAGCCACAGGTACACTTCAGCTAATAATGTGCTTATGGTTTAGCTTTAAAAAAATTGGATGTGGGTGGCACCTGTGGCTCAGTCTGTAGGGCGCCGGCCCCATATACCGAGGGTGGCGGGTTCAAGCCCGGCCCCGGCCAAACTGCAACCAAAAAAAAAAAATAGCCGGGTGTTGTGGCAGGCGCCTGTAGTCCCAGCTACTTGGGAGGCTGAGGCAAGAGAATCGCTTAAGCCCAGGAGTTGGAGGTTGCTGTGAGCTGTGTGATGCCATGGCACTCTACTGAGGGCCATAAAGTGAGACTCTGTCTGTACAAAAAAAAAAAAAAAAATGGATGTGGATATTCTAGTGGGAGCTTGCTTTCTTCAGCTTCTCACAGGCCACATTATCCATGCTTTTTATCCTTTGAGAGACACATTTATTTCCCCTGTCTGGCCCCTGTGAGCAAATTCCTGTGTCCTATTCATCTGTTCAGGAATAGAAATGAAATGTGAAATTTGAAAGTGGTTAAATGTAATGTAAGAACACAAATAAAGGACATAGAATCTGCAAGTGCTTGTCCCTGGTTGCTGTTAATTAAGTCAGTTAAGGCTAGACTCTTTTAGGTTTAGTTTCTTGTCCTAATGCATAGTAAGTACCTAATATATGTTTGGGATTAAATCCATCTGGCAAAGTGAGTGTCTAGGGCCTGCCTGGGTTACATGGCTCAGTCTTTATTCACTAGAACATATGTGTTTCCTAAGTAGTTCCAGTGATTTTATCACTTACAGTACAACATTTTTATATAAGTCAATAGGAGAAAGGATTGAGAGTTCTGTTTGAGGTCAATGCTACGTTAAATTGTGCACACATACTTTAATTAGAGATAGTCATTTCATTGGGGGTAATTATGTTTTATTTTAAATTTAATTGTTCTTACCAGTAGAGGTAGATCATACGTACCTATCATTTTAATCAAAATCCAGGTAAGAAAAATTTTTCTCTTATTGTTGATACCTCAGTGTGTTTGAAATAAAGGAAATGTTGCATTAGAAGAAGTAGTTAACATAAAAGTTGCAACTGGGAAAGGCGCTATGAAGCCATCCGGTCTATTCATCTCCACAGTGATCTATTTCAAAAGTGCTTATCTCTGCTGCTATTATTACAATCACAGAACATGACAGCATGCTTCAGATCAGAGATAAAAACCAAGGCTTCAGAGGCAGCTGGAAATAACGTGGCTTATAGAGTCGTGGTCTCTCTCCACCTTCCCCTCACTGCCTCTGACAGCCAGCTCTCAAAAACATTGTGAGCGGAGACAATGACGTGGGCTTTCGGATTCTCTCACTCCTCTTTCTGCACTTCCTCTCACTGCTTCCTTTCAGCACTGCTTCCTTTTTCTCAGTCATCCTAGACTCTTACCCCCTTCCATCAGAATCCATGCACCTCCAGTTACATCATCTTGGATATTAGCATTATAAGTATCAGAAGTTTATTTTTGAGTAATATGTGCTTTATGCATTGCTTGTGCTAAATATTTCATTGTCCCCCTGATTGACTCTCTAACTTTCACTTTTGCTCTTCTATCCGTGACTCCATTCAGGTTTGAACAACAGAGGTGCCAGCATAAGATGAGATAGTAGAAAAAGGAAGAGGATGAGGGGTTTCTTTTCCTGCTTCCTTCCTGTGAGGTTACTAGTTGACGGGAGTTGCTGTTGTGGTCTGAAGTCCCCCCAAATTCATCTATTGAAACTTGGTACCTCCCCGCTGCAGTGCTACTAAGAAGTAGGGCCCTTTGGGAAGTGATTAAGCTTTGAAGGCTCTGCCTTCTTGAAGGGATTTGTGTCTCATAAAAGGCCTAGAAGGAATGAACTTGAGCCCTTTTCTGCTCTTCCACCTTCTGCCCTGTGAGGATACCCTGGATGCCATCAGCCATGAAGAACAAACCTTCACCAGACACCAAGTACTGCTGCCTGGATCTTGGAGTTTCTGGTGCCCAGAAATGTGAGAAATAAGTTTCCTTTGTTTATTAATAATCCAGTCTGTGGTATTTTGTTATAGCAGCATAAACAGATTGAGACAAGTGCATTCCTGAACTGAAGGTCAAACTTCTATTGGCCAGTCAGCAATCTGTCTGGCCATTCTCTGTCTCTCTCTCTCTCTCTCTCTTCTCCACCCCAAGTTATGATAACTAACCTACCCCTCCAATCTTCCAGGCCTACAGGTGCCATGACTTCTCTTGCTGTTAGTCCTCTGGTGGCTAATGCCTTGTTGGCTAGCCTTAACTCATTCTACACTTTTCTAAATAGTGTCTTCATTAAACCAGCTTTGGCTGCCCTTTAAAGGGTGCTGTATACATTCTCCCAAGATGCTTAATGATACATATCCTCTCTCTTACTTTTCATTGTTAGATTTGCATCTGTGAACTTGAGTAGGAAGAAGACTCTTGTTTGCAGGGCTCTTTTGGATACCACAAGTTTGGGTTCTTATTTTATTCAGATTTCTGCTGCAATGTCCCTTATTCTGAAGAGACTTCCCTGACTGACTGACTTATGGCAAAGTCCTTCATCAGTCCTTATCTGCTCACCTTTCTGTGATCCCCTTATAGCAATTACCATCAATGTCATCAACTGATGCTCCCTCTAAAGTGTATGTGCACGAAGCTAAGCCTGTGTTGACTTGGTGTTGGTGGCCAATCATTCTTAGTGTCTAGGACACTATGTAAATGTAGTAGGCCCTTAGTTAGGAACTTGTGATTTTTTCTTTTCTCCAAGATACTATTTACCCCCTTGTATCTTGCCCTTTTTAAAGTGGAGATACACTGGGTAATGTGTGCCCTAAGAACCATAAGCCAGTGAGGGGTATACCATGCCTAGTAGCTGCTGACTGTGCTGTTTCAAGACAAGGGTTCTAGAACTTGGAGTCCCATGGCTTTCCCATGCACAAGGCCAGACCTGGGGCTGCCACTTCTTATCCATGTTAAAACAATCCTGAGAGGTGCAGGGCCTGTGGCTCAGTGAGTATGGTGCCAGCCCCATATACTGAGGGTGGCGTGTTCAAACCCAGCCCCCACCAAACGGCAACAAAAAAATAGCCGGGTGTTGTGGTGGGCGCCTATAGTCCCAGCTACTTGGGAGGCTGAGGCAAGAGAATCACGTAAGCCCAAGAGCTGGAGGTTGCTGTGAGTCCTGTGATGTCATGGCACTCTACCGAGGGCGGTACAGTGAGACTCTGTCTCTACAGAATAAATAAATAAATAAATAAAATCCTTAGAAAAATTAAAGTTTTCTACTATTTTACTTTAAAATTGATTCTCTTCAAGATGAGTGTGAGTATATAAAGTGGAAAAGGAAAAAAAAATATTTCAAATACATTTTAGAAAGTAGTTTAGGAAGTAGAGGAGTTTCCCTCATTATCACAGTTAGTTACTCACTCTCTGTGCTTGTGATATACTCCCATTTTCATTGATTATGTGGCCAGAGCTTCTTGTGGTTTAATACTCTCCTCCCAGACCTCGTCCTCGCAATCCCTCTACCTATCACTTGTTCTTCTATTCTTCCTGTTTCCTTTATGAACTGTGTGAGGCTAATGGGTGGTCTCTTACTTTTCATTTTCTTCTGCTGCCTTTTTCTTTTATTTTCTATGTGGTCAGAGAAAGGACAGTGAAGTCAGTAATCTGAGAACAACATCCTCAAGGTAAGGCAGGGACACGTCTGGATAATAGCCCTGTGAGGGACCAGAGGCAGTGTCTGTGTATTTATAAGAACCCCATGTATTTTTAACCAGCAGGCATCAAGGACTATAACCACATTTTTCTAGAGGCTGTACTCAGCCCTATGCCGGCCACACTAAAAAGCTCATAAATAACTTGGATCAGAGGAAATTGGAAAATGATGACTACACAAATACAAGCAGAATTTTTATGTTTTCCAACCCCCAGATGGCATTGACAGTTAGTTTCTCCTTGGCCATAAGTCGCCATTCCCCAGAGAGCTATTAGAACTTAGTGATGGGGAAGAAAAGTCAGATTTGGGGAAGAACAAGCCTCTTAGCCCAGGCCAAAGTTATGCAGTTTGCTTTTGCCCCTTCTGTGTCTCATTTCTAATATTCCTCTTCTGTGCCAGCAATGCTCTGATTTTCTTCCTGGTGTTCATCAAGCTGGGGATTGGATGACTTTGAAGTACGATGTCAGTGACGACACCCTGCATTAGCACACAAGGGCTAATGATTTAAAAGTGATTTTAGTAAAAAAATGCATAAATAATTCATATTTAAGGCAGGTAGGAAGGCTAATAATGCATATTTTTTTAAAGAGGAGAATTTTCCATGAAAGAGAGCATTTGAGCACCTCTATCCCTTCATATGAAGACTGATGCACTTGTGCTGATGAGTGGAACAACTCTCTGCTATCAGGAAAGAAATTGTGAATAGTCCTGAGACGGACAAAATTGCTGAATAGAAACAAGCGATATTTTCATAGAAAATCTTGAAAAGAGATTTTGAAAAGAGATCAACAGATACGTGCGCTAAACCAGACACGTTTTTTTCTTCCACTTTATCCCCCTTATTTACTCTGCTATTGCAAATACTTGACTATTGCCAATGACTAGAAATAACAAAACAGTTTAACAATCAGATACAAATTTTTATTTGTTTTAATTTTTTTAATTTTTTTGAGACAGAGCCTCAAGCTGTCACCCTGGGTAGAGTGCTTCGGCATCACAGCTCACAGCAACCCCCAACTCCTGGGCTCAAGCGATTCTCCTGCCTCCGCCTCCCAAGTAGCCGGGATTACAGGTGCCAGCCACAATGCCTGACTATTTTTTGGTTGTAGCTGTCATTGTTGTTTGGCAGGCCTAGGCTGGATTAGAACCCGCCAGCTCCGGTGTATGTGGCTGGCGCCTTAGCCGCTTAAGCCTCAGGCGCCGAGCCCAGGTACAAATATTTTTTAAAAAATTAGGACAGACCTTTGAATAGAGTTTATTTTTTTTCTTAAAGGTTTATGGGAATTTCACATATGTTAAAAATATGAAACTATTTGTCATTTCCATTTTCTTAATCTGTTATTTGTGTTTTTCTGGCATTTATGTTATATTTTACATTTTAATTTATTTTTATTTTATCTTATTTTTTTTTAAACAGAGTCTTACTTTGTTTTACTGGGTAGAGTGCCATGGCATCATAGTTCACAGTAACCTCAAACGCTTGGGATCAAGTGACCCTCTTGCCTCAGTTTTTCATTTTTATAGTAGAGACAGGGTCTCACTGTGGTTCAGGCTGGTCTCAAACTCCTGAGCTCAAGTAAATCCACCTGGCTCAGCCTCTCGGGGTGCTAGCATTATAGTGTGAGCCTCCAATGCCTGGCCAGTATATTTTAATACAAAAATGTTTAATTTTGAATATTGCAATATGATATTTTTCCTCCTCATAGTTCTAGGCGTTCCCTTCTGCAATAAAATGACTTTAATTTGTCCCGGTATTACTTTTACAATGGCCCTCTTTCTATAAAAATGTTCAATTATTTTAATTTTTAAGTACTCCTTTGGAGCTTTTCTTTGCTTCTTTGTAGCATTTACCACTTTTGGGTGTCTTCACTTGACCAAATGTGTACTGAAGATGAATTAATTTATAAACAAATGAATGAATACATGAGTGGAATCACTGTAGACACCAATGTAGATGTTCTGGCTGAAACTGGTATTTATCTGTGACCATTTTATAGATATTTAGTGCAAATCTTGATAGTTGCCTCTAATAAGAACACTATACTTTTTTGTTTCAAAATAAAATCAAAAGCAAGGATTAACCTCTGTTAAAATGATATTTTTTAATGTTTAAACAAAATGAGTGCAGTGATGCATGACTAAGTCTGAGCGATATTTTCAGGATTAAAAATATTCATTAATAATGGGAAAAGAACTTTCTCACATAAAAATGAATTAATACTCCTGCCTGAGATGTGAAGTCTGCCTTCAGTAACATTCCTCTGTGCATTTGTTTATGACCCCATGCACTCAAAGGTGGGATGAAGCTATGCCTTCCTAGCCCTTAAATTCTCAAATCACATTGAAAACTACAAACTATCTTTACTTCAGAGATGGAATTTAAAAATAAATTAATCTCTGCCACAGATTCATTAGTAAGCTTAAACATGGACAGATGGGTTATAATTTGGTGAAAAAGTACAGAATCTGTAGCCATATAGGCTTTATAAGATTTTGGGGATTTGACCATTAAAGCCCAATACTTTGTGTTTGATAACTTAAATCCTTTTAAATTCCCTGGGGGAGATGTTACATATTAAACTATAATCATTTAATAAAAATAATGGTGGTAGCTAACATGTATTACAGGCTTAAGATGTGCAAGAAACTCTTCTAAGCATTAGTGTTATCTCCTTTAATCCTTACGATAACCCAATGAGGTAGGTATTAATATCATCCTATTTTACAGATAAGGAAACAAGGCTTTCCTCCTTGTGTTTAAGTAACTGCCTAGTGTCACAGCTGGTGGGACTCCATCATGACACTTTATTCATTTAAATATCTGTTGGTATAACCAGTAGGTTGCACAGTGAGGAATATGTAGCAGGTACTTTTATCCTGTTCATGCCAACATGAATCAATTGTGGAAGTAAAGGCTGAAGAGAGGGCAGGCCAAAAAAACCCAACTGGAAGAGTCTCGGCAGTTCCAGGCCATGAATGGAAGGGTGTGGGTGGAGGTGGGCACTAAACAGTTTACAGTTGGCACAGGTTTATTTCAGTGCAGCCTTACAGGGCCTAATAATCAGAATTTCTGGTATGTACAGCTCACCTCCAGCAGTAGTCTTGCAGGCATCATTCTCCATCTCCTTAAACACTCAGGATTTCCTCTGAAACTCTTTACACCAAGGAGACAATGTGTGTGTGCTCTTGGGCAGAGAGCTTTACTTTTCCACATTTCCCCTCTGCTACTGGGTTATGAATTCCTGCCTCACGTCCTTTTTTTGCTGAACAGTTTCCTCAAATTACTATACAGGCAAATTGTAGCTCAAACAGAGATATAACATCTATTATCTATCAAAAAATAAATGTTAGCTCTCAAGATGTACCATGAGGTCAGAATGCAGACCACTGGATATAGCCAATTGGGTCTCAGAAGTTTTCTGAAAATACCATTAAAAAAACTTTAAAAAAAAAATTAAAAGTGAATAACATTTGCTCCTTGTATCTCATTTCCTTGTCCTCTTTGTAGATTCAGGGGATCCTGAGGCATCCTTTCCTGGACTGTAGTGTTGTGGAAAATGGAATGCAGGGAGTCTACAAGGTTCAGATGGTTTTTCTTCCCCATCTCTTTGAACCTGAGCTGACAGGCAAGACCAACTGACCTGCCCCATGTTCCAACTGGTCTGCTTCATGAGCACATAGTTTCTAGTGAAGCAAGCCAGGACTTGGCATTACGATTCAGATATTAAATGCCTTTTCTTTCTTGTGGTATGTTGGGGTAGGGCAGAAATTCTTAGATTTTCTATGGACTTTACCAGTTTGTAGAAGGAGGGGTGCATAGACTAAGTGGTTATCCCAAAAAAAATTTCTAATGAAAAAATACTTTATAACTGATGGTAAGAGAGGGAGGAAGAGGAGCTGTAGCATCTGACTCCAGTGGGATACAGAAGCTGACCATCAGGGAAGCTTGGGCATTCAAGCTCTCCCATCGAGGGGCCAATGCAGAATGTAGACACAATCGAGGCTGGATCATAACAGCGAGGCTCCTGTGTCACCGTCTACTGCTTAGTAAAGTACACATATGGGGTCCCTTATTGTTTTTCCCAGATGTGAAGTAATTTTGAAAGATGAGGAAAAGAGTGGGCCTGTGACCTGACCTGTGCGATCTCTGATTCTAAAATACAACCACATTAGCTGGCAGTCAGGAAAGCAGCCAATAGTCAATTGCTTTCTATTGTTCGCACAGAAAAACAGAAGCTTGGAATAGCTTGTAAAAATAGCTCAAGAGCTTCAGGGACGCAGAAAAGCTTCCACCAAGCAACAATTTGATAGGTTAAGGGTAAACAGATCTGCAATGTATAGATTATATTGCCCTTAAACAAGACGACAGTTTGCGGAAGTTCACTGGGCGGTGATGTTTCCGAGCATCTCTAAGCCCTGGGTGCTGAAAGATAAATCAGGATATTTAGAAATAAAACCCTATCTGAGTGTCTGCAGCTGCCGTGCAAAGTGCTTCCTTTACTGAGTAGTTTTGGGATGGGAAGACTACAGTCTGTTTATTATATTTTGCTTTTTGGTACATCTATCCAATGACCCAAATGCTCAATTTCATGTCGTTTAATCTCAGACCAAATGCCGTTAACTATCTGAGAATGATTTCTTCTGATCTTTCCACAGTTTTCAAATGGAGTTGTAATAGCCCCTTATTCCAAGTCTCTGACCAGGTACTGTGAGAAATCACCATGCTTCACTGTGGGAGAGACGATCAAGAGAAAGGCTGAGGCAAGGACTCCAGAAGCTTCTATCAATGAAAATAGATGATAAAAATAAACAGTTATGGGAAGCAGCATAAAGTGCCTTAAAAAGAAACAGTGGCCATTGCAATTCAATAGCCAATCTCACAGAAAAAAAGAAAAAAGAGACAGAATAGCAGAAAGCGTATGCTCGGTGTTCAGGGAAGCAGTTTAAGGCTTTGCAGATGAGGGTCACCTTGGAGCATTCCCACACATAGCAAAGGCAGAATTCAGGAAAATACGTGTGCTGGGGGTCACTGTAAAGGAACCAACTTTTGTTTTAGGGAAATGAAGTTACCTTTCCTAAGATAAAAGAAAGTTTTGTTTTAGGGAAATGAAGTTACCTTTCCTAAGATAAAAGAAAGTTTTTATGATTCTTGTTTGTTTTGAGTGGCTTTAATAGAACCTGAGGAAATATATGAAATTTAGATAAATAAATAAGTAAAAACAGAGGGATAGCAGGGATTTTTTTTTTTTTGAAGAGGACTTCATGGCCTTAAAAACAAGTGCAAAAACATAGGTCCCAGGAAATGGAAACTTTGCACCAAGTTCCATGATGAGCAAAGTAGCACATGTAGACAACACCATAATTTGACATGGTTCACCATACATGCATCTAGAACTCCAGAGGCTGGTGCCACAGGTTACTGATGCCTCCCACCTGGGATCTCTTGTTATCAGACTTGTCCTCAGTGTCTAAGCATCTACCCACAGAGGAATAAACTGTGTGGAGTGGGCCTCCGGCTCAGGTCTTGATCTAAATAGTTGCTTAATACCCAGGGAACCCTGGAAGCTTATTTTTCCAAAACTTCTAAGACTCTGCTTTTCGTTATTTGTGTCCTGGGTGTGGTGGGGCCTCCTTAAGTTAAAGGTCAGATCCAATTGCTTCTCTTCTTCTTTCCTCCTGTTCATTAGCCAGGTCACCCACAGTGGTCAGCTGGGATTCTTACAGATGGGGATTACACTCACAGAGGATTTTCTTGGCCACTTCCAGATGCAATTGTCTTCTCACTTCAACTCTTGGTGGCCTTAGAATGCAGAAAGTGTAGGTAGCTTCACAGGTTCTTTCTCTTGCACATACCTGATGAGGTCATCTGTGGTACATGAGGTATAATGTGCTGTAAGTCATCATTTCAGCCCATATACATGGGCATTCCTGATGTGTTTTTTAATCTCATATTTTATTACCAGAGTCCCTCCTAGGAGCTCTGGAGCTCCCATGGTACTTGAGGATAGAAGTAGATTTTTTAAACAATAAGTTTTTTTAATTCTATGCATTTTATTTGAGGCATGTTAAAAACACTGCTTTGATACCAGGTCTTATAATTCCAGAGAAGTTAGTGTTAAGACTCCACCTAAATCTTCCTGCTGTGGGACACACTCTGCCAGCTCTTCCAAGGAGTCTGCTTCATGAAGCCATGGAATTCAGGTTTAGGGACCCTTGTTTCTTACCATAGTGGTAATCAGGTTGGGTTGATAATCACCAACCCTGCAGTGGGGTCGGTTAATCCTGTTGTTGAAATATTATGGTAGTCAGGGCTATGGACTGTGTCTTTCGAAGCATCCAGGAATCATTGCTAATTCTTTCAAGCAACACTCTCTAGAAATAAAATGGGGTCTTGTCATTGTATGACTTCTATGACTAAAAGACTGGTAATAGACTTTTCAGCAGCAGTGAGCCCTTCATTGTGTAGCTAATTCCATTTGTGGAAGGAAGTTGGATGAGTGTCAACTTCATTTGTCTTTCAGGTTGAGAACAGCATAGCCAAGATAATGGCTGAGCCTGGGGTGAGTGTTTGCAAATACAACATCCAAGCCTCTGCCAAGGCTTTACCAGCTGTCCACCAGCCTACACTGTTTGTTAAATGACATGGACTGTGGCTATTGCCTTACTCAACACCACCTGTTGGGTGACATAGGCAAAGGTCTCAGCAGCCTTATGTCTGAGGTATGTTCCAATCTTTTTCTTTTCTCTATGAACATTGGAGCTCAGATACTCTGTTTTTTGTTCATTTTGTTTTGTTTTTGAAACAGAATCTCACTTGATCACCATAGGTAGAGTGCTGTGGCATCATAGCTCACAGCAACCAAAAACTCTTGAGTTCAAATGATTCTCTAGCTTCAGCCTCCTGAGTAGCTAGGACTACAGGTGCTCACCACCACACACAGCTAGCTTTTCCAATATTAGTGGAGATGAGGTCTTGCTCTTGGTCAGGCTGGTCTTGAACTCCTAAGCTCAAGCAACCCATCCACTCGGCTTCCCAGAGTGCCAGGATTATATGTTTGAGCCACTGCATCCAGCTGAGCTCAGATGTTCTAACATCACCTCTTCAGGACATCCTCTTTTCCATTTCTTTAGACATCTGAGTTCTTTTGAGGTCTTTATTGGCACAAATGTTTATTAGCCTCTAGGGCTAGGAGTGTTGTTGTGCATTCTCCTCAGCCCCAAGTACTACATTGGAACCCAACAAGTGAATAATAACCAGAAGGAAAATCTCCATCTGATGTTTCTTACTGTGATATGAACTCCCATGTTCCATCACCTCTGAGTAGCAGGGGCTCACACTAACCTTTAATTGGGTTGAGGGTTCAAAATCCCTTATACAATTTCCTGTTTACAAATACTTTTACAAATCTCAGAGGTGATTGAAATATGTGTTGGAGTTTTCATTGATTTTCAAGAGTCAGCTTTTACTTGTATTATTACAGACCTCAAATGTGTTTGTTAAAGGCTGTCTCACTCAAACAGGTATAGTCCCTGCAGAGACAAATAACATCATGTTTCTGAACCCAGGCAAGGGGAGTGAGTTATCAGAATCATATGTAGAGCTTTTCCAAACTTAATTTCTTGCTCCAGTTCTGTCATTTTCCCTTGTTTATATCAGATGTGTGAGTCATTGCAGAGGTCAGATCTACACAACAGGTTGTCTACTGAGTGTAGGGGAAAGGGAGAGAGTTTCTAATTGGAGAGCTGTATAAAAGAGAACAACACTGAATACAATGTAGATAGCTGGCAGAGAAGCCAGCTCCAGTGATGTGCACACAGAGATGCATTCTTCAGATGTCCACCTGAAGAATTACCAGGTATATCTTCCCACTGGGCAGTCTGTTTATACTCTCATGTTTGAGCCTGTGCACTCTGCAGGGAATAAGTCTTATTCAGTTAGTAAAAATGGAAATTTCCATTTTCCAATAAAGAAAATGTACTTCTGCTGTCATTTATGCTCCTAATTCCTACCCTACAACTCCAAGCAATACCGCCACTTCAGGGCTATGACCTTTTTGATGCACATTTCAAATAATAGTTCAACCTGCAAATAAAAAAGTGATTGGGATGATGAACAGGTCAAGGCTAAGGGCAGACCTCAGCATCAGGCTACCGGATATCTTTTTTCTGGTTAATGCCGATGTGTTGATTAGCAGCCCTTGTGCTGTCATCCAGCCAGTTACAAGCTAGTTCACTATTACACATAATGATATAAGAAGTATAACCAAATCCTGAGTTAAATTCAATTATCAGGTGTTTAGAGCACCGCTCTTTCAGAAAGCCTATCAAGTATCTGTATCAAAAGTCTTATCCTAGAATAGTATTTTTGGCTGCATAGAAGTCTCAAGGCAAAGGCAGCAGACTTGTGGATGGGTCTACTGCTGAAGTTGACTGTGATGTGCATTTTCTTCACATGGAGAATAGAAGAAGTGGGGAGTTCAGTAAACACCTTCTGGAAACCAAACACAAGCACATTGGGACTGTAACTTGACTTGCAGGGAACAGGGGAGTTCTTACTGAGTCCACCTGAAGGTCATGGCAAAGTGAAAGTCTTATTTCCCCAGACTCCTAAACAGTGTCCGTCAAACCACCCTGGGATTGAACTTTTCTGTATGAGGATCACTGCAAGTGCTGCAGTGCAGGAAACAGGGTTGTTCTCGGTTCTTACCCTTAACTCCTCAACCCAGTGGAGGGATGGATGGGAGGGGCACCTTCACCTGGCTTGTAGAGTGAGCACACACAAGAGTATCCAGTCAAAATACCGTGAGAACTTCTCTAGCATGAAAGGGATTAATGGAAGTGTCTTCCAAAAGAGGGAAACTTTCAACAGGGAATGTTTCCAAGTTAAGATTCACCTAGGAGTGAGTATCTAGTTTGGAGAAATAAAAGGTGAAACAATTTGTACTTTTATAAACTTGTTGATTAATTAAATCTTATTAAATTTCAAAGTCAGCCACACATATTTCAAATATGGTTACAGAAAAGAGTTTTATTGCTTGTTTGTTTTGTTTTTGTTTTTTTTTAATGAAGGGCTGGGAAAAGGGATCCCACGGTTTTGATCTCACATTTTCCTGAGAAGGACCATGAATAAGTTCCTAAACTTCTTGAGATGTTGGCTTCCTGATTTGTCAATAGACGCACTAAGTCCCCCCATGCTTATATAACAGGAATTTAGCAGGATCCAGGGGGTCACTTGAATGGCAGTGTCATGCACAACTGAAAGTATACCTGGTTACAAAGTATTAGATTCACAGTCTTAGTTGCCTGGAATTATCTAATTCCCAATGAGTATGTAGCCTATTTTCAGATCCATAAACACTGAAAGCAACTATCTATTTTCTTATCAATTATCTAGCAAAAATTTCTGTCTCCCAGTGAACCATCTAAAAGCACGTTAGCAAGTTCCCTTCTTGCTGTTGCTTGCTGTCTGCACAAGGCCATGTATGTAGCAGACATTCTTAAAACATTTCTCAATGCTTCCTGGTGTCTTGAACTGAAGAAAATCTCTGGATTTTGTGGCAGTTTTCAACCACTCTGTCATTCATGGGAAAATTGGAGAGGTAGGTGTGTGTGTGTGTGTGTGTGTGTGAGAGAGAGAGAGAGAGAGATATTAATCATTCAAGATAGCAAAAACCCTTTGTTCCTTGCTTCCCTTCTAATTTGGAAACATTCAGTATCTGCCATTGTTGAGAATGGTTGGTCAAAAGTGAGAACAGGAAAGAATGTAAAAAATCTGAAACCTGTACTGTACTGAAGAAATCTCAGAGTTGATCCAATACTTAAAACAAATAGGTCAAACAAAATGAAATTAAAAAAAAAAACCATCAAATAAAGAAATATGGGATCTAGTATTTCTTCTATTAGGAGCTGTTATTTGGAGCAGCGCTTAAATGATAGCTATGAGCCCCTTGAGACAGTTGAAACATAGAATGAGGCAAGTCTGAACTGAGATGTGCTGTGAGTGTGAGTGTACAAAGTGCACTGCATTTTGAAGATACTTGGAATGAAAATAAATGTAATATATTTAATTGATTTTTAATACTAATTACATTAAAAATACTAAATTACATGTACATACTAATTACATTAAGAATTAAAATCTTATATACAGAGAGAGCAGGGTAAGTTTTGTGTGTGTGTGTGTGTGTATACATATATACATAAAAAATTTAATGCTATCAGTTTATTTTTGCTTTATAAATGTGACTACAAGGAAATTTTTAATCACATACATGTTTCACATCATATTTCCACTTCACAGAGTTGGTTTCAAACATTCCAAACATGACTTTCAATGCTTAATAGTACAACGAATGCCTTTAATAAGTAAGTCTTCTTACAGGGAAGACACAAGGGTCAGGGACAGGACCTCAAATCATCAGCTGCTTTAAAAACATTCTAGATGGTGCTGGGGATTAGAAAATGAGGATAGTTTAGTAGCAAACAAAAACTCTGTAAGACCATCAAAAGGATCATTTCAAGAAACCACTTTGTCATGAGACATGGTATGGTGTGAAACACTTTTATATATTGGGTTAAATTTTAAATCTTATAAAAAATCAGTGTACCTCCCTGGGAGAGTTGAACTGCATTTTTTATAATAAAAGTTAAAATTGTATTTTAAATTGCATCATAATCTTTTATAAAATAGAACTGGTAAGATGAACAGCTATTTTAATTACATTCTTCTCCAGCAAACTCCAGGACTTAAAAAATATATGTTTTAAAAGTTATAGCTCTAGCATTTTTATTGGTCTGACTAGTGAAAAATGATGTTTTTGCTTTTTGCAGTAATATCTTGGGCAGAGCAATAATGATCAATCCCCGATGAATATAACAATGACTTCAGGCCATCACTTGGGAATGGCAAGAACCTCATTTTTATAACTATGCTTAAGTACAATATAGGGGATTTTATTTGTTTGTTGGATTTTCATAAAACTAACTCTAGTAAGTCTAGCAAAAATTTGAGGCAGATTTATCAAATGTATATTTCAGACTGAATGTCAAGTTCCTATGGGTCCTGGATTCTGTGTGACTATATAATCAAACTTCCCCCTCTTTTATGTCAACAAGTATTTACTAAGCATCTCTTTGCCTTTCTTGTACTAGCTAGGAAAGACCTCAGAAAGGATGTTGGCATGGATGTGGAGAAAAGAGAACACTTCTATACTGCTGGTGGGAATGCAAACTAATATGTTCCTTTTGGAACGATGTTTGGAGATCACTTAGAGATCTAAAAATAGACCTGCCATTCGATCCTGAAAATCCTCTACTAGGAATATATCCAGAAGACCAAAAATCACTTTATATCAAAGATATTTGCACCAGAATGTTTATTGCATCCCTATTCATAATTGCTAAGTCATGGAAGAAGCCCAAGTGCCCATCAACCCATGAATGGATTAATAAATTGTGGTATATGTACACCATGGAATATTATGCAGCCTTAAAAAAGATGGAGACTTTACCTCTTATATGTTTACATGGATGGAGCTGGAACATAGTCTTCTTAGCAAAGTATCTCAAGAATGGAAGAAAAAGTATCCAGTGTCCTCAGCCCTACTATAAAACCAATTTATAAGCACCCACACTTCCATATGAATGCTATAACCCAAGTACAGCCCAAGACGAAGGAGAAAGAGGAGGAGGAGGGGATAGGAGGAGGCAGAATAGGTGGAGAGAGGGTGATTGGTGGGACCACACCTATGCTGCATTTACAAGGGTACATGTTAAAGCTACTAAGTGTAGAATATAAATGTCTTAATACAACTAAGAAAATGCAGTGAAGGCTATGTTCACCAGTTTGATGAAAATATTTCAAAATATATATGAAATTGTACTCCATAATTGCATTAATGTACACAGCTATGATTTAATTTAAAAAAGAAGGATAAGACATGGACTCTAACTTTTAAGAGTAACAATTAATTTGCTTTATAAAACAACTTCAAGGGACTTTAAAGAACAGGCCTAATTTTACCACTAGACTTTACGTATGAAAGAACAGAGATCCAGAGTGTAAAAATGGCTTGCTCGGAGTCACAGAGGCTGATTTGGGAAAAGCGTTAGAAGTCACGTGATTTGATTTCCCATACAACACTTTTGATTACAATATATCACTTTATTTTAGACAACCACCTCACAACGTCCAGATTCCTTTTCTTTTTCCTGTTTCTTGCTCTCCTGATGCACATCACTTTTTTCTCCCCCAAGAAATGCATCTTTGTAGTGAAGGCAATAATTGTATTTGGAAGGACCACTCTAAACAGAACAAACCCAAGCAGAGAGCAGCCCTGGGCCCTGTCCATAGATCACAGCTTATGGCAGCTCCCCCGGGGAACACAGAAGCGCTTGGACCAGCTTTAAGTTTAAGTGCATGTCACCATGATGTACAGTGTCTTTGGTGTCTGTATATCATGAAGTGGAAAGGGTGTCGCCCACGGATGGAGAGCATCCATTCTCCTCTCCTGACACTGTGCCTTTTCCCCAAACAAGACATATCTGTGCGATTACAATCTTATCCAGGCTGGCTGGCTTCCTCCTTAGCTCATCTGCAGTGAGGGGCAGAATCAGTCAGCATTTTGTGGAGTGACATTTTAGGGGGACATGCTTTGGGAAACAATGTAAGAGATATAGAGGTGAGCTATGTATGAGATTCTTGTATATGTGCCATTTTCAGCTTCTTGTTAGAATCTCCAGATGCTTAATTCCTATGTGCAGAGAAGTATGGTAACTAAGAGCAAATCTCAAAAGTCATTATTTTCTGGGTTCAAGTACCTGAACAACAGCTTCCTGGCTGCATGACTCAGGATAGTTACTGAACACTTCCTACTTTGTTTTAGTTTCTTTACTGAAAAAAATAAAAATTAAATGAAGACTACCACTTACTTCGTGGAATTATTGTGAAGAATTAATGAATATGTACAAATAAAAACCTTACTCTAGAGCCCAGAACTTGCATTGTCTTTATTACATGGTACAGGCAATCCCTGGGTTATGAATGCTGTAGGTTCTGTAGGTTTTTCCTTAGGTTGAATTTGTATGTAAATAGGAACAGGTATATTTCCTGTTATTTCCTGTTGTATTCTTATAACCCATAATAGCTTCTATTCCTAAATGAGAGTCCTATGTCAGTCAGATGTTTGTAACTCTTACTGCACTTGCCCCTGTAAGATGTTTGATGTTTGTAAGTAAGATGTTTGTGAGTCAGGGATTGACTTCAGTTGTCATCATCATTGTTTCTTGTGTAGGACTTTGCCTATCTTATGGAAAGTGATAAAATTTACTCACTAAAGAGCTTTTAAAGCAGGAGGTATTTCAGGTCTGACCTTTTTCACGATAGCTAGAGAATGGAGAAGCTCGGAAAGAGATCTTTCAAGAAGTTAATCCACCTAATACTTTCATCCATCCATCCATCTACTAACTGTCTTAGTGTCTTGGAATTTGGTGGTTTAATTAAATGTTCTTGAAGTCTTCTTGTTCCCTTGGCCTAAAGAAAGATCTGCTTCTTCCAGATGTTCATGGTTTGAGGAAAACTATGGTGCTCATTGTTCTCATTGGTTAATGGGCAGTCTGTGTCTCATCCAAACTTGTGTTTTATCTGATCTTTACATTAATTATAGATACAAACACATACATGTATACACACATGTGTACACATATATATACATGCACATATGTATATAATATTATGTGTTACAGGGTGTATAGTCTGTGGTCTCACCCTGGAACAGCAGTTCTCAACCTGTGGGTTGTGATGCCTTTGTAACAATGAAAATACATTGCAGCATTGGGAAGGTTCAGAACCATTGCCCTAGAAGAACAAAGCAGTGAGGTTGTCAAGGTAGGGGTCCTAAAAACAACCATGTAAGACTACTTGGGAGGGGGTTATCTTCAAAGTAAGCAAAGCCCCGCTGACCCCTCTCTGATTATTCACAACTCAGGGCAATTTAAAGGTGAGTTTTCTCCCTAACTTAGCAGTGGGACAGGTTTCCTTATATGATGTTTTGAATCACCTTATATAGAATTCCTGTACCATTTAAAATTCAGTAGTACCTTTCATGTTTGTTGATCTTTGCCAAGTACGACTAGAAATCCCAAAGTCAGAATAACATTATTTCCAAAATTTCTACTTAATACAGTGACTAGCATAGGCTGAGCATACAATGGAGAATCTCCATGGCTGGTGAATAGATTGAACGTTACAATCAGAAGTTCTGAACCATTGAAAGGGTCTACTGATCCTTTAACTTAGGTCCAATTTGTATATTCTAATTATCATCCTCATTTCCATAATAATAATCACAACAGACTTGCTCCTATTTTGTGAAAGTGGTATTTTGCAGGCTCATCTTCTGGCACATTTCTCTGTGATTGCTACATCATTTCCTCATGGCTCCATCCACCTGCAGAAAATCTGAGTAAGAGACACAGCAGGTAAACCTAAGACACCACAGAGTGAGACACCAACTTTTTCCCACAGACACAGGGAGTGGACCAGCAATTACTGATGCTATAAAGTCACCCAAATAATCCTTCAACTCCTTCATGTCTCTTGTAAGAGGGGAAAAATATAAAAGATGGTTCTCTCAATATGCTGATGCTGAAAAGAGCACTGACATTTGTTTTCTGAATGATGTTTGACTGTGAGTGCTCAATAATTAGAAATATTTAATGCAGGAAAACATCAGCAAGTCAAAATTGTTTTCTGCTTAAATCTCATCATTTTCCAGAAAGGAAATAATATTTTAGACATGTTGCACTCTTTCTCAGTAGGATAGCAACTAAAGTGGCTTAAAATTGGATTCATTTATAAAGCTGGACACTATTAATATCATTCCCTGCATGATGGTAATTCATTTTACTCTGCTTTGTCTCAGAAGCAGTAGGGGCTCCATTTCTTATATTCAGTTTGCAGTCCTAATTAAGTATTCATTATATAATACATATTTTTTCATTTAAGACTGGATATCAAATATTTATGTGCTGTATTACACTTGTTTACTATTGGAACAATGTAATGAGGTATCGCACAACTAGTAGTTATATGCCTTCAACCTGTAAAATTAAGGTTTGGAAGGAACTCATCTAGAGCAAAGACCTGTCTCCCTCAGGGTTATTATTTCATTGGTTGTGCACCAAATACGCTAATAACCTCACTAAATGTAACTACACTGGTTCTTCCAATTGAGAATAAAATGTGCTTTGTGGACTCAGGGTAAAGTTGACTTGATTCACAGAGAAAATGTACATAATATTCTACAGGACCATGATCCTGAATACTTTTGCTATTGGCAGATGAAAGGGCCAGATACCAAGGAAGAAAAATACCACAGGATGATTTAATTGAATAAAATTTTACCCTCAAAATTCACAGACAACATCAGAGGAAACTTCTATCTGATAGAATCTCTTATGTAATATAAAAAAGCTGTTGTTGTGAGAAGTGAGTTTGCAAATCTAATAGGTGACTCCTTCAGACTTAACTTGATAAACATGTATACAACAGCACAGATTGTGCATTTACATTATGCTTCCCTTTGGGAACTCAAAGAACCCTTGAGAATTTGCTTTTGTTCAAAATTACCTTTTGACCAATACTAGGGAATGATCATCACTTTCAAAGGTTGGGTTTAAAAGGAAGGATCACATAAACAATATAACTACAATGGCCAAGAAATAATCAAGTTTGGATCAAATTAGAATCTTTCAAAAACTCTGTGTTTTATCTAAATATTGATATTTAAAGAGCCAGCATGGAAATCAAAGCAGGAATGTAATTACATAACACTTCTTAATCAGATGTTTTCTGTGTTGATTTTGTACAAAGCCCTTTATTTGTAGTCCATGAAGAGGAGAGAAAGGTGGGAAAGCTGGAGAAGTAATAAATTTTAGTTGTAAGTTGCTCACCATCATATTAATGCATATGCTTAATTAGTTAATAATAGAAGATTTCTATATATGATGTCACAAGCTAAAGTTGATTCTTTGGTAAGCACAATGGCTCATGTAGGTTCACAAGAGGGAGAGATTGAAGTTCTTAGGACTCGACTAAGAATGTTGCTCATGGAAGGAAGCCCTTCATCTGTATGTTGCATGATTGTTTAAAATCAGATCAAATGCATTTAGATAGAGGGAGAAGGTAAGGAGAAAGGAAGGAAAGTAAGGGAACGCAGGACTTGTTGGAGCACCACATCAGAATTGGCTTGCCAGGTGCAAAGGGCGCTAGAAGAGCAAAAGTAAAGACGAATTGGTTGGTTTGTGGAAAGTCTGAATACCATTATGTGAATAAATAGCACGGTAAGAGTTTGTCCTGACAGTTTTAAAGAAAATATTAGGTGTTATATTTAAAAGACTTAGCCTTCTGAAGAAGTAATTAATTAATTAAGAAGAAGACAAGAAGAATTTTGTTAGATTAAGTCATCAAAAGTTCCAAATTGATGCTCAAAGGAAAAAAAAATGAGGCCATGCTTACTTATTTATATTTACTTCTTTATTAACTTCTTGTTGATTGACATAATATGGCTCATTAAAATGTGTATTGTGCCATTATATAATGATAAAATGTGAATATTTCTTTTTAAATCTCATACTGTCCCATGATGAGTCATTTGATTAGTGATTGTGATTATTAATCAGAAAAATGGATTTCTCTCTGTCTACATATATATTTCATAGAAAGAAAATGATTCTCTATTTCACCACTTTCTAATCTTGAGAAGGCATCTAAATCTGAAGAGAACTTATAACATTGAGATAGGTTTGGGTAGAATTTTATTTTTTTATTTATTTATTTATTTTCTTTTGGTTTTTGGCCGGGGTTGGGTTTGAACCCGCCACCTCCGGCATATGGGACCGGCGCCCTACTCCTTGAGCCACAGGCACCACCCTAGAATTTTATTTTTATAATTTTAAAAATTAGTCCATGTAATAGAGCAAAGTTTCCAGAGATAAAATGCTATTCTGTAGCTGGGGCATCTAGTTTTATAACTTCTAGCAAACATTTTCTCTCTCCAAAATTGAGAATAAGTATTTTTTCAAAGTCTTGCAATATCTTCCATTGGGTTTTTTAATTATTTTTTTTGTAAGTCTCAAGGTTTTATTTCTCCTCCTTCCTTTAAAAATTTTTGAAATTTTAAATGAATAAGTATGAGGCAGTACAGAAGTATATTATCTAAATAACTACATATTGGATTACTACTCATGTAATTATCTCAGAAATTCTCCTCCTGTCTTGATCACAGAAGAATTGTTCCTGTTTAATTCATGGAAGATTCTCCAATGCTGCCAAGAATGTCTACGGCACCAGTGACTACCCTACCCCATTTTTCACCTTGAGAGGTCTTTATACACATCAGCTAAATTTGTTCTTCAGGGCCTCTGTGAAGATGGTGACTTCACAAATTCATCCTTTGACAAATTCCTCCCTGGGGAGACATTATGGATGTTGATGGGGAAAATGCATCTTGCCAAGATTATAGCCCACTCAGAATGTGGATGCTAAGGGTTTAGAAACTGAGCAGTACCTTTTAGGGCTAGAGGTTGACTTAAGATTCAACTGCAAATTGTTAGCTAATGTTTACAGGAGGGATGCGCAATTAATAAATGCAAAAACTTTGCCTCATGTCTGCTTCCAAAGTGAATAGGATGTTTGTCAAAGCAAAAAACTTTGCTTTGATTATAAGCTACAGATAATGAAAATGTGTTTATTTTTCGCAAATACATTTTATTCCAGTGGATTGTATTTCCCATCGGGGAACCAGGTTCAGCAAATATTTTCACATGCTAACTCCTCAAATCAGGGAGAAGGTTTTAGTTGACTGAAAATACAATAAGCTTAGAGAATAGGGGTTTGAATAGAAACTAAGACGTGGACTTTATAATTGTACTTCACTAGAATTTAGGAGGACCTGCATTGTTTTGCTGTTTCATCTATGTTTAGGGGAGAAAAAAACTCACAAATCTATCATCTCTATTTTCTCTTTACCTTATTAACAAATCAGAAACATTTGTGTTAAAGTTATCATCCACCTATGTTTAACATGAAGGGTGGTATTGAAATGTTTTTGACAGCAAAATGTTGCAAATAAAAAGGGCAAATCTGGAGTAGGGAGAGTTAAGAAATAGAAGACTTCATAGACAAGTTTTAAAGATCAGAGGCACCGCATAGGGATTCTGGCTAGGAATTCAAGCCCATAGGAGTTAAAGACATGTTATTCAGCCCCTTAGAGCATATCTTTCCACTGAGTCAAAAAGAAATTGGCTACTAGAACAAGCATGATATGTTTTGGTCGTAGGAGTGAGATGAATTTTCCAGGGTTAGATTCTAGAACGAGTGAAAATACACTGCTTACACAAACCAAGGGAGAAAGGGTCTGCCTGGATTAAGGCTGAATAAGAAAGAGGGTTACTTCTAGCAAAGGCAAGATGTGTTAAAGCAAATCTGAGCATTAATGGTCATAGCCTCAACATTTGACAGCCTGACAGTGGATATTCTCACCTGTGGGCACTATAATTAAAACAAAGACAGCAGAAATATTTTTATCATGTATTTTCATTGCTGAATGTTTCCTTAACACTTTCCTAGAAATTCTTTGTTGTATAAGAAAGAATTTCATTATGAATAATTTCATTATTCATTACATAGCCTGGAAAGCAAGACTGCAACTAGTAATCAACTTCAGCCAAGGGAGAACTGAAGAGATGATGATGATGTACAGTTAACAGGGTGGTCAATGTGCACTGAGCCTCTCTCTGAGGAATATTCCCCTTCTGGTACCTTATTTGTTTATTTGTTTTTTTTTTGTAGAGACAGAGTTTCACTTTATCGCCCTCGGTAGAGTGCCGTGGCATCACACAGCTCACAGCAACCTCCAACTCCTGGGCCTAGGCGATTCTCCTGCCTCAGCCTCCCGAGTAGCTGGGACTACAGGTGCCCACCACAACACCCGGCCGTTTTTTTGTGCAGTTTGGCCAGGGCCGGGTTTGAACCCGCCACCCTTGGTATATGGGGCCGGCGCCCTGCTCACTGAGCCACAGGCGCCGCCCACCTTATTTGTTTCTTGTCTGTCCTTGTGGGCCTGTTCAATAGAAGGGCTGCAAATTTCATTCACCCCTTCTTATGACATATCAGCTCACATTTGCATTTTTATCAGAGAGGCTTGTCCAGAGCTTGATTTAAGCATACCAAAAAAGAAAAACAAAAGTCACAACTGAAAAGACACAGAAACAAGCTGTCCACTTGCTTCTGCAAAATGGTGCTTTGTCAGGACCTGGAAATCGCACCTCATAAGAAACACATACACACCTCATTTCCTTGCAGTCTGTAGTCCTGAGTGAGTGGTGTCTCTATTAGTGTGTTGGGGCAAGAATGAACAATCTTTGCTAATTCATGGCTCTCCCGAGGCTCTTTGTGGGTTCTAGAGCTGTTTACTTACAAGCCCTCAGCATTATTATGCATATATTCTCATAAACCATATTGCATGAGGTTGAAACTTGGTTTTCAATCATTTTTACTTCTTACTTCAAATATATTTCTTCCTAGGTCTCTATGTTTTTCACTTCTTACATTTCTCTAACAATACAGACTTGTTTTTCTATTTCTACATATCCTCTTGATTTTTAAGTTTTTTAGACTCGCATATTCTATGGTTAAATACAATCAAACCTTAGATTTAGTTCCCAAGACTGTTTTAAGATCCTTTCCAGATTCTCTAATATGACTTCAATCAGGAAAGGAAGGTGAGACATGGTTTATTGGAGGTGCTTAATGAATACTTATTGCCAAAATTAATCATCCTAGAACTCACCTTGGCTCTAAAGAGGGAGACGATGCCATTCAGAGGACTACTGAGTGCACTAGTCTATCGGCTTTTTAGGAATGTGCTATTGACAAACAAATCCCTTCCTCATTTATCAGGTCAGGTAGGATTTTCTGTGCTTGCTAGGCACAAGCTTTGAAGCTTTTTATTTTTCCAGTTCTCAATTAGACAATTCAAGATTCACGTTAGCGTGGCTGGGCCAAGTTCACATTCCCTCCTCAATTTGTGGCTATTGTTTCTTTTATATGATTGCTTGGAATATTTCTGGCTCTATCATAAAGTCCTCTCTGACTCATTCTTTATTCTGGTCTCCTATCAACGTTCACCTTATTGTCCCATCAACACAGTCACAGCCATGCTCCCCCATGTTTCTTTTCATATGTTGTGCTGGAGTGATTATTCAGTTTATTTTTGTTAATGAATGTGAATCATCTCCCTTACAAAATATTTCCTCTATAAAACCACTAAATGTAAATTTCTCTTTGGAAGGCGGTCCAGCCCCCTTTATCCTCAGACTCTCCCATACTGCAAAATAGAGTGCAGAATCCATAGTAAGGTGGATAATGCGGTTCATGTCAGATATAGAAGGAATGAATGCATTCTGTTTTTTGGGACTAGCTGATGCTCAGCACCCCTTCATCTTCTTTCTGGAAAAATACAAAACTATATTTCACCATATCACTTATACTTAATTTAGCACCTGGTAACTAGTCCTGGCCAGTAACAGAAGCAATGGGCACAATTTCTAGCCCTGGGCATAGCAAAGATCAGTGTGATACTAATGGCTTTCTTTCTTCCATTATAGAACCTCATGCTGCTCCTCTGAGATAGTATCTTATGGCCTGGGGTGCAGCCATAGTGCCTCTAAAAAAATATCTACCAGAGAAGCAAGAGAGAACCGAACTTTTGTTAAGTTTGGGTTGCTTCACTATTGCCTCAAAGCCATACTAGTATAAATTTTTAATTGCATGATTTGGGGGGGGGGTCGCCTGTGGCTCAAGAAGTAGGGCACCTGCCCCATATGCCGAGGATGGCAGGTTCAAGCCCCACCCCAGCCAAAACTGCAAAAAAAAAAAGCATGATTGAGAATTGGGAAATATTCCTAAGCATGAGCTGTGCCTATGTGTAGGTGACTAGGAGGGTATATGTCTGTGCTTGTATGACTCTGTGTGTGTATGTGTGTATGTTATATGACACCAACTGTTTGTCCTCCTTCCCACAGCCTCAGTGTCTTCAGCTCTAAGATAATTGTGGGATCAGAAGTTCCCTTAGCTTGAAATTTCTTCAGAAAATATCCTGATCCTTATCGAAAAGAGTCCTGTATTTCTTCAGGTATCAACATTTCTGAATTCTTTTTAACCCAAGAACAAAGCTCAGGGCTTGGATAGACTCTGATTTTAAGTTCATCCAAACCATCTCTTTGTTGCCTTTGCCCCCTTTAAGAAAATTCTAGATGAAAGCATAAATCTGCCACATGAACTGATTTGCTGCACAGCAAGATAATTCTTTTAAGTAGTTTCTATTATAGGAAAATTAATTTCAAGGCACTTCATACAGTTCTAGTAAAATCCTTCCGCTCCACAGGGGTCCATGAGCAACATTAACAGTGCAGCATTTGCTGGGTAGGCCTTCTTATGACTTGGTGCAGTGAAGGATGTTTTTAAATTTTATTTTTAAGTTTGGCTTTTTGAAAATGCATTAATGTTTTTATCCCTGTGTGAACATTTAAAGAAAAATGAAATTTGACATTTTTGTAAAGGACAAAATACTTGTTTTCTACCCCCTCTAAAGGGATAGAAATCATTCCTTCTGGTAAACCCTTGCAGTTCATTTACTTTTATTTAGGTACATGTTTTTGTGTGTGTATGTGTATGTATATGGCATCACATTGATTCATTAGAGGATTTGATTGAAAACAAAGAGAAAAGCTGCTCTGCCAAAAAGTATGTTTTAAAGATTGAGTGGTTAACAGCAAAAGAGAGGTCATTGTCCAGTTCTTCCCTCTCGGGCTGCCTTCATACACTCACGGGTGCTTTCAAGAGACTGGCACAAATCATCTGCATGCTAGTTTCTATCTCGGTATACCTCCTGGAGAATGTGGCCAAAGACCTGTGGCATGCAAAATGTTTTCATGGGCATGGTATCTACGCTGTGCTCTAGTAAGTTTCTTAGCTCACTCTCTTCCAAATATTACCGGCCTCTCCTTTTTCTGTTTTCTTTGATCTGCTCAGAATATTCCCCATGCTTAATTCATTTTCCCCTGACTCTCCCTGTAGTTCACAGGACCCACATGTCCACACTTCAAGAACTGATTCATGTTTCATGTTTTGTGTCTTTTCTCTTAAGATTACCCTCTCATCATATCAGCTTGTCTTTCTCTGAGGCATGCCAGAGTCATGGCAGTTATTATAATTTATCATAAGCTGCTTTGTGGAATAGACTACCAGTTCTTGGGGACAGGCATTTTTTCTTATTTTTCTCCCCCTACAACTAATACCTTTTACAGTGCTGAGTTCATAATGATCTTTCAGTAGGTGGTTTTGCTTGTCTGTTTTCCTAGGGCGTATTCAACAAAGCTACATAGCTCGTGAGTGTTGTGTTCTCATTAAACGATTAGAGTTGGATGTAGTTGTCAGAGAGAGGTGTGACTATAAAGGATAAATGTGAACAAAGGAGGCATTTCCATATTGTGCATTATTTATATTACCAAGCTATGCATTTCTGTTCTACAAACCAATTAATGCACAAAAAATAAATTTTTACACAGTCGATAACGTTAGGCACGTGACAGTCCTCGGTTTTGATGAATCTCCTGGTGAGGTTATATAATTGCAGGTTGTCCTCAGCTGGTGACAGGAGCTTGGTGGTATGAGATGCTGCATTTGCAGATTTCCTTAACATCAAATCCAAGCCCTATGGGGTACATTGATTTCACTTTCTTATACTAAATATTTAATTTAAAAAATTAGTTTTAACAAAGAATTTTTACAATCTTTTTCATTTGATTTAGTTTTACAGAAACCAGAAAAGGTCTCTCTATCACATTAGACCAAAGTAAGGGTAAAAGAGCATCATAGCCATTGGAAAAATTCCTAACACTTCAAATATACCACATTCATCATTTATGGAACTCAGATTATATTAGCTTAAGCCAGGATCTACTCTTTTCTTTCTTTCTTTCTTTTATTTTTTTTTAGAGACAGAGTCTCACTTTGTCACCCTCAGTAGAGTGCTCTGGATCACAGCTCACAGCAACCTCCAGCTCTTGGGCCTAGGCAATTCTCTTGCCTCAGCCTCCCCAGTAGCTGGGACCACAGGCACCTGCCACAACGCCCGGGTATTTTTGTTGCAGTTTGGCCAGGGTTGGTTTCAAACCCTCCACCCTTGGTATATGGGACCAATGGTCTACTGACTGAGCCACAGCACCACTCATGGGTTTAATCTTTTCTTTATGACTAAGGTTTTCTCATCTACTCCAGAATTTTTTCACTGCCAGAATCCCCTTCCCATTGCTCAGTGGCAAAGAAATACTTAGAATTCTTTTCAGACATGGCAAACAATTGACTTCTTCAACCTCTTACTCCAGCAGTTCTCAACCTGTGGGTTGTGACCCCTTTGGGGGTCAAATGACCCTTTCACAGAGGTTGCCTAAATACATCCTGCATATCACATATTTACATTATGATTCATAACAGTAGCAAAATTACAGTTATGAAGTAGCAACAAAAATAATTTCATGGTTGGGGGTCACCACAACATGAGGAACTGTATTAAAGGGTTGTGGCTTTAGGAAGGTTGAGAACCACTGCATCCCTTCTGAGCTAGAAAGCATTTTTGGTGGTGCTGGCTGCTACAGGATCACTATAATTCAAACATAATAAATATTTTAGTGAAATTGTTAGATTAATATTAGAAGTTGAGAATATAGATTTTATGGGCTACATCACATTTACTAGCTTTCAATACAGCTGGAGATATTTATAAAAAGATTTTCTTTATTTCTGCTCAATGTGGAACCAGTAATAACAACATGGAAATCAAACTTTGCCTTATAGAAGATCCAGAGTGGTGGACAGGTTATCTTAAAAAAAAAAAAAATGTTTTGAGTCCGGATTGACTCTTAAAGGTTAACATTATTTTTACACACCAACTGGATAGGTGGTATTTACCAGAGATTCATTAGTTCACTCGACTGGGAATCTGATTTCTCTGTTTAATGAAAGGTTTGGTTTCAATTGTTTCTAAGAATTTCTTCAAATCTGAGTTTCATTTTTCTTCATCAGAGGGCTCAAGAAGATGGAAATTATGTGACCCAAATGGGAAGTTAGTATTAATGTGTCCGTCTCACCTGATATATTATCCCCACCTTACTTCCACACTTTGTCTTTCAAGTGATTGAATCGGACAAAAAGAAACATCTCCTTCTGTTTGTAGAATTGATTTCTGATTAGGTTTTCCACTTGGTTCTATCACTTGCAAATGTATGTCTTCCAGGAGTTTGTTATTTGTTGAATCAAGATAATCTTATACTCTTTGCAAGTCTTCCAGGGAGAGAACATGCTCTCAAGGGCTCTCCTCCCTCTTCTACTCATCCATACTTCCTAGGAAAAAGAAAATAAGGTTTTTAAAGGATTAACATACACAAACTGCATGGCTTTGTGCTATGAAGGCAGGGAAATTTCCAAACCATGCAATCGGACCCAGAAACAATAAAATACTAAAAAGACAGGTAGAAACTTTTTTTTTTAAATTGTGGTTGATTCTTGTGAGATATTTTCCCCTGCATTTTCAACTTTGCTATGGTCTGACCCAGTATTTTTTAAACTTTTCAATCTCATGGCATACTTGAACACTTAAACTTCTGTGGAACACTTAAATTGCATTGATCAGAAAAAGGAAAAATAGAATAAAAGAAAGAATACTGCACTTTGAACTTCTCTTGAAAACAACTTAATTAACGGTCTTAAAATTTTTCATGGCACATCTAAGACCCAGCTGAAACAATTGGTTGAATTTCAAAACTAGTGGAAAATCACTGGTCTAAGAGTTAAAAATTGTTTGCAAATTAAAAAAAAAAATGCAATAAATTACCTGTATTTCCTGAAACTCATGAGTTTTATTTTTGTGGGGTTTTTCCCCTCAAGTGTGAAATTATGAAAACTATAATAAAAGCTAGACTTTTCTAAACTACTATTTTTACCACCAACAGTTTAATTCCAGGTTGTAGATACTGCTAAGGAAGAAATCATGATTGAAGCCAACAGCAGTGGACTAGGAGTCAAAGATGAGAACATCTGGTATTGTCATTAATCAAATGGAGCTAGAGCAAACTATTCCATATTCTCTCTGTGCCTCAAATTCCCTAACTGTAAAGAAAGGTTTTGGACTTGGAACTCTTTCCTGCTTCGCTGTGGCACAATTATCATCTTACCCCAGCTCTGCACACGGATGTGTGGTGCATGATCAGTAGCACTGATAAGTCAGTGGTGCTGGGTTTTGATGCCTCCAGCCTCTGGTTTCCAGCTGTCATGTGTCTTTTCCAATGTCTGGACTATAGGGTCCTGAACCAACTTTTGGGGTTATGAGAGCATGTGATATTCAATCATTCACACCTGAGCATGAATCTCTGGCCCCATGTTTCTTCCCTCTGGGCTGGCTGCCTTTATATCCTCTCAGTCTTATAAGAAAGAAGCATAAACATCATCATCTTTCAGTAATTCTAAGTCTAAGGAAGCTGGTAAGGGTAATTGCACATAAGTGTCTTCCTCTACTCACATGTGAGTCCTTCTTTGGAGGTCTCTGACAAATTTTCTATTCTTAGATGCCTACTAACTCCAGCCTTCTTTCCCATCTTTGTTATTTGTAAATCTGTCATACCTCCACTACTCAGTCAGGCTCTCTCTAGCTGCTAAGGATGTCTCTCTCTCTTTGATGATGTCCTATATTTTAGACTCTCTCTCTCCACTTTCTTGAGCATCAGAAATAGCTCCACAGCTCTCCAGCATATTTAGAAATGTTTATTCACATGACTCATTTCTACCATAATGGCAGTTAACTAACTGGATTCTTCCTTAAAAGTTTCCTCCTCCTTCCTTCTTTTCATTCCTTCTCTGCTTTCATATTTTTCTTCTTTCTTTCATTTTTCCTTTGTATTTCTTTTTTTATTTCTTCTGCAGGCACATGTTGGCCATCTGCTTTGAGTAAGGTGCTGTAGGAGACTCATCATTATGGAAGCTCAGTGGGAAGATCCTGAGCTTTACCAGAAAAAGAACAGTGATACTGGAGCATTACTGATCTATTCAGCCAACATGTACATGTTGGATAAGTGCTAAATGCCTAGGAGCATGATCAGTGTCCCATCTCTGGGGAGACTAGGACATTTAGGACACTTAGAGACTGGAATTGATGGCATCCATGGGTAGAATTACTATAGTAATGTGCTCTTGCAGAAACCATTCAAGTATTTTATTTTCTCCAAGATTTTTTATTCTTCTCCATTAAATAATATTCTATTAGCGTTGAGCATGCACAAACATTATAAGCATACATCTTTAAAGAAATAAATTCGATCTCATTCTCTTCCTTGCCAAAAATGTTTAAACAGGCTAAGAGATTATGTTATAGTGTGATTTTTATCCGAGAGTAAAAGAATTAGGTTCATACTACAGTGCTGGTGTGGAAAATTCAAACTTCTTTGGCCTTAATGCCAAAATTGAAACAATAAGCTGAAACTTCACCAAACTGACTTTGCTTTAGTAACAAGTAGAATATAATATATTCATTAGATTGTTGGTCATTCCCTTAGTAAGAGCATACTTTCCATAGTGATTTCTAGCACTATAGGAATTACAAGAAAAAAGAAATTTCCAAATAAAATTAAGTAGTAGGATCATTCCATCAAGATAAATATAAACAAAAGCCAAGTTTTTCACACAAAAATCTCAAAAAGGCTCCACTTCAAGTGAAAAATGAATTAAGGATCTGATAGGTCTTCCAGCATTCCAGCCTCCAGTATCTCAGGGAAACCCTAGAATTTCAGCAAATCAGTGTTAAAAGACTATGTTAGACCACTGTCCATACTATTTGTGGTCAGCAACAGCTTTAAATACATTTTGCATTTATTTGACAAGAATTGGCATTTCTAACTGCTTATTGGTCTTTCGAAGCCAGAACTATAAAGCTCTATATTTGGCACGTGATGTCTTCTTTCTGAATCCATTAAACCTATTTAATAAACTTCTAATGAAAGGAACAAATTTAGGGACAGGATACCAATTTTCAAGATATGGCAGTTGGAAGAAAAATTGTCTAGAATTACAAAATTTAATTATATGGGCAACTATCACTTCTGCCTTGATGTAACACTAACTGGAAATTAGAAAATAAGAGAAAAATATGAGAAATGAAACATGATTTTAAAAAAAAAGTTGAATGAGAAGCATTAGTTAGCATTAAAATAAAAACAAAATTGGAGTTTAAGGTTGGCAGTCCTGTCCTTCAGTGTTTCTCTACCACTTGGACATAAAGGAGGTTTCCTCATTAATGTGTTTCCAGACTGGAAGCCTACCCCAAGGGCACTGGAGTGAAGCAGCTTCTGATGAGTTACAGGTGAGAGGCTCACTCCCCAAATACAACTCACTAAGACGTGAAGGAGACATTCAGGTCCCCAGCTATCAGTTTCTGAATCCAACAGCACACTGTACATAGGGAAGAGAGAACATTTCCCTTAATCACTCTTAATCGAACTACAGGTGGGCTTATTAGCATATGTATCAGTGGTGATTTGGTAACCTGTCTTCCAGAACTGAGTCGACATCAGACCTCAGGATGCACCTTATGGGAGGTAGATGTGGCAGCAACTGTGTTAACAGAAAACAGCTCTAAATATGACTCTGAGACAGCCTCTCAGTTAATAAAGGGAGAGCATAGGCAGTATTTTCCTCCGGCTTGAGGAGGCAACATCCAGAAAACACTACATAGAGGGTGCCATCCTGAAGTCCATACCTCTTTCTTTTTGGTTTTGGTTGGAAGATCCCTACTCATGACCTCATATAGGCAAAGGAGCACAGGAATGTGGATGAGTATGCACAAACTTTTCATTATGATGTGGAAGAAACCTTTAAAAGCCCATCTTACTGATGAAAGGCTGCCTCATTTATATGGAAATAGTGTGACACCTTGAGTATCTCCGTCAAAAGGTATATGCGTGGATCTGGAAATGGTGGCCATCCCTCCATTTCTTGATAGACATGTGCTGTGTTTCTCATGTTCGTGTGTATATAACATAATTTACGATGCTTGTCAGAGGAGGCGGGGGTGAGGGGAGTGTGGTAAGGCAGGAATCAGCGTCTAACAGTTTGCACTGAGATAGCTGGCAAAATGGAACCCACTGTTAGACCAGAGGTCTGCCTTCTAGACGTTGAAGTCACACACAAAATGTTAACCAGTTATCAGAGTAGGTTCACCACAAAACAGACTTTTGCTTGTATAGGCCTTTTACAATGTTATAAAGGGTGTATTAACCCATTTCATGTTATAAAACAATACCACAGACTAGGTAATTTATTTATCTAACAGTTTTGGAGGCTGAGAAGCCCAAGACAAGGGTTTCCTTTCTGTGTCATCCCACGATGGAAGGCAGAAAGACAAAAGATAGTAAGAGAAAGACAGAAACAGGAAGACAAACATATCCTTTCCTGCAGTAACAACATTAGTCTATTTGTGAAGCAGTGCCCCCAAGCTCAAAGATCTGCAGTTAGGCCTAACCTCCCAATACTGTCACATTGGGATTCAAGTTGCCAGCATATAAACTTTAGAGAAGGGTTAACACAGAACAACCATAAAATAATTTACATCAGTTCCCAGAAACAGCAAAAAAAAAAAAACTTCTACAAGCCAAAGAAATTTTCCCATAAGGGAATACCTCATATGGATTTTTCTGACTCTAAACGTGGAACACTGCTCATGTCTAAATTCTCGTGAGAGTGACTAAGGGAGAAGTCATGTTAGCTGCAGACTTCTTTGTTTTCAATGAACAGCTTCCCTTGTAATTAGATTGCTATTATTAATGACAATGATTTTCATTTACCACATAATGTTGGACTATAATTATTTCCTGGTATAAATTACTTACTCACGTCTTCTCTCCAATTAGTTGACCTATAGTTCCCTACTTTTTTTTTTTTTTTTTTTTTTTTGCTATTGCTGTTGCTTCAATATTCTGGGTAAATAGCTTGTTTGTGGATAGAACTGTTCGGCAAGTCTCATAGTATTTTTTTTTTCTTTTATAAATTGCTCAATATAATTCAAGAATCTAAAAAAGGCACTGGAGGTCATTAAGTGCAATATTTTCTCAAACTGTTGTTGATTGCCTAGTGGTTTAAGATTAAAGTTCTTGTACTAGTTTAACAAATAGCAAGCTTGATTGCCTACTATCTTAAAAGACTGGCTGAGGGTATTCTCAGGGGCTCATTATGTCAAAAATGGAATCTGTTAATAGAAAGAGAGTGAGGGTATATACCGTATAGTATCCATAGTAGGTTATTAGCCCATTCCTCAAAATTAGAAAAAAAAAATCTCTATGTTTAAAGTATCTTTCTCTAGTTTTGATGTGCATACCCATCAGTGATACAGGCATAGGAAGAAATGTTAAAAACATGATCCCTGAGTGCCCATGTCCAATCAACCAAGCTAAAAGCCATCAACTAATGAATCTTCATTGATACACTTCCGTTCTTTGCCAGTTACTATGGAAATTGTTGAAGAAAAATACAAAATGCTTACTAGAGAATAGATATCATAGTATATGACAGGATAGTATGCAACAATATAAGAATTTGAAAATTAGAATTAGGCTGTTCCACATCCAAATTGCTGTAATAGTTTGGAAGGATGCAGGGAACAATAAAAGAATTCTTCCTAGAAAAGAGGGCCCATGAAAGATGAGTGAAATTTATTTACATAAAGAGAAAAGAGAAGGAATGTTTAGGCTGGCAGGAAAGCCCCAGTGAATCTGTACTACCTACTTCTGCCTAATGGCATTGCCATGGATAAATCACATCTCCATTACTCTCTCCTTGTTCTTACTTCAAGTCCTCCTTTGCTGGGTGAATGAACAGGTTTCTATTTGCCAAGTTCATTCTATGTAATAATAAAATAATCTTGATTCTTAATGCGAGTTTCAAAAAAAAAGAAATTGACTTTTAGCTTCAGAAATCTCAATTAATTGAAACCACTTACAACTGCCTGACAATGTGATTTTGAAAAAAAAAAAATAGACCATAATGTACAGTGTACAGAAGCATTGGAAGGTGACGTTGTCTCCATCCCTCCATCTCAGGGCATAATCGTTCTTCTTGACCCACCCCCCCTAATTTTACCACTTGTCAAAATCCATTAATGCTTCTGCTTCCTTGAATTCTTTATTAACATAGAAGGAAAAAATTAAACCTCAAAGGGCAGAATATAATTCAGGATACCATTGAAACCCTGAGTGCAAAATCAAACTAATACATCATAACAATAAATAAACAATACATAGACAAATAGAGAAACCAGAAAGTTAGACTTTCCCTCACCATTGTTGTCTAAATTTAGAGAACAGTTACAGGTGGAAATAGAACCTATGTTGGAAAGAGGATGAAGCATGGCTCTGTGTTGTCTGACAGATCACAGTGCGATAAAACCTCACATCCTTATTACTGTTAATTCATACACACGTAGTGTCATTTTTTTTAAGAAAATATTATTGAATATTTACTATGCACCCGATAATGTGCTAGATGTACTTGGAATGTAATAAATCTGACAGACTCACTGTGTAGTGAGGAGGATGTAAGTATGATGAAGTGTTTAAGGTTTATGAAGGCAGTAAGCATGCAATACCGAGAGATTGTAGAGAGAGAAGTCATGCATTCTATTATGTCCTATAAGGAGTTAATGATAATATAAGTCAGGGAAACTTCAAGGTGGTTAATGAGTAGGATTAGAAAATGAAGGAAGTAGGAGGAAAAGCGTGCAAAATACATCTCATGTAAGGATGTATCATAAGTGGAGGCAAAGAAGCCTGAACCAGACAATTGCAGTGGAGGCAAAGAAGCCTGAACCAGACAATTGTGAGTGGTTAGGAAAGCTGAACTCAGCAATACTCTCCAACTTGTAAAGTCAAGAAGAGGCAGTTATTAAAGGCCCTTGATATTACACTAACAAAGCGCATGGTTATCAAACCATTCATATAGTGGATTTTGGGGTCGATTACATGATTAGTCATAGTGGACTTTGGAGATGATGGAATATCTCATGGGGCATAGGTTAAAGGAGTGGTTTTTGTTATTATTGTTATTTTGTGTTTGTTGATTTGTTTTTTGAGACAGAGTCTCATTCAGTCACTATGGGGTTGAGTTCTGTGGCATCACAGATTACAGCAATCTCAAACTCTTGAGCTCAAGTGATTCTCTTGCCTCAGCCTCCCAAGTATCTGGGACTACAGCTGCCCACCACAAAGCTCAGCTGTTGTTTTGTTTGTTTGCTTGTTTGCCTGGATCTTGCTTTTGCTCAGGCTGGTCTTGAATTCCTGAGCTCAGGCAATCCACCTGCCTTGGCCTCCTAGAGTGCTAGGATTACAGGTGTGAGCCACCACGCTCAGCCTAAAGGAGTGTTTAAAACAAAGAAATGTTTAAAACAGAAGTTCTTTTCCACTCATTCTCATTTTCCATGTTCCCTCATTGCACTTTAGGTGCATGAGCATGTTTTGAAAATAATGAATTGATACCTATTTATGTATTTTCTATTTTTCACCTTATTTGTTACATACATCTGTACATTCATCTTATTCATTATCATATTTTTAAGTTCCTTATAATTTTAGGCAATAATAATTTTCTAATAATATTTTACCTCAGAAACTTCTACTTCTGTGCAAATGAAGCAAAAGGAACTAAATAGAACCTAATACCCTGTTTCCCTGAAAATAAGACATCTTCCGAAAAGAAGACCTACTTACAGGAAAGATAAGACGTCCCCTGAAAATAAGACCTAGCGCATCTTTGGGAGCACACCTTAAAATAAGACACTGTCTTATTTTCGAGGAAACAGGGTACTTAAAACATTCAAAAGCAGGCAGCGCCTAAGGCTCAAAGGAGTAGGGCACTGGCCCCATCCACATTCCGGAGGTGGCAGATTCAAACCCAACCCCGGCCAAAAACTGCAAAAAAAAAAAAAAAAAAATTAGGTAATAAAGTTTACTGGTAGCTGAGACACTGGAAACAAAATAGGTAAGCTCTATAATTTCCCTAGCTTATTACCTTGAGAGAATTTTCAAATAATGACAACCAAGGAGAGGGAAATGAAACAGATTCTAGAATAATCTCTGAGTTATACAGATGCAGCTCAAAATCTTGAGAGGCCCAGGGAGCTAGACCTCAGAGGAGAGAGTGCTGAAAAGGACAGAGATATGCAGACAGAGATCCTGGAGACCTATAAAGAGCCAACCTCAAGTACTCAGCACAGTATTGATCACCAGATGAATATGAGGACAAGCAAAAGAGTCGTCCAAGAAATCAGAGAACCTGGAACTCACGCAGGACAGGGAATAGTCTCTTTCCACCAGCTCAGCTGGGAAAAACGATAACAGGAAATTTGGAATAATATGACAGGAGGGCTTGCCTTAGCAGTAGGAATGATAGCTCCATGAGAAGCACCACTCCAGACCCACCTAATGAATCACAGATGCAGAATCGGAAGGGATTAAACTGTTTTTAAGTAACAAAACAAGAACAATTTTCCAATGTATTTATAGATATACCAAAGTTTCCAGTGCCTAATAAGTTAAAATTCATCTTGTCTGGTAGCCATTCAAACTAGGCATTCAAAGAAGCATGAAATAGGACACATGGTGAGGAGTATTATCAATCAACCAAAGTCAACCCAAAACTGACACAGATACAAACAATTCTCAAATTCATTAAGAGAACTACCTTCAAAAATTAATAGAGTTGTGTAGCACATTACAAAATGTCCCCCAAATAACTTTTGAAGAGAAAAACTATAACATCTGAGATAAAGAATTTATTATTAGGCGGGTTTTATGACATATTATAAAATGTAGAGAAGACATGAAAAGAATGCAAATAAAATGCATTCAGGGCACACAATAAAAAGTATCCACAATGAATCATAGAAAAATATTTTTAAAATCCAGGTAAACTATAAGAGGTATATTAGGTATCTGTTTGATGTAAGCTTTCCACATTGTAAATCAAATTAGCGCATTGTACCCCATAAATGCAATAATGTACACAGTTATGATTTAATAAAAAATTAAAATAAAAAATTCTAGGGATCTAATTATAACAGAAAGACTGTAGGTAATAAAATATTATTATAAATATTTTTTATAGTCATGTTAAATGTGTTGATTTTGGGTATTCTTGACAAGAAAACAAACAAAAAAGGATAACTCCATGAGGTGACAGGTATGTTAATTTGCTTCACAATAATAACATTTTTTTACTGTTTGTGTATATAACATAACATATTGTATACCTTAAATATACACAGTAACATTAAGTTAAAAAGAAAAAAGTGAATCAAAGAACAAAAGAAAAGAAAAATGAAATATATATATTTTAAAAAGAATGCTCATTATAAACAAATGGCTCAAAATTAAGAATGAAGGTAAATCTGAAGCTAGAGAAAGACGATATGTTATATAGAGAGAACAAATGTAAAGATAGTAGTAATCAGCAAATATCTCATCCAAGAATTAAGAAACACAACGGAATAAACTGTGGAGCAAAGTCATTAAATCATCAAACATAAAAAAAAACAAAATAAAACTATCATTCTAGAATTCTATGCTACGTAAAAATACATTTTAAAAACGTAAGGTGAAATGAAGACTTTTTCAAATGTACAAAAGCTTACTCAACTCATCATCAAGATGTACACTATAAGACATTTTGAAGATTTTTAAGCAGATAGAAAATATTACATAAAATTATAAACATATACCAAAAAGAGAGAGTCCCAGCAATAACCATGTTATTATTATATGTATAATGTAAATACAGATTTTCCCAATTTTTAGACTAGTTTAAAACAATTAACTGGTTAAATAAAAAAAATCATGGTGTGTGCATTATTATATACAACAAAGTAAAATGAATGACAACAATAGCAAAAAGGCTGAGGTGGGAAAAATGAAAGTACAATATTTAATGTTCTTAAACTATCCTTGAAGTAATCTACTATCACTTGAATTTAATCTGTAATAAGTCAAATTATATATATAATATACCTTTAATAACTATGACAATATTAGGAGTTACTGCCAATGAGCCTTTAAGGAAGAAAAACATGAAATAATATTTTTTTTCAATTAATCTAAAAGAAGCCAAGGAAACAAAAAAGGAGTATCAGACACAACTAAGACAAATAAAAAATGAATAGCAAGATGATAGATTAAAAGTAAACATAGCAATGATCTCATTAAATGGAAATTTAATTAAACTCACAAAATGTGGAAGGACTAATAGATTCTACAGATGTTAAGAAGTATTAAAAATGTTAATGACAACTTTTTGTCTATTAATTCAACAACTTAAAGGTATTGGCCAAACATTTAGGTACAAAATAATAACAATTCCACTCAATCTCTTTCAGTAGATTTTGGTGGCCAATATTTCCTTAATAAAAAATCCAAATAGAAACACTTAGAAAAAAAAACAAACCAAACTCTAAATCAATATTCTTCCTGTACATACATGTAAAAATTTTATGCAACATAGTAGCACTCTGAAACAACACATAAAAAAGATGGTATATAATGGCTAAGATATGTTAATTCATAAATGTAGAGTTGATTTACCATTAGAAAACCTAATCAATGAAAGTAACAGAAAAAGAAAAACTATACGCTCATCTCAATAGAATAGATCATAAAAAGATTTGACAGATCTAATACGTAGTATCCAATTCCTGACAAAACTTCCCAGCAAACTAAGACTAGAAGAGAATTTCCTTGACCTCATTAATGACATTATATACGTATTATGGTAAGAATTAAGTCCTTTCTCCGTAATATCAGGGACGAGACAAGAATATCACTTCTATTTATTAAATGATAGTTTAAATTAAATGACCTGTGCAATCAGTCCAGAGAAACAAATTCAGAGCATCTACATAGAAATGGAAGAAGTTGACCTGATCATCTATGTAGAAAATATGACAGAATCTACAAAAATGTCACTAGTAGTATTAAGTGAGGTTAATGAAGATGCAGGATACATAATTTTATGCAAAAATATATTATATTTTTGTAACCAGCAATAAAATATCATAACTTTAAACTAAAATATAATACTTCTTACAAGGAATTAAAAATGTGAAATCTTCAGAGATTAATTGGATAAAGATTTTCATCTTTTGCATTTATTTGGGTGGATTTGGAGAACATCCTCCTAAGTAAAGTCTCAAGAATGGAAAAGCAAGCATCCCAGGTACTCAGTACTAATCTGAAAAGAGTAGATCAACAAGGACAGGCCCACACAAGAGAAAAACACAATTAAATTCAAGAACTGTGAAGAAGGGTAGGGGGCTCAGTAAGTTCCCTCCTATTGGGTACAATGTAGGGGTATATGGTCCTTTATCCAGGAGTTGTGAAGGACTCAACAACTCGGATTTGGACTTCACTTACAAATACAAATAATGTAGCCTCTTATTAATCATCCTGTTTAAAAAAGTATGTGCCCTCTTATTAATCATACCCCCCAAAAAAGTATTGTTAAGAGAAAAATAAAAAGCCACAGAAATGGAGTAAATATTTATAAATTCTGTTTCTGAAAAATCACTTGTATCCAGAACTCCATAATTCAATGGTAAGAAAACAACTAAACAAAAAAATGGGCAAGGTTTTAAATACATACTTTATCAAAATGTAATGGCAAAATGAGCACATAAAAAGACGCTCAACATCATTAGTCATTTGAAGAAAGCAAATTCAAAGTACAATAAGCATACAATTACTAGAATTTAAAAGACTAACTACCCGGGGGCAGCGCCTGTGGCTCAGTGAGCAGGGCGCCGGCCCCATACACCGAGGGTGGCGGGTTCAAACCTGGCCCCGGCCAAACTGCAACAACAACAACAACAAAAAGACTAACTACCCTTAGTGATGGCAAGCATTTGGAGGAAGTGGAACACTCAAGCTCTGAAGTGGGGCGTGTAAACGGTACAAACTTTTCAGCAGTTTGACAATGCCTTAATAAGTGAAATGTATCTACTATGTAATCTAGCCATTCTACTTCTAGATGTTTACCTAAGGGATATGAACACTTGTGTACATACTTACTTGGACACAATCATCTGCACACAAGTGTTCATAACAATTTCATGTATAATAGCTCTAAAAACCACTAACAACCCAAGTATTATTCAGCATGGAAAGGGATCAATAATTTCTGAAGTACATAGAATACTACTCAGCAATAAAAATAAACTACAAGTGAATAAAGAAACACAACATGGAAAAGTCAAACATAAACAGGAGTACATCTTGTCTGATTGTATTTATATGAAAGTCTAGAAAATGCTAATTAATTCTAGTGACATAAAGCAGATTAGCAGTCTCCTGGGAGGTGCATTGAGACAGGAAGTGGGAATTAAAAAGGAAATATGTTCACTTTCTTGATTGAGATGATAGCTTCAGGGTCACATATGTCAAAACTTATCACATGGCTTGGCATCTGTGTCTCAAGGGGCTAAGGCTCCAGCCACAAACATCTGAGCTGGCAGTTTCAAATCCAGCCCGGGGCCCACCAAACAACAATGACGGCTACGACCGAAAAATGGCCGTGCCTGTGGCGGGCACCTGTAGTCCCAGCTACTTGGGAGGCTGAGGCAAGAGAATCGCTTAAGCCCAGGAGTTGGAGGTTGCAGTGAGCTATGATGCCACGCCACTCTACCCAGGGTGACAGCTTGAGGCTCTGCCTCAAAAACAAACAACAACAACAAAAAAAACTTATTACGTTGTACTATTTAAAATATGCAGTTTATTTTATGACAATTATACTTCAAAAAGCTGTTAAAGTCATTCTTTAATGCTGCGTGTGCTTACTTATATAAAAGGGCTTTTATATATACTATCTCACTTAATCATGTAACCAGATGCTTTGGTAGCATTTGCTATTATTCTCCTTTTTCAGAAGAGGAAAAAAAGAAGAGAATGGTATTATTTGACCAAATCTTCATTGCCTGCAAGTGATATTCACATCCTCACTTCCTTTGTGTCACCACAGGTTCTAAGGCTGATTTGGGGCTCAAGAAATTCAGAAAACCCTATCTAGTGTTCTGAGGTTAGTAGTGATTTCTCATACCCATCTTCCTGTACTTTTGGAGGATACTGGCTAGCTACATCAAGTTAACACTGAGTGGTGTATGCTGTCACAAAACTTCAAAGAATTTGTCCTATTGATGATCCACATTTTTAATACATTTGCATGAAACCAAGCATTTAGTATTTGTTTGTAAAGGGAGATGCATCTGGTTTGAGTTTCTTCAGACCTTCTCAGGTCTTTAAATTTACAGGACTTGTCACTACTATTCATGTCATAATTAATTGTTCTTTTTCTTCAAAAATCTCCTGTATTGCCACCTCCATAGTTATATAAAACCTTTTGTTTATTTTGTTTTTCTTATGTTCTACATATGAACTCAGTTTCTATTTCTTAAAGATAGAGACAATGGATATGCGGTTTTGCTTCCACATAGAATGTTTCCATGGACCTCAATGTAGTGTTTTACTTCTAATATATTGGCAGATAATTTTTTTTATGTAGAAAATTTTTTCCAGTTTCTGTTCAATATTTCTTGGACACTTTCTACAGTTCTATACTTTCTCTTGTTTCCTTTTTTTGCCTGTGAATTTCCAAGTTACTACTTATTCCTTACACAGAAAGAGTCAATAATTTCAATTGTAGGTTTAATTTTTATTTAATATCCCATTTAAAAGTGATATACTCAAAGAACTCAAAAATAGAAAGATAAAAACAATTTTTTAGAATAAAGCTAAACTAGGGTGGTGCCTATGGCTCAAGGAGTAGGGGGCCAGTCCCATATGCCAGAGGTGGCGGGTTCAAACCCAGCCCCGGCCAAAAACCACACACACAAAAAAAGAATAAAGCTAAACTAATATCTATCAGAACAGGATACAAAAGGAATCAAAATATTGGCCAATTTCTCCAACTTGACCAAGTATAATAAAAAGACAGATAATAGAAGTTAATGTGAAGGGAAAACCTGGAAATTTTAGGTCACACAGTTTTGTTCCATGTTCTAGGCCATTGTTGCTGCCATAACAAAATACCAGAGACTAGGTAGTTTATAAACAGATTTAATTATTTATTAGAATGCTGGGTGTTGGAAAGACCTAGATCAAGGCACCAACAGACACAGTTTGTGGAGCATTTGGCTTCCATTATGGTGCCTGCTGCTTACTATGTCCTTAGGTGGTGGAAGACACAACAGGTCCCCCACACATCTTTTATTAGCTTATATGAATTTGTAGGGTAACACAGACCATAAGAGTATTCCTACTGCTTTTATTTTTATTAGAAATTTGAAAAATATTAATGGTGGGAAAATGAAAGTTCTTGGTTATGCTAGATTTTGACAAAAGGTAGTTGGGAACATGAATGATAGCACAAAGATGTCAGAAATGGTTAGATTTACTAATCAAGGTAGGCTGAGGGTCAGGGTCAATAGAGACAAGAAAAGCCCCTTTCTCTTTGTGTTAAATCCTGAGCCTGCAGAGGAAAGAACTCTTGTGAGCCTTATTCTATTTCTTCATTAACCCTTGCACACTTAGAAAGTGCTTTGCTGCTCAAGTCCTTTAGAGAAATCTCTTATGAAAGAAACACCAGATTTATCATTTATGAATTATTCATCATCATCATTATTAGCTCTGATAATTCCAGCCATGCTGCTCGTGTGCCTCTTTCTTTTTGCTTAAGTCATATAAAACTCAGCTGACAAAACATTAGCAGGCATTCCATGGGGAATTGCTGGGGCCTATTTGGCTGATTACAGCTGCCGTCTACATCTAACACCAGTGGTTTTGTGTACACATAACTTTGTTCATAATTTCCAAACAAAAGTTTCCATAAAAGTGAAGTGTATCAAAGCCATAGCTTGAAGCCAATGCTTATGTCCAGTAAAATAACTTTTTGTCTGAGCAGGACCAGCTTCATGAGCAAGAATAAAAGCAACATAGCAGGCACAGTGATGGTCAACCGCTGGACATTAGTGTGGTAGACCATTTCTTACGACCTATCAAACAGTCAGAAGTTTATCTTCCGCCGATATCTTAAATGTCAACAATTTGAATTTAGGACTGCACTCATAAAAAATAAAAATATCCAAGTAAAGTCTTCCATCTCCAGTCCTCAAGCTGTTATTATATATCTGTTCATTGAATTAATCTGTCCAAGCCAACAGGAAATAGAATGTATTAAGAGCACAATCTCTCTGCTTGGTGGGATTTGCAACTAAGAGATCTAGGAGGCCTGCCCAGCAAGTCTTCATGCTGGCTGCCCCACAGAGCTGTGTGCCTGGCTCCCAGATTCCTACTTGGATTCTTATAGATTTGGAACTGATCTGTTAGGTTATAGACAAAAGCAAGTTTCTACCCTATAATGCGAGCTATTAATATGGGTTATTTCTTTTTCCACATGCCAAACATGTAGATGCCAACCAAGTACACGCTAAAACTATAGGCATGTCATAGACTGAATTGTGTTCAGGTTACTATTAACTGGAAAAAAGTGTTCCTCAGGATTTGTTTTAGAAGATAGGAAAAGAAGCAGTGCCTATTTATAGAACTCCATGACCGTTTTAGCCAATTCAACTATACAACAACTTTAGAAAGTAAATATTATCAAACTCCTTTTTACATATGAAAAAATAGAGATTCAAAGAGCTTAACTGTCTTGATTTGTTTATGCATTCATTCATTCACTCCCCATGTATTTATTGCATCCTTATTAAGGGCCAGCCACTGTCATTATGTGCTAGAGAGATACAAGTGGAGGGGAAAAAAGAAAGACTGAATTCTCTACCTTAAGGATCTTATAATGTAATGGGGAAAATCACAAATACAGTCACAGGGAAATATATTACTTTAAGTCAGTTCTGCTGCTCATTCTTCTGTCCTTATATGACGGCATTAATCAGCAAGAAGTAAAGCAGTTCCTTTCTTAGGCCCAAGATTCATAATTGTAGTAAGGCAAGATGAGGAATACTTCCATCATTCCATTTCCTCTGACTCTATAGCACTTTCCCTCAATGTGGGTTTTCCCTGGAAAGTTGTCCTGGATATTCACGTGTGTTGAGTTGTCCCAGGTTCTGCAGTCAGTTTCTTGGGGTGATGCAGGAACTCTTCTTTGGGAGAGTCTGGTTGTTCCAACGCAAGGGATGCCTGGGCCTTGAACTTCTTTACGGCCAAGTTGCTGCAGGCAATGGATTTTGCTCTACTTTGAGCAGCATCCCTGCATTTCAGAGGGCATCACTGCCATGCCAGGCCTGGGGAAGACTGTAAGGGTCTTCCAAATCCCACATTGCCTCTGAATGAGGTGAAGCAGAGCTGGGATTACCAATAAATCAAGATGGGGTTTATTCTTAGAGTTAAACTTTGGTGAGCTTGCTGGAGTAACTGAAAGAGCAGGCATGTTCATACACACCCACGCCTACACACACGCTCCCACACACAACTGCAGGTGGAGTGGGAAATTAGTCAGCAGGGGTCTGACAAAGTGCTTCCTACACATGCTGTTCTGTCAGGCGGCACAGCTTCTCAGGCTTCAGAGGTAATTACATGGATTTTCTGTCTTGTACTGGCAAAAACACAGCCCAGCATCATGCTGCCACTGCCGGCTCATCGCTGACAACGCCCTTGGCTCTGGCAGGCAGCAGACTGCAGGAGAATGTTTACATGCTCTCTTTCAAGAATTCAACTCCCACGAAGGCACTGGAGGTATCAGTGGAAGGAAGTGGGACAAGAATTTACATGAGGGGAGGAGGGTGTAGAAGACATTCTCTTAGATAACCAAGCTGGACATTGCAGAGGGAATAAAAGTGCACAAAGATGGGGAAATTGCTACAGATAAGGCTATAATAATGCTTGTATTAATGAATTTTCTTTTCTTTTCCTTAGCCTATCAGCATAATTACTTGGTTACTAATAACCATTTTCCTTTCACTCAATCCATCAATCAAGCAACAGTTGTTACATCCTGATGCTGACAATTCCAGGCTGGGCAATGTGTGTTTGTGTGGGTTGGGAGATAAAGCATAAACTACAGTCTCCACACACAAGGAGCTAATGCAAGAGGTGAGAAGACAAGTATTCATTTTAGGAAAAGTGAAAGAAGAAGGTGGTCAGTGATCTGTGTCCAATAGGGTATGAAGTACAAGCCTATCACTCCACCTAATATTGGGAAATGTTTCCTAGTATATTATTCAGCTTAATGGGGATTAGAACCAAAAAATGAAACCCAGATGTAGGAATAAATAGATAACAAAAATAGTGCATGGGGTGTTTTACCTTATTATGAGAAAAAAGGGAGTGGGCATAAACCAGAGCAAGGACACATGCATCCTTGAGTTATACTGTGTGCCTGAGAAATGCCCAATATAATACTACAAGGAGCTGGGCCTGAGTACATAATTTTGTGACTGACGAGCACTATTGCATATTCAAGCTGTGTGCATTCTGAACAGGAAGTCTGAGAGCTGTGGAGTGCGCATTTGTCGTGTGAATGGAAAACTCCAGACTGAAGCAGACTCATCTTCAGTCCTCTGAGATGATCCGAGCTACTACATCTGGTCCAGGAGAGAGTTATCAAAGTTGGCCCTGACTGAGTTTCAGAATTTCCTATTCTTATTGATTAAATATGCAAGCTTCTGTGTATTTGTCCTAATACCCAGAATGTTGACCCAAACTCTTCGGAAAGCTGGAAGTCATTGGTAGCATACAGAATTATTAAAAGGCTTAGATTAAAATATGTGTTTATTACTTTGCTGCTAATTAGCTCTATGACCTCGAACAAACCCTGTTACTTCTCTGAATGTTTTTATCCCCAAATCTTGTGGACATTCTTAGGACAACCCCAGCTGTTCAGTCATGGCTGGCAGTTCTTCCCAATACCTACCACCCAGTCAGTTCCCCACATGTCAGCATCTAGGTGCCTCTGCAGGTTTTCGCTAAAACCATTCTCTTTCTCTCACATATCTTACTTCCTCTTGGTCTACCAAAACCTGTACATATTTCCAGGTCTAACTCAAGGCCACCCATCACCTGTAGCTTCCACATCTCTTCCAGTTTGCATTTCCCTACCCTTCGACCTCTGAGAACAATACATAGTTTCAAGTGGTCAAGCATCAGAAGCCACGTGATGTTATTCCTTAATAGCTGATTTGGGTTTGTCTCTGTGTTTCTCATAGCATATCGAGGTACTGGGTAGAGACTGAAAAATTTGCGGTTGATATTTTTTATTACACCTCTCAAAGGGTTGGAGACAATTGAGAAAAACAACTAACTTCGGTTTAGGAGATATTTGTCCCCTTTTTAATTTTTTTCTTCCTGGTTCAGGTCAAAGACTTTAGAGTTAGAAATTATTCTTCCTTAAGGAGTGTTCCCTACCAGGTCCAACAGGTCCAGATTTCCTTTCATTTCTGTTTCTCTCTGTTCATTATCTTGTCTTTCCTTTTAGGGATTTTTTTCAGCTAACTGTCAGTTATATACTCTATATTTAAACTGTACAGACTGTACTCTTTCAGTTTATCAAATACTTATGCCTCGTAGTTTCCTAATGATGTATTTTCTATTTTATTCCCATTTTAAAGATTGCAGAACTGACGAGCATGGAGATTAAGTAACTGGCTTACAGTCATCTGGCCAGTAGAAGAGGCAAAATGGTATTAACTTTAGAAATTTAGGCCTAACTTCAGTCTCATTTTGTCATTCAAGCTTCATAAATAAATTTAGTATATGTAACTAAAGAGGTAACTAAGTCTTGAAATGGGCAAAATGTTAGTAGAGAAATTTGAGGGTTATACATTGGAAAGTGAATTGGAGTAGAGAGAAAGGCTTAAGTGACCTGGAAAGACTTCTGCAAAAGTTCAACTTAGGTATCCATTCTACCTCAAACAATTCTATCTATGCAACATTTGTGCAATATAATTATGTTTTTACTACATGTAAAGTATATAATGGATTCTGACATGTTTAAATGAGAAAATAAGTAGCAGAAAGTTTCAAAAAGCACAAACAGATGTTTACAAAGATAAAACATTTCTCTGTCAGAGTCATGATACTCTTTTTAAATTTATTTTTTATTTATTATTAAATCATAGCTATGTACATTAATGTAATCATGGGGCACCATACACTGGTTTTATATACCATTTGACATATTTTCATCACACTGGTTGACATCGCCCTCCTGGCATTTTCTTGGTTATTATGTTGAGACATTTACATTCTACATTTAGTAAGTTTCACATGTATCCTTGTAAGATGCACTATAGGTGTGGCCCCATCAGTTACCCTCCCTCCACCCATCCTCCCCTCTCCCCTCCCCTCCCTCTTTCCCTTCCCCATATTCTTAGGTTATAATCGGGTTATAGCTTTCATATGAAAGCCATAAATTAGTTTCATAGTAGGGCTGAGTATATAGTAGGCTATATAGTATATAGTTTCATAGTAGGCTGAGTATCCAATAGGATACTTTTTCTTCCATTCTTTTTTTTTATTCCATTCTTGAGGTACTTTACTAAGAGGAATATGTTCCAGCTCCATCCATGTAAACATGAAAGAGGTAAAGTCTTTATCTTTCTTTAAGACTGCATAATATTCCTTGGTGTACATATACCACAATTTATTAATCCATTGGTGGATCAACGGGCACATGGGCATTTTCCATGACTTAGCAACTATGAATTGGGCTGCAATACACATTCTGGTACAAATATCTTTGTTATAATGTGATTTTTTGGTCTCAAATCAGCAGAGTCCCGTTTGCAATACTGAAGAAGTAGCCTGAAATGGACCTGCAATATCAAAATATTCTTCTATAAGAAAATAATTTACTAGCCGGGCGTTGTGGCGGGCGCCTGTAGTCCCAGCTATTCGGGAGGCTGAGGCAAGAGAATCGCTTAAGCCCAGGAGTTGGAGGTTGCTGTGAGCTATGTGAGGCCACGGCACTCTACCGAGGGCCATAAAGTGAGACTCTGTCTCTACAAAAAAAAAAAAAAAAAAGAAAATAATTTACAGATGTGCTTACTGTTTGCAATAGCATTGTTCTAATAAACAGTGGTATTTAAGATCCTCTTTGTCTTTGGAAAATTCTATAGGAGAAAATATCAGACTAGAGCTGAGAGCAAAATTTTTGTAAACACATTAGTAAAAATTGATTTAAAAGACTAGAGAGTCATATAAAAGAATCACCTAGATGGAGAAAGAACAAATAAAGAAATATGATTCAGTCTGAAAAAAAAAAAAGTATCTGAAAGTGAGACATCTTCAAAGTAAGGACTTTCAGGTTATGTTTAAAAATTGAGAGCATTTATTGGAATTCATTAAATGAACAGTTAGAGCCAGGCCTTCATGTGACAGTCCATGTTGGGAAGAGATTTTTTTTTTCTCCTATTCAGAAGAATAAAGAAATTTTTTTCCCTAGAGAGAAGATGTACAACAATTTGCTTGACTCCAGGGGTGGAAGGAAAAGCTGTGGGATAGAGTGAAAAATCCATGCAGAAAATAAAAGAAAAAAATTATATATAAGATTGAAAAGACCCATTAAATCCAAGCCAAAACTCATCTTACTGAACTTCCTGAATACTGGGGCTGAAAGGGAGAGTGGATGAAGGGGACACCCTCTGAAGCAGATAATAATTTGTCCCATCCAAAAGATTGCAGAGCTAAAGGCATGTGATTTCACATCAACTTTAGAATCTGGAAGATAACTAGATATGCTTTCAGAAATTTGAGGGAAAAAAATTTCCAATTGAAATTTACTTCTGAGCAAGTAGGTAATCAAAACTAAGGTCTGAATAAGGTATGTGTAGAGTCTTAAGCAATTTATTTCCTACGTATCATGTCCCCAGAGGCAACTTTAGTGTGTACCTGTTCAAGAAGTAATAATGGAAAAGCAAAGAAGTGAAAACAAATAGAGGAAGATCTGATGACTATTAAAAATTGGCATTATTTGTTTCAGGAACAATTAAAAATTATAAGATAAATATATTGATATTTATCCTATAATACTAGATTTGGGTTTGAGCATAGTTTTAATATTGTAAATAGTTTACACTACTATCAAAGGAAATCCTTTGCTCAAACTGTTTTACTGGTACACTTTTGTTTGAGGATAAAATCCAAACACATCGATATGATTTTTTTGTACCCTCAATGAATCCCCAACAATAAAAAAAAAAAAAAAAAAACTTTGTAATTATAGGAATCAGAATCTCACTATTCTTATCTCCCTATTCAGAGACTACACTTCGTGTTGAATCAGTTACAGCTCCAGAAAATCTACCACTTGGCCCTGCAGTTGGTGATCTCACTGCCTGGAATGTCTCCTTCCTTTCTGAATGGCATGTTTGTATCTGTCCAGACCAAAGCAAGCGTAGTCTCCCCAGGAAGCTCTCTTTTACCTTCAGCCCTACCTAGCCTGATAGCGGCCAAAGAAATGTGACCTCCTGAAAAGTGGGAGTCATATTTTATTCACTAATATATCTTTGGTATTTAGCACATGATTTCAGTTCCTAATAGTTTCTTAATCTTTAAAATGATCTTAAAAAATAAGGAATTTTTCACTCATGACAAAGCTCAGAGAGAATAAATTCCTTTCATAAGGTCAAACCTTTCATCAGTGGAGGTACCTGATTCAAACTCAGATCTTTGGGAATGTAATATTTTTCCTATGCCATGCTAGAATATACAGGATGCTTGAGTTATGAGCTTTTCCCAAAAAGATCTAAGAGTGGATACCTGAGGCCTAGTTCTAATGTGACAGTGATCAGCTATATGGTCATTAGCAAATTACTTCATTTCTTTCTTATGAGCTTCTTCTTGGGTCAAGGAAAAGTACAAGTGAGTATTTCTCAGAGTAAGCACCCATGCCTTTTCACAGGGAAAATGCTCAGGGTAATGAATGCAAAAATACTGTGAAGTGTGCAAAGTATACATATTTTGGAGGGTGGATTGTAATTGCTACCTTTTCTATGTTTGGCTATTTGACTATTAATTTTCTTAACTGTGGGTATTCATGCTTATATTCCCTCAGGGGACACATTACCTTTCCCTACATCTGCCTCTAACCTGCATACACTGAAATTACACAAAGATAACATTATGTTTGTGCATTATTACTTCTTGAGAGTTTTGATGAAGAAAAGTCACTATGAATAGTGTTAAGGCTATTTAAATTATATCTCCATCTTAAACATTGCACAGAATAGCTTGAGATGATGACTGTTAGAAAATGGCAAGAAACAAAATTAATCAGGCAAAAATTTTTATTTGAAAACCTTTAATAAGAACTCTCACCTATTATATAGGTGAGAACTGAAAAAAATTAAATCTTGTTTTGATAGAATTTATCAGGAGACATATGTAGGAATACAAAGAAAAGCCATATTTAAAAACAAAGAAAACTTGACACAGTGTAGTTTAAAAAGATTTATTTTTGTTAAAAAAGAGAATTCTCTGTATATTATAGCTCTGCATCCTGTTACCTCCTTTTGATACTGAAAAATGGAAAAAGATAACTCATATGTAAAGTAACATTGATTCAAATGCATTTTCAATTCAAATAAACAGTCTTCACTCAACAATGACATTTATATAAAAAGAAGTATATTTTTTTCTTTTTACCTTCATTTATTTAACCATCCACAATCAGACAAGCCATAACAGTGTCTAAACAAGTGTATGCATTAACAAACAAACATAGATCAATAGCTATAATTTGACACACATGCACCATTCTCTATGAAAACATCAATAGCCTAAAAGCTGAGTGGGAATAGCTGGAAAAAATATGCTTTACAGACACAATGTTGGCAGAAGATTAAATAACCAGATGTCAGGGAGAAAAAAAAAATTCAATGAAACTGAACACATATTGGAAATGTACAGGTATTCTGTAGAGCTAAACTGTTCAGGATTAATAATAAGAAAATTATCTTCTGCTAGCAGTTATTCAATTACTGCATATGCAAATATTTTGGATTGGATGTTTTCTATTCAAATATATTATTATCTACATAAGGAGTCCTTTTGGGAGACAAGGCAGAGCTAGGATATGAGTTGCACAATGCAGTCCAATCTTAAAACAATATCTTAAGTTGCTGTAGAACCTTTCATAAGTGAAACCACAGATGACTCATGTCATTCAAATCTATAGCACTGTGATGGAGCAATGAAAAAGGAATATATAACTTAGTAATGGGCTCAGGCATCTGAGAGAAGCCAGGTTTATGTAGAGCATTTGATTGAAAATAGATGAAATTTAAGAATGTGTCAACTCAGCCAGCACCGACACAAACCTAAAAGCAAATAAGCCATTTGCCATTTTATTATAAGGTGATATGGATGTGGATAGGGCAGTGCACCAGGGACAGGGGCTATACAACATTTTTCTCATTTTCCAATGTTATTATATGAAATAATTCATTGTAATTACACACAATAGAAGACAGTATATCTCCTATGACCAATACTTTTAAGGGGAGACTTTTAGCTTCCTTGCGAGAGGAAATTGTCAGAAATACCCACTGCAGGAAACACTGCTGATTTATCTTAGAAACCTTTTAATTCACTTCTCTAAAAAATACCATATTGTAAGTCTACAAGTATTGTCTCAAATACATTCATAGTTCTACATTTCCTGAAATTTCTTGGAGTGCAATCTCATTGTTTCTGTAATCTTCATACTGAGAGGAAGGGAGCGAAGAACATTAAATGATTCACTTTCTTATGTAAATGTTACACGTCAGATTCCGTCTAGAAAACAAGAGAATGAAGAGAGGAAATGGGATGTGGAACGGAGCTTAATATTAGATGAAATTACACAGGAAGAAGAGAGACAGAATGGAGAGGTTATCTTTCCAGAGGTTATCAACCCAGAAAAAAAACAAAACAGGCCATTCAGAACACGGATATTAAGATAAATACAAAGACTTCTGATTGGAGCATGAAAATTGTTGCAGGGTCCAGGAATATATCAGGCAAGAGGCTAGGCAAGGTTTCGTAATGACAACTCACAGACTTAAGAAAAGAGATTAAGAGAATAAAATGGAAGGCCTGAGACCACTGGGATAGAGATGATATAAAGGGAGTAATGTAGCGACTAATCTACATTAAAAAGTTACCAAAATATGCATGCTTACTCTTCCTAAAGAACATTATGAACAAAAGATTGGAAGATAGATGATAGATAGGATACATAGGTAGAAATATTTATTTTATTTATTTGTTTTAAAGAGAGGGTCCTCTTGTCACCCAGGCAAGAGTGCAATGGCATGCTTAGAGCTCACTGCAGCCTTAAACTCCTCCACTCACACAGTCTTCCTGCCTCTGCCCTCTGAGCAGCTGGGACTATAGGCACATGCCACTATGTCTAGCTAATCTTTAAAAATTTGTCTAGAGATAGGATCTCACTGTGTGGCCCAGGCTAGTCTGCACTCCTGGCCTCAGGTGATCCTCCTTCCTCAGCCTCCTGAGTAGCTAGGACTTCAAGCACAAGTATTTTAAAAATAAATCAGTAAAAAAAAATTCATACTAGTAAAATAAATTGAGAAAGAAGAGAGTCAGACACATAACTCTCCAATAAGCATATGTAGCAATGCAAGCTGAGAAATACTCAATAACCTATGATGAGTTTAAGTCATCAAGTTAACTAATATTAAAACAATAAAAAAAATCTCACCACAGCAGGACTATGATTGTAATGGCACTTCTTTTAGTCGGTATGATGTTTTAGGACATTTTTTGGAGAGTTTAAGCATGTTTCATTCTTATTAACCTTTTTAATAAATTCATTATGCATAAGTAATATGAATTTATAAAAAGGTTCAACCACATGTGCTGATCCTAGGCACACAAACACACACGACCAAATAAATCATTCATCCACAGTAATCAGAGGATTTCTAAAAGGAAATTGAGATGTCTTTCCCCTTGACCTATAGGTACCTGGTCTCAGTGCCCCCGGAGCATACTAAAGATACTTTTGTCTGAACTCAAGCCCTTCTCCAGATACACCCTTGAGGTATAAAAATTTAGGTAAGAAAATAAGTGCCCATATCTTAAATTACAGCTGAGGAGGGAAAGCACTTAGGACTCAAATGTCAAAGAAAGAGTAGAGAAGTACACAAGCACACACATCACACACACCTTATAAAAAGATACATGATTAGGTGATGATTACATAATATCATAACATTACATGCCAAGATGATGTTTAAGTGAAATACGTTGTAGAAAGCTTAAAACTCATGACCTTTTCTTAAAAATGAAAGTGACAATAACTAAATATCCTAAATATAAATTCCAGCAAATGTCAAGATAAATGAAATTCAAAATGCTAAAATGAATTTTAAAATTTCTTAAAAAGAAAATAATCACTCTATCTCAATAAACATAAAACAATCAAAATCAAAATATCACATTCATTTGTAGAACTGAAATATCATATTAATTTGTAGACATGGGTGAGGGGTGATGTTATAGGAAGTGAGAATGTTAGTTCCCTTTTCTTTCTGGATATGAGGACAATTGATGCTACCATAAATTGAAACATGGAATTGAAAAAATGTTTTTCTTAGCCTTAACAAAATATTCTATAAAAAACATATATCTTATATCAAGGATTTTTTGTTTGTTTCCAAATTCAAAATTTAAATTGTCTATTTTTGTTTGGCTAAATTCATGTAAAATGAGATGGAATAATTTTTTTTTAATTTAAAATTAATGTGAGGATACAAATTTTTAGGTTAAGGTATTCGATACATCCCTTGGGCAAAGTGCTCTTCTACAACTTGAACTTCAGCTTGGAAGTGAGAACATTAAAATGGAATAAATTTTACTTAAAAAACTGCATGCATACAATTCATTTTAACCCAGAATAATGAAATCAACACTCTATCAGCCATAGCCCTGCTTTCTACCTCCCTCACTCTTTGCCTGTCTTCCTTCTTCCATAGCTTCACACAACTGTGAAATGGTTATCTAACATTAGATGGTTATTTTTAGAGCATTTGTCATTTTTAAACCTTTTCATGTTTGCATTATATATATAATTACAGCAGGTATGTATATATATGTGTGTATGCATATATGTATTTATGAATACACGCATGTGTGTATTGTTCATGAGTTTTATCTAAGTCATTTGAAAAAAGGTGGTTCTTTGTACTAAATTATTTTCTGGAACACAAAAGCATGGGGATATTTCCTAACCTTCCTGTCGTCTTAGATCTATCACAGAGCTCAGCTGAAATGCAACATTTTTAACACAAACACACACACCACACATACATATGTGTATTATACGAGCATACATATGTAATATTTCATAAGAAGCAAAAAAATCCTTACACATTAAAAGCCATTTTAAAATAGTCAGTGTGAGAATATATCAAATACTTCAAAGTCAATATAACAGAAACAATCCTCCGATTCTGTTTCAGGGCACATCTTAGGCATTGCAAGACCCAACCAACAAGCCCACAGATAGGATTCATTAGGAGCTGAGAGAGACACTGTTTAAATATGTGTGACTTCTTTATGAAGATGTAACAAAGAGCTGGAACATGGAGTCCTTAATCTAGTGTCCAGAAACACAGGCTATGAAGAGATCTGGGAAATTCATCTTTCCTGGGAGTATTCATGTAATTCCTCACAGAAAATGAAAAATAACCTAGATTAATTTGTTTGCTCATTCTTTGCATCTTTTGATAAACATTTATGCAATACTTCCTTTTCCCTGTGTCCAGCAGAGTATAAAAGGGAATACAATACAACATATTTTACTTCTTCTAGGGTTCTTTTACCTCCCCTATGATTATAAACTTCTTGTGTCTTCATCATTGAAATAAAAATATAAGAAAAAAACAAAAATATGTCATAAGATACATTAGTAAAAGCTAACTGTATAGCAAATGCGTGCCATCAGGTGGAGTCAATAATGGGAATAGTGAATGTGAGATGCGCCGGCATGCGTCCCACACAGCCGACTAAATGCACTGAGAGACAGCATTGGGGAACTGAACATGTAACCCCAGATTTCTGGGGGAAGATTAAAAATAATAAGAAAGGAGCAGCAAATGTACTAGTTAAGGGATCAGACTGCCTTCTCAATGAAAAGGGAGCTCAGACAATGGTCTAATTTGTTTCACACCTTTCCTTTTGGTGACTCACACATGCCCACATGACAACTGCATCACCCTCTCATCCGAGCCAGCACTCTCCTTTCTCCTATCATAAACAGCCCAGGATAGACTCATTTTCAGGCAAAATTCACAGACATTTTATCACCATATGGCCCTGCCAGCTTCTTCCCAGCTCCCAGATGAGAGTCATCATATTCATTGTGCAACTATCTCCATTTCAAGGAGTGCTGGATCCACGATTCTTCACTTTGTCACTTGGCTGAGCCTTGACACTTTTTACCTTGGCTTTCCAGCAAACCTATTCTTTATCTTCCTAGTAATATCTCTTTCTTTTATTTACTGGAGTCACTATTTGTATGTTGGCAAATCAAATTGGAATCATGTGCAAATAGAAATGCACAGTTTATGTAACTTCAGTTAAAATTAGAGCAATATTCAAATATGACTCTATATTGGCATGATGCCCTCAGCTCGGTGGTTAGGGAGTTGGCCACCTACACCGAGGCAGGTGAGTTCAAACCCGGCCCAGCCTACTAAACAATGATGACAATTGCAACAACAACAAAATGACCAGGTAGTGCAGCGGGTGCCTGTAGGCCCAGCTACCTGGGAGACTGAGGCAAGAGACTCACTTAAGCTCAAGAGTTAGAGGTTGCTGTGAGCTGTGATGCCACAGCACTCTACCCAGGGCAACATAGTGAGACTCTGTCTAAAAAAAAAAAAATATATATATATACACAAAAAAAAAAATCATGTGTATATTATGGGTCCCTGAAGTAAATCTCTTTTTATGTGTTTACATTCTTAACACTCCCAGCTTTACTCCACAGTGTCCCTGCCCTGCCATCCTATGGCCATACTAGGTTTCCTCAATTAGAAAATATAAATACATATAAATGATGAATAAACTTCAGTATAGATTTTTGAGGTTGATGCAATTAGAAATACATTTACTGAATTTCTTGTACATGTGGATTTTGGTGATACTAAATGCCAAAAACCCAAGTTGTATGCTACAGCTGAAAACTATGGTAGGTCCTTGTCCCATAACTGCTAACCTTTGAATGCCAATCTCTTTTTTTTTTTTTTAATTCACTCTGTCACCCAAGCTAGAGTGTCATGGCCTCAGCAACCTTAAATTCTTGGGTTCAAAAAAAAAAAAAAAATTCTTGGGCTCAAGTGATCCTCCAGCCTCAGCCTTCTAAGTAGCTGAGGGTACTTACCACAATGCCCTGCAAAGTTTTCTGTTTTTAGTAGATATGGGGGTTTCATTCTTGCTTTAGTTGGTCTTGAACTTCTGATCTCAAGTGATTCTCCCTTCCCAGCATCCTAGAAGGCCAAGTTCAAATGTCAGCACACCCAGGACACATTTCCTATTTGCCTTACCTTGAAATGACTTCTTCCTCCCTAAATATTTAATCATGCTTGCTTGTTTATTTCTCTTATAGCATTTGTGTACACTGCTTATTTAGACAGGCTTGGCTCCTTCTGCAGCAACTTTAACATAAAAAAAAAGTTAGAGAATCTTACATTTCCAAGCAATTCCACGGGAATGTAATAGGTGGCCAATAAGTATTTCTTTTCTGTCAACATCGCACCCAAACCACAGATTAACTTCTGTCTGTTGAGTAAAGAACAAATGTTTTGCTTGGACATGCCATAGGTCTTCTCTACTGATTTGATTCTTTGGATGCTGTAAAGATTTGTAAAGATTTGGTAATAGAAATGATGTTTGCTTCTCTCTTTCTTTTTAATGCCCTCCATCCAACTCCAGACCAACCTCTTCTACTCTTCAATGCCCCTGCTGTACCTCATATTCTTAGCACCTCTGATCAGCTTTTTGTTTAGTAGTTTTAACAGACATCTGCCAGTAAGTCCCCCAGAATTGGAAACTTTTTCTACTATTCTCATTAATTCTCATGTCTCTGCCTTATATCTCAGCTTTTCAGCACCCTTGGGCAAGCTGATATGACAAACGCAAATCTATACATGAGGGTACCATATTAGCCCAATGACAAGTGAAATGTATTGAAAGAGTCATCAATGCGTTCACATACATAAGAAGCCCTCTTTGGGTAAAGAGTTAATTCCGCCTGTTCCTCACATCTTATCACATCCACAAGTCCCTGTCTCTGTCTTGCTATGGATGGAATGGAAGTGGAACCACAGCTCAGGCATAATCTCAGTGAACCAGCAGAGAAGCAAGGTGCTCCTGCAACGACGTGTAGTTTTTGCAGACACAGAGGAAATCAACTTGTCTGCTTGTTATTCTTTTCTGAACATCTTTAAAGAAATTACTTATAAAGGTATAAATTTGTATTACCCTGGAAATTATTAATTGCCACTCTCCTCTCCAGGAGCACAAGCACCAGGCTTGCATTTCTTAACATGAATCATGCAGTACTGATTTATAATCTTTAAAATAAACCATGAGTCCTAAATTTTGTTTTCTTAATATTTTGTGCATCTTACTTTCACTGGTATTCATTGGCTTATGGAATTTTAAGGCTGCAAGGAGTGTCACAGCCACTTTGTTCACATCTCTCCTTTCAGAAACTAAGAGAGAAAACACAGATGTTTCCCCCCACCCAAGGTCACTATTAATCAAATAACCAAATCTGATTGAAAATTAGTGGCTACAGTGATGGGTACACTACAATTACTTGATGTCATTATCTTTTGAAGTATACCTTAAGAAGCTGCCTTTGGTGATACCATATATAATATTACCTGAAATATTACCATTCTGCATCTCATCCTCTAAAATTTACACATTATTGCAAATATTAACAGAAAAGAATTCCAAATTTGGGTACTAACTTGTTTAAAGGCAGAATGATCTACATATTCATGCTAGCTTTGATAGCCTGGCATGTCTCCAACACACAGTAAACAGACAGAGAAGACCTTTATCCCAGATGCTGCATTTAGCAGGGTGGTATCTAATGCATTAGAGATATTTTCCCAAGTTTTGCCCTGTTAAAATAATTCATAATGATATCAAGGTTAGTGGAAGCTGAGGCTGTTTATTCTGTAGATACCAGACACGCAAGGTTAAACTCCTAGGAGACTATTACAAGCCATCAACAAAACAGCTGCTAAGGATGTAAATTTTCATTCTCTCCGTAAATCTTCAGCATATATCTTACATGGCAACTTCTGCCCATTCATATCCAACACTTTCTGACCCAATCCTTATACAGACTTTAGCAAAAGACATTTACTACATAATTTACAGAATATCATTTAGGGCTTAGGAGTTTCTGCAAAGGTAGGAAATTAATGTTTCTTTATTTATAAAAAAAAGAACTTCTTTCTCTCCTCTTCCTTCTTCTTCTCCTCTCTTTACTTTTTAATTTATAAATAAAAACTGTATATATTTGTGGTGTAAAACATGATACTCTAAAACATGTATGAATCATGGCTAAATTAAGGAAATTAACATTTGCCTTAACTTGCATAATTATTTATTTGTGGCAAGAACATTTAAAGTTACTCAGTAATTGCCAACAAAGTTCATCTTTGTTGTTACAAATAACAGCATTTAAATTTCTAAGGGTGATTAGTATCCTATTGTGTGTGTATGTGTGCTCATAGAGTTGACAACATGAATTGGCACGTCCACTTATATGCAGATTTTTAAAAATAAAAACAATTTGCCCTCTCTCCACAGGTTGGTTTTGTGATCACAACCAAAGGTAGGAGGAGGCTGAGCGCAGTGGCTCTGGCCTGTAATCCGAGCATTCCGGGAGGCTGATGTGGGTGGATCACTTGATGTCATCAGTTTGAGACCCACCTAAGCAAGACAGAGACCCGATTTCTATTAAAAATAGAAAAATTAAGCAGGCATTGTAATGGGGGCCTATAGTCCCAGCTACTTGGGACGTTGAGGCAAGAGGATTTTTTTAGCTCGAAACTGAGGTTGCTGTGAGCTATGATGATACCACGGCACTCTACCCAGGGTGAGAAAGTGAGATTCTATCTCAAAAAAAAAAAAAAAAGAAAAAAGAAAAAGGAATAAAAATACAGTATTTCTGAGATATAAACCAACAAATATGGAAGGCCAGCCCAGCATTTCATATATGCTAGTTCTATAGGGCCAATGGGACTTGAATATACAAAAATTATTGGTATATGTGGGTTGGAGAGAGTGAGAGACAACAGTGTGTGTATGTGTGTGTGTGGATACATACATGTATATACATACATATGTATAAAACATATTCTCCTTATCTAGTTAGCCATTGATGGGCATATGTGTTGATTCCATAGTTTGGCTATTATGAATAATGCTGCAGTAAGCATGAGAGTGTAGATATCATATTGAATTACTGATTTAATTCCAATTGTATATAGATAGATAGATACAGTAGTTCTATTTTTAATTTTGTTAGGAACCCTCATATGGTATTATCCCTTCATTCTTCAGTTCACTTTCTGTAGTCACAGTTATCATAGTCAACCATAGTCGGGAAATACTAAATGGAAAATTAAAAAAATAAACAATGTATACATTTCAAATTGCATTCCATTCTGTGGCATGACAAAATGTAGAGCAGTTCTAGCCCATCCTTCCTGGGCCAGAGATAATCTTTGGGTACAGGGTATTCATGCTGTATATGTTCTCGGCCTATTAATCACTCACTACTTGTCTCAGTTATCAGATAGAAAAATGAATATGATCATGTGTTGCTGAAACAACAAATAGCATCAAACCCCACATATAGAGTCACTTCCTCCATAGCCACTTCTGGCAATGGTGGTATGTTCTGAGAAGTGTCATCAGGCAATTTCATCCTGGTGCAAATCACAGACTGCACTTACATAAACCTAGACGGTATAATCTACAACACACCTAGGCTGTGTGGCCTGGCCTATTGCTCCTAGGGTGCAGCTCTGGACAGCATGGTAGTGAATGTACTGAATATTGTGGGAAATCATAACAGAATGTTAAGTATTTATACATCTAAACATAGAAAAAGTACAATAAAAATACAATATAAAAATGGTATAAGGCTGGGCACGGGCTCATGCCTATAATCCTAGCACTCTGGGAGGCCGAGGCAGATAATTTGCCTGAGCTCAGGAGTTCAAGACCAGTGTGAGCAAGCATGAGATCCCATTTCTACTAAAAATAGGAAAAAAAATGAAATTAGCCAGGTGTTGTGGTGGGAGCCTGTGGTCCCAGCTACTTGTAAGGCTGAGGCAAGAGAATCGCTTTGAGCCCAAGAGTTTGAGGTTGCTGTGAGCTGTGATGCCAAGGCATTCTACCGAGGTTGACAAAGTGAGAATCTTTCTAAAAATAATAAATAAATTAAACAATTAATTAATTAATAAGGTGTAACTGTGTAGGGCACTTACGATGAATGAAGCTTGCAGGAATGGAAGCTTCTGTGGGCAAGTCAGTAGGTGACTGATAAGTGAATATGAAGTGAATTGAACACTACCACAGACAAGATAAAAATTGTACACTTCAGCTATGCTAAATTTATAAAATATATTTGTCGTGACCCCTAAGGCCCTGGTCTCAGTAGCCGCAGGAAGGAACGAGGCGTGACACAGATTAGAAGTACAAGCTTGCAGGAGGCAGGCTAAACTTAAGTGCAGAGTAGCCCCGAGCCCCCTCCGCAACCTCTATTGCTTATGGTTATACACAACAGGTGTGGAGAGTTAAGCTAATGACATACACAATAGGTGTGGAGAGTTAAGGTAATTACATATGAGGGCTGCATGTGTAAGGATTGCCATGTGCTCTTTCCCCACAACCCTCATGAAGAAGTACTAAGCATCAATGTTTAACACATGCTTACTAGTGAGTGACCAATTTTATCCCATTCTGGAACACTGAGTTACTTGGGGGATTGCCCCCAAGTCACAAAATGTCTCTAGGCTTGCCAGGAGACTGTCCTATTCTCAGTGTTTCCTTTTAATGTGGTAAGAATCAGTTAACTGTCCTTTGCAAGCATGGTGTCCATTCCTCTACGTATATTTTTCTTCAATAATAAATTAACATTATCTTACTATACATATTTTACTTTACAAGCTCTTCAATGACTGGGGGAGGTTTTTACTGTGGTGAGCCATTATACATGCCCTCATTCAAAATCCACAGGCAGTGTGAGAGGCCTGGATAAATCATCCTCAATTATTCCAATCCTCATTCTCCTCATCCTTTCTCCCCTTTGCCAGTGCCTAGAAATCTGTATCTTGCCAGGACATCTGGCATACTCTCTGACACTGCTCTCCAGTTGTTTCCTACCTGTAAGATTTCACCCCCAAGGCATTTTTTAAAGTCGTCATTGTACATTTTTTTCTACATAAGTAAATCAATAATACTATACAAGTTCATATGGTATCAAAAGGTGAAGAGTGAAAAGAAATCTTTCCCTTCCTCTCCTTTTCCTCCTCAGACATATCTATTATTATTGGTTTCTTTAGGTACCGTTTCAAAAAAGTTGCGTGAATATCATAGGCTTTGCGTCATTTTCTGACAGTGCTGATCATGGACCATATTTCTCAGAAAGGGCCTGATGCCTCAACATACATGATGCTCAACAAAAGCAATGATTAGTTGAAAAGACAAATTGTTTCCCTGCTTTTCAGTATTTCAAGGGTGGGTAAAACTGCCGGGGTAATTAAACTAGTGATAGATATCTGCATACAGCTCTGATGCCACTTGATCTTAAAGAGTTAACACTACAGGGGAATTTAAGATAAATGATGCTGTGGAGAGTATCAGATCCTTAAAAAGGAAACTGAGCTCTGGCATTTTATACCCTGCAAAGACAAATGCTTTGCAATGTGTATTAAAAGTACTTCATGTGATCAAAAGATTTGGCAAGTCACCCAGAATTCTTAACTTTCCTACCGTGGCAGGAATCTCATTATGTGTAACCTTTTAAATGGGACCACAGAAACATTTTCAACTCCATTCTCATTGAACACACCCTTATTTGGAAATGAAGTCCAAATGGAGACAAAATGTGTATTATTTCTGGATTGGACATGTATTGCCAAAGGCACTGTTCCACTGTCCCTTATTTTTTATTTTATTTTTTTATTTTTGAGACAGTCTCACTTTGTCGCCCCAGGTAGAGTGCTGTGGCATCACAGCTCACAGAAACTTCAAACTCTTGGGCTCAAGTGATTCTCTTGCTTCAGCCTCCCAGGTAGCTGGCACTACAGGCACCTGCCACAACACTGGGCTATCCACTGCCCCTTTTTATTCAAGAGCCAAGTCTCCATTCTCTCTCTTTCTCTCTCTCTCTCACAGGTATGCATGCACGTGCACAAACATACACACACATGTGCACAGAGACATACACACACGTGCACAATCGATAGACTTTTATATACAGTAGCTGGACAAAATTTCAAATGATCATGGCCCCAGCATGGGAGCCACAACTCAGTCTGATCATGGCAGATGTTTAAATTTCAGTTATCTCCTGGGGCACTATAGAACAGGTGTACTTAAAAATACGTGTGAACAAACCCGAGATACTTTGTGACAATGGTGTTGGAATTGTCTGTAAATTTGTATTTTGTACATTACTCTTTATGCTCATGCTAATGCTCATACTTTACTGGTATTTCTATGCTAATGCAGGAGCTGGCCTCCTGCTTCTTGCATTCCCTCCAATGGTCTTCAATACTTCTCCCAGATAAATGATCTTGTAGAAGCTCTGTCAATCATATCACCACTGTCTGTGCAAAAGCCCCCAGTCATTTTCCTTCACAAACGAACTCAAACTTGACTCCATGACTTTACTTTCCATCCTTCATGTAACTTCAATTCCATTCAAGTGAATGTCTTTTCTTCTCATACATTCCTTCAAATGTATGGCTCTGTACCTTTTTTGATTTTACTTATTGAATATGGAAATTGAACATGACCCCTTAAATCTACCTATTCATACTCACTAATATTCAAGAAAAAACAAAACCACTTTCAGATTCCATCACTATAAAGACAACCTCAGGCAAAGGTTATAACCTGTTTATAGCAGTCTTTTTCCAGAATTATTTCTTAGACAAGTAGATATTAAAAGAAAAGGTAAGGAAAGGAGAGAAGTTAAGTGCTGCCCTGTTGTTGACAACATTTTATTTTTCTCCATGAAAGGATTGAGAAGATATTTTAAAATTGAGAAGAAAACTTCAGGTTTGAGGACAGTCCTTAAATTACATGCATTTAGCTCTATAAGGGGTATCACTTATGTTGTGTCTACATTTTCTGATTTTGCTATGGAGTAGTTAATGTTATATCAGAGTACAACATTGATCTTCAGAGATCAATGTGTGAACCACTGTCCTAATTCACTGACCATAGAGTATTGATAAATCAGAAATGAGTTCTGAAGAAGCCAAGAGAGATTCAGACACAACACCCCCACATAATTCAGAAGTTTTCTAATATAAAACATTGAGGTAAAAAAAATTCCTGAAGAAAAAGAAAAAGTTCATGGTTGACTGCATAGGAAAACTGAGTGCCACGTGTAAGTAGGGAGAAAAGTCTCACCACCTCACACACACCAGAATCATCATCATGTTTTGTCAACCATCTCTAGTCACCCGTCTTTATCTTTATTTTTTGTCCTTATCACTTTATAATTTGCTATTTTTAACAAATATATGGTCACATATAGGTATCTAATTCTTCTTTCATATCACTGAAAACAATGTCCTGAAGAATTTAAGTAAATTACTCTCTCTCTGCTGATAGATCCAACATACCCTTGCATTATGCACCATAGGTGTGATCCCACCATTCACTCTACCTTGATCTGACATCCTCCCCTAAATGTAAGTAAATGAGACGAGGTATATATTAACCAGTGTGATGTAAGCATTTCTAATTCTATGTGAAATCAGCACATTGTATCCCACAAAAGCATTAATGTATACATGATCTATGTGTTTATGATTTAATAATAGAATAAAATAATAAAATAAAACAAACTATATTTGAGATATAAGCTAAAAAATTTATTTTCTCTTTTTTCTTCTCCAGGTAGCAAATCAAATTTTGACCACAACAAATACATAAATAAAGTAAAAATAAGCTACGTATGCCAAACCTTACATAGCAATTAAAAAGATAAAGGAGCTACAAATATTTTTTAATATGTATCAAAAAGAAGTTTTCAGTGATAGTAAATGGACAAGTAGAAAAATAAAATCAAGCTGATGAGAAGAATGTATATTCTTTATCTTTGGGATGGAGTGTTCTATATGCGTCTATCAAGCACAGTTGTTCTAGGGTCTCATTTAAGTCTCTTATATCCTTGTTTAATTTCTGTTTAGAGGATCTGTCCAGCTCTGTTAGACGAGTGCTAAGGTCCCCTGTTATGATGGTATTATCAGATATCATATTGCTCAGACTGAGTAAGGTCTGTTTCAAGAATCTGGGAGCATTTAAATTGGGTGCATAAATATTTAGAATTGAAATGTCTTCTTGTTGTATTTTTCCCTTGACCAATATAAAGTGACCATCTTTGTCTTTTTTGACTTTAGTTGCTTTAAATCCACATATATGTAAAAATAAGATCGCAACTCCTCTTTTCTTCTGAATACCGTTTGCCTGAAAAATTGTCTTCCAACCCTTGACTCGGAGCTTTAATTTGTCTTTTGAAGCCAGGTGTGTTTCTTGCAGACAGCAAAAGGATGGCTTGTGTTTTTTAATCCAGTCAACCAATCTGTCTCTTCAGTGGGGAATTCAAGCCATTAACATTTATTGAGATAATTGATAAGTGTGGTAGTATTCTATTCGTCTTATTTTGTGAGAGTCCATTGCTTAGTTTTATCTTTTGCATCAGTGTGGAGGTTAGGTTCTGTCCTTTAATTTCTGAGTTCTTTCTTTGCTGCTGATCCATTGTGGTGGTCAGAGTGCAGAACGGGTTGAAGTATTTCTTGTAGAGCTGGTCTTGTTGTGGCCAATTTCCTCAATGTTTGTATATCCGTCAATGATTTGATTTCTCAAAATTGATCATATCCTGGGACACAAAACAAATATCAACAGAATGAAAAGAATTGAAATTTTACCTTGTATCTTCTCAGACCATAAGGCACTAAAGGTGGAACTCAACTCTAACAAAAATGCTCGACCCAACCCAAAGGCATGGAAATTAAACAATTTTCTGTTGAATAACAGATGGGTGCAGGAAGAAATAAAACAGGAAATCATTAACTTCCTTGAGCATAACAACAATGAAGACACAAGCTACCAAAACCTGTGGGATACTGCAAAAGCAGTTTTGAGAGGAAAATTCATCGCTTTAGATGCCTACATTCGAAAAACAGAAAGAGACCACATCAACAAACTCACAAGAGATCTTATGGAATTGGAAAAAGAAGAACAATCTAAGCCTAAACTCAGTAGAAGAAAAGAAATAACCAAAATCAAATCAGAGATCAGTGAAATTGAAAACAAAAGAATCATTCAGAAAATTAATGAAACAAGGAGTTGGTTTTTTGAAAAAATAAATAAAATAGATAAACCATTGGCCAGACTAACTAGAAATAGAAAAGTAAAATCTCTAGTAACCTCAATCAGAAATGATAAAGGGGAAATAACAACTGATCCCACAGAGATACAAGAGATCATCTCTGAATGCTACCAGAAACTCTATGCCCAGAAATTTGACAATGTGAAGGAAATGGATCAGTATTTGGAATCACACCCTCTCCCTAGACTCAGCCAGGAAGAAATAGAGCTCCTGAACAAACCAATTTCAAGCACTGAGATCAAAGAAACAATAACAAATCTTCCAACCAAAAAATGCCCTGGTCCAGATGGCTTCACTCCAGGATTCTATCAAACCTTCAAGGAAGAGCTTATTCCTGTACTGCAGAAATTATTCCAAAAAATTGAGGAAGAAGGAATCTTCCCCAACACATTCTATGAAGCAAACATCACCCTGATACCAAAACCAGGAAAAGACCCAAACAAAAAGGAGAATTTCAGACCAATCTCACTCATGAACATAGACGCAAAAATTCTCAACAAAATCCTAGCCAATAGATTACAGCTTATCATGAAAAAAGTCATTCATCATGATCAAGTAGGCTTCATCCCAGGGATGCAAGGCTGGTTTAACATACGCAAGTCCATAAATGTTATCCACCATATTAACAGAGGCAAAAATAAAGATCACATGATCCTCCCAATGATGCAGAAAAAGCATTTGATAAAATCCACCATCCTTTTCTAATTAGAACACTGAAGAGTATAGGCATAGGTGGCACATTTCTAAAACTGATTGAAGCTATCTATGACAAACCCACAGCCAATATTTTACTGAATGGAGTAAAACTGAAAGCTTTTCCTCTTAGAACTGGAACCAGACAAGGTTGTCCTTTGTCACCTTTACTATTCAACATAGTGCTGGAAGTTCTAGCCAATACAATTAGGCAAGACAAAGAAATAAAGGGAATCCAAATGGGAGCAGAGGAGGTCAAACTCTCCCTCTTTGCTGACGACATGATCTTATACTTAGAGAACCCCAAAGACTCAACCACAAGACTCCTAGAAGTCATCCAAAAATACAGTAATGTTTCAGGATATAAAATCAATGTCCACAAGTCAGTAGCCTTTGTGTACACCAATAACAGTCAAGATGAGAAGCTAATTAAGGACACAACTCCCTTCACCATAGTTTCAAAGAAAATGAAATACCTAGGAATATACCTAACGAAGGAGGTGAAGGACCTCTATAAAGAAAACTATGAACTCCTCAGAAAGGAAATAGCAGAGGATATTAACAAATGGAAGAACATACCATGCTCATGGATGGGAAGAATCAACATTGTTAAAATGTCTATACTTCCCAAAGCAATCTACATATTCAATGCCATTCCTATCAAAATACCAGCATCGTACTTTCAAGATTTCGAAAAAATGATTGTGCATTTTGTATGGAACCGGAAAGAACCCCGAATAGCTAAGGCAGTTCTTAGTAACAAAAATAAAGCTGGGGGCATCAGCATACCAGATTTTAGTCTGTACTACAAAGCCATAGTGCTCAAGACAGCATGGTACTGGCACAAAAACAGAGACATAGACACTTGGAATCGAATTGAAAACCAAGAAATGAAACTAACATTTTACAACCACCTAATCTTTGATAAACCAAACAAGAACATACCTTGGGGGAAAGACTCCCTATTCAATAAATGGTATTGGGAGAACTGGATGTCTACATGTAAAAGACTGAAACTGGACCCACACCTTTCCCCACTCACAAAAATTGATTCAAGATGGATAAAGGACTTAAATTTAAGGCATGAAACAATAAAAATCCTCCAAGAAAGCATAGGAAGAACACTGGAAGATATTGGCCTGGGGGAAGACTTCATGAAGAAGACTGCCATGGCAATTGCAACAACAACAAAAATAAACAAATGGGACTTCATTAAACTGAAAAGCTTCTGTACAGCTAAGGAGACAATAACCAAAGCAAAGAAACAACCTACACAATGGGAAAGGATATTTGCATATTTTCAATCAGACAAAAGCTTGATAACTAGGATCTATAGAGAACTCAAATTAATCCACATGAAAAAAGCCAACAATCCCATATATCAATCGGCAAGAGACATGAATAGAACTTTCTCTAAAGATGACAGACGAATGGCTAACAAACACATGAAAAAATGTTCATCATCTCTGTATATTAGAGAAATGCAAATCAAAACAATCCTGAGATATCATCTAACCCCAGTGAGAATGGCCCACATCACAAAATCTCAAAACTGCAGATGCTGGCGTGGATGTGGAGAGAAGGGAACACTTTTACACTGCTGGTGGGACTGCAAACTAGTACAACCTTTCTGGAAGGAAATATGGAGAAACCTCAAAGCACTCAAGCTAGACCTCCCATTTGGTCCTGCAATCCCATTACTGGGCATCTACCCAGAAGGAAAAAAATCCTTTTATCATAAGGACACTTGTACTAGACTGTTTATTACAGCTCAATTTACAATTGCCAAATTGTGGAAACAGCCTAAATGCCCACCAACCCAGGAATGGATTAACAAGCTGTGGTATATGTATACCATGGAATACTATTCAGCCATTAAAAAAAAATGGAGACTTTACATCCTTCGTATTAACCTGGATGGACGTGGAAGACATTATTCTTAGTAAAGCATCACAAGAATGGAGAAGCATGAATCCTATGTACTCATTTTTGATATGAGGACAATTAATGACAATTATGGTTATGGGGGGGGAACAGAAAGAGGGAAGGAGGGAGGGGGGTTGGGCCTTGGTGTGTGTCACACTTTATGGGGGCAAGACATGATTGCAAGAGGGACTTTACCTAACAATTGCAATCAGTGTAACCTGGCTTATTGTACCCTCAATGAATCCCCAACAATAAAAAAAATAAAATAAAATAAAATCAAGCTGATTCTTTCATGTCGTAGTGCATATATAGAGTGACTTGGAGGGGCACGTTAATGCTATCCTTTAGAAAAACCTTTGAAGTTTTCTAGCCATTATTACAAGGTCACCCTTAATTGGATTGCCAGAGGCATTCTCTCCTTTTGGTATCAGAACATTGCATCTCCATAGTGTCATATGATGCACTTCCTCTAAAGAGTTACAGCCCCCATTCCCCTGAATATCATGAGACAAATGATCCATGAGACAAGGTCTTATGGTATATCCATCTATGATACAAAGCATTCCATTTCTGCATTCAGAAATTTGGTAAAATTAGTAAAGTGATGTTTAAATTCTGAATCTGTGGTTCTATCTTGTACAACACTATTTTGTCTAGGCTTTGTGGCAGGTACTGTATATTTGTTATTCATGTAGTAGTCAAAAAGTCCCATGAGACAGACATGATTATGATCATTTTACATAAAAAGAAACACAATTAAAATGAGCAAGATCATTTGATATGTTGTAGAATATATGGCACAGTTTTTATCTAGTTCTTTTAACTTTAAAAAGAAATTAAGAAATGAAGTTTCTCCTTGAGTACCAAGCACTTAATTTAACAAATTCTCATTAAGTTTGTCTCATTTGCTACACATGAAGTAGTGTGAAGCAACAGAAATTCAGTGATCAAATAAAGGAAAAATTATGTGTCCTCATATAGCTTACAAGATGGTAGTTACAGATATTTAAAAAAATATATAGCCTTAAATTTTTAACACATTATAGAGATGAAGCATCTGCTGATTATGAAGCAGTGGAAACATTCATGGATGAGTTTGTCAAGATTTGCTAATAAAAATATGATGCCAGAACATGTATATCATACCAATGAAACATTACTATTTTGATGTGTTGTTGCCCCATAAAGACATTGCCTGCAGCCGATGAGGTGGCCACTTAAGAAATTTAGGATGTTATCAAAAGCTTTTTCTGCATCGATTGAGAGAATTATATGGTCTTTGTATTTTAATGTGTTTATGTACTGAATTACATTTATAGATTTACGTATATTGAACCAGCCTTGAGATCCTGGGATAAAACCGACTTGGTCATGATGTATAATTTGTTTGATATGTTGCTGGATTCTGTTTGTTAGAATCTTGTTGAATATTTTTGCATCTATATTCATTAGTGATATTGGTCTATAATTTTCTTTTCTTGTTGGGTCTTTTCCTGGTTTGGGGATCAGGGTGATGTTTGCTTCATAGAACGTGTTGGGTAGTCTTCCTTCTTTTTCTACCTTTTGGAACAGGTTGAGTAATATAGGTACTAATTCCTCTTTAAAGGTTTGGTAGAATTCTGATGTAAACCATCTGGTCCCGGGCTTTTCTTTTTGGGGAGATTTTGTATGGCTGATGTTATTTCCGAACTTGATATGGGCCTGTTCAACATTTCCACTTGATTTTGGTTAAGTCTTGGAAGGTGACGTGCTTCCAAGTAACAGTCAATTTTCTTCAGATTTTCATATTTCTGAGAGTAAAGTTTCTTGTAATATTCATTAAGGATTTTTTGGATTTCTGAGGAGTCTGTAGTTATTTCGTCTTTGTTATTTCTGATTGATGAGATTAGAGATTTTACTCTTTTTTTCCTGATTAGGTTGGCCAAATCAAAACTACTTTGAGATATCATCTAACTCCAGTGAGACTAGCCTATATAACAAAATCCCAAGACCAGAGATGTTGGCATGGATGTGGAGAAAAGGGAACACTTTTGCACTGCTGATGGGAATGCAAATTAATACATTTCTTTTGGAAGGAGATATGGAGAACACTTAGAGATCTAAAAATAGATCTGCCATTCAATCCTGTAATCCCTCTACTGGGCATATACCCAGAAGACCAAAAATCACACCATAACAAAGATATCTGTATCAGAATATTTATTGCAGCCCTATTCATAATTGCTAAGTCATGGAAAAAGCCCAAGTGCCCATCGATCCACAAATGGATTAATAAATTGTGGTATATGTACACCATGGAATATTATGCAGCCTTAAAAAAGATGGAGACTTTACCTCTTTCATGTTTACATGGATGGAGCTGGAACATATTGTTCTTAGTAAAGTGTCTCAAGAATGGAAGAAAAAGTACCCAATGTACTCACCCTTATTATGAAACTAATGTAGGACCTTCACATGAAAGATATAACCCAGTTACAACCTAAGAATAGGGAGAAGGGGGAAAGGGAGGGGAGGGAGGGGGCAGTAGGTGAAGGGAGGGGGATTAATGGGATTACACCTGTGGTGCATCTTACAAGGGTATATGTGAATCCTAGTAAATGTGGAATGTAAAGGTCTTAGCAAAATAACTAAGAAAATGCTACAAAAGCTATGTTAACTAGTGTGATGAAAATGTGTCAAACGATCTATGAACCAAGTGTATGGTGCCCCATGATCATACTAATGTACACAGCTATGATTTAATAAAAAAAAGAAAAAATTAAAAAAAAAAAGAGAGATTTAGAGTGCCAAGGATAGAATACCATGCTGGGATATGCTAATGCAGCAGGCATTCATAGGTGTAAAATTGGTGTGATAGATAGAACTTTCTGTCCTTGCTGTTTTCAAAGAATGATTTTTTTACCAGTCCATTATTATGCTAACAAAAAGGCCTGGATCACCAGGGACACCTTGTCTGATTGGTTTTAGAAACATTTTGTTCCAGGGGCTTATGCTTTTACAAAAACTACAAGATTTTGCTATTCCTTAAATTTTCACTTATCGTTCAGCTGAAATCCTCATCAAGAATAATGTATATGCCATGTAGTTTTTTGTCATATGCAACTTCTTTAATTTAGCCACATTACTTGGGTGTCCTTAGACAATGAAGGGTAACTATGAAAGCAGTTTCTTGAAAAGCATTTTAGCAGCTGTTAACAGAGGCATGGGTGTGGGAGCTTTTCAAAATAAGTCTGGCCTGTAGGATGTCATATATGCTTTTGCCGGTTCTTAGAATAAAAATAAAGGAATTTATGCCTGGCAAAGTCTCTGGCCTGCAGCTATGTTCAGTGATGATGATGAACAAGGTGATGATGTTGACGGAGTCACCTGAGGGGCAGGGGGAAAAATGTCTGACCTTCCTACCTATGCAAAAAATATATACCTTAAAAGTCTGACAATAAGTTGGATGAAGTGGATATTAAAGTAGTTTTTAACACCAATAATGAGACTCCAGTCATTTATCATTGGCTGATGGTAAAATAGCCAGAATAACTATCAAAATGTTCTTGTTAATAATGATGTAAAGAATTCCTATCCTTATCTAAATAGTAGAAAGGGTGTAATTGCATGATGGGTTTATTGAAGGACTAGAGCAGCATGAATTCACAACAGAGCAAGAAATCATGTCAGTTTATAAAATCAAGTTTTCTAAGACAGAAAAATAAAATCCAAAAGCTAGAACACTTCTAGTCCCAAGCATTTTGAATAAGTTATACTCAACTTGTATTCAACTGTGTCACATTTAAAACAGTGAAACTAATTTTGCAAGGCAAGATATTTGGTATAGGTTGGGCTTAGATGTGGTTATCCTTCACACATGCTGCAAGTGATTCTCTCGGGCAGTTGTGTGTGAAGACTTCTAAAGAAACCATGGCACTGTCAGAGTGTGAGTGATCGTTGTTAATGAAAGTGTCTCAGAACTGAAGAAAACTAAACTAAGCTCCCAAGTCTAGAAGGACATAGAGAACAGAAGAGAAAAAGAAGAGGGTGTCTAGACTGTGCCTTCTGAACAAAGGAGTAGATTTGGCAACTCACAAGCTTCATTTAAATGGTGAAACCAGTAGGTCTGACCAAGTTAGAACATTACAGGGGAGAAACACAGGCTTTGAAAGGTAGAGAGAAATGGTATATTTTAAACAGAATTTTGAGATTACAGCCATGCTACCCTTGTCTTCAAAACCTCATCCTCACTATGAATAGAGTGTGGAATAACTATTTTGCAGTTGGAGCCTCTGACTTCCACTTTCTTAACATTGTTTTTGACAAAGCTAGGCTCCTGCAGATGACTTCCCTCTAGTCCTACTGTGATTTAGGGACTCAGAATAAAACAGAAGACTTTAGTTTCCTGTCTGATGGTTTTCATGGGCCTGACATTCATTTTGAGATCTAAAAAGAAAAACAAAATAATAGTAGCTATAAATTAAACTCTCCTGGTAAGCCGGCTTGAAAAGAGCATACAACTGATAAGTATGTCAAGATACAAACACTATTTCTTTGCCTTAAAATGAAGTAAAGATTATAGAATTTCTTCAGAAAATCTAAAATTAGAGTAAATCTAATTTTTATTTTTCATGGGTTTCAGTTATCTGAAGGAGTTTAGACCAAATGAAAATGAAGAATTTGGAAGAAATATCACAGTTTGGGCAGCCAAGGAATCAATTATTTCTAAAATATACACACACACACATACACACATGGCTATATATACACATGTACTCTCACTCACACACACACACAGACACACACACACACACATCTAAAATATATATGTGTAAAGATTTTACATAAAAATCCACTTTTATATTAACTGCATTTATAGATTTTCTTCATAACCTAGAGTATCACAACCCTTAAAACTCTTTCAAGATTGTAATGGACAGGAAAAGGATACTATTCATAAGTTATTTACAATATTTCAGGAAATGTAACAGAAATCAAAAGTTTACTAATGATGACTCTGCAAAGAATAACTACACTTTAGTTACTTTAATTTAGCTTAAATTTTAAAAGTATGCTGTCCAAATATAGGACTTGAATTTTTTGCGTGTGTTTTTAAGTGACACAGAATTACTAGTTAGTTACTGATGACATATTAGATATGTAGGGTTATATGAAAATAAAATATGAGAGGGTGTCCTTGGTGATTAAAAAGGTTGGATACCTAAAAGGCAGATGTTTGCTTTTTTGGAGTGGTCCCACAGTTCTCTCCAAAAGACCAGAAATCACTTTATAACAAAGATATTTGCACCAGCTTATTGCAACCCAAATCATAATAGCCAAGTCGTGGAAGAAGCCCAAGTGTCCATAACAAATTGTGATGTATGTATACATGGACTATTATGCAGCCTTAAAAAAGATGGAGACTTTACATCTTTTGCATTTACATGGATGGATCTGGATCATATCCTACTTAGTAAAGTATCTCAAGAATGGAAGAAAAAATATCCAATGTACTCAGTACTATTATGAAAACAATTTTCCATCACTCACACTTTCATATGAAGAATAGATCAAAACTATGGCCCAAGATGGAGGGGCGGGGGGACAGCAGGGGAATGGGGAGGTCAGATCAAGGGAGGGTGAATGGTGGGATCACACATATGGTGCATAATGCAAGGATACGTGTTAGATCTATGAAGTATAGAGTATAACTGTCTTAATAACTAAGTAAATGAGATGAGGTATTTATTAGCCAGTTTCAGGTAAAAGCTCCTAATTATATGTGAAATCATCACATCATACCCCATAAATGCATTAATATATACATGATCTGTATGTTTAAGATTTAATTTAAAAAGGTTGGATACTAGCTGTAAATATGAATATTTCTCTTTAAATTTTTTTTGTGTGTGAAGACTGAAAAGTAAAAATCAAATATTGAGTCTACTTTTAAATTCAATCCTGTTTGAAAATTTGGAGATGGCTTTGTGATCACCCAATGATCCTCACAAATTTGAGACTCTATACACTGAAGTTCTAAAAATGTAGGTTTCTGAGGAATTATGTGTTGGTCACAGAATAATAGAGCCATGTGAAATCTACCATGGCAGATAATCATGGGGATAATAGGAGCCACGCAAAATAACTGCCCCAGAACTCCCTTCTGCAGAATGTACCCTTTCATTCATTTATTCATGCTTTAGGAACATATTGCAAACCCTCCTAGCACACTCTGTTCTGCTCCTTCGGGGGAGGGGTACAAAAATGGCAAGATACATTGGCTGCCCTTGAGTTTAGACTCTCAGAAGCTTGATGCTATCCATTGAGTTCACATATCACACTCGTTAAGTCTTATTGACATGGATTACTGAAGCTTAAGGATGTTAAGATTGCCTAGTACCAGGCAGATTCTGAAACTTCAAGGAATTGGAAGACTAGGAAAACTATAGGAGTAGGAATTCATATATGGTGTCAGAAAGGTGGAATTCATCTGAAAGAATTAACCCAGAAATTTTACATCCTGGGAGTAGCTCATCATGTCTGTACCTGAGTAGCAGTATCACTGGCACTACTTAGATCAGTTCTCAACCTTCCTAATGTGGTGTGTATTAAAACTTTTAATACAGTTTTCCATGTTGTAGTTACCCCAAACCATAAAATTATTTTCATTGCTACTTTATAACTATAATTTTGCTACTGTTATGAATTGTAATTTAAATATCTGATATGCATGATGTATTCAGGTGACCCCTGTGAAAGGGTTTTTTGACTCCCATAGGGGTCACGACCCACAGGTTGAGAACCGCTGACTTAGACTCTGGTGTTCTTCCAGCTGCTTCAAAATTTCTCTCTTAGGGACAGAATTTATCTGGAATTTAGGGCAGAACCAGGCCAAAAATCATTGGTTAACCAAAAAAAAAGAGTCATTGCAAAGTTTTCTATTTAAGATAGAACACTAAGAGAAAGAGTGGAGAAAGAGAGATGTCTTCCTTGTTAGAATTGTGCTGTGCATGAATAACTTTACCCTACATGGCCTGAGTTGCAATTTATTATAGTTTAAATGCTGTTAAGAATTACAAGTGTTTTATGCATTGAAAGTAGACAAAGATTGAATAACATCGCAAGCTCAAGACTAGTCACAAGGTACACATTCGATAAATACATAAATTACTGTAACATAGTTGTGAAGGTATTTAAAGAAATTATGTCAGATTAATTATATAACAGTACAAATAGAGTTTTCCAATTCTGGCTCCCAAATCTATTCAAAATGTTGTGAGTTCTTTAAACAATAAAATCATATTCTGTTTGTCTACTAGATTTTACAAAGTCAGGAAAATGGCCTTGAATATTTTAAAAATATTATAGGCCAGGCGTGGTGTCTCATATTTGTAATACCAGTGCTTTGGGAGGCCAAGGCAGATAAATTGCTTGAGCTCAGCAGTTTGAGACCAGCCTGAGAAAGAGTGAGACCCCATCTCTAAAAATAGCTGGGCATTGTGGTGGGTGCCTAGAGGCTACAGCAAGAGGATAGAGGATTTTCTGACCCCAAGAATTAGAGGTTGCTGTGAGCTATGATGTCACAGAACTCTACTAAGGGCAACAAAGTAAGAGGTGGTCTAAAAACAAAATAATTGTAATAGCAAAGAAAATAATTCTTGTTTGAAGGGTATTTGTATTTAAATGTTAGACTAATCAAAAGTTGCATTCCCTGAGCATTTTAATTTTTGAAATTTTAGTTCATATAGACAACTATGTCCTGAAAAAAAAAAATAAAGAAACTTTCATTGTTGTAGGAGAAGGTCAATAGTTGGTGGAGACATCACTTTGTATACTAATTGTGTGAGCGGATTCTTCATTGGGGTGTTTAATGTACTTCCTATTGCCAAGGTAGGCAGGACATGTGAGAAAATTATCAATGATCAATTTAATTGGGTATTTAATAAAACTAGGAAGATTTTTCATTCACACTGTGAGAATCCCCAAAAGGTTCTGTGAATATTTGCACTGGTTGGGAATGTATATCTAGAGACACACCTCCCACTTGCAATGTCTCTCCCCCAACTCAGCAGCAGTCTATTCCACTTCCAGGCTTCAAAATCAAACAGCATCTTCTCATGCAGTAGGGTTTACAGGTATCAAGGCAGGCTTGTGGCTCTGAGCATTGACAGTTCCCCACTCTGTATGACTTTGTCAATGTGAAGGACACTTTGCACTATTATCTTTGGGGAAAATTCAGTTAGCACAGCCTCCCCCTATTATTTCTCTCTCCAACCACTCCACTCACCACCTGCAACATCCTCCAACTTGGATCAGTAGCAAAAACTGGGCCTTATCTAGTATCTAATAAAAAAGAAATATAAACAATCAAACAACAAATAAAACCTTTTTGCACCATTAAAGAAATGAAGAGACTGCAGCATGGTTGGGAGCCAGGCCAGGTGAAGGTCACTCCTCAGTTCTCCTTCCTTTTGCTTTAAAAACTGTGTTTAATTGTTAGTCATGATGCACTGTGGGCAGAACAATTGGTTGTATCTATATTAGATCTAAGCTGTAATTATTTGTTACATTAATCATGACTAGAGTGAGAATTTAATTAGTCACGAACATTAAGTGAATTTTTCTGAAGCAAGGGAAAAATGTTTTCTGTTGTTTGGTGCATCTGATTAAAGAAAGGGCACCGCGGCTGGCTGGTACGTGGAAGGAGATGAACCTTCAAGCTTTGTTATCTACTGACAACGGATTGTGCATCCAGGCTATCTCACATCCCTGCCTTTGTGCTTGCTGTTCAAATGGTAAACCTGTGCACAGGTTCCACAGCAAAGGAAAAGGACAAGCCTGGATATCAGATGCCACCCAGTAATCCAGAAGGGCCAACTGGTGTCAATTTTGCCCAATTCCTATTGTTTTCCCCTCACTTTCTCTGTCTGTTTTTCTGATGGAAAAGATGTTAGTAGAGAAATTTCAGGAAATAGGGAAGCAGATACCCCAAGAAAAGTCTATGATGAGTTAGATTAGTGTTTACCTCCGTGACGCGTTTTGATAGGAAATGAATGTTTGGTGTTCACGTCATCACACACAGCTAATATGCAATGCCTCAGAGCTCTGCAATCTGTACTCTTTTTAAATGAAAAATATAAAGACTTCTTTGTGGTGGGGGTAGTTTTTGGGGGAGGAAACAAAACATCAATGTGGTGGTTGAGATATTGTGGACCACACCGTCTGATTCTGTGCCACATTTAATGAGTCACCTACATAGAGCTGTTATCACCCCAAACAGCGCTACCCTGCTGATGCAAGTGAAAACTTTTAGACAAACTCAGCGTTCTTTTGCTCATTACACTGACCTGTCAGAAATGACAACTTGGCCCAGTCTGGTTATTCCATGCTGACAAGGTACCATTCAGGCTTTGCAGCAATAATGTCAACTTTTAAAGGTGCAATGTACTTAGGGAAGCTTATTTCTATGATTTGGCCAAAAAGAGCCATTTTGCTTGTCAGTGGTGAGGAATGCTTTAGTTTTTTTTTTTTTAAATTTAGAGTCATTTTCATGGAGATTGTTCCTGGGAAATTCTGAAGAAGGGAGAGAAACTATTTTTTGAAAGGTTTAAAATAATTTAGCCTAATGAGCAATGGTGTGATTATCCAGTGTGTTGAAGACAGGCAGGATACTCTGCTCTGTCCAAAATATATTTGAAAACTATCAATAATGCAACAAATAAAACTTCAATTTGGTTGTGGACAATATGCACCATCCCCTTCTGCACAGAAATAAAATTTCTTTCAGTGTAGTTGAAAGTTCTTTCTCTGCAGTTTGGGGCCACTATATGCAGAATCTAGGGTAAGAAAAAGGGAAAAATAAATGTGACAAGATACCGTATTCTGCATCCAGAGGCCAATTTCTACTTAGTTTTGTCCAGGAAGGAGTGATGAAAGAATGTTAGCACTGGGCTTTGCAATAGGTCTGATGCAAATGTGAGGAAAACTGGTGATAAGCTGGCAAATTGAGAAAAGACAAGAAAACAAAAATAAACAGATAATTCCTTCTGTGACTTTGCCTATTAATATAATGTTATGATTCTGTTCACCCATTTGCCAAGTTCTTGGCAAGACTGGAATTATATTTAAAAGTTTAAATTTGAGGTGTCTTCATTTCATTAGTTCATAATACTTACAAAATTCAGTGGCTAGATCAGATAAATGGACAGAGAATGAGAGAGAGAGAAAGAGAAAAGAGAATGTGAGAATGTCCTGATTTTGAATCAACCACTGAGATTCCTAAGATTTTCAACTGTGGTATATTCAAACCCAACAGTGATGGTCTTGTGATTTTTTTCCCTGTTTCAAATCTCTGCTTCGCTCTAAAACTGATTAATGACAATGTCTAATAATTGTGGAAGGCTCCAATGTGAGCTCATAGAAGGCTATATAGAAGCACAATGTTTTGCTTTCTTTTCCCCCTTAAATATACCCTATTTAACAAAAGAACCCTTTGGTTGGGCTTTGGACTTCACTCACAACATACTCAAATGCCAACTCTTTTGGTATAACAAAAAGAAGGGTGATACCAAACGCCACTTGATTGCCCATGCTTTCTTCCATTTCTTTTTGTGTTGAGAACCTAAAATCTTCCCAGAATATTCATCACCAAATTATGTGAGTCAAAATTTTCACAAATATGTATCCTAGGATTAAATTATCTACATAACTCAAAGCATATTCAATCTGAAAAATAAGGTGCTATAATCAATTACACTTTAAAAAAAAATCTGGCCCTGGCAATCAACTACCACAGTTTTACTAGGCAGTTAGTCCTGTGTTCTATAAAGAGAACATCACCCTCAAACACTTAATGATCAAATAAGGAAGGTTACTCTGAAACAGAACGTGTGAGGGTAACCCAGCCTTTGATGAAAATATGTGTGGTCTATACATGATGGAGATACCTGAGAACTTAAGGAGGTTAGAAACCTGTATGAGGTTAGTGATGTTAGAGATTGCCCTTGGAAAAATAAGTTGATTTGCACACCTGTGCTCAGAAAGACATTATGCAAAAGAATTCACGTGAGCAAAAATTCATGCAAAAGATGCTCGAGGGCAGAGTTAACTTTGGTTTAAGGCAGATACTCAAATTGTGAAAGAAAAGATCATATTGAAAGGAGCACTTGTAACTTCACTGAAAAAGGTAACAAAGGTAGGAAAAGATGGTTCTTAGTATTATTTCATCGTAGTGTTTACTTTTGTCTACTTCCTCTATATTGTTGAGAATATTGACAGTTCCTGCTCAATTATTTTAGCACATTGCCAATGCAAACCTACAATTCTTGTGGCTCAACACGTACTTTCAACTTTCATCTCTGTATTTCTTCTGATGAATTAAATTCCTTTTATTTCTGTTTATTGTTTTTATTGAACATCCATTGTATGCTTAGGATAGTGGTAGGCTGAAATAGCAATGAAAAAGTCAAATTTATTTCCGTTAACTGAGAAACTACATTCTAGGTGCCTTTAAAATTTCGGTCTATATTATTTTAGCCTGGAGAAGTGTATTCAGAAACACTAGTCAGGACAACAGAGTCAGGAAATCAGATTGTGAACTCTGAAGTCATTCCAAGTGCTACATGGAGCACCAGGAGATGAACACTGTTTATCAGCGCTGCCATTAATAAAAACTTCTTTATACACAGGTAGCAATTGATGGATGATGAGACCTTTGCAAGTATTTCATGTCCTATGTATTTTATGCCTTCATCTTCCAGTCCTTACCTGCTCAAGGGATACCTTTATGTGGCATGTGTGTCTTGCGGTATGAAAATGATATTTTGAGAATTCACCAGAGACACATCAATGTTCAGATGGCAGCACACCTCCATTTTGTATCATGCATTTAGCTGACTCAGCACACTTCCACATCCTTTCTCTCATCTGACCCTTGTAAGTTTATTTTTATCATAAAATATATTTACATATTATTCATATTTACATGTCTTCTCTCATCACATGAAACAAATGAAATTTACACAGCATTGCATATCAATTTCTTATTACCTGATACTGTCAAAGTCATTGCTTCTTTTCACCTACCTCACCTACTCTTTTGCAATATTAGTTCCCCATTCTGACTCCTTCCAGGTTCTCATTTATAACATGTGTATGCCTTGCTGTTTAACAGACAGCCTGTTCCAAAGATGATGTTTCTTCCTCTTCCCTTGTAGCAAGCAGTGTAAAGCCTTTCTTTCTTCTACTAGTAACTTGACTACTCCTTTTTAAAAAATATTTTTTAATATGCTATGTTAGGCATTTTTTTTGTTAATTAGAGGGCCTTCGAAGACTAAAGATTTATCTCTAATGGGCAGGCGCAGTCTTTCCTGCCACAGAAATTTTCTTTGTCTGCATCTAGTTGTTGATTATGTAAAGTGCTGCATATGGTGGCTCTGGTTTGTTCAATTTCTTATGCTTCCTTTAACCCCTTAGAAAGCTTCAAGTTTCCCAACACTTTTTATCCAGAGGAAACACGACCATCCTCTCGAGGGTAAAAAGGATCTTAAGTTAAAATCCAAGATATTGACCATAAATAACTCTGAATCTTATACTTTGTCCTTTTTCTCCATAATATGTTTTCTAAATTTATCCCAGTTCTCATAGGGCCAAACATAGTAAATATCCCCTTTATAACATATCCCAAAATCTAATGGGAAATGGCATAAATAATAAGCAGCTAAGAAAGCAAAACTCCATGCTTACCACACTCAATGATATTGAATTATCATTGCATAATTTTATTTTTATTCCCAATTCTTTAAGTTTTATTTTTCAATTTTTCTTCACCACTTTACTTCAAAAACATATTACAGAAGTTCTCATTTGTCATACATACCATTTAAGTCCTCGTTGCCCCAGAGAGACAAGCATATTCAATTCCTTCTGCTATTCTCCTCCTTCTCTTCATCCATCCTTATTTTCTATTAATTTTAGTATAGTATTCTTTTTTTTTCCCCATTCCTTCCTGCACCCTTCCTCACTTTATCATTGTTAAGTGGTAGCCTCCTTGCTTCTACCTCAGTGATTCTCACCTGAGAGCAACTTTGGCCAGCAAATGATATTTGGAAATACCTGAAGAGATTTTTAGTTGTCACAACTGGAAAGAAGATGCTACTGGAATTTGACATATAAAGACAGAAACGCTACCAAGAACTACACAACTGCATAGAGACAGCACCCCCCACAGCAAAGAATTATCTGGTCTAAAATGTCAATAATACTGAGGATAAGAAACAGATTTGTCCCTGTCACTATTCTAACACCCTATGCATAAACTACAGCTCATCCTAGTGGTGCCACGTGTTCCTTTTAAAGTATTTTCACAGTACTTCTCCCTAATGTAATGTCATTTTCATAACTACAGACTGAATATAAGACAAAAACTTCCATGGAACTTTCAGGTTGACATGCATGGGTATATATGCAACATTTTATATCAGTTCATGTGACACACTATATACAGTAGAACCTCTATAAATTGACCACTCAAGGGACTGTAAAAAACCTATCAGGATACAGAGGTGGCCAACATAAGCAACTAGGCATTCTGCACACTGAGCACATGTGATTCATGTCTGGTCTATAAAAATAAGCTCAACTTAAGGAGGTTGTTAATGTAGAGAGATGATCAGCTATGGAGGTCCTATTGCATTTGCAAGATTTTAATGAGAAAATTGTCTACCCAAATAAATTCTGGTTGTTTGCAAACAAATACCCACCTCATTTCCTTCTTTTAGTATCTCTTGTGATTTTTGTTGAGTCTTATGTAGTCAGAAATTTTCTACCTGTTTTTCATCCGCCATTGAAAATTATCAGAATTTCAAGATTGCTTATCGGTATTTGATGTCACACACCTCTAATACTCTCCTTACCATACAGTATAATTGTTACTCTATTTTAATGTCATAGGTTTCCATTATGTTTCATATACAACTGAAAACAAGCATCTGAGATCATTTTCAAAGATTTTTACAATGCCATAAAATCAGCAACACTTTTTCTTCATCAACATAATATTTGATTTCGGATGGCTTTTAAAATTTCTCAAAATTTCCGCAATGAATACATAATTTTATTCTTTAAAGATTCTTCCTGATGTAAATAAATAATTTAGCAATATTTTAACCTTGTCCTTTCTTATCTCAAACCCAACACTTCTTTGTTCTACTATGACTGTATTCTCTAAGCTATTCACAGACAGAGGCTTTACTTTCTCTTATCTTTTCTTTTGTCTCTCTCTTTTCTTTAACCTTGATCCTATCTACACAAATTTTTTTCATTCTTTTCTGTTTCTCCCCTTCCCATTTGTTTGATATATGTTTCTTGTATAATAGTCTCTTGCTTTCAATACAGATATTCACTACAGCCTGAAATAGTCACTTTATTCACTAAAACTTCTGCTTTTATCTATCACATTTGCAGAATCTTCCAAATTCAACACTACCTTACTTAAGAATCTTTTAAATTCTTAAAAATAAGTAATAGATTATGATAAAAGACTATAGATGTCATTTTACATTTTGAAGTATTATAGATATTCTTGCTTATAAATTTATAAAACATTCTCCTCTTTTTATTCTGTAATGGAAGAGTCTGTCTTTCAAAATGGTACCGAAAATGCCAAATACTTGCTTTCTCAATGTCCCTTATAGTTAAGGATGGTTCACAAGTCATTTCTTGCCAGAGAGAAACAAGGGAGAGTCATCTGAGAAGTTTCTGGGAAATATACTCTCTGACAACGAGAGAAAGTGGTGAAAGGAATTTTGGTACTATCGTTCTCTGGGTTTGCAAATACTACTGCTTCCTCAACCTCAGAGAGACTTTGCTAAGCCCCAGACTGGTAGGATAAATTGTGAAGAACTAGGCTCTTAGTGGCATTATTATGCCTCTGAACCAATTATTTATAATGGTTGTGATGCTAATAATAATGGCTAAGACTATGTACTTTGGAGGGTTTAATAAGTGGCAGGCATTTTATGTTCTTTACACATATTATCCAATTCTTAACATAATCCTGAGTGATCTTTTGGAACCATTTTCTACATTTTACAGCCGAGGCCTATAAAGAACAAAGAGGTCAAATAGCTTGTCCATGTCCACATAGCTAGTCAATGGCTCAGGTAGAATTTGAGTCCTGACAGCCTCTCTCCATCATTTATATGCTTGTCGTTAAGTTGTACTTTTATCTTACCAGCCTAGTCACCTGCTTCAGATGTTGTGGTAGGTGAGATAATTGTATCTGAGCTATATAAGATATTGTCACCTAATATTCTTCTAAGTAAAAGCTGCTGAACACAGTTATTCTCCAGTTTGGTGCAGGAATCAATTACTCCAGTCCACAGACCTTAAGTTATTATTATTATTATTTTTTAATCATCTTCCTTAGTGCTGATTATATAGATTTTGTAAGTGAGCTGTCTTAAATCGTCTATTCTCACCTTTTCCTATCTTACTGTCTGTGTCCATCTTATTATTCTTCTTGTTGGTACAGACTTCTCACACTTCAGTCCAGCTGGTTTCATTGTCTTTGTATCTACTACATATTCATTTCTATGAATATTTTTTGTTATTTCCTCATCCCTAAAGTTCAGACCTCTTTGGGAGGAAAGGAGAAGGCTCTCTCTGCTGCCAACTCTTTCTAGGTTCTTACCTTTGTATCTGACTATGTTGGCCTTTCTCCCTCCTTTAACTTTACAATGCAGACTTCAACCTCATTACCTTTCCTCCTGTGTTTTTCATATCACATCATTAGTGAATTGGGAAGGAGGTCCTTAAATGCAAGAATGATCTTATTTACTTACTTATTTGTTATTATTTAGAAACAGGTTTCATCGCTAGTGACACTCAAAGAACCCACCACCTATTAGGGGCTAAAGGGTGCCTATTAAAGGGAGGAACAAATGAGTACATGTGTATTTGTTCTTGCATAAATTTGATCACATGCCACACACTTCATGGCTTTTTAAAAAAAAAAAACTTTCCATCAGAGTTCTGGAGTCTGTCTGTTGTCCTTAGTTTATTTTTATTATGTTATTTCCTTGTGTAGTTTGGATAGATGTGTCCGTTTTTCCCCAGAAGCTATCCAGAGTCCCCTTTACAATTGGTATTTATTCTATGGACCTAAAGTCTTTTACCTGATTGTACCTTTTACTTAAAGGATTTCCTGAGTTTCATCAGTAGCTTGATCCTTAGTTGTCCTCTGAGCAACTGTAACTCATCTTAGTTCTTAAACGAAACATGCCTGTAGGCACTGCTTCATCCCCCACTGAGTGAACAGGATCTTTAGCCTGTGCCTATTTAATGGAATCATCACAAAGTTCTCTGAATAATATTTTTCCCTTTTACTTATGACACTTTCTCTCTATAAATTGATAAATTCAATTAATCTTCTCATCTAATGCTCATATCAAATTTCTTCCATCCTGGATTTTGAATTATAGCAAATATGTCCTTTGGTGCATCCAACAGAATTAATAATCAGGGTCCCCACAAAGTAATCTCTTACCAGGCCTCTGTTCTTATCTCTGGTGTCACTGTTTTCCACAAATCTGCCCATGAAATGATTCCTCTCACTATGGGAGATGTACATATATGTTGATTTTTTCTTCCTCCCTTTTCTCCTCTTCTGTAGGAATAGTGAGCAAGCTGTTTTCTTTTTCTATACTGTACATCTTTTCACTCTTCCTAAATCTCCTCCTAATTACTTGGATTTTACATGATTTCATCCTACTATCTTCAATATTATTACTATGTAATAATCATAATTATAAATGACAGTAAATGATACTTATTAGACACTCAAGCTAAGGCAGGTATTCTATCCGGTATGTATGTATTTGTGTGTATGCCACTCTTACAATACAGTAGAACCTCTCTGCATGTTGACCACCAAAGGACTGCAACAAATTGGTCAGCACACAGCAGAGGTCAACATAAGGAACTAGGTCTACTAGATTGATAAGGACATGTGGTGCATATTCAGTCTATAAAAATTAGGTCAACTTAAGGAGGTGGTCAACTATGGAGGTTCTAATGTACTCAAAATAGCTAAATGCACTTTTAAAATGAGACTTTGTTTTTAAGCAAATGACTCCAGATTGCATATCATAATAATTAGAATTAGTGATAATTTCATTTACTTAACATCTTTAATAAAAATGCCATATGGGTGAATGAAACTGTGTATCATAGTTAGTTCTCTTATGCACAATAAATATAATTATATTTACATGTGTATATAGTGTGTATGTGTGTATATAGGTATATGCATGTGTGTATATTTATAAATGTGTGTATGTGTGCATCCCAAAAGCCTAATGAGATAAGTGTTATTTTTCCAGACTTTTTAACTGAGAAAACTGAGATTTGGTGAGGTTAAGAAGGTTGACCAAAGTTTCACACAGTATGAAATTATATAAGGATTTGAGTATTCGTGCTTGTTTCCAAATCTGTTTATATTATCTGATACTTCATTCATGTCCTCAGCTCTATCCAAGTTCTGGAATTGCTAATATTTCTAAGAGAAAGCCAAATTTAAACATATACACAAAGCCAGAAACATGTAATGTATTCCTACTTACCAGCTGGTCTTTACATGTCCTCTGAGCAACTATAACTCATCTCGGTTCTTAATGAGTTTTTAGAGTTTTCTTGCATCTTTTGTTTTCTTTCTGCATGACTTCTTTGAACCTGCTCACAAAACAACCTCATGTATGAAGCCTATTTTTTTACGTCCTCAGCAGTTTTTTCCCCATGCTGTTCTTGTCCCCCAACATCCTCTTAGCATGCTTTGCCCACTCACATTCACACAGTATTTAGCATGCACCTGTTTGGGAGGCCAAAAATGTCTTACCCACTGGTAAGGATTTAAAGGTGAGTGTTGGTGACTTGCTCAAGGTCACCATATGAGTTAATAGCATACAGTGCTCTGAAAGCAGGAGTTATGATTCCCATTCTACATCTGAGATGTTGGTCATCTTCTGTCTCTCACTGCCCATGGCTATGATCTAAGTCTCTGACTTTCATCTCAGGGGCTGAGTTTCCTATATAATTCTGAGAAGTGCTTCAGCTATTTTTTTCAGACCTATTTTAAACTGTTCTTCCTATAATAATCAGTGATAAATTTCTTGCTAATCCTATGACCAACCCTCAGCTCTTATTTTACTTGGCATTTGCTCCTCCTTCAGCCTTCCTGTAGCTCTTCTCTGCCAACTCTCTTGCTGTTCCTGCCACGTCTGTGTTAATGTGCTTGAATCTCAGAAGGCATGCTATTGTTCCATGAGGGAGAAGGAACTGAGGGGTGTTGATGCTTCTCTGGTTCTGGCCACTTGCAGTAAGTAGTTAAAAGGTCAACCATTATTTCTATCTTGGGTTTGCCCCTGGGATTCTGAATAGTGGAGAAGTCCCATTGAGATCCCTTGGTTTGCTTTGACTGACAGGTCTAAGGGACACCATAATTACATGTAAATGCCTATTTTCTTAGAAGAGATTCCAAAGGTGTCTGTCTTGCTTGTCCCTTGCTCTAGGGGGTGGTGGGACAGTGTTCATCAAATAGTATTTTTTTGTGTGTGTTCCTTCTCAAATTACAACAGCAAAATTCCAAATGGTGACTCACCACAGAGGCCACAGTATAGTAAATGACACAATTGGAAAGGGGCAATAATTAAAGACTCTAGAAAACAAGGGCAATAGGAAAAAAAACAAAACAAGTGTTTGCAAAATGTGCCTGGCAGTCAGTATGAAAGTTTCTATAGGATTTATGCTTTAACAAATAGGATATTCAAATATCTGAGTTGTGAACTTATTAGGAATTGATCTGAGGTCTGCTCTTTACATAAATACCAGGTATCAATCTCTTGGCCCCTTGTAATAATTTCCGAGATGTAATTAATTTCAGTATAATTTATTTGACATTGTTGAATTGATATTTATTACTAAACAATATCAATTTTGAATTGATGTTGATATTACTAAAGATAGGTAAAATCTGGTTTCAGACTTCACATTGTTAGGTAAATATCTGAGGCTAGATTTCTATCTGGAATAATATCCAACATGGAGTGAGGCCTCGCATCCGAATATTTGGTACATCACAATCCCAGTGCTTTTTGTACTATAACTTGTTTTTATTGGGTTTGTAAACACCCGGATGCAACACTGACCCAGAGTAGAGCCTGAAGCTCATGTTCCATAATCCCAAGGTAAGTCAGTATCTAATGGATAAGCATTTGTATTATCACTTCACATGCCTGGCTTTTAGAACTCTCAATATGATTATGTTACTTCATGTGGCCTTTTCAATGGCACAATATATCACAAGTGGATTTCAATGTGTGTCATTTTTTTCCTAAAGTTATTATCTGTATAATTAGAATTTATATAATATTTTAAAATTATGGCAAAGACAAGATTTTTAATTCTAACCCTTATCTAATAGATATAAAAATGACAATATAAGTAGGAGGAATTACTTATGAAAGGTCACTCAAATTATGGTGACAGTTTGCTTCACAAGCTTGAGCCCCAGTTCTTCTAGTTTTCAGGAGGTAAAGTTTACCCTTATTTCTCTACCAGTTGGAAGCATTTATTCTTTTTTTTTTTTTCTTTAAGAGAAACTACTTTTGATTTCTCCAAAGTCTCCTGACTGTTATTCAGGGAGATATGAGAGAAATATGAATTTATAAACAGTTCTAAAGATATAATCATCACAGCCATCTGGGTTTCACTGTCCTCTAGCAATTCCTGATTATGACATGAAATGGTAAGGTTATATTCAGATTGGAAATAGAACACAATGACTTTAAACTTATAGTAATAAGGCAGCTAGACAAAAACAGTGAAAAATCCTGGAATCTACCATATATCTATCTATTTTTATTTCCCTATCTATGTATACATTGTCCATGTACTATCTATCTATCTACCTACATATGTATAACTTCTATGCATTTATGATCTGAAAAGTAAGTAAGGAATTCTTAGAAATGATGAAAGGAAACACTCTATGAAATCAAGAATCCCAAAGAACCTCAACATACAATATATTATGTATAACAAGGAATCCCAAGGAATCTCCCTCCTAGATCCTTCCTGGTAAAACTACAGAACACAAAGACAAGGAAGACAAATAGAAGAGAGAGAGAAAGAAAATATAAAAATGAAACTTCAATTTCATTGAAGCAAGAAGGACCACCATCAAAGGAATCTAGAAAACAGGAAAATGAGGTTCTGATAAAACATAACTTTCACACTCAACAAAGGTAGGTCAAGATTTGAAAAGAGGGAGTCTGAGTTCAAAACCCATGGTTTCAACCATGATGTAATTCTCTCATCCTTTAAGCCAGAGGAAAGATAATAAGTAACTTACTGATGAGAGAAAGGAGAATGACTACTATCATCATCAGCTGGAAGACATTATTACATGTATCCTCTTACCTCCCCAAATTGTCACTTTTTATGCTTCTTTGTTCTGTCTGCAATGTTTTCTTCTCTATTTCCCTTAATGTTGGCCTTTGAGTAATCTTCTATGTCTTGACTTTTTTTCACTGTCTTCTTTATGTCTCAATGACCTCTCAGCAATTCTTTACACTCAATGTCAACCAGAAGTAACCTTTGCACTCCAAGTCAATAACTGTGAGCAAAAATCACTTTTATCATCTCATCTCTAAATTAAAAGTAAATTACAAATAACATATTTTACACATTAGGGTCTCCACTACATGTTCTTTTTTGAACTCAATCTATTTTTTTTTTAATCTGCAAAACACAAAATTAAAAAATCAACAGTCTTTTTAAGGCTACAAAGCGCTTTAAGCTTATTAACTTACTTTATTCTCATAATGATCCTGTGAACTAAATTAGTAAAATGTTTCACCTATTTTATAGGGGAAACTAGTGTGGTTTAGTAAAGTTAGATATCTGAATCATACAATAATTTAGTTAAAGCTGAAACCTAAACCATTTGAATGAAAATCCCATACATATTTTAATCTATCTTTGAAAAGTTTTCTCTTGTACCTGATTTATATTCAAGGAGTTGGTTTTCCAAGAATTGGTCACTGTATGAAGCTGGTGAATGATCCTGGCACAGGGTTGGAGTAGAGGGTCAGTGTAAGTAAGGTTCAGTGGCTTCTCTGGAAATTTAGAAAGGAACTAACAAAGGTATTGCTATGAGCTATCCCCTCCTGAGTTACAAATGTAACAAGCTGATAATTACGATGATACTTCATTGCAACAAGAATCGAAATAAGACAATGAAATCACGATACTTAGCACTTATACAGCACTATTCATCTTCTGAGCTCTTTACAAACAGTAATTAATTAGAGGAGGGCAAGAGAGACTTCAGCTGATGGGGTGATGCACATGTAATAAACTAACTCCTTCAGAATTAAAATCCACAAGGAAAGTGCCTACTTGAGATAGGAACTGAAATGTTTGTGGCGGGGTGCGGGTGTGTACTGGGAGCAGGTAGTAAGAGGTGAGAAGAGGCTTTAAAAACTTAAAACCTCTCCTCCTGAGTTGTCAGTATAATCAGGCTTTGAAAACAGGCTGCTGCTATTTGAATTATAATGAAATTTCAAACAGGGAAGGAAATGGAAGCTAGTCAAGCGAAAGGAAAGATCGGATAAAACAATGAAACTATATGTTGAATTCCATTGTAAGGAGATAGCCCTTAAAGGTACAAAAATAATGATTTGATTATCCAAGTAGGAAAATGTGTGTGGCTTATCTGCCTTTGTTACCTGGAGTTTCTCCTTTGAATTTGTTTTTCAGCAAAATCTGTTCTGGTGACTAATTAGGACTACCAATTACTTTCTTTTAAGAAGTATGACAGAAAGGGGACAAAGGAATTAAAAGAAAAAAAGAAAGAGATCAACCTCAACATAATAAGGTCCTTCCTTCCCTCTTATTCAGACTCTATCCTTAGATGTGTCACAAGCCCAAGTTACTGGCCCTGGGTCTTCAGGATTGCTGAGGCTACTCACCTTCCATCAGGCTCTGTTCCCAGACTGCACATTTGTAAACTGGTACACCTTATTCTTTTCTTCTTAGCTACTTGACTCTGGCCTTATGTCGTTGGTGCAATGATGGAGACGTCAGAAAGGTCCTCAAATACAGTTGTAGGGACCAATGGGGAAAGCTTCCTTCTTCACTCTCTGGAGGTTTGCTGAAAAGGTTTACTGACCAAAGACAGAGTAGGAAAAAAATACAAGTTTATTTTAGCATATATGGTGTGGGGAGTTGCTGGACAATGATTCCTCAATAACTCAATGTGTACAGATGCTTATATTCCCTGGGGAGGGTGAGATGGAAGGTGAAGGAGTAAATAATTTATAGTTTTGACAATGATTAGCACATACATGTCTTTGGAAATTGAATGGGGCTTGGTAACAGACAATAACAGTTTGGAACAAAGTTTGTCTAGGGTCTGGATGTAGTGTTTAATTTTGAGTCTCTTCCTCTATTCTCTGGTTAAGTTCCAGAGAAGAAATCAAAGGCAATTGCATTCTTCTTTGGGGGTCCAGTTTCTTAGTAGATAAAGGAATTTCAGAAAATAGCCTTATCCTGGGATTTCAGAGAGAGAATACTTTGAGAGATACTAGTGGGAGAAGGTCAGAAGGAGACCATGAGGCTACTTCCTTAGTTCAGTATGCCAAAGTGTCATACTTTGTATTGTTGTTTTCTGGGCCCAAACAATCAAATTCTTCTTGTCTGCCCCCACAGCCCTCCAGTTTGCAGGTCACTACTATGGATTCTAATAGTGAAGCAATGTCTTTGCTTCTACATCAACTGTTAAAGAAAAACAGTATTTTGATCCTGGTGAACTTAGTTCCTTACTACTCAGGTGTGAGCTACTTTGACCCATACCCACATTCAAACTTTAGCTCTGTAATTTTTCTAACTGTGTAATAATAGGCAAATCACCTAATTTCTGGTCTTTTCCGTAATGTTTATTTAAGGCCCTTTACTGCATATCAGAAAACAAATATGGAAGGGACAATTTCTCCCTCCTAGGGACTCAGAATCTTGCGGGAATGGCCAGGTAGGAGTATGGTGGCTCCCACCTCTAATCCTAGCACTCTGGGGGGCCAACGCAGGAGAATACCTTGATCTCAGAAGTTGAAGACCACCCTTACCAAGAGGCAGATGCCATCTATACTAAAAATAGAAAAAATTAGTCAGGTGTTGCAAAAGCCACCTATAATCCCAGCTACTAAAGAGGCTGAGGCAGGAGGATCCCTTGAAAGCAGGAGTTTGATGTTGCTGCGAGCTAGGCTGATATCTAGCTTGGGTGAGGCTCTGCTTCAAAACAACAACAACAACAAAAACACACACAAAAACAGAAACAAAAACTCTTATGGGAATCACAAACAATTGAGCACTTACCACAACTAGGTGTGGTAAACTGATGTTCAGCACTACAGAAGCCCAGAGAAGATAACTCTGAACTGAAGCAGTAGGAACTATTATGCTGGTACAGATTTGACAACCAGCTATTTGGGGGGTGGGGGTGGGGAATAGACATTTATGTATAAATTTATTATAAATCTTAGCAATATAAAAAATATATAACAAGAATTTGACAAAATAATACCATATGCTCTAGCACAAATTCCATACAACCCTTTGATTCTCAAGCTTTTCCTGCTGGTGAGTTTAGCTGATTATTGTAAAGTCATATGCTCAGCAAACCTGAAGCTGCAGTTGATAAACTAGTGTGGTTAAGCCATGAATGTTGTTTGGTATTTTCACCTACATTAAGGAGTACAATGAAAGTGAAACAAAAAAGCTATGTATCTGAACTTTACTCAAAGCAAATTAGAGAATAAAACTAGAGTAGTTTTTCTTTTTCATTTTAGGTACTATTCATACTTCTAAGTTTATCTTGCATTGTTAATATTTTCCTCATCAGTTTCTTATTGTTGACAATAAAAAAAAATTAAGCTCTGACTTTTAGTATTTTACACTATCACCGATTGTGAATTTTAAACATGACTTTACTGAATACCAAGTTGGGAGGGACCACACATTACCATGTCAATGTGAGGTATTTGTGATATACTACAGGAGATGTCAACAATATCAAGAACATATCTAGAAAGTTGTTAGTTTTAAGTATTTTTACCATGGTTTAAAATAGTGTTTGCTTAATTTTATGTTAATTTTTGCTGTGCTTAGCAATAGGCTTACAAAACCACTAAAAATTTAACAGTTAGCCTGTATAAGCAAATATGGGCTAATTTATATACCGGGGATCAGGAAAGAATGAGGTTTGGAGGTAAATGCTGCCCAGTCCACATGAAGCTGAAGAAGAAGAATGTTCCTTCAATAGAAAACAGTGTTTGCAAAGTGTGAGAAAATATAGAGCCTGCAGGTAGCTGCAAACATGTAGGGTCTGTGATCTCCTTAGCATCAGAGGCTTCAGTTCTAGGGAGATGGGAAAGCCCATCTACCAAAGCAAGCATCTGGAGTTTAAGGGTAAAAATAAAAAGCTACACCTGTAACAACACAAAGGACGCTATTACACATAAAACTGTGATATAGGAGGTAACCCTATATTGACTTTTGAGCAAAACATGTATAAGACAACTTCAAGTACAAGACTCATTTTAATATAATCTGAAATAGAGATTACCCTGTTTTTTTGTTTGTTTGTTTTTTCTTGACCGGGGCCAGGTTTGAACCCACCACCTCTGGTATATGGGGCCAACATCCTACTCCTTTGAGTCACAGGTGCTGCCCAAGATTGTCTTCTTTTTATAACTGGGAAGGGTACTAATAAAGGTGTGTTGCTGTTTTCAATGAGAGAGAGAGAAAGCGAAAGAGATTGAATCACACACAATACAGTTACATTGTACAGTAACTCGTACCCTAATTCTGACAATGAGGGTAAATTATGCTCCTAAGGGAAAGACCCAAAACTAGAATTCTAGAGAAAAAAAAATTTTTTTCAGATAAATGGTAATTCTAAGAGTAATAGGGTGGGGAAAGGGAGGGAAAAAATAATGATTCATATCAGCTTTTTGGTCTCTTGTGATCTCATTAAGTGTTGCAAATTTTGGGTAATTAAAGCTTTTTTAAAAGCTAGAAACATGCACACATATACACATTTTAATATTTACATATTGCTTGCAAGTCCACAGTGTACTAAAATTTTCATTAAGAAAACTTCTATCGATTTCCTAAAATCTATTCTATTTTTCTTCCCACTATAGTGGCTAGAAGGTTTCCCATCCTTTCTTGAACATAACAATGAATATGTGTGTGAGCCAGTTCTGGCACATAAGGCATAAACATGGAACAAATAAGATTTTTTATAGATCCTCTTTTTCTTTTGAACACAAACGTAATGTTGGACACTGGGGAGAATCATGTTGCAACCATGAAGTAGTGAATATAAGTGAAATACCAAGGCCGATCCTCCCTGACAATGAGCTCCCAAACCAGTTCCAGCAGCATCTCCCTCTTGACTTCCCATAATGTGAGATAAACAAATATTCATAATTCAATTCTAACCATTGTAAATAGGGATTTCTGCTCCTTACAGATAACTCAGAGAAAATAAATATAGCAATATACCATCAACTAAAAAAAAATAGAATTTAATGTAGATCAAAAATTAAGAATTTAATGTGGATTGACAATTAAGATTCATGCACATATTAGTGTTAACTTCTTTACCACCTCTGTCTCCATGGATGTCTTAGGCCAGGTTATTGGTTGTAAGTACAGAAAAATTTTTCAGATTAGCTCCCACAGAGAGGTGATTCCCTGAGTCAATCAGTGATCTCTCATTGAATCCAGAGTAAGCAAGTTTCACCAGAATTCATTATTTTTGAAACCAGAGAGCCTCTTTCTCCATGCCATATGATTTCTCATTTTTGCTTCTCTCAATACCTACCTCATTCTTTGTTCTCTTTCTCTGCAACTTTTTTTTTAATTTGCCTCTATTCATGTGGTTTAAAAAAAAAAAAAAGAGAGAGATGAAATAGTCTGTCCATGGATATATCATGTACCACCTTAGTTTAAAAGCAGGATTGTTACTTTGACAATCAAGGTGTCAACAGTATTTTTCTTCATTTCTGAGGCTTTTTTCCTTGGTTTGAATATGGCCACCTTCTTGCAGTGTCCCTACTAGTGCACACACCATTGGTGTCTCTTTTTGAGACAATTCCTGCTTCTTATAAAAATACCAAAAGATTGGATTAGAGCCCACTTTAATGGTGTAATTTTTAATTTAACAACCTCTTTAAAGACCTTATCTCTGAATATAATCACATCTTGAGATACTGGAAGTTAGGATTTAAGTATTTGAATTTCGAAGGAACACAATTCATCCCATAATACAATTTACATTGTTTCCTTCTAGCTATGAGGAACATCCTGTGATTAAAGTTGGAAGGAATATGGCATGTAGATAGCCAGAAAGAGAAGGCAAAAAAGGAATTTGGAGTTTTGGGCCGGGGCCAGGTTTGAACCCTCCACCTCCAGTATATGGGGCTCGTGCCCTACCCCTTTTAGCTACAGGTGCCACCACCAAAAAATAATTTGGGATACAATCAATGAAAGATTCAGCAATTATTTCCATCATATATCCTGCACCACAGGCAGAAGAGTACATCCAGCTACTAATAAGTTAATTAGATATGAAGGTACATTCGGATTTTATGGATTAAGTGCTCAACAAGTGACATAAACAGTTAAGTATTATAACATTTTAGGGGAGAAAACAATCTTGTTTAGATGAATGTGTAGAGAAAGGTCTTAGTGATATTTTAACTAGAAAGACCACAGAATGAGGCTGACTAGGAAGAATGATTGTTAACTCAGCAAGAAGCTAGGAAGGAAAGGGCTTTCTAATGGTCAAGACAGTATAAGGAAAGATAAGGGGCAGAAAGAGAATAAGGCTTCTTCCAGGAATAGTGAATGTTATCATTTTGACACAGGGGATTTTGTGCAGAGAGAATTGACAAGCAAGATTGGAAACATAGCCTGGAATAAGATGGTTGGAACTTTAGATATTATTGTAATATATGTCTGTTCATGCAGTCTTGCAAGAGTTAATCTCAGTCCTTTTCTGCTAGATTTTCCTGACATCTCTTAAGTTGGCCATCTATATTCTCCTCCTGAATGAATACAGGGTTTAGGGTGACCTGGAGGGTCAACTTTTAAGATAATTAGTACCAAAGAGCTGCACTCTTGCCATGCTGCCATTTCAGGCTTCACACAATCTAGCAATTTTTCATGATAAATTGAATCTAATAACATATTTTTGTAGCCAAGATACATGGTGGACCATTGTCTTGTCACTTTGATAAAACGTTTGGGTTTCCCCCCACCCCACACTCTGGTCCAGACTTCAAGATAGATCATGTGAGAAATCTACAGTTTTGTCAAACAAAACACAAATGTAAAACTTTCCTAAGACATGGACTTGGAAGAAAAACAAACAAACAAACAAACAAAAAAAAAAAAACCCAGTCAATTTTCTGAGTAAAATAATCCAGAAATACTGCCTGTGCTTCATGATTCAAAATTTGTTATATTCATGTGTTTCTGTTTTTAGGGAAGCTGTAGTTTGAAGATATATGAATGAAAGGCAACATTATGCACGGTCTGAAAAACATACTCTACTCAGATATTATTGAAGGGACTCTTCTGATATTCTTAACCCAACTCAATACTGTATGTCAATTAAGGCTTTCTGTGACTCCAAAAAGGGATTTGCTTATAGGCTGGATTTAGTAGTACAGCAAACTTGGTAGGTCTTGGTTCTGTCGGTTAACTCATTGTGTGATTAAGGGTAAGTGATCAAACTTCTCTGTGCTCAATTTCTTGCATCAGTATGCATAAAACACATAGTCTAATAGTGCTCAGAGAATGAAATGAACATAATGCATAAAAAGTGCTTAGCACAGTGCCTGGCACATAGCAAGTGCTCAGAAATTTACTTGGAAATAAAATTTCCTTTGTTTCTCTAATCAAGATATCCATTTAAAAATGGACACAAGTTTTTTATTCAATAGACGTAATCAGAAACTTTCTTATTTCCTTTGAGGATAAATACTTTGAAATTGTTTTTAAAAAATAATTATTATAGGGCGGCACCTGTGGCTCAAGGAGTAGGGCGCCGGTCCCATATGCCGGAGGTGGCGGGTTCAAACCTAGCCCCGGCCAAAAAATAAATAAATAAATTATTATTATGTTTTATTTTAAAACAAAACAAAGACAAAAACACTGAAACTGTGGCTTAGTGAGTTATTATATAGTAAACCCCAGTCTAAAGAATTATAGTCAAGAATTATAAATTTCTAGCTACTTCTGACTACCTGCCATGTGTCTGGTCCCCATCACAATGCTCTCTTCAAAAGTATCTATTATCCTGATATTTACAGTATTGTTTTCCTTATATTTTTATAGATTTATAATTTGTTTTGCAGATACTATAATTTATGTTGCCCTTATCATTAATTTTAAGAGTTTTTTTCTTTAGTTTATTTTATTCTATAGATTTCCTCTCTATCCCCTTTATATGCTAAAATATTCAAACCATTGGACCTATAGAGTCTCCCTCTGTCTGGGTGTTGCTGATTGCACACACGGTATAGTTCATCAATTCAGTAAGTCTTCTATAGTTAAGCAAATTGCCAGCTAGATCCAGAAATTGGATCCAACTAAGATTAGATCCTACTGGCAAAATTATAGGCAGTGCTTGGCAAGCCTGTGTATGGAACATGTCTGATCTGGTTGTCTCTCCTTTCATGCACTCAGCAACCATCAAGGATTAGTGTCTGTGTCTATTTATTAAATGAGAGTTGCAAAATAGGGATATTCCAATTTTATTATTTTTGTTTGAAAGTTGTGATACTTTTATAAGGAGATGAGTTCTGCCATAGATTGATTACCCGGTGGTACACGTTCATATAGAAAAGAGAGGATAAAGGCTTGATCATTTCTCTTTATTTACCACTTTCTAAGGTAAAGAAATGGTTCCCTGTCATGCTTTAAAGGTGGCCAATCTTAAAAATATCATTATAAAATCATGTATTTAAAAATATTCAATAAATTTATTTCATTTTGTTATGATAACTATAGAATTATGCATTGGCCCATATTTTGCCAATGGGAGTCTTTTTTTATGTGGTATCTGGATTAAGCAGCTATTTCTCCAATGATCTCTAAATATTTCTTTTAGTAAGAAATGATATTTTAAGGCCACAATCTGTATGCAAAATATGTCCATTACTAATGTATTTTTATAAATCTATAATATGTCCATCACATATGTTTATATGTGTATATATAATCATTACATACCATATAAAATAAACTGTCTTGTGGGTTATATCTATATTTTCAAGTAAAATTTCAGAGTACAGAATTTTTATTTAAATATTTAAAATTATATCCATGTCTCTTTTATTCCACACAGGGAAGAAAAAATTCTTCCTTACAAGGAATACTGCTTTTCAAAGACAGAGGGATAATGTATTTAAACTATACCAGAATTGTTCATTTATTTTGTGACATGCCACAAACATAACAGATTCAGAATAACTATACTAATATTACCATCAATGTTATTGCAAAACCCATAAAAATTAGGTTTACATATACTCTCTTCATTTTCTCTTTGTTCTTTTTCTCTAATGCTTATAGTTTATCAACATTGTTAGGAAGTATGGTCATTAGAATTATATTCTCTCCCTCTTAGCCCATAATTTCTCTTAGTTTTGCAAATATATATATTTTTTGCTTACCACCAAATCTTAGGTCAATGTCTCCCTAGCTGCTCTGGTTGTTCAAAGTTCATTTTTTTCTATATTTCTTAGAAGATGCTCACTGGAAAAATATTCCCTTTATTCCTACATGCTGAAAATAGTATCTTTCACATGTGAGAGTTAATTTTGCTGAATATAATATCCTTGACTCACACTTCCTTTTTCATGAATTAATGTGCCATTTCATTTTCTTATGCCATTAAAAAATGTGAAAGGCTAGGGATTATCTAATTTTGTTTTTCTTATAAATTATATGCTTTTTTTTTTTTTTGTAGAGATAGAGTCTCACTTTACCACCCTCGGTACAGTGCCATGACGTCACAGGACTCACAGCAACCTCCAGCTCTTGGGCTTACGTGATTCTCTTGCCTTAGCCTGCTTTTATTTTTTTAGGTATTCAAAGTTTTTTTGTTGTTATTTTTATTTTTATTTAAAATCAAGTACTTTTACTGGAATATGCTTTAGTGTTTGTTGTTCTAAATAGAGGTTGATATTCTCTGATAACACAATACTCTTTCAACAATTAAAAATATCTCTCTGTGTGTATAAATTTGTGTGGAGTTTTCTTAATTTAGTTTTTAGCATTTGTTTTGTTTCCTTATTTTTTAATCATTTTTCATTTTTTAATGATTTTTATTATATGTATATTCAATATTCTTTCTCTATGCTCAGTTTTTTAAAAATTTAGTTAATAATTTTCATATCTTCATTTAAAAAGTTTTATTAATTAGATACAATACAATTATAGTACACAGTACTATGAGCTCTGACACATTGCTAAAGTCATGTAATAAACACCATTCCCAGGATCTAGATACCAGATGCCATGTGCCTCAAAACTTTCTTGTACTATCTCTTCATAGGAAAATACTTCCCCCAAACCCAATCCCTGGCAAGCACCTACGTGCCATCCATTAGTCTTGTTTTCTCTTTTTCAAGATATCATGTCAATGGAATCATACAGTATGCATCCTTTTGAAACTGGTTTCTTCTGTTCAGTATAATGCTTTGAGATCTTTCCAAGGTCTAGACATTTTTTTATGTACGTTATGTGCATATGTATGTGAGTAAATTTGTTAGGTTTTACTATAAAGACAGTCATATCTTCTTTTTTTCTGCAAAGAAGAACTTTTTTTATGTTTTCTTTCCAATATGTGTGCTTATTTATTCATTTTTTTCTTCCCCTATTGCACTAACTGGAAATATTCATAGGACTTTGAATAACAATGGTGAGAGTCAACATATCTACCTTGACCCACAGTCTTATGGGGAAATATTCATGTGTTTATCATCAGGTATTATTTTGGTTATTGATTTTGATAGGTGCTCTTTGATGACTTAAAAAATCCCCCTTCCATTCTTGGATGGAAGTTTTTAGTCATAACTTGATGTTGAATTAAAAAATGCTTTAGCTGATTGATATAATAATGTAATTTCTTCTTTAGTTCTTTTGTGTGATAGATTTTATCTATTTTTTCTTTAAAAAATAGCCTTTTTAAAGAGCACTGTTAAGTGACAACAATAGTGAATAGAAGGCACAGCAATTTCCAATATATGCCCTACTCTGCACATGTATAACCTCCCTTATTATCAATACCCCCCACCAAGGTGGTACATTTATTATAATTCATAAACCTACATGGACACATCATCGCCAAAAGTTTGTAGCACCTACTGATATTTCCAATGCTAATTCAGCACTATGTTTCTGGGTTAAAATTCAAATGACTGACGTTTACTATTTTTTATAACAATTACTGAGTATAATTCATTAACATTTCTTTGAGAATTTGTTTATCTATATTCCTGAGGGATATTAATCTATGGTCTTCATTTCTTGGGATATCGTGCCTTTTCTTATTAAAGTAATGCTAACATTGTGAACAAAGGCTTTTTGTTTGTTTGTTTGTTTGTTTTTTTCTAGGGTGAATATAGTTTTTGTCTTTTGAGATACTGGTTTATTTTGTCAAAATTGGCAAATTGATAGCCATCAAGTTTTTCATAGTTCCTTGTTATCTCTGAAATTCCTATCATTATCGGACGGAATCCCCTCTTTCACAGATGCTATTGTTTACTTTCTTCTTTTTCTTTTTGTCATTCTTACTAGAGTTTTATTATTGTATTACTTTTTAAAAACATCCTCTAGTGTTATTAATTTTCTCTATTGCTATTCTGTTTTCAATTACCTTGAATTCTCATCTTTATAATTTTCTGTATTCTGTTTCTATTGGCTTTATTTTTCCTTTCTTTTGTGACTTCTTAGGGTGGGAATATTACCTTCTGTTTATTTTAATTTTGTTTATTTTAGAACTTTCTTCTTTTTAACATGTAACTTTATATTATAAATATTCTGTCTAGGTGCTTACACCTATAAACTTAGTCTGAGGCAGGAGGATCACTTGAGGCCAGGAGTTTGAGACCAGCCTGGGTAACATGTTGAGATGCCATATCTAAAAAGAATTTTTAAAAATTGACTGCATATAGCAGTGTGTACTGTACTCCCAGCTGCCATACCCAAGTCCCAGGACTTTGAGCCTACCAGTGAGCTATGGTCATGCCACTGTACTCTATCCTAGGTGACAGAGTGGGACGCTGTCTCAAAAGAAAAAATAAATAAATAAAAAAGGCCTACCTTGCAATAAAATAAGAAAGTTAAACAAAATAAGCATGTATTGGAAGAAAAAAATAAAACTTTTATTTATTTATTTTTTTTTGTAGAGACAGAGTCTCACTTTACTACCCTCGGTAGAGTGCCATGCTGTCACAGGACTCACAGCAACCTCCAGCTCTTGGGCTTTTGCAATTCTCCTGCCTCAGCCTCCCGAGCAGCTGGGAATACAGGCACCCACCACAATGCCCAGCTATTTTTTTTTTTTTTTTTGGTTACGATTCAGCCAGGGCTGGGTTTGAACCCGCCACCCTGGGTATATGGGGCCGGCGCCCTACTTACTGAGCCACAGGAGCCACCCTTATTTGGGGTTTTTATTTGTTTTTCTTTTGTTAGATGACATGACCACCTATATAGAAAATGCCAAAGAATTCATTTTTTCAAAAAAATACGCCATCTTCAACTACTAACTAGTAACCTAGCATGGTAAGAATTGCAATGTTTGGGGTACAAGGTTAATATACAAAGTCAATTGCTTTTCTGTATACCAAATATTAATAATCAGTTTATCTTTCTTTTTAATTTTTTTCTCTTTTATTAAGTCATATATACAGAGATCATGAATACGTTTATGCATTTGTGGGGTACAATGTATTGATTTTTTTTTATAATTTGGAGTGCTTACATCAAATTAATTAATATAGCTTTCACCTTATTTACTTAATTATTGTGTTAAGACATTTATGTTCTATACTTGATAGATTTGACTTATACCCTTGTGGTATATTCCATAGGTGTGGTCCCAATGTTTACACTCCCTCTACCAAACCTCCCCCCTCCCTTCCCATCCCCCTCCACTTGATTCCTTCATCCTGGCCTATAGTTGTAATCTATATTTCATAGGAAAGTGTGAGTAATTATAAATTGGTTTCATAATAGTACAGAGTACGTTGGATACTTTTTCTTCCATTCTTGAGATACTTTACTAACAAGAATATGTTCTAGCACTTTGGCATCACATATGCTAAAAAATAATAATAATAATAATCAGAGTTTAAAATATTTTTATATGACCAAATTAACAGTAGCACCAAAAATAAATGTTTGGTTATAACTTTCACTAAATGTGCAGAGAATCTATATAAAAATGACATAACACTGGTGAAAAAAGTTAAAGAAAATCTTAAAAATAAATATATATTTTATATTCATGAATCAGAAAATTAAGTACTGCTAGTGTGCCAGCTTCTCTATTTGATCTACAAATTTAATCAAATTCCAGTCAACTTCCATCAAGCAATTTAGTAGATGTGGACAAACTCTTCCTAATGTTTATATAGAAAGGCAGAGTCTAAAATAAGTAATACAATACTGAAGAAGAACAAAGGTAGATGACTCACACTACTTGTTTTTAGGACTTGTATAAAGCTACAGTAATCAAAACAGCATGCTATTAGCAAAACAATAAGCATTTAGATCAATGGAACAGGATATATAGCCAGAAATACCCAAGCAAAATTGTCACACGCTCTTTGAGAAAAGACAAATGTAATCAAAGGAAGAAAAGATACTCTTTTCAAAGAATAGTGCTGCAAAAAATCTGACGTCCATCTCCCCTCATCTCTGCTTCTCAAAAATTGAAACGACATAGACCTTATATAATCTTCACAAAGAAATAAAACGTGGTCCAGGTACTTTGAAAGAGTGCCTGGCAGTCCCTTACAAAGCTAGACATAGACTCACCTAATGGTCCAGCAATCATCCTTCCAGGTATTTACTAAAATGTTTTAAAAACTTACATGTGCACAAAAGCCTAAACATGGACATTAATGGCAGTTTTATTCATAATTGCCAAGATATTGAAAGCTACCAAAATTTTCTTTAAAGGATAAATGGATACACAAACAGGTGGTACATTCACACAATGGTATATTTATTAGTGATAAAAATAAATATGCTATCAAACAGTGAAAAGACATAGTTAAATGTTAAATGCATATTACTAGGTGAAAGAAGGCAATTCAGAAAAGCCTGCATACTGTATGATTTCAATTTTCTGACCTTCTCGAAAAGGTAAGACTATAGCAACAGTGAAACTATTGGTGGTTGACAGAGGGAAGAAAGAGAGAGTGGGGTAGATAAAGCACAAAGGATTTGTTAAAATAATGGAACTCTTCTTTGTTAAAGCCCTTGGAACTTTTCAAAGTAAAGAGTGAATTTTATGTTGGCAAAATTAAAATAAAAATTGTTTAGAAGGCAAAAGGATTTCCAAACAGAATGCAGAATGTGAAAAGACACTGTACACAAGTACTTTAATCAAGTTGGTAAATTTGTGTCTCTCATGGGTACAAGTTGGAATTCTGAAACCACTATGATTATGTCCTCAAGTGGAATAAATAAATAGATGTCAGGTGGGGGTCTGGTTTCTTACTATTGCAGTGGAAGTTTTACCGGTAAGCAAGAAGAGGTCACTAGGATGATCCATTTGGTAATGGATTTGAATTGTAGATGTAAATATGAACTGATGTTGGTCTTATTATAGATGCACAGAGCTTCATATAGTTATAATAATAGATAGGTGTATAAGCCCATGCACGTATATTCTTGCTCTTTTAGCTGAGAAGGTTTTGAAGCAACAAGATTCCAATAAAAATAAAAAACTTAGCAACAAAATTCTGGTTTTTTGTTCTCCAATAAATGAAATCAGGGCCTCTTGGATTAATTGTTGATACTAGAAATAGGATAGAGAATAAATATCCAAAACAATCCTGGACAATCTTGTAGTTTCAGAAAATACTAAAGACACTAAGACATGGAAAAAGAGAGAGAGAAGTAAGAAACAATCCAATGGTGGGGTTGTATCAGAGAACACAGGAGTTAGCTGGAAGAGTTTCTAATGATCAAAGCTGGAACAATTTGGACAACATCATAAACAAATACATTTTTCATTTTCATAACCCAAACTATAAAATAAATATCTGTGAGCCTAGACAGACATAAACAAGCAATTAAACAAATAAATGAAAGGAGAAAAAGAAATTTCTTATCCTGAAGAATTAAAATAATTTATGTAGATATTCTACTCTTAGAGGTAGAGCATAACTCTCCACTCCATAAGTATGGACTGTACATGGTTACTTTCTTCTGAAAAGTACTCTATGTTAACAAGAACAAAAAGAGTAAATTTACAGAGGTGAAAACTGACAAACACTATTGTTACAAGTGATTAATTTTGACAACAATCATAAGTCATGTTGATAACATGTGATCTTGATGTATGTGATGAAAATGATACCTAGATCTAGTCTCCCTCCAAATCCCCACAGCCCCCATCTAATCATGAGAAAAACATCAAACAAACACTAAATAAGGAATATTCTACTATATACTGACTACTGCTTCTGAAAACTGTTTGTCAAGATTATCAAAAACAAGGAAAGTCTGAGAAACTTTAACATCCAAAAGGAGCCTAAAGGAATACAACAAAATATGATGTTGTGTCATGAATGGGGCAAATAAATATAATGTGGTGTCCTGAATGGGATCTTGGAGGATAAAAAAAAGTACCTTAAGTGAAAACTAATGTAGGATGTTAACAATAGGACACAATGGGCATGGTATATGGACCAAACAAAAATGGATTAAAGACTCAAATGTAAAACCTGAAGCTGTAGAAACTGGTAAAACATTGGGGGAAATACGTCAGGATATTGGTCTGAGCAATTATTATTTTAATTATTATTATTTTTTTGAGACAGAATCTCACTCTATTGCCCAAGCTAGAGTGCTGAGGTGGCAGCTCATAGCAACCTCAAACTCCTGGGTTCAAGCAGTACTCCTCCCTCAGCTTTCCAAGTAGCTGGGGCCATAGGCACCTACCATTACATCTAACTATTTTTTCTATTTTTAATAGAAACATGATCTTGCTTTTGCTCAGGCTGGTCTCAAACACCTGAGCTCAAGGAATCCTCCTAGAGTGCTAGGATTACAAGCGTGAGTCACAGTGCCTGACAGAGTAAAGATGTTTTTTGAGGAAGATATAAAAGCACAGATAACAAAAGAAAATCTCTATTGTATATTCATAATTTTCTATAAATTTAAAATTATTCTAAAACAGAAAGTATATATTAAGGTAGTAGTAGTAATTTGGCAATGCTGAGATTGATTCTTTTTTGTATCTCAAAGTTTTCTCTCTCAGTAGCTTCTAGGTCTTGGAAATGCCTTTACTGCAGTCTTAAGTTGAGAAGTTTATGGCTCCAAAAAAATGTTGTAGGGTTTTTTAATGAGGTTTTCATTTCTCTTCAGGTATATAATTCCCAAAGTTAATATAGGCTAAGTGGGGTAGAGGATGGGGGCATGGGGACTGGATAGCCTAGCACAGGGTGGCTGCCTGGACAGATGGAGAACTCTATAGCAGACCCAGCAACAGGTGACAGTTGATGGTGAGAGCACACACAAGTGGGATTGAGAGAGACTGGGAGAGTCAGCCACAAACTATATCCACTCTTCTTCTTGGAATTCCTTAGATTAAGAACGAAAGCTAGTCAAGCCTTTTAAAAGTTATAGCACAAAACAAATGACAATGATAAAAGCAAAATGATTGGCAATTGAACAGAATCACATGTTTTATGGATGTGGAAAGTGTGGAGGATTAACTCAGAGCTAAATTTAACCATGACCACATTTGGCCAACACTAAATTGAACTCTCCTAGACTTTGTCCAAGTAACCAGTTCTTTAGACCACTGTGCCATGAGTCTTTTAGTTAGCACTTCAGTCAAGTGCAATTTACAGGGTAATTTTAAGTTATCAGGAGCAGTACAAAAAAAAATTAAATAGAAAACAAATCAAATTTTCATATTCTCTATTTTGAGCATGTACAACAAGAATGTCTGAAGAGATAGTCAATTGAATCCCTTGAGAGGCTCCATACATCTGCTGTGCATCCATGCTAATTATAGAGTTTATCATTCTCCCCAGAAAATGTGTAATTGTAACAATCATATTTACTAAAATATGACTTTTTCTTTTTTTTTCTCCGATACATAGTAGTTGGAGTTTTCAGAAAGAATAAACAGCTAATGCAAAATCTTGGTGTAGCAAGAAGCAAGAAACATAGACCACTGGGGATGCTTTGGCTTCATTATTTTGAGCATAGAAACTGAATGTGCCACAGGAAACACTGTGAAGAGCGGGCTTTTCCTTGTTTCTCTGATTAATGTTCTTTGTCACACTGATGACTCATTTTTATCTGAACTTTGGGTTCACTATCTGTGAAATGAAGGTAAAAATAGATGTTCAAAACCCAACTTTCAGCATCAAATGATGAGTATGAATAAATTTTAAGATAAATATGTAAGTTGTTTAAGCATAAATGATTCAAAATTAAGTTATAATAATTATTATGAATACCACTACCACAATGAAAAAGTCAGGGGAAACTTTTTCTATAGAGTTTAGCTAGTTCAATCTTGTGTCTAGTTTCTAGCTATATTCACACACAATTCACTTAGTTCTAGATAGTGGAGAGAAATGACTCTAGATATCCACTATATTCTACAAGGAGAAATGTTTTTCCTTCCCCATTTAACTTGCTAATGATAGGTCTTTAAGCAAGAACAAAAAGCATCACACATTAGGCAAGGAAAAGAAAAATGATGGTTCCTCTTCTCTTTTTTTTTTTTTTTTTTTTAGTGTTGGGGATTCATTGAGGGTACAAGAAACCAGGTTACACTGATTGCATTTGTTAGGTGAAGTCCCTCTTACAATGGTTTCCCTTTTCTATATCAAATTTCTGTCCCTCCTTCAACTTTAAAGTCTTGCCTCCCCTCTCCTCCCCTCCCCCTACCTTCCCCTTCCCTCCCCCTTCCCACTCCTTCCCCTGCCCTTTCCCTCCCCTCCCTTCTCCCTTCTCTCCCTCCCCTCTCCCTTTTCTTCCCCTCCCCTTTTCTCTCCCTCTCTGTCTCATATCTAGGGCGTCTCATCGATTACTCCAGGTCCACTGCTCAATACGTGTCTGGACTCCTTAGGTCAATTAGTAGTACCATTTGCCAGTTTGAACTGGCAATGACATTCAATATTTTACTCTACCCACACCAAATACATCTGGCATGATTGTCAGACCTTAATATACATATTTTTAGAGACAGAGTCTCAGTTCGTCACCCTCGCTAGAGTGGTGTGATGTCACAGCTCACAGCAACCTCCAACTCTTAGGCTTAGGCAATTCTCTTGGGACTACAGGCACCTGCCACAATGCCAGGCTATTTTTTTGTTGAAGTTTGGCTGGGGCCGAGTTTGAACCCTCTACCCTCGATATATGGAGCTGGCGCCCTACTCATTGAGCCACAGGCACTGCCCCATTCAGAAAATTCTGATTTATCCGTTAAGTTTTAGTTCTGTGTTTCCATGAAGCATCCTCAGGCTCATCCAAGTCAACCATAGGACTTTATATTCCTGCTTTTAGTAATACCTCTCTGCTTTCTGTCCCCTCCACACAGAACATATACAGGTTTTCTTTATTATATTCTTACACGGTTCCTTGTAAAGCTCCTGTCACGTAGTGGTGACCAATACATATGTTTAATTCCTTCACTGGTGTAGGATTGATGTGTGATAAACTTCACACATCTAAAGGATGGACTTTAATGAGTCAAGACTGTGATCATATTTATAAAATGTTTTTGTTAGTGAAAAATGCCTTAATCTTAAAAGACAGTATCATTTATTGTTAAAATTATTTTATTTATTTTTCCAGATATATTGAGGTGTAATTGACCTGTAAAAATTGCATGTGTTTGTTTGGTGTGTACAGTGAGTATGTAGCTCATGACAACCACTGCAGAGACTGTGTGTGCACATATTAGTAGGGTCACTACCCCTGCTTTTTAAAATCTTGGTGTATGGTCCTCATTGTGGAATAGAAGTGAATTTTTATATTCACCAAATATTGTCATTACCTATCATCAAATCCTGTCTGTGTGTGTGGGGTAGAATAAATAGATGGAGGGCTGTCCTCAACAATAGGTCATAAAATAAGAGACTAGCAATCCCAGAGACCCAGCACAGCCAGGATGAAGAGGAGCCCAAGGTCTGTACTTGAGGACAGTCATCAGGTGATAGAAATGAGACCCTGAGTAGAAACAAGGTTTTAGCTAAAATTAGCATAAAGTAGTAAGTGGAGGAGGGGTCAGTAATGGAAAAACTAGGCTATCAGCCAGAATAACAAAAATAATGAGTAGAGAAAGATGTATGAAATGGAAGTGATTGAGAAACTTATGAAATTCACAAATACTGATCAAGATATAGTATGCACTTTGTAGGTGTGTATACCCACACACAGAGGGTGCCAAAAAATGTGTATACATTTTAAGAAACGAAAAGAATTGTATTCAAAATTGCAATACTCAAGTCACATTTGACTTTTGCAGTTACAAGAAGTGCTCAAATGAGATTTGTATTCATCCTTTGTTATCAGTATATATTAAGTATTATATATGTGTCTGTATATGTATCAACACACACACACACACATATATATAGAGAGAGTTCAAAACACTTCTGTGCCAAACCATGGGTAAATAAAATTTTATGGGGCTTCATCATAGCATCAGAATGGTTTGGATGCCCAACATTTATATCTAAGTGACTTGGACTGAAACCTACAATTCTGTCTGTCCTATTATAAATATAGCCAGCCTCTCAACTTAAAATTCAGTATATCCCAGAATATCCATGTAACTTTTTCATTCTAGCCTCCTTTCTACTGGTTACTCCTCTTACATTATGCTTACTACCTTAAAAGCTCATGTTATTATTTTTTTTTTTTTGTGGTTTTTGGCCGGGGCTGGGTTTGAACCCGCCACCTCTGGCATATGGGACCAGCGCCCTACTCCTTGAGCCACAGGCGCTGCCCAGCTCGTGTTATTTTAATTACATTCCCAAGTTTCTCTCTTGTTCTCCCATTAGGATTACATTCCTCACTGTTTATTTCTCTCCAGTTGCTTAGGCTTTATTCATAGCATAGCACTAGTCTAAACCCTCTGTTAATGCTTTTTACAAACTCTACCACTGTCTTCTTTCTGTCTACACATACACTCATTTGGGGATCACATACATTGTCACTTGGTTATAGCCAATTTCTTCCAGATACCGTTTATTGTAAACCACCTTACATTGATTTCAGTTGACTTCATGTATATTAGTTTTCCTCAACAACAGGATTTATGAGCATGTACACACCAGAAAAAGCATCTCAACAGCCTTTCCCACAACTGTAAGGCTGGCTGCTTACATTTGTTCATTACAGATGTTTTTCACTCTCATAAACTTCTTTGCACATGTGGATGACAGTTTGGGGATGGGTCTCAGCCCTTCACATGTCATCCAATCAGAGAGTTCTCTCCATCCCAAGAAAAGTGATCACTGAAAGCAGTAGGTAAGAAACAAAAGGTAAAGGAAGGTGGATGGACCTTGAGTGAAAACAGGAAGATTTAGGGTACCTGTAGAAAGACAAGTCAGCATTATATAGAGACAAATTAATACTTTGGGATTAAACTGTCTGTGAAGGATAGAAGCATGGCAGACTAAAAATAGCACAGAGTAATTCAGAAGCTAATCAGGCTCTGTCACAGATAAAATTAATCAGTAAAAAAGTTTTAACAAGACATTAGCTGTCTGAACAGCCTAGAAGGCCTAGGGAAGGAGATGAGAGTATTACGGCTTGCTGCATTAACATCATTGTTTTTAGATTGTGATGATTAACAGGACTTGGTCCCAAGGGGGCAAGGTGAGTCTTCAAAGGACAGCACTATGTCAGGAGATGATGATCTCAAATTCGATAGCAAAGGTGAACTGTCCGTCAGGAGGGAAGCAGTCCCAAGGACACTAAAATGGGGCTGAACCAGTCTGGACAGAAATAAGAGTTACACTAGTGGGACAAAAAAATACAAGTAATATAAAGTTAAAATAACAAATTTGTTGCATACAGTTATACCTTTTAATCTTTGCTTTTCCATTCAATTCAGATTTTGGGATTATTAGGCCTATGTTTCTTTGGAGTTAACTTCATTCAGACTTTATGATAAGAAATGAATAGACTCTATGAACCAGGAAAACCAATTGCTTTGCTCCAGGTAACTGGGAATATTTTATATCATTTATTATCAGGATAAATTGATTAAAATCTTTTTGATTTGAGAGTTTGGCACTAGTTGCTATGAAAAACAAAAAGGAAACCTTAAGCCTAGCTTTTCATAAGAATTTACAATATAGTGAAAGAGACAACACGAACACACATTAAAAAGAGTGCCAAGTCAATACATTATTAGTAACTGATACATAGAATTATAAAAGTAAAGTCTTTTGGAATACGAGTCCATACTGAATTATTAAAAATATCTAAAGTAAGAAGAATAGGATAATGTGGAAAATTTTCCAAGAGATGGGGATTTTAATGTATCAAGAAGAAAGAGATATGATTTGATGATCAGGGAATGAGTACATCTCTTGCAGATTAAAAGACTGTATTAAAAAAGCTAAACATTTACCTGTAGTCCTAGCTACTAGTGAGGTTGAGATGAGAGGATCCTGTGAGTCCAGAAGTTTGAGGTCAGCCTGGGCAATATAGTGAGATCCTTTCTCTTAAAATTAAAAAAAAAAAGTAAAACTTTAGAGGATTTATGTCACGGTGGTTGATAAAATATGACCTAATGTAATCAAACATCCCCTCCTGCTTTGTAAAGTTGGAACATACATCCCTAAAAATAAAATGCTACATTATTATATCAGAAAGTTTTTGAATACAAGTTACTGAAGTCAGTTTAATTTATAAGGGATTTTTTATGCAGTGCAGCATCCAGAAAGGATCATCTTTAGACTTCATACATTCAGGAGTCTGACTCTGATTCTTTATAGGTTTATCTCAGCAGTGCACCATTTTTGTGTGCACTTAGTCTTCTCTCACACTTTAAAGTTTGCTGAGAAAAGCATATACTGTAAAATAGAGGGAACCTTACTTTTCAATTATCTCTCTTAGAAAAAATGGAAACATCTCCTTAGGATTACCCAGAAACCTTTCTCAAGATGTAAGTAGTTCATTTGTTCATTTCTATACCAAAAATAGCATGAAGGAGAGCATGACTTTTGTCAAACAGGAGCCCAACCCTGGAGCTGCAGTAAGAATAACACCCTCTCAATCAGCAGGGGTAATAATGGGAGAAGGAAAGATTCCTGAATACCACTATGTTTCTAATAGGAAGCAGAAAGGGTAGAGAATGAAAACAGGTGGGCAATTAACATTGACCACTCCCATATCTAGAGTCAACTACATTCCATTGAAGGCATTTCTGTTTTAATGTTTTACAGGTAGAAAGAAGACTTATCTAGAGATCTTGTAGGCAGTCTCTGTACCAAACTAAAGAACTGAATTATAGATATTCATTATATTCCTCTTCATTTAAACAGGAATAATTGCAATAGCAGCTAAGTCATGGGGTAGATATGAAGATAAAAAGGAGTAAACAGGAGAGGCGGAGCAAGATGGCAGCCGAGTAACAGCTTCCTTGCATCTGGGCACCGTGAATCTGGGGAGATAGGACTCCAGGCATCTCTGGCTGGTGGGAACTGCCTAGCGTCACTCCTATGAGGATACAGGGAGTCAGCGAGAGACTTCTGGACCCCAAGAGGAGGACTAAAACAGTGGAAAACCGGCAAGTGGTCGCGAGTGTTCAATCCGTCTAAACCCGCCCACAACTGTAAGTTCAGTAGCAGCGAGACTGCAAACCAGAAAGGCCTTACCTGTGAACTGTTTTGATGTCCTTGGACTTGGCACTGAGTTGAACTGCCCTGGGGAAGGCCTGAGCGGGAGTGCGGAGAACTTTGGCCGTTGTCTAGGGCCCCAGTCTGAGCCGCTGAGCCAGACGGAGCTAATAGTGTTTGGCGGTGGGTCACACGGAACCATTGCCAGTGATCTGCCCCGGCAAGCTCCGCCCTCAGGGTCACAGAGCTAGAAACGGGTGGGAGCTTGTAACCCAGCAACCAAGTAGCCTAAGGGTGGGGTCTGAGCCGCCTTGCAGCCCTAACCCTCAGGGACAGAGTGAGACGGGTTTTGGCACACTGGGTAAGTGGATAGCCACTTCAGCAGTGATTCCAGCGAGAAAGCTGGGAAAGCTTCTGTTTAGCAAGTTTACAAGTTCAAAGTGCCTTTTAAGTGGGCTGAAGAGAGATTTAGGGAGTATACCAGGTGGGGTTTGAGAAATCAGCAGCCTCCAGTCGTATCAGAACTGTGACTAACATCTCATAACCCAGAAGACCACGTGTTGCCCAGACAATATTCAATAACATATACAAACTGCTTTGTTTTTGGTTGTGTATTTTTTTCTCTTTTTTTGTTTGTTTGGTTTTTTGTTTGTTTGTTTATTTTGACGTTGTTGATGTTCTTTTGTTTTTTAATTTCAATCTTTTCCATATAGATCCCTTTTTCTTTCTCAATTTTTCTAGTTCAATTATAATTTCCCATTGCTGCCTTTTTTAATAACTACAACTTCATTTTTGCTAGTGTTTCTACCCCTATCATTTGGTTTTTCACCCAATTGTATCCCCGTAAAGTTTTCTGTTTGCTTGTTTTGGTTTGATTTATAGCATTTTTGTCTTTCCTCTCTACTTGGTGGAGGTGGGGTACTGTGCCTGATCAGGTTAGCAAAGAGCTGCTGACCTCAAGGGAACCACCCAACAGGGCACCCCCAGAAGGTGGGGTTTTTTAACGTTGTGTCAAAGTACCCTAATGTACACCTATATTGCCCTGTCTCCCTCTTTCTGTACCTCTCTTCTTTTTGTCAATATTCCTTATACCCACCCCCTCTCCTTTCTCTATCTTTCTTTTTTTTCTTATCACTTGGTCCTCCTTTCTTTCATCCCTTTTTTGCTCTTAAACCTTCTCACCCTTCTGGTCCTGTAACCCTTAGTCCACAGGCAGAAGAACTTAAAGAGCAAGAGGAAGTGAAAGGAAAATTAGGGCAAGGAAACAGATAAAAGAAATCACTCATGAGGAAGAATCAGCAGAAAACTCCAGGCAACATGAAGAACCAGTCCAGAACAACCCCACCAAGGGACCATGAGGTAGCTACTGCAGAGGATTTCACCTATACAGAAATGTTAGGAATGATAGAAAGGGAATTTAGAATACACATGTTGAAAACAATGAAAGAAATGATGGAAACAATGAAGGAAACTGCTAATAAATTGGAAAATAACCAAAAGGAAATCCAAAAACAGAATCAAATCAGAGATGAATGCTATGAAGAATATAAAAAGGATATAGCAGAGCTGAAGGAAATGAAACAGTCAATCAGGGCACTTAAAGATGCAATGGAAAGTATCAGCAACAGGTTAGACCATGCAGAAGAAAGAATTTCAGAGGTAGAAGACAAAGTTCTTGAGATAACTCAGATAGTAAAAGAGGCAGAAAAGAAGAGAGAGAAAGCAGAACGTTCCCTGTCAGAATTATGGGACTTTATGAAGCGTTCCAACATACGAGTTATAGGAATTCCAGAAGGGGAAGAAGAATGCCCCAGAGGAATGGAAGCCATACTAGAGAATATTATAAAAGAAAATTTCCCAAACATCACCAAAGATTCTGACACACTGCTTTCAGAGGGCTATCGTACCCCAGGTCGCCTCAACTCTAACCGAGCTTCTCCAAGACACATTGTGATGAACCTGTCCAAAGTCAAGACAAAAGAAAAGATTCTGCAAGCTGCCAGGAGTAAGCGCCAGTTGACCTACAGGGGCAAATCCATCAGAGTGACCGCAGACTTCTCTAATGAAACTTTCCAAGCAAGAAGACAATGGTCATCTACCTTTAATCTACTTAAACAGAACAATTTCCAGCCCAGAATTCTGTACCCTGCTAAGCTAAGCTTCAAAATTGACGGAGAAATCAAATCATTTACGGATATACAAACATTGAGGAAATTCGCCACAACAAGACCAGCTCTACAGGAAATACTTCAACCTGTTCTGCACACTGACCACCACAATGGATCAGCAGCAAAGTAAGAACTCAGAAATCAAAGGACAGAACCTAACCTCCACACTGATGCAAAAGATAAAACTAAGCAATGGACTCTCACAAAATAAGACGAATAGAATACTACCACACTTTTCAATTATCTCAATAAATGTTAATGGCTTGAATTCCGCAATGAAGAGACATAGATTGGCTGAGTGGATTAAAAAACACAAGCCATCCATTTGCTGTCTGCAAGAAACACACCTGGCTTCAAAAGACAAATTAAACCTCCGAGTCAAGAGTTGGAAGACAATTTTTCAGGCAAATGGAATTCAGAAGAAAAGAGGAGTTGCAATCTTATTTTCAGATACATGTGGATTTAAAGCAACTAAAGTCAAAAAAGACAAAGATGGTCACTTTATATTGGTCAAGGGAAAACTACAACAAGAAGACATTTCAATTCTAAATATTTATGCACCCAATTTAAATGCTCCCAGATTCTTGAAGCAGACCTTACTCAGTCGGAGCAATATGATATCTGATAATACCATCATAACAGGGGACTTTAACACACCTCTTACAGAGCTGGACAGATCCTCTAAACAGAAATTAAACAAAGATATAAGAGATTTAAATGAGACCCTAGAACAACTATGCTTGATAGACGCATATAGAACACTCCACCCCAAAGACAAAGAATATACATTCTTCTCATCACCCCATGGAACATTCTCCAAAATTGATCATATCCTGGGACACAAAACAAATATCAACAGAATCAAAAGAATTAAAATTTTACCTTGTATCTTTTCAGACCATAAGGCACTAAAGGTGGAACTCAACTCTAACAAAAATGCTCGATCCCACCCAAAGGCATGGAAATTAAACAATCTTCTGTTGAATAACAGATGGGTGCAGGAAGAAATAAAACAGGAAATCATTAACTTCCTTGAGCATAACAACAATGAAGACACAAGCTACCAAAACCTGTGGGATACGCAAAAGCAGTTTTGAGAGGAAAATTCATCGCTTTAGATGCCGACATTCGAAAAACAGAAAGAGAACACATCAACAATCTCACAAGAGATCTTATGGAATTGGAAAAAGAAGAACAATCTAAGCCTAAACTCAGTAGAAGAAAAGAAATATCCAAAATCAAATCAGAGATCAATGAAATTGAAAACAAAAGAATCATTCAGAAAATTAATGAAACAAGGAGTTGGTTTTTTGAAAAAATAAATAAAATAGATAAACCATTGGCCAGACTAACTAGAAATAGAAAAGTAAAATCTGTAGTAACCTCAATTAGAAACGATAAAGGGGAAATAACAACTGATCCCACAGAGATACAAGAGATCATCTCTGAATACTACCGGAAACTCTATGCCCAGAAATTTGACAATGTGAAGGAAATGGATCAATATTTGGAATCACACCCTCTTTCTAGACTTAGTCAGGAAGAAATAGAGCTCCTGAACAGACCAATTTCAAGCACGGAGATCAAAGAAACAATAAAAAAGCTTCCAACTAAAAAATGCCCTGGTCCAGATGGCTTCACTCCAGAATTCTATCAAACCTTCAAGGAAGAGCTTATTCCTGTACTGCAGAAATTATTCCAAAAAACTGAGGAAGAAGGAATCTTCCCCAACACATTCTATGAAGCAAACATCACCCTGATACCAAAACCAGGAAAAGACCCAAACAAAAAGGAGAATTTCAGACCAATCTCACTCATGAATATAGATGCAAAAATTCTCAACAAAATCCTAGCCAATAGATTACAGCTTATCATGAAAAAAGTCATTCATCATGATCAAGTAGGCTTCATCCCAGGGATGCAAGGCTGGTTTAACATACGCAAGTCCATAAACGTTATCCACCATATTAACAGAGGCAAAAATAAAGATCACATGATCCTCTCAATGATGCAGAAAAAGCATTTGATAAAATCCAGCATCCTTTTCTAATTAGAACACTGAAGAGTATAGGCATAGGTGGCACATTTCTAAAACTGATTGAAGCTATCTATGACAAACCCACAGCCAACATTTTACTGAATGGAGTAAAACTCAAAGCTTTTCCTCTTAGAACTGGAACCAGACAAGGTTGTCCTCTGTCACCTTTACTATTCAACATAGTGCTGGAAGTTCTAGCCAATACAATTAGGCAAGACAAGGAAATAAAGGGAATCCAAATGAGAGCAGAGGAGGTCAAACTCTCCCTCTTTGCTGATGACATGATCTTATACTTAGAGAACCCCAAAGACTCAACCACAAGACTCCTAGAAGTCATCAAAAAATACAGTAATGTTTCAGGATATAAAATCAATGTCCACAAGTCAGTAGCGTTTGTATACACCAATAACAGTCAAGATGAGAAGCTAATTAAGGACACAACTCCCTTCATCATAGTTTCAAAGAAAATGAAATACCTAGGAATATACCTTACAAAGGAGGTGAAGGACCTCTATAAAGAAAACTATGAACTCCTCAGAAAGGAAATAGCAGAGGGTATTAACAAATGGAAGAACATACCATGCTCATGGATGGGAAGAATCAACATTGTTAAAATGTCTATACTTCCCAAAGCAACCTACCTATTCAATGCCATTCCTATCAAAGTACCTACATCGTACTTTCAAGATTTGGAAAAAATGATTCTGCGTTTTGTATGGAACCGGAAAAAAACCCGCATAGCTAAGGCAGTTCTTAGTAACAAAAATAAAGCTGGGGGCATCAGCATACCAGATTTTAGTCTGTACTACAAAGCCATAGTGGTCAAGACAGCATGGTACTGGCACAAAAACAGAGACATAGACACTTGGAATTGAATTGAACACCAAGAAATGAAACTAACATCTTACAACCACCTAATCTTTGATAAACCAAACAAGAACTTACCTTGGGGGAAAGACTCCCTATTCAATAAATGGTGTTGGGAGAACTGTATGTCTACATGTAAAAGACTGAAACTGGACGCACACCTTTCTCCACTCACAAAAATTGATTCAAGATGGATAAAGGACTTAAATTTAAGGCATGAAACAAAAAAAATCCTCAAAGAAAGCATAGGAAAAACACTGGAAGATATTGGCCTGGGGAAAGACTTCATGAAGAAACTTCCATGGCAATTGCAACAACAACAAAAATAAACAAATGGGACTTCATTAGACTGAAAAGCTTCTGTACAGCTAAGGAGACAATAACCAAAGCAAAGAGACAACCCACACAATGGGAAAGGATATTTGCATATTTTCAATCAGACAAAAGCTTGATAACCAGGATCTGTAGAGAACTCAAATTAATCCACATGAAAAAAGCCAACAATCCCTTATATCAATGGGCAAGAGACATGAATAGAACTTTCTCTAAAGACGACAGACGAATGGCTAACAAACACATGAAAAAATGTTCATCATCTCTATATATTAGAGAAATGCAAATCAAAACATCCCTGAGATATCATCTAACCCCAGTGAGAATGGCCCACATCACAAAATCTCAAAACTGCAGATGCTGGCGTGGATGTGGAGAGAAGGGAACACTTTTACACTGCTGGTGGGACTGCAAACTAGTACAACCCTTCTGGAAGGAAGTATGGAGAAACCTCAAAGCACTCAAGCTAGACCTCCCATTTGATCCTGCAATCCCATTACTGGGCATCTACCCAGAAGGAAAAAAATCCTTTTATCATAAGGATACTTGTACTAGACTGTTTATTGCAGCTCAATTTACAATCGCCAAAATGTGGAAACAGCCTAAATGCCCACCAACCCAGGAATGGATTAACAAGCTGTGGTATATGTATACCATGGAATACTATTCAGCCATTAAAAAAAATGGAGACTTTACATCCTTCGTATTAACTTGGATGGAAGTGGAAGACATTATTCTTAGTAAAGCATCACAAGAATGGAGAAGCATGAATCCTATGTACTCAATCTTGATATGAGGACAATTAATGACAATTAAGGTTATTGGGGGGGGGAAGCAGAAAGAGGGATGGAGTGAGGGGGGTGGGGCCTTAGTGTGTGTCACACTTTATTGGGGCAAGACATGATTGCAAGAGGGACTTTACCTAACAATTGTAATCAGTGTAACTGGCTTATTGTACCCTCAATGAATCCCCAACAATAAAAAAAAAAAAAAGGAGTAAACATTAGGAATGGTGTAAATTCACCAGTTAAGAAATAGACCTATCAGAGTGATATCAAAAACAAGACTTAACTATATGTTACCTATATGAAATCTACTTTAATGTAAAAGCGTTGATTAATGTCTAAGCAAAATTAAGCTATAATAGGTGTTCATTTCAGATGAAAGAAAATTATCCAAGATAATGATGAACAATAGAAAATGATAAACTAGTCAGGTATACAAGAAGATATAGCAATAGGTAATGTGTATTCACCTCAGCAGAATGTTAAAATACATGAAATAAAAACTATTTTTAATGAAGGAAGAGACAAACAGACCCACTAGTATAGCTAGAGATCTTTACACCCCTTTTTTAGTAATTGATAAATAAGGTACAACTTTAGAACTACCCACTATATTTATGTAACAAATGCACTTGCATCCCCTAAACATATACATTTAAAAAAAAATAAAAATTACAAGAAAATTATAGACCATTCTCTCTCATGAACATAAATGCAAAAATATTCAAAAGTATTGACAAATAATTTATAAAAAATGTATACATCATGACCAATTGGATTTATGTTAGGTATAGACACCATTTTAAAATAAAGTGATCCACCCTATTAATATGCTAATACAGAAAAATTACATAATCCTATCAATCAACATACAAAAAAATTGGTAATGGGTTAGAGTTGACGATATCAGTATAAACTGACATTTGACTTATTAATAATACAGTTGGTTATACCTTAGATATGTTTATATAAATGCTAATAAGCATGAATTTCTATACCTTCATTTATTTCCTTGCTCTGTCATACAGAAGAGTCCTAAAGTAACAGCACCTGTTGTAGTAAAAAGCACACATAGTATCCAGATCTCAATTTCTAATACAATTCTCCAGTAACAACAACAACAACAAAAAAAAAAAAAAAAACAAGGACAACATCAAAAAAATAAATAAAAATTTGGGCTTCTTGGAAAAATGGCTAATTCAAAGAATGAGGCAGTAAATACCTACGATGAGCCTGACACATCGTGTAGTAATAGTAAGTAAGGGCTCAAACACAAAGCAAAGCAAAATAAACAAGAGTGCAGTGATCGGCTTATGTCCAAGGACACAGAAACAAACTGAAAGAGCTCCCAATGCCCAAACCAGAAAATATTTGAGCAAGTAAGTAATTATTAGATTATAACTCAATGTATAACATAAGTACCCTGGAGTCTATGCAGATATAAATAAATGATTGAATAACTAAATAAAGTATTAACGGGGGGGAAAGACAAATCCCCCTGGTAGAAAATTCCAAATAATATATGTAGATACTTTGCCTTTAAAGGAGTGGAGCATATAACTCTTCTCTCCTTAAATGTGGAATGTGCACAGCTACGTTCTTCCAAAATAAAGTATGTTAACAGGAGGAAGAAGAATAACTTCAAGATGGGACAACCTGACCAACAGTACCTCAGACAGGTGATCAACGTTGATGTCAATGATCAATCACGTTGCTAGTATGTATTATTGGTATAATGTGAAGAAAGTGGTACTTTAAATCTAATGCGTTTTTTTCCTCAAATCTCACAATCCCATTCTAAACATCAGACTACACCAAATGAAGGACAGTCCATAAAATACTTGACTAATTCTCCCCCAAATTGTGGAGAAAGAACAAGAAGAAGAAGAAAGAGAAGAGAAGGAGAAGAAGAAAGAGAAGAAAATGAAAATTCTGCTAAAGTCTCACAGCCAAAGAGGAGTCTCGAGAGACACAAAGTAAATGTAATTTGGTCTCCTGGATAAGATCCTGGCACGGAGGACATATTGAACATTGGGTAAAAACTAAGGAACATTGAAAAGAATGATGGACTTTAGTCATCATAATTTATCAATATTCAGTGATTAATTATAAAAAATATATCTTACTAAAGTAATACATTAATAACAAGGGAAACAGGGTGTCAGGTATATGGGAAGTTTCTGTACTAGATTTCTCAATTTTTCTGTAAATCTAAAAACCTTAGAAAAATTAAAGTCCACAAAGAAATAAAAATCCCTGCATTGTCAGGAGACCTCTTCCTCTGAAACATCTTTGTAAATGAGTGCACTTAATTTTTTTTTAATTAAATCATAGCTGTGTACATCAATATAATCATGGGGCACCATACACTTGTTTCATAGAATATTTGACATATTTTCATCTCATTAGTTGACATAGCCCTCCTGGCATTTTCTTAGTTACTTTGCCAAGACATTTACATTCCACATTTGCCAAGGCTCACTTAAATTTTTTTAAAGAAACAATGTGAATTTATGAATATTCCAAAGGGTTTAAATTTTTTAAAACTTGCAAAAAGGAAATGTATTCAAGGAACTATTAAACACTATTTTTAAATTGTTCTCTAAGACCTATTCTATTTCAAAAATCCCATGATTCTCTGACCCTATGTTCTCCGAGCATCAAGAAATGAATTCAGTTTCTGACTATTAAATAAAAATTATATACAAACATAGACATAAATTTGAGAGAACATTGTAGTCTTTTAGAAAATTGCTATCAGGAAAATAGCTAGAGTGTCATCAAGACCTCACTTTTTACAGGTCATTTTTTCCTCCAACCAATATTGAAATTTTAAGACCAGAAAAGACCAAAGAAAAATGAAAAAATGTGGAAGGAAAGGTCTCACTATTGAAAATTTGCTGATTATTGCAAATGAATATCTAACGTGCAATGGGAAGTTTTGGCAAGAGATTTTGTATCATGTGTACTACAAACTTTTGTCATATCCGTTCTCTAAATACACTTTGACTTGGGAAAACTTTCGATACACTCTAGAACACTTTCCCATTATTGGCTTGAATCGAAAAACTTTCAGTGTTATCCAAGACAAATAGGAATAGTCAGTTAAGATTTATAAAAACGTATGTCTAATGCAACCTATGCTGACTTGTGTTAAAACTGCTCTTGGTAATATTTTTAAAGACACAAATATGATATCAGTTAATTTTTTCTTCTTTTAAGATCAGAAAATAAAACTGAGCACTTCTAGAGCAGTGATTTTCAACCGGTGTGCTGTGAGAGGATCTTAGGTGAGCTGCAAAAATTTTTAAAGATCATTAATTATATTATTTTTGAAAAAAGTTCATGGCATTATTTTTATTGATCTTTTTTTAAAAATTAATATAATGTAAGTGTGCCATGGAAGTCCAACCATAGGTTAAGTATGCTTTGAGATAAAAAAGGTTGAAGAACACTGCTCTAGAAGAAAAAGCCATGTGTGAAGCCTGACCTCTACATGTGATATAGTTTGTTTTTTGTTCACATTAAAAGCAGGGATGGGTTAGGCCCATTATCTATTCTTCTCATCTGATATATACCCGAGACTATGTTACCCCGTTTAAGAGCACCTTCGCAACTAGAGAGGGGGGTCTACAACATCTGCAGATTGCTATTGGAAACTCCATATTGAAAAAACAAAATACATCTGCTGGATTTTATATTTCCTAAAATACTTAGAACAAATGTGTCATTTTGCTTCCTGCAAAGAAGGCAAATGAAAACTATGATGAAATACAGGCACAACCCTGCACTTATGCTCCATAGTACTGAAGGAAACCGTGCAGAGTCACTGTCTTCTTTCTCTGTGTCAGCCCTCTGTTTCTATAGCATCTTGCTGGCACATAGGAAAGTGCCCATATTTGCATGCTGCTGATTAACTATAACAAGGGTAAAGCCAAGTGTTCCTTGGGACCCCAGTAGGTGGACAGATCAGGTTATACAACTGCAAGAGTCTATCATATTTGGCATAGAACAATAGAAAAAACCCTATTGCTCATATTTATTTCAAGGTTAGAGCTCCATTATAGTAAACAGACCTCACACAGGACACCTTAGGATGGGCACCCTTATGACAACTTTACATCTCTTTGCTCCTGTGTATGTGCACCTGAAATGAGAGTGTTTCTTGGACACTGTATCTTACCTACAGATTTGTCTCAGGCTGTCCCAATACATTGTTATTAAGGGTTTCTAGTGACACTTACTGTTATTGTCATCTAGCTATATTAGTTCATGTTCCTTTGGAAAACCAAACCATTGACTGAAAGCTGTATTTGCAATTAATGACATTGCTTGAGTCCTCCTCAAGCTGCCGTTTTCAGTGCCTGGCCTCCCCAACTCCAAGCCTTTCTTCAGAACACTCTCCTGTGTGTGTTCAATTTTACACTCAACAAATACACTTCTGGGGCTTAAGTCTATGACCTTAATAACACTCAGGTACTTATCACAGTGAGATTGTTGTAGAAACACAATAGGGAACATAATATAGTAATTTAGTGTGAATTTCACAAATCTTACATCACTGTCCCATCCCCTTTCTGCTGGAGGTTGGAGGTTCACTATATAATGTTGCTTTGGGTGAATGAGCAAACATCCATTGTCTTCTAAATACGGGCCTTTATATAGGGAGAAGGTCACAGATCTACTTGAAGCTTATGAGATTTGGAGGACTCTAGTAGAAGGAGGAAATACCACATTTCTCTTATTTATGAGTGTCTTTGAACCTAAGAAGGGTCTCATTTGTGTACATCTAGATAATCTATCTATATATTTAAGGAGTTTCCAAAGCAAGGCGGAGGACTGTAACCTTGAAAATAATATAAAATAGCTATTGCAAAATGTTGTAAATATTAGTTGAGCACAATGAGACATTTGCTAAGGGCTGAAGAACCAGAAAATTGCAGGCATTGAATTCACTTGCAGCTCCTAGTGGCTGAAAGCTGCCAAAGGAAAAGAGGAAACAACAACAGCAGCGACAAAATCCCTCATAAGTTTAATAGCCACCCACTGACAGTAAACGTGAAGCGGACCTCTCCAAACACAGGATATGTAGAGGCATCCTGCTTTATTAAAGCCCCTGACCTCTGCCCCATTAATGGCAGGCTCTGAATAGCATAAATATGGCAACACTTTGCAATATTCTTTAGTAGAATTTTACTTTCATTTCTTGAAATCAAGTCCTTGCCTAACCCTACACATGTTTATCTCACTTTTTTTCTAATCCTGATCTGCATCAATCAGACTCATGTCATCTTTTAAGAAACATGAGACAAAACGGACAAATTCCTCATAAAGAAATTTCTGACAATACAAGATTGCATGTCATTCAAAGCAATCTAGCCCCAGAAACTTTGGCTGTATCCCTTTGTCTTCCCTCTTCTCTAGGAAATCATAAAGTAATACAAAATGACACAATACAGAAGCCACAGTTTGGTTTTAAAATAAATTTATACTGCAGCTTCATTTACAAAGGAACCTAGTAGAGTGTCCAGAAAAGATAGATAAGTATGTTGTATAACAAATTAGGGAACTGGGGGCTATCAGCACCTGTTTCCAAAGACACACAACCAAAGTTAATGTTTAATGTTGTCTACACAGAGTGTATGTGGCCAAGCGGGAAAACGGCAGAACTGAGGAAACCTCTTCCACCTCCATTTAGTCAAGAGGTGTACACAAGAAAACCCATACTGCCTACAGATTTGCTGCTTTGTTGAAGATGTGACTCCCTCATCTAGAATGTTAGCTTCCTGTGGGCAGGCACAGGCCTGGATCATCACCAGAAGAATGCATGACACCATGAATGCTTTAAAACGTTGTGTTGAATGAATACTGGCAATAAACCAGAGTGTCCTATAAGTTCAGAGGCAGAATACACAGCTGTTACAGACTGAATCATGTTCCTTCAAAATTCATGTGTTGAAGTCCACAGAACTTTAAAATGTGATAGTATGGATATAGTTTGGAGATAGTTCCTTTAAAAAAGTAATTATCTGCACAGAAACTTCTTAACTTGATCAGGCCCCATTTCTTTATTTTTGTTGTACTAGCACATTAACAACTACAACAATCCCATGCTCATAGGAGAGACAAACTCATCAAAATTCATGTGTGCAGGAGGGAGGAGACAAGTTGGGTAAAGTGCCCCCCAATGAGTACATTTCACAGGTTTATGGCACACTGCCTAGGTGAAGTTCACAACTATAACTTAGTTCTTCACTTTACAAAAGCAAACTATGTAACCTAATCATATGTACCACCATATTAATTTGTAATGTAAAAATATAACTAATTAAATGAAGCAATAAAGGTGGGACTCTAATCCAATATCTCTTGTGTCCTCATAAAAAAGGATTAGGGCACATGGTGAAATAAGGGGAATGCATAAGTTCTCAGAAGTCATGTGAAGACACAGGAAGAAGACACCGATCTATAAGTCAAGAAGAGAGGTCTCAGGAGAAACCAACCATCTCCAACTTCTGTCCTGCAGAGCTGTAATAATACAGATTTCTAGATTTAGAAATCTATAGATTTCTGTCATGTAACCAACCCTATGTATAGTATTTTTCTTTGGCTGCTCTAGCAAATTAAGATAATAACTAAGAAAGGATGGCCAGAAAAAAATACTGGGTATGCTCCATCAAGTTTGAATTTTTGAAAATCTGATAATATTAATGATAATAATAATCAGTATTAGGAGTAGTTGTTGTATAAAGATACAATGCAATATTTGGGACATCCTTATAGTAGATTAAAATAAATAAATAAGTAAATTTAAATTTAAAAAAGGAAAAATCATCCTTTGAATTTCAAATTTCCCAGAGTATCCCATATTTTATTAATTAAATCTAGCAACCCAAACCTAAGAGATATGCAGTAGATATTACAGAAAAGGTGCTATGTTAACTGGATCTGAAAAGATAAACATATTTGATGGGGGTGAAAAATCACCAGGGCCAGAGAAAGCAGTATGAACAGACGCCCCTGGAAATTCCCATCAATTTCCTCCACTGTGTATGCACCGCAGCAGCTACCATAGCTCAGGAGCATTTTAAGTATTCAGAAATGACAATTTAATTGGATACAGAAAGTCTAATTGCAATCTTATGACTCAGTGGTTTCTAAACTTGAGAGCTTTAAAAAATACCAATTCTTAGATACTCACCCAGTCTAATGGGTCACTAATTTAATGTACTAAAAGCAGCTAATTGGCTCCATTTAAATATATCTTATACCCATAAACCAAACTGGGCAGGCAAACACCTGTTACATTAATAGTTTCTTTATAATTGAACCTGAAACCTTAAAAAAACCTCTGCTGATGGAAGGCCATGTTATAATGACACTCTAAATAGCATCTTTATTTTATGCAATATTGCATCACAAAAACTTTTATATTTTCTTAATAGGTTGAATTTGTATTTATGCATGCACACAGGTAAATAATTATTCTCTGTGTGTATGCATGCATATTAACCCTATGCTCATCTTGTTAGAGAGATAAAGATAAATGAATAAAGTACAAATTTTTACTTATACATTGAAGACTATGTTCCTTGATGGGAGAGGAACTTCTTAGTCTTGTTAGTTAAAGCTACCTGTTATTGACACAGGACACTGTTCAAAATAAATGTTATGCTACTCAATTTAACTATTGGTTGACATGTATAACTCATTAAGTCTACACAGATATTTTACAGCTCACATATTAAATTTCAGGTATAGTCAGTGGTTAGAAAGGAAAATGCCACTGATTGATCTTCTTGAAAGATAAAATAATTGGCTGGCAGAAATAATTATATAAATACCTATGTCTATTTTTCAGAGATTGGGTGGATTGCAGGTAACATTATAGGTCAAAATTGTGGAGAAAAAAAATAATGGCAGAGTCACAAGACAAACCAGAGAAGGAGAGGATGGGGAGTGGATTCAAGTACAGCATGGGCTTGAAGGGAGGTCATATAATCAGATTTAGATGTAAAGAGAGGACACATGGGGGCCATTCATACCAGTCTGGCATTATCACTTAGAAGAAACCAGACATTTCTTTGTGGATGGAAACTCAATCTTGTATGGGGTTATGGAGGAAGTGTGTTTCTGTCTTCCCAAGACCCTTTCTCCTTACCTCTAGTGATAAACTTCATTTGCCACCTTTGGAGGAGACATCTTGTCCCAGATAATTGTGCTGGGGTTTGCAAGCACAATAGCATGCTCATTTGGCTGTAGAAATAAATATGGGAGGCAGACAAGCCAATGAGAACAGCCCATCTCTGTATGCACACTGGTTGGTTCAGGAATAGTAAGGGATATATGACAGGTCAATCAGGTATGTCCTGGAATTTTTTTTTAATAGTACATGGGAGAAAGAAGTATTGTCCCTTGAATAACAAACAGTAAGGCTGTGATGCATAGCTGTCAGGGACTGCCTTCCCTGACAGACTGAGAGCCATACACATTCAGGATGTGGGAAAGTAAGCACCTCAGTCTATACCATTCTTTCTCTCCCTTCCATGTCTCTCCCTCTCTCTCTTTGTCTCTCATACACACAAAATTGGTGAACCATTATTCAGTTGACTTTGAAGCTGGTTGTCTTCCCATTGTGTGTGTGTGTGTGTGTGTGTGTGTGCGCACGCGTGTGCGTGTGTGAGAGATTTGGTAAAATGGGATAATTCCCCTTTTTGACTGTTTCCAAGCATTATTTTTACCTTTGAATGGCTGTAAATGTAGTTGAGGTTTGCCATGTGCCGTTCCAGCTGACCTGAAGTTACTGCGAGAGAGGACAAACTTCATGTGTATCTTGACAGTTACCTTTCTGTATTTTGAATCATTTTTTCCTTGAGCTTCCATGTACTTTTAGCTCCAGCAAAACAGAATATAACTTTACAGGGTTTAGGTGAGAAATGGTATTCACTGAACTGCAGATTGTTCTTTCTGAAACATTACCATGCATGATTGGGCCTATTTGTGGTCTCTTAAGGATGCTTAGTATATTTTCATCTGGGATCATTGTTCCAGCTCACTTCACTACCCTGAAATTTACTCCTGTCTCCCTCCTTCCCTCTGGATTGGATTATTTCTAGTTCTCAACATCTATCCTATGGGGACAGCAAGGCCTTCTTTCAATTTAAGCCACATCAGGTTGCTTACTTTTGAAGGACATTGTGTTCTCATAACTCTTCTTCATTTAAGTTGAGCATTTACCATTTTACAACAACTGAGGAAGAGACAATTTGCCTTTTTTACTTAGCCTTTTTTATTTATATAGATTAATCTGCACTTAATTTGTAAGTGATGATTTCATGGAAGAGGAATATTTCACATGGATCATAAAAGACAATAATGCAACACGAATTCAAGGCTCAACCTTCCCAATTTCCTCCTAGAATGATAGAGGCAGTTGGCACTGAAAGCGTGATCAAGTCAAGAAAAATACAAACTTACTTACAGTCATCTCCTATCTTATATGATCTCAGAGGATGCAATGTCTACTTTTAATCTTGATTTTTCAAGATTAAAATATGTGATTAAAATATGTGCCTTTTTAATTTTAATTTAATTTAAATACTTAATTTTAATTTTAGTAGTTCTGTCTTTTGGGAATACAATTAGACTTTCCAAGACTTCTGTCAATAAGGATGATGTCATTTGCAGTGCAGGTTCACTGAACAGAAATCTTAATCTAAGGCAGGACCTTAGGGGGTGCATGGAAACAAAAGAAAGTTACAGTCTTCCAGGCCTGGGAATATAAGAGAGATGGACATTCAGCAGCTCTTCACAAAAAGTCAGCAATTATTCTTTCAACCTAGGTGACAGATGATAGGAAAGAATTCTTTTAGGCCCCAAAGCATGGCTTCTACATCTGTGAACATCTTCTTTATCAGGTGTCCTTGCCTATGTATAGTATGACAGACTTTGGTGTTATCAAGAGGGCCAGACTCGTTCTGCCTCTGTCAGGCCTTACTCCATCTTATTCTATGCATCTTCAAACCTGTTCTACCAGTGAAACCAGCTAAAAAACTGGACTCCCCCCCAAAAAAGAGAAAAATTTACAGACTCCCACCTGACTCTACAGAGATTATCCAGTACATCAAGTCTCATAAACTAAGGAAAAATAAAACAAATAAGCACATAATTAAGAAATCAAAAAGAAATTAAAAACACCTTTACTTGGCTTACCTGTGGAGAAATATTCTGTTGACATTTTTTTATTTTTTTATATTTATTTATTTATTTTTTATTAAATCATAGCTGTGTACATTGATATAATCATGGGGCATCATTCACTAGCTTCCCAGACCGTTTACCAAGTTTCAAATATACCCTTGTAAAATGCACCGCTGGTGTAATCCCACCAATCTCCTTTCCTCTACCCACCTCCCCCCTCCCTCCCCTCCCTTTCCCCCTTCCCCCTATTCTTAGGTTGTAACTGGGTTATAGCTTTCATGTGAAAACCCTAAATTAGTTTCATAGTAGGGCTGAGTACATTGGGTACCTTTTCTTCCATTCTTGAGATACTTTACTAAGAAGAATATGTTCCAGCTCCATCCATGTAAACATGAAAGAGGTAAAGTCTCCATCTTTCTTTAAGGCTGCATAATATTCCATGGTGTACATATAACACAATTTATTAATCTATTCATGTATCGATGGGCACTTGGGCTTCTTCCATGACTTAGCAATTATGAATTGAGCTGCAATAAACATTCTGGTACAAATATCTTTGTTATGATGTGCTTTTTGGTCTTCTGGGTATATGCCCAGTAGAGGGATTACAGGATTGAATGGCAGATCTATTTTTAGATCTCTAAGTGTTATCCACATCTCTTTCCAAAAGGAATGTATTAATTTGCATTCCCACCAGCAGTGCAAAGTGTTCCCTTTTCTCCACATCAGTGCCAGCATCTCTAGTCTTGGGATTTTGTGATATAGGCTAGTCTCACTGTAGTTAGATGGTATCCCAAAGTAGTTTTGATTTGCATTTATCTGATGATTAAAATGATGAGCATTTTTTCATATGTCTGAAGGCCACGAACCTGTCTTCTTCAGAGAAGTTTCTCTTCAAATCCCTTGCCCAACCTGCGATGGGATCCCTTGTTCTATTCTTGCTAATGCGTTTGAGTTCTCTGTGGATTCTGGTTATTAAACCTTTGTCGGAGACATAACCTGCAAATAACCTCTCCCATTCTGAGGGCTGTTTGCTTGCTTTACTTACTGTGTTCTTGGCTGTGCAGAAGATTTTTAGTTTGATCAAGTCCCAGTAGTGTATTTTTGAAGCTGCTTCAATTTCCCAGGGGGTCCTCCTCATAAAATACTTGCCCAGACCGATTTCTTCAAGGGTTTTCCCTGCACTCTCCTCTAGTATTTTTATAGTTTCATGTCTTAAGTTTAAATCTTTGATCCAGGGCGGCACCTGTGGCTCAAAGAGTAGGGTGCCGGTCCGATATGCCAGATGTGGGGGGGTTCAAACCCAGCCCCAGCCAAAAAAAAAAACACCAGAGTGCTAAGGATTACAAGCATAAGCCATTGTGCCCAGCCTGAAAATTGGATATTTGATATTAAGGAAAATGAAATGGAAAATGAAATAAATAAAATGTAAATTAAAAAAAAAAATAAATCTTTGATCTAGTGAGACTCTATGTTACTTAATGGTGAAAGGTGTGGGTCCAGTTTCAGTCTTCTACAGGTTGCGAGCCAGTTCACCCATCAACATTTGTTAAATAGGGAATCTTTCCCCACTGAATGTTTTTAATTGGCTTGTCAAAAATCAAATAGCAGTTAATAGCTGGATTCATCTCTTGGTTCTCTATTCTGTTCCAGATATCTACTTCTCTTTTTTTGTGCCAATACCATGCTGTTTTGATCACTATCGATTTGTAGTAAAGTCTGAGGTCTGGTAGTGTGATTCCTCCTGTTTTGTTTTTATTTCTGAGTAATGTCTTGGCTATTTGAGGTTTTTTCTGATTCCATATAAAACGAAGTATTGTTTTTTCAAGATCTTTAAAATATGACAGTGGAACTTTAATAGGGAGTGCGTTGAAATTATATATTGCTTTGGGTAGTATGGACATTTTGATAATGTTGATTCTTCCCAACCATGAGCATGGTATGTTTTTCCATTTGTTAACATTTTCAGCTATTTCTTTTCTTAGAGTTTCATAGTTCTCTTTATAGAGATCTTTCACGTCTTTTGTTAGGTAAATTCCCAAATATTTCATCTTCTTTGGCACTACTGTGAATGGGATAGAGTCCTTAACTGCTTTTTCAACTTGACTGTTGTTGGTGTATATAAAGGCTACCGATTTATGGATGTTGATTTTGTAACCTGAGACGCTGCTGTATTCCTTGATCAATTCTAGGAGTTTTGTAGTAGAGTCCCTAGTGTTTTCCAGATACACAATCATATCATCTGCGAAGAGCGAAAGTTTGATCGCTTCTGACCCTATATCGATACCCTTGATCGCCTTTTCTTCCCTAATTGCGGTGGCTAAAACTACCATTACAATGTTGAAAAGCAATGGGGACAATGGGCAGCCTTGTCTGGTTCCTGATCTGAGTGGAAATGATTCCAGTTTAACTCCATTCAATATGATATTGGCTGTGGGTTTGCTGTAGATGGCCTCTATCAGTTTAAGAAAAGTCCCTTCTAGACCAATTTTCTTTTCTTTTCTTTTTTTTTTTTTTAGAGACAGAGTTTCACTTTATGGCCCTCAGTAGAGTGCCGTGGCCTCACACAGCTCACAGCAACCTCCAATTCCTGGGCTTAAGTGATTCTCTTGCCTCAGCCTCCCGAGTAGCTGGGACAACAGGCGCCCGCCACAACGCCCGGCTATTTTTTGGTTGCAATTTGGCCGGGCTGGGTTTGAACCCACCACCCTCGGTATATGGGGCCGGCGCCTTACTAACTGAGCCACAGGCGCCGCCCTTAGACCATTTTTTTTGAGTGTTCTCATCATGAAGGGATGCTGGATATTATCAAAAGGGTTTTCTGCATCAATTGAGAGAATCATATGGTCTTTGTTTTTTAATTTGTTTATGTGCTGAATTACATTTATAGATTTACGTATATTGAACCAGCCTTGACACCCTGGGATAAAACCGACTTGGTCATGATGTATAATTGATTTGATGTGTTGCTGGATTCTGTTTGTTAGGATCTTGTTGAATATTTTTGCATCTATATTCATTAGTGATATTGGTCTATAATTTTCTTTTCTTGTTGGGTCTTTTCCTGGGTTGGGGATCAGGGTGATGTTTGCTTCATAGAACGTGTTGGGTAGTTTTTCTTCTTTTTCTACATTTTGGAACAGGTTTAGTAATACAGGTACTAATTCCTCTTTAAAGGTTTGGTAGAATTCTGACGTGAAACCATCTGGTCCCGGGCTTTTCTTTTTAGGGAGGTTTTGTATAGTTGATGCTATTTCTGAACTTGATATGGGTCTGTTCAACATTTCCACTTGATTCTGGTTAAGTCTTAGAAGGTGGCGTGCTTCCAAGTATCGGTCTATTTCCTTCAGATTTTCATATTTCTGAGAATAAAGTTTCTTGTAATATTCATTAAGGATTTTTTGGATTTCTGATGAGTCTGTGGTTAATTTGTCTTTGTTGTTTCTGATTGACGAGATTAGAGATTTTACTCTTTTTTTTCTGATTAGGTTGGCCAAAGGTTTATCTATTTTATTGACCTTTTCAAAAAAAACAGCTTTTTGATTTATTGATCTGTTGTATTATTCTTTTGTTTTCAATTTCATTTAATTCTGCTCTAATTTTGGTTATTTCTTTTCTTCTACTGGGTTTGGGGTTGGAATGTTCTTCCTTTTTGAGTTGCTTGAGATGTCCCATTAAGCTGTTAACTTCCTCTCTTTCCGTTCTCTTGAGGAAGGCTTGCAGTGCTATAAATTTCCCTCTTAGAACTGCCTTAGCGGTGTCCCAGAGGTTCTGATAGTTTGTGTCTTCATTGTCGTTTTGTTCCAAAAAATTGGCGATTTCTTTCTTAATCTCATCTCTGACCCAGCTATCATTCAGCATAAGGTTATTTAACTTCCATGTTTTTGTATGAGTATGCAGATTCCTGTTGTTACTCAATTCAAGTTTTATTCCATGATGGTCCGAGAAGATGCATGGAATAATTTCTATTCCTTTAAATTTACTGAGGTTAGACTTGTGACCTAAAATGTGGTCAATTTTGGAGTAAGTTCCGTGGGCTGGTGAGAAGTATGGGTATTCAGTTTTGTTGGGATGAAATGTTCTGTAGATGTCTGCTAAATCTAAATATTGGATGGTTAGGTTTAAATCTAAGATTTCTTTGCTCAGCTTCTTGCTGGAGGATCGATCCAACACTGCCAAAGGAGTGTTGAAATCTCCGACGATTATGGAGCTGGGGGAAATCAATTTACTCATGTCTGTTAGAGTTTCTCTTATAAATTGAGGTGCATTCTGGTTGGGTGCATAGATATTAATAATTGAGATCTCATCATGTTGAGTATTACCCTTAACAAATATGAAGTGACCATTCTTGTCCTTCCTTACTTTTGATGGTTTAAAGCCTACTGTATCTGCAAATAAAATTGCAACACCTGCTTTTTTCTGATTACCATTTGCCTGAAATATGGATGACCATCCTTTCACCCTGAGTCTGTATTTGTCTTTTAAGTTGAGATGTGACTCTTGTATGCAACAAATATCTGGCTTGAGCTTTTGTATCCAGTCAGCTAACCTATGCCTCTTTAGAGGACAGTTTAAGCCATTCACATTGATGGAGAGTATTGATAAGTCTGGTGGAATTTTGGGTATCGAGTTTTTCAAAGGTCCAGTGGACATTTTTAATCCTTTCGCCAGTGTGGAAGTTGGAGTTTGATCCGAAGTTTCTGAGTGTGTTACTTTTGTGGTATAGGATTGGGTTGGTCATTGTGTAGGATAGGTCTGAGAATATCCTGAAGAGCTGGTTAACTTATGGCAAATTTTTTCAACATATGAATGTCATTGAAGTATTTAATTTCTCCATCATAGATGAAACTCAGTTTACCTGGATACAAGATCCTGGGTTGAAAGTTATTTTGCTTTAGGAGATTAAAAGTTGATGACCACTCTCTTCTGGCTTGAAAAGTTTCAGCAGAGAGATCTGCAGTTATTCTAATATTCTTACCTTTGTACATAATAGTTTTCTTTCACCGGGCTACTTTGAGAATCTTCTCTTTCATGTTAACTTTAGTGAAGGTAATTATGATATGTCTGGGGGATGACTTATTGTGGTTGAATCGTGCTGGGGTTCTGAAGCTCTCTCCTATCTGAATTTCAGATTCTCTAGGCATGTCTGGAAAATTTTCTTTCATAATTTCATGCAGAAGGGCCTCTGTGCCCTTCGAGGCCACTTCATCATTCTCAGAAATCCCAATAATTCGTATATTGCTTTTTTTCAAATTATCTGAGAGCTCTCTGAGTGAGTGATCCATTTTTGCTCTCCATTTCTCTTCCTCTTTGAGAGATTGGGAGCATTCGAAGACTTTATCTTCAATGTCAGAAATCCTTTCTTCTGCTTGCTCCATTCTGTTGCTGAGGGATTCTACTGTATTTTTCATATATTTGAGGGCTGTAAATTCTTGCTTCAGTGTGTCTAAGTCTTTGGTGGTTTTGTGTTTAAATTCGTTAAATTCTTGAGACAACTTTTGAATTTCTCCTCGAATTCCTAATTCCATTTTATTAATCTTGTCTGAAATCCAAATTCTGAATTCAATTTCTGACATCTCAGCCAGTTGTTTACGAATGGGATCTTCAATCACATCTGCCGTATCTTTTCTTGGGGGGGGTTGATCTATTCTGGTTATTCATGTTACCAGAGTTTTTCCGCTGATTCTAACCCATGGTTATTTTACTCCCTTTGATTTTTCCCCTGGGGCTTTATCAAGGGCCTGTACAGTGTTGTGGCCTGAGAAACTGGCGCCCTGTCTTGTGTGGTGGAGCTAAGTGGTTCTGTCTTGTTTTCAGCTGGTTTCTATTCAATCCTATTGCAACTTCTACTCTGGCTTGAAGTCTCAGCTGTGTGGAAAAATCAGCAATTAAGTCACCCTGCCTGCCCCCTTCTGGCCCCAGTTGGAAAAGGAGAATCAAACCTTCCTACAACCACACACCCAGGGCACCGCCTGAAAAGTCCTCAGTCTATTAGCCCAGTTCAAAAGGTCCAAATCAACTGTCTCAATCGGCACCTGTCTCGGGTGGGAGAATTCAAGAGGTCTCTGGGAACTGGATCACAGGGGCCTGGTGACTCCTCTGACACGGCTCATCCCAGTGCAGCGTGGGTAGTCAGGAGGAGCCACCCAGCAAACAGAGCAGTCTAGGAAGGTTGACGTCTCCTTCCCCACTTTGCCCCTCCATCGGACCCAGTCACTGGTATCTCTGCAGATGGCTAACCCAGTTGCCTGCAGTGAACAGACACTCCAGGGGTTTCACCTGCCTGAATCGCAAGGAAGTCTGCCAGTCCCCCGCAGACTGCCGCTATTTAGCAGGAGGAGATGGGGCCTGACATCTTTGAGTGCTTGATGCAGGTGATGGATAGAAGGTGTTCACTCAGGCTTAGCCCCGTCCCTGATGGATGCTGTTAATAGAACAGAACAGAACAGACAACTTTGCGGGGTTCTGTCTCTGTTCCTGCTGAAATCACCTACAGAAGACAGGCTGTTCTGAGTTCAAACGTCTTTTCTGCTGGAGGTTTGTGTCCTCTTTGCTGCTGAAGGTTTGCATCTGATCACCTCTCTGGGTCGGCCCCGCCCTGCAAGCTTCCCGGGTTTGTGAGCAGTGTCAGGAAATCCCCCGCTCACCGGTGGCCTCCTCTGGTTGCCCAGGGAGACAGGGGGTGTGGCCTCAGAATATCCAGAAGTGAGCCTTTCTGCTGTTAAAGAAAAAATGGCTGTTGCTCTGCCTCCAGGGAACTGCCGCTCTGGTGTGGGTACTCAGCCGACCCTTTTCTCCTCTGTCTCGTGCCCCAGAGTCAGCACTGAGCAGCTGCAGTTTATGCTGGGTCCACACCCCTCGCGAAATGCCCCAACAATCCGAACTCTTGGGGCACAGGCCCCCAGACCCCGAGTGGGCGGGGGGGGTAAACTAGAGTTTCATTCAGTTTTATGCCCGGCCATATTGTTGCCGCCCGGGGAGGGCTGCTGCACCGCACCGCAGGGAAGTGCCACCAAGGCTTGATTGCCCCTCAGCAGAGTGCCCTCTCCTTGCTCACGTGTCTCAGAGTCAGCGCTGACCTGACACAGCTCGGGCACTGTGCACTCCCCTTGAGAAATCACCCAAGGATCTGAACTCCTGGGGGATAGGCCTCCAGACCCCGAGTGAGAGTAGGGGCGCTCAGCGGGGAAGCTAGAGTTTTATTCAGTTTTGTGCCCGGCCGGCCGTAATGTTGCCCGGGGAGGGCTGCTGCACCACACCGAAGGGAAGTGCCGCCGAGGCGTGACTCCCCCTCAGCCCGGTGCTCTCTCCTCGCTTGCGTGTCTCAGAGTCAGCGCTGACCAGTCTCGGCTCGGGCACTGTGCGCTCCCCTCGAGAAATCACCCAAGGATCCGAACTCCTGGGGGAAAGGCCCCCAGACCCCGAGTGAGAGTAGAGGGGAAGCTAGAGTTTCATTCAGTTTTATGCCTGGCCGTATTGATGCACGGGGAGGGCTGCTGCACCGCACCACAGGGAAGTGCCGCTGAGGTGTGACTCCCCCTCAGCCTGGTGCCCTCTCCTCACTCGCATGCCTCAGAGTCAATGCTGACAAGTCGCAACTCAGGGACTGTCCACTCCCTTTGAGAAATCACTCAAGTATCCGAACTCCTGGGGGACAGGCCTCCAGACCACAATGGGCAGGAGGGGAGTGTTGGGGATTCAGGGTTGCCGGCAAAGGATTTTTAAAGTTTTATTCAGTTTTATGCCCGGCAGGAGAACGCCACGGCACCCCAGTAGGGGAAGTAGGTCCAGTTTTTAGAAGGTCTCTCCCGTGGAGTGTAGTGGGAGGGCCTTTAATTTCTGCCCGCTTGTTTAATTGTGGGGCTCTTGAGCCGGTCTCATGGGGGAGGGGGACTCCCGTCCGCTTGGTGGTGGATTTTGTACCTTTTGTTTGCGTCCTTGTGATCACAGCTTGCCTCAGCGGTGTTGATGTGCGTTCTTCAACCTTCTCTCTTGGTGAGGCTCAAGTCCACCAGGATACTTACTAAATTCCTGTCCCTTAACTCTCCTTCTGGACAGGAGCCTCTGTTGTAAGCTGGCTTCATTCCGCCATCTTGTCTCCCTCCTATACCGATTTTCTTAAGTGTTCTGATCATGAAAGAATGCTGGATATTATCAAAAGCTTTTTCTGCATCAATTGAGAGAATCATATGGCCTTTGTTTTTAATTTGTTTATGTGCTGGATTACATTTATAGATTTAGGTATATTGAACCAGCCATGAGACCCTGGGATAAAACCGACTTGGTTATGATGTGTAATTTGTTTGATGTGTTGCTGTTTGTTAGGATCTTATTGAATATTTTTGCATCTATATCATTAGTGATATTGGTCTATAATTTTCTTTTCTTGTTGGGTCTTTTCCTGGTTTGGGGATCAGGGTAATGTTTGCCTTACAGAACATGTTGGGTAGTCTTCCTTCTTTTTCTACCTTTTGGAACAGGTTGTGTAATATAGGTACTAATTCCTGTTTAAAAGTTTGGTAGAATTCTGATGTGAAACCATCTGGTCCCGGGCTTTTCTTTTTAGGGAGGTTTTGTATGGTTGATGCTATTTCAGAACTTGATATGGGCCTGTTCAACATTTCCACTTGATTCTGGCTAAGTCTTGGAAGGTGACATGCTTTCAAGTATTGGTCAATTTCCTTCAGATTTTCATATTTCTGAGAATATAGTTTCTTGTAATATTCATTAAGGATTTTTTGGATTTCTGAGGAGTCTGTTGTTATTTCGTCTTTGTTGTTTCTGATTGATGAGATTAGAGATTTTACTCTTTTTTCCCTGATTAGGTTGGCCAAAGCTTTATCTATTTTATTGACCTTTTAAAAAAACCAGCTTTTTGATTTATTGATCTGTTGTATTATTCTTTTGTTTTCAATTTCATTTAATTCTGCTCTAATTTTGGTTATTTCTTTTCTTCTACTGGGTTTGGGTTTGAAATGTTCTTCCTTTTTGAGTTGCTTGAGATGTCCCATTAAGTTGTTAACTTCCTCTCTTTCCGTTCTCTTGAGGAAGGCTTTCAGTGCCCTAAATTACCCTCTTAGAACTTCCATTTTGGTGTCCGAGAGGTTCTGATAGTTCATGTCTTCATTCTTGTTTTGTTCCCAAATTTGGGGATTTCTTTCTTAATCTCATCTCTGACCCAGCTATCATTCAGCATAAGGTTATTTAACTTCCATGTTTTTGTATGAGTATGCAGATTCCTGTTGTTAATCAGCTCAAGTTTTATTCCATGGTGGTCGAAGAAGATGCATGGAATAATTTCTATTCATTTTAATTTACTGAGGTTAGACTTGTGACCTAAGATGTGCTCGATTTTGGAGTAAGTTCCATGGGCTGATGAGAAATATGTGTATTCAGTTTTGTTGGGATGAAATGTTTTGTAGATGTCTGCTAAATCCAAATGTTAGATGGTTAGTTTTAAATCTAAGATTTCTTTGCTCAGATTCTTGTTGGAGGATCCATCCAACACTGCCAAAGGAGTGTTAAAATCTCCGTCTATTATGGAGCTGGAGGAAAATCAAGTTGTTCATGTCTGTTAGAGTTTCTCTTATAAATTGAGGTACATTCTGGTTGGGTGCATAGATATTAATAATTGAGATCTCATCATATCGTGTATTACCCTTAACAAATATGAAGTGACCATTTTTGTCCTTCCTTACTTTTGTTGGTTTAAAGCCTACTGTATCTGCAAATAAAATTGCAACACCTGCTTTTTTCTGATTACCATTTGCCTGAAATATGGATGACCATCCTTTCACCCTGACTCTGTATTTGTCTTTTAAGTTAAGATGTGACTGTTGTATGCAACAAATGTCTGGCCTGAGTTTTTGTATCCAGTCAGCTAACCTATGCCTCTTTAAAGGACAGTTTAAGTCTTTCACATTAATGGAGAATATTGATAAATCTGGTGATGTTTTGGGTATTGAGTTTTTCAAAAGTCCAGTGGGCGGGCGGCGCCTGTGGCTCAGTGAGTAGGGCGCCGGCCCCATATGCCGAGGGTGGTGGGTTCAAACCCAGCCCTGGCCAAACTGCAACCAAAAAAAAAGCCGGGCGTTGTGGCGGGTGCCTGTAGTCCCAGCTGCTCGGGAGGCTGAGGCAAGAGAATCGCGTAAGCCCAGGAGTTGGAGGTTACTGTGAGCCGTGTGACGCCACGGCACTCTACCCAAGGGCGGTACAGTGAGACTCTGTCTCTACAAAAAAAAAAAAGTCCAGTGGGCATTTTTAATCCTTTCACCAGTGTGGAAATTGGAGTTTGATCTGAAATTTCTGAATGAGTTTACTTTTGTGGTATAGGATTGGGTTGGTCATTATGGAGGATAGGTCTGAGAATATCCTGAATAGCTTTTTTGGTTATGGCAAATTTCTTCAACATATGAATGTCTTTAAAGTATTTAATTTCTCCATCATAAATGAAACTCAGTTTAGCTGGATACAAGATCCGGGGTTGAAAGTTATTTTGCTTTAGGAGATTAAAAGTCAGTGACCACCCTCTTCTGGCTTGAAAAGTTTCAGCAGAGAGATCTGCAGTCATTCTAACATTCTTCCCTTTGAAGGTAATTGTTTTCTTTCTCCTGGCAGCTTTGAGGATTTTCTCCTTCACATTAACTTTAGTGAAGTTAATTATGATATTCCTGGGGGATGTCTTATTGGGGTTGAGTCACGCTGGAGTTCTGAAGCTGTCTGCTATCTGAATTTCAGAATCTCTAGGCATGTCTGGAATATTCTCTTTCAAATTTTATGCAGAAGGGCCTCTGTGCCCTGCGAGGCTACTTCATCTTTTTCTCAACTCCAATTATTCAGAGATTTGCCTTCTTTGAATTATCCCAGAGCTCTCTGAGAGAGTGATCTGGTTTTGCTCTCCATTTCTATTCCTCTCTGAGTTTGGGAGAGTTCAAAGGTTTTATCTTCAATGTCAGAAATCCTTTCTTCTGCTTGCTCCATTCTGTCTCTGAGGTATTCTACTGTATTTTTCTTATCTTTGAGGGCTGCAAATTCTTGCTTTAGTGTGTCTAAGTCTTTGGTGGTTTTGTATTTAAATTCGTGAAATTCTTGAGACAACTTTTGAATTTCTCCTCAAATTCCTAATTCCACTTTGTTAATCATGTCTGAAATGCAAATTCTGAATTCACTTTCTGAAATTTCAGCCAGTTGTTTATGAATACGATCGTCAATTACATCTGCCATATCTTTCCTTGGGTGGGGGTTGATCTATTCTAGTAATTCATGTTACCAGAGTTTTTCCACTGGTTCCGCCCCATGGAAAAATCCCTCTGATTTTTTCCCCTGGGGAATTTTCAAGGGCTTGTACAGTGTTGTGGCCTGAGAAACTGGGGCCCTGTCTCGTGTGGTGGGTCTAAGTGGTTCTGTCTTGTTTTCAGCTGGTATATGTTACACCCTAGTGAAACAGATACTCTGGATTGAAGTCTTAACTGTGGAGAAATATCAGCAATTAAGTCCCCCCACCCCCCACTGGCAAACAATTGGAAAAGAAAAATCAAACCTTCCTACCGCCGTGCACCCAGGGCACCACCTGATTGGTCCTCAAGCGATTGGCTCAGTTCGAAAAGTCCAAATCAATTGTCTCAGTCTGCACCTGTTTTGGGTGAGAGAGTTTAAGAAGTCTCTGGGAACTGGTGTGGCTTGGTCCTGTGCTGTGTGGAGTCAGGAGAAGCCACCCAACCAATAGATCAGTCTGGGAAGGTTGCTGCCTCCTTTCCCACCTTGCAGCACTTTTACACCCAGTCACTGAAAGCCCTGCACTTGGCTGACATAGTTGCCTGTAGTGAATCGGTACTCCAGGAATTTGCACCTGCCTGAATCACAAGTAAGTCTGCCAGCCCGCTGCACTCTGCCTCTCTCTAGCAGGAGGAGGTGAGGCCTGACAACCTTGGGCACTTGATGAAGGTTGGGGGGTATTCACTCAGGTCCAGTCTCGCCCCTGATTAATGTTACTGACAGAACAGAACAGAACAACTTTGTGGTTCCCCTGCAGAAGAAAAACTGAATTGAGTTCCAAATCAGCTTGTCTTTGCTCTTATATTGTCTATAGGCTGACGATCCCCTGAGGGCCAGGTGCGTCTTAGGTTTAGTAAAGCAGACCTCTGGGTCAGCCCCATCCTGGGAGTTTCCCCGGTTTGCATTTTGGAGTTGCCTCAGGCAAATCCTATACTCAGAGTCTCTGGTTGCCCTGGGAGACAGGGGATGTGGCTTCATAATATTCGGTAGTGAGCCGTATTGCTAGCAAGAGTGCTGCTCTTTTATGGCTCAGGCAACTGCTGCTCCAGTGTAGTTCCCTTCGACCAACCGTCTTCTCTCCGCTCCTGTACCCCAGAGTCTGTACCGACTGGCTGCAGCCCAGCACTGTCTACACCCCTCAAGCAATTGCCCAAGAGTCTGGACCCCTGGGGGACAGGCCTCCAGACCTTGGTGTGAGAGCAGAGTGGAGCTCAGGGAGTGCTGGGAGCCTGGGGTTGTTTGCAGAGAACACACACAGCTTTACACAGTTTTATGCCTGGCCGTATTGTCACCAAAAGATGGCTGTCGCAATGTGCCTCAGGGAACTGCCACTCCTGTGCAGTCCCCTCTTTGCCAACGGGGACTGGCCTCCAGACCTCAGTGTGAGTGAAGGGGAGTGCTGGGAGCTCAGAATTCCAGGTAGAGACTATATACAGTTTATACAGTTTTATGCCTGGCAGAAGGACGCTGTGGCACCCTAGTAGGTGAGGTAGGTCCAGTTTTTAGAGGGTCTCTCGCATGGAGTGTAGTGGGAGGACCTTTGAACTCTGCCCAGTTGTTTGTGGGGCACTCTGAGCCATTCTCATTGGGGAGGGGACTCCCGTCCGCTTGGTGATGTATTTTGTACCTTTTGTTTGTATTCTTGTGGTCGCAGCTCGCCTCAGTGGTGTTGACGTGCGTTCTTTAACCTTCTCTCTTAGTGCAGCTCAAATCCACCAGGTTACTTGCTGAATTTTTGTCCTTTAACTCTCCTACTGGATGGGAGCCTCTGTGGAAAGCTGGCTTCAGTCAGCCATCTTGTCTCCTCCCCTTCTATTGACATTATGTTCATGCTGGTCTTTCTTGCTAAACTTTAAGTTCCTTGAGGTCAAGATTTTTATTTTATTCCCGTGGGAGTTTTAAATCATCCTTTAATATATGAGAGTAGACAATTAAGTTTGCCAACTTTTCCTAGAAAAAATGCTACATATCTCATTGCTGAATGACAGTATGGTCACCTTTGAGGCACATCCCTTGGAATGTTATGCACCCAGGCAGCACCATTCAAGTTGGAAATCTTTTTCTGGAATAGCTATCAGAGCTGTTGTCTTGTGAGGTCTGACAATTAAGTTTATGAACTAAACCTACAAAAATGTCTTATAAGGGTGGAATAGACACTGATGTCACTGGGTAGCTTCTCAAGTAGCTTCTGAAGGTGACTGTAGTGTCATTCTGCAATAAAGTATGTAGGAATTTTTCTAGGATGAGTTCACAAATTTAATTGTCCAACCCTGTATGCTTGCCAAGCACATAGATAAATTAATCAATTAATAAACTTGTTGTTCGAGAAGGTATCACTGCAATGCTCTTAAGAGCAACAGGTTTCATGATTGAAGGAAAAAGGAACATTTTTAAATGATGAGGACCCCTGAATCCTTGAAGACAGAAGGCAGGGGAAATTCTGTGATACTTCTGTTCAAAGATTTCATTAAAGCCACAGGTATCTAACTAACTGTCAACCTAGTCCAAACATTTGTCTAAATCCCAGGTTCTATTCTGATTCAAGACCTGGAAGAATTTATCTTAAGGTCACATCTCCACACCTTTCTTTCTCATCCCCATGCAAGCCCCTACTACAAGAGCATTTCCCTTTCTGACAGTTTTTCTGCTAAAACTTAAGTCTTTTGTTGCTTAGTTGGAGTTTTGTTGATATCATCCAGTCTTAGCTTCTGTATGTGAGGCTACATTTTTTTTTTTTTAGAGACAGAGTCTCACTGTGTCACCCTCGACAGAGTGCTGTGGTCTCCCAGCTCACAGCAACCTCAATCTCTTGGGCTTAAGTGATTCTCTTGCCTCAGCTTCCCAAGTAGCTAGGACTACAGGTGCCTGCCACAACGCCTGACTTTTTTGTTGTTGTTGTTGTCGTTGTTTAGCAAGCCCGGGCCTGCTTTGAACCCACCAGCCCCATCGGTGCATGTGGCTGGTGCCCTAACTACTGATCTATGGGCACTGAGCCAAGGATTCATTCTTTTCTTTTTTATTTTTTAATAAATTATAAATACATACATCACGCATACATTAATGCATTTACATTGGGGTACAATGTGCTGATTTCATATAGACTTAGGAATTCTTACTTTGATCTTATCCTAAGTCTGGCTCACAGACACGCACACCAAAAACTTTAGATGTAAGGTTGACTTCCACCATTTGCTATAATCACACATAGAATAATAGAAAGTACTACACACACACACATAAATGTATTTCATTAACTTTGACAATTTCCTTTTTAGAGGATATATGAAAATTAAATATAACCTTATTAATTAAGTATACTCTTTCCACCCATTTTTAAAAGCTTTAACACACATTTATCTAGAAAAAAGCATATAAATTTCATGTGACAGTCACAGACTTAGCAGAAGTCTCTTCTCTTCCAGAGACCAATGTGTCCTGGCAAATTGTCAATTATGGGTAACATCATGGGGACAGAAAGCTTCTCATAACACAGGAGACTTATATGTGACAGTTTTATAACAGACATGATTTTGAAGGATGTATTTGCATTTCCTTTTTGGTTAAAATTACAATAACTTTTTTCTTTCATTAATAATTAAATAATTAAAATACTTGTCAATGGAAATAAAAATAAAACACATTTCTTAAAATCTTATTGAAAGTCTCATGACACAGGGTTGTTTTAAGCCTAAGTAATAGTCCTTAGTGAACAATTAATTAGACACACAGGGCCATCAGCCTAATGAAAATATTATGTTACATATATTCCCTCAGATTTAGCAATTTCTATCTCCTGAATTGCTTTGGCTGCTACAGAAGAGGTTGTGCTCTGTTATGCATCATCTTAGCTCACAGCAACCTCAAACTCCTAGATTTAAGCAATTCTCCTGTCTCAGCCTCCCAAGTAGCTGAGACTACAGATGTGCACTACCACATCAGCTAATTTGTTTAGTTTTAGCAGAGATGGGGTCTCACTTTTGCTCAGGCTGGTCTCAAACTCCTGAGCTCAAGTGATCCTCAAACTTTGCCTCCCAGAGCTCTAGGATCAGAGAAGTGAGCCACTGCACCCAGCCTAAAGAAAGCTGAGTCAAGATGTAACAAAATACAAATACATAGGCATAATGTAGTGTTTTCTCATTAAACTTGACTGCCACTAATAACTTTTTTTTTTTCTTTTTGCAGTTTTTGGCCAGGGCCAGGTTTGAACCTGCCACCTCTGGTATGCTTTCACCCTATTCCTTTGAGCCACAGGCACTACCCATAACTTTTTAAATTTAACCTTGATTTTCTCTCCAGTGCTAAGGAGAAAAGCACCTTCAACTACTTTTTTCATGAGGACAGTTATTCAGGGTCTCTTAGTACATGCTGCTGTAAGAACATGAAGAGAGTTAAATAGGCACTCGCACTGACCTTGAGTAGTTTATGATCTAAGTAGAACATTATGATGCAGAAATATATCTTCAGGGAATGCATTAGAGACCTTACATTACTTGCATGTTTAAATTATGTGCACACAAAAACGTAACAGAATTTAATTCAGTGATGAAGAAGGGAAGAACTTCAGTTTGAGGGAAAGTATCAAAGATTAGAAATAAGCTTGGGAAAACTGTTTGAAAGATAAGCAGTTTTAGAAGTGTCTTTCTAGAAGGAAAAGTGATTTAGTGAACTGGGACTAGAATTATCTTAGATGTTGTCTTGGTGACAGATATTAAATATTTGAAAGATGTTGTCCATGAATATATTTAACTAGAAAACATGCTAAGTTGAATGATAGAGTATACATGTTCTAATTGTTAACAGAAAATAAATAATGCAATAGAACTATATGGGTTTGCACCATTATGAAAGGATTTTCTGAGAAGACTGGGCTTGGATATACAGAACAGGTGTTAATGTAGAAAAAACGGAGGGGCCATAACTTAGATGAGGTAGGAGCAGATATATTTGAAAGAGTTATTGGAATTGGGAAGTGTGAGCCCGGCGATTGAGAACTGTAAACGCTATAAAGCAGAGTGACATAACTATTGCATTTTAAAGTAAAAAAAAATATGGAAAAAGGAGGATAAGTACTCCAGTTGAGTCATTTCTGTTTTGTGGTCTGAGTGTCAATCTATCTGTTATGACTCAGTTTTTACCTTCCTTTTTTTTTTTTTAATTAAATCATAGCCGTGTACATTAATGCAAACATGGGGCTCCATGCACTGGTTTTATATACAATTTGAAATGCCCTCATGGTTAACATAGCCTTTCTAGCACCCCCTTAGTTATTGTGTTAAGATATTTATATTCTACATTTAGTGAGTTTCACATGAATCTTATAAGATGCACTGTAGGTGCGGCCCCACCAATTTCCCTCCCTTCACCCATACTTTCCCCTGCCCTCCCCTCCATTTCCCCTTTCCCCATATTCTTAGGTTATAATTGGGTTATAGCTTTCATATGAAAGCTATGAATTAGTTTCATAGTAGGGCTGAGTACATTGGATACTTTTTGTTTCATTCTTGAAATACTTTACTAAGAAGAATATGTTCCAGCTCCATCCATGTAAACATTAAAGAGGTAAAGTCTCCATTCACTTTTAAGGTTGCATAATATTCCATGGTGTACATATACCACAATTTATTAATCCATTCATGGGTCAGTGGACATTTGGGCTTCTTCCATGATTTAGAAACTATGAATTGGGCTGCAATAAATATTCTGGTACAAATATCTTTGTTAAAGTGTGAATTTTGGTCTTCGGATATATACCTAGAAGAGGAATTGTAGGATTGAATGGCAGATCTATTTTTAGATCTCTAAGTGTTCTCCAAACATCTTTCCAAAAGGAACGTATTAGTTTGCATTCCCAACAACAGTGTAGAAGTCTTCCCTTTTCTCCACATCCATGCCAACATGTATAGTTTTGGGATTTTGTGACATGGGCTAATCTTACTGGAATTAGATGACATCTCAAAGTCATTTTGATTTGCATTTCTCTGATGATTAAGGATAATGAACATGTGTTTGTAGGCCATTCCCCTGTCTTCTTCAGAAAAGTTTCTCTTCAAGTCCCTTGCCCAACCTGACATGGGATCACTTGTTCTTTTCTTGCTAATACATTTGAGTTCTCTTTGGATTCTGGTTATTAAACCTTTGTCAGAGACATAACCTACAAATATCTTCTCCCATTTTGAGGGCTGTCTGCTTGCTTTACTTACTGTGTTCTTGGCTGTGCATAAGATTTTTAGTCTTATCAGGTCTCAGTAGTGTATTTTTCATGCTGCTTCAATTGCCCATGTGGGTCCTCCTCATAAAATAATCACCCAGGCTGATTTCTTCAAGAGTTTTCCCTGCACTTTCTTCTAGTATTTTTATAGATTTATGTCCTAAGTTTAAATCTTTAAACCAGTGAGAGACTATCTTTGTTAATGGTGAAAGGTGTGGGTTCAGTTTCAGTCTTCTATAGGTTGCCAGCCAGTTCGCCCAGCACCATTTGTTAAATAGGGAATCTTTTCCCCACTGAATGTTTTTAATTAGCTTGTCAAAGATCAAGTAATGGTAAGTCGGCTGGGTTCATCTCTTGGTTCTCTATTCTGTTCTATACATCTACCTTTTTGTTTTTGTGCCAGTTTTGATCACTATCAATTTATGGTATACTCTGAGGTCTGGAAGCATGATTCCTCCTGCTTTGTTTTTATTTCTGAGTAATGTCTTGGCTATTTGAGTTTTTTTTCTGATTCTATATAAAAGGAAGTATTTTTTTTTTTTGAGATCTTTAAAGTATGACAGTGGAGCTTTAATAGAGATTGCATTAAAATTATATATTGCTTTGGGTAGTATGAACATTTTAACAATATTGATTCTTCCCAGACATGAGCATGGTATGTTTTTCTATTTGTTAGCACCATTAGCCATTTCTTTTCTTAGAGTTTCAAAGTTCTCTTTATAGCGATCTTTCATGTCCTTTGTTAAATAAACTCCCAAATATTTCTTCTTTGGCACCTACTGTGAACAGAATAGAGTCCTTGACTGTATTTTCAGCTTGACTATTGTTGGTATATATAAAAGCTACAGATTTATGAGTGTTCATTTTGTAACCTGAGGTGCTGCTGTATTCCTTGGTCACTTCTAAGAGTGTTGTAGTAGAATCCCTGGTGTTTTCCAGATATACAATCATATCATCTGCGAAGAGTGAAAGTTTGATCTTTTCTGACCCTATATGGATACCCTTGATCGCCTTTTCTTCCCTAATTGTGATGGCTAAAACTTCCATTACAATGTTAAAGAGCAGTGGAGGCAATGAGAAACCTTGCCTGGTTCCTGGTCTGAGTTGACATGATTTCAATTTAACTCCATTCAATAAGATGTTGGATGTAGGTTTGCTGTAAATGGCCTCTGTCAGTTTAAGAAATATCCCTTCTATACCAATTTTCTTAAGTGTTCTAATCATGAAAGGATGCTGGATATTTTCAAAAGCTTTTTCTGCATCAATAGAGAGAATCATATGTTCTTTGTTTCTTAATTTGTTTATGTGCTGAATTATATTGATAGATTTATGTATATTAAACCAGCCTTGAGACCCTGTGATAAAACCCACTTGATCTGTTTGTTAGGATCTTGTTGAAATTTTTTGCATCAATATTCATTAGTGATATTGGTCTATATTTCTTTTTTGTTGGCTCTTTTTCTGTTTTGGAGATCAAGGTAACGTTTGCTTCATAGAATGTGTTGGGTAGTTTTCCTTCTTTTTCCATATTTTGGAAAAGGTTGAGTAATATAGGTACTGGTTCCTCTTTAAACGTTTAGTAGAATTATGACATGAAGACTTCTGGTCACAGGCTTTTCTTTTTAGGGAGATTTTGTATGGTTGATTCTATTTCAGAACTTCATATAGGCCTGTTCAATATTTCCACTGGATTCTGGCTAAGTTTTGGAAAGTGGCATGCTTCCAAGTATTGGAGTATTTCCTTCACATTTTCATATTTCTGAGAATAAATTTTCTTGTAATATTAATTAAGGTTTTTTTTTTTTCAATTTCTGAGGAGTCTCTTTTTATTTCATGCTTGCCACTTCTGATGGATGAAATTAGAGATTTTACTCTTTTTTCCTGGTTAGGTTAGCCAAGGGTTTATTTATTTTATTGACCTTTTCAAAAAAACCACTTTTTGATTTATTAATCTGTTGTATAATTCTCTAATTTTGGTTATTTCTTTTCCTCTGCTTTCTTTTCCAGTTGCTTGAGATGTCCCATTAAGTTGTTAACATCCCCTCCTTCTGTTCTCATGAGGAAGGTGTTCAGTGCTATAAATTTTCCTCTTAGGATTGCCTTTGAAGTATGCCAGAGGTATTGATAATTCATGTCTTCATTACTGTTTTGTTCCAAAAATTTGGTAGTTTCCTTCTTAATATTGTCTATGACCCATCTATCCTTCAGCATAAGGTTATTTAGCTTCCATGTTTTTGTATGAGTATGTATATTACTATTGTTACTGAGTTCAATTTTTATTTCATGGTGGTCCGAGAGGATGTGAGGAATAATTTCTCTTCCTTTAAATGTACTATGGTGAGACTTGCGACCTAAGATGTGATCGATTTTGGATTTTGTTTCATGAGCTGATGAGAAGAATGTGTACTCAGTTTTGTTGGGATGAAATGTTCTGAAAATGTCTGTTAAATCCAAATGTTGAATGGTTCAGTTTAAAACTGAATTTTCTTTGCTAAGCTTCTTATTGGGGGATCTATACGACACTGCCAAAGGCCTGTTAAAATCTCTGACTATTATGAAGCTGGAGGAAATCAAGTTGCTCATGTCTGTTAGAGTCTCTCTTATAAATTGAGGTGAATTCTGATTGAGTACATAAATGTTAATTGAAATCTGATCACAATGAGTGTTACCCTTAACAAATATGAAGTGACCATCCTTATCTTTCCTTACTTTTGTTGGTTTAAAACCCATTGAGTCTGCTAATAGAATATCAACATCTGCTTTTTTCTGATTTCCATTTGCCTGAAATATAGATGACCATCCCTTCACCCTGAGCATATTTATCTTTTAAGGTAGATGATATTCTTGTATGCAGCAGATATCTGGCCCAAGGTTTTGTATGCAGTCAGACAAACTGTGCCTCTTTTGAGGATAATTTAAGCCATTTACATTAATGGAGAATATTGATAAGCCTGGTAGAATTTGGGGTATCGAGTTTTTCAAAAGTCTGGTGGACATTTTTAATGCTTTTGCCACTTTGGAAGTTGGAGTTTGATCAAAAGTTTCTGTGTGAGTTTACTTTTGTGGTCTAGGACTGGTCTGGTCATTATGGAGTATAGATATGAGAATATCCTGAAGAGCTGGTTTAGTTATGGCAAATTTTTTCAACATGTGAATGTCATTAATGTATTTAATTTCTCCATGATAAATGAAACTCAATTTAGCTAGATACAGGATTCTGGGTTCAAACTTATTTTGTTTTAGAATATTAAAAGTCAATGACCACCCTCTTCTTGCTTGAAAGGTTTCAGCAGAGAGATCTGCAGTTATTCTAATATTCTTCTACTTGTAGGTTATGGTTTTCTTATGTTTGGCTGCTTTCAGAATTTTCTCCTTCATATTAAATTTAGTGAAGCTAATTATGATGTGCCTGTGGGATGTCTTATTTAGGTTGAGTCATGCTAGGGTTCTGAAACTGTCTTCTATCTGAATTTCAGAATCTCATGGCATGTCTGGAAAGTTCTCTTCCATAATTTCATGAAGAAGAGCCTCTGTGCCTTGTGAAGCCACTTTGTCACCTTCAGAGATTCCTAGGAGGTGAATATTAGCTTTCTTAGAATTATCCCAGAGCTCTCTGAGAGAATGATCCATTTTTGCTGTCCATTTCTCTTCATCTTTGAGATTTTGGGAGCGTTCAAAAGCTTTGTCTTCAATGTCATAAATCCTTGTTTTTGCTTGCCCCATCTGTTACTGAGGGATTCTACTGTACTTTTCTGATCTTTGAGGGCTGCAAATTCTTGTCTCAATGTGTCAAAATCTTTGGTCATTTTGTCTTTGAATTCATTGAATTCTGGAGACAACTTTAAAAGTGCTCCTTGAATTTCTAATTCCAATTTTTCCTCTATTCTATTAATCTTGTTTGTGATCCAAATTCCGAATTTGATTTCTGACAACTCGGTCATCTGTTTATAAATGAGATCTTCAGTTGTGTCTGCCATATCTTTTCTTAGTGGGGGGGAGGGGGTTGATCTACCCTGGTAATTCATGTTACCAAAGCATTTTCACTGATTCCACCCCACGATTATTTTACACAATTTGACTACATGAGCAGATAAAAAGAAGTTGGGTTGGGGACTCCAGGAGTATCACTTACCAGCCCTGTGCCCAAAATATGGGACTGGTGTCTGTTCCTTTCCCCGTCTAGCATTGCCAAGGACCTGTATAGTGCTATGGCCTGAGAAACTGGGGACCTGTTTGGTGTGGTGGGGCTAAGTGGCTCTATCTTGTTTTCAGTTGGTCTCTGTCCTACCCTGGTGAATCAATTACTCTGGGTTGAAGTCTCAGCTGTGGAGAAATACCAGTAATTAAGTCACCCCGACCCCCACAGGCAACAATTGGAAAAGGAAAATCAAACCTTCCCACAATCACACACCCAGGGTACCACTTGGATAGTCCTCAGGTGATTAGTCAGTTCAAAGGTCCAAATCAATTGTCTCAGGCAGCAACTGTCTCAGGTGGGAGATTTCAAAAGGTCTTCGGCAACTAGATCTCAGGGTCTGCTGGCAGCTCAAGTATGACTCGCTTTGGTGCTCCATGGGGTCAGGAGGACCCACCCTGCAAATAAATTAGTCTGGGAAGGTTGATGCCTTCTTCCCCATCTTGTACCTCTGTCACATGCAGTCACTGATAACCCTGCAGGCCTGTGACCCAGTTCCCTCCAATGATCATATGCTCCAGAGATTTGCACCTGCCTGAGTCATGGGGAGATCTATGTCTCCTCAGCCAGGCCGTTGCTCTCTGCCACTATCCGGCAGGAGAAGGGGAGACCTGACAACCCCAGGTGCCTAATGGAGCCTGGGGTGGTTAACTCAGTTCCAGCCCCACCCCTGATTGATTTTGCTGACAGAACAGAACAACTTCACAGAATATGTTTCTATCCTGGCTATATTCTCCTATGGATCAGACGCTATTTGAGTTCACAGAAACTGCAACTCAGCCCTAGTCTGTGCCACTGTCTGGTCTCAGCTGCAATTTATTTTGGGGTGGGTGGGCTTAGAGCTTACACTCAGCTATCAGTTTCAGCCTCTGTCTGGCCACCTTTGCCTTAGCTATGATTCCCTGAGGACCAGGTGCATCTTACACTCAGTAAAGCAGTCCTCTTGGTCAGCCCTGCCCTGGGAGTCTGCTGTCTCTGCACATGTGTATTCTAGTCCCCATGCTTCACCCAGGCCTGTACTGCCTCAGACATAGCCTTTACTCATGGGGCCTGTGTTTCCATTCCAGATCTTTTCTGCCAGTTTCTGCCACCAGAGAAGATCCCTGGCCTCTTCTTGTTGCCCAGAGACACAGGGGATGTGACTCCAGAATATCCCCAGGGGTGTAAACCCTATTGTTCCCACAGAGGCTGCTGCTCTGTGTCTCAGGGCACCGCCATTCCTGTATGGTTCCCTCTCAGATGACTATCTTCTCCCTAATCCCGTGCTGCAGAATCAGCACTGACCAGCATCAGTCCATGCCCTATCCACACCTCTTGAGAAAATGCCCAAGAATTTGGACTCCATGGGGAACAGGCTTCCAGACCTCAGGTGAGAGTGGAGGGGAGTGCTGGGAGTTCAGAAATGCAGGTAGAGAATATAAACAATTTTAGACAGTTTTCTACCTGGCAGGAGAGTTCCATGTCACCCTAGGGGAAGAAGGTCCAGTTTTTAGAGGGTTTCTCCCATGGAATAAAATGGGAGGATATTTGAATTCTGCTTGCTTGTTTGTAGAAAGTGTGCTGTGAGCTGTTCTTATGAGGGACGGGACTCCTCTCCACTTGTCAATGGATTTTGTGCCTTTTGTTTGTATCCTTGGGGTAGCAGCTTGCCTCAGCAGGGTTGATGTGCGTTCTTCAACTTCCTGTCTTGGTTCAACTGTAATCCACTAGGTTACTTGCTAAACTTCTGTCCTTTCACTTTCCTTCTGGATGGGAGCCTCTGTGGAAAGCTGGCTCCAGTCAGCCATATTGCCTCCACCCCACTACCTTCCCTTTTTTACTGTTTTCCTCCTGCCCCACACAGTGTCTTCTGAATTTTGGATGCAACACCCCCATGTTCTGAATAACAGCCTATGTCTTGGCTGGCATCTTGTTTTGAAAACACTGTCATATACAGACTACCAGTGACAATTGTCAACTAAAATCCTATAGATTTACCAAAACAAGTTTGTGTAAGGAACTAAGGAAAACATCCATCTTCTCAACAACTGGTTTAGTTCTAGTCAAAGAAGAACACCTTATATCTTGCATACAGAATTTTTACAGTCTACCCAGATCACCTGAACCTAATGAACAAACACAGACTTTTTTTTCCACATTATTTAAATTATCCTTTTCTTTGAAAGCAAAGTTCAATCTGTCCTCTTGTACAAAGCTTTCAGTGAATATTTTATCTGACAACTATAAATCCTTCCTCTGAATTCCTGACTTTTATTTGGCACAAAACCTTAAATTATATTCTGCTCAAAAACAGGTCACATGGGCCATTATTGAGATAACTAAACCTTAATCTTCTGTATCTCTTCCTTAACTGTAGTCTACATATAAGGAGATCTGTTAATATGTTATTAATTATCAGGTAGACACATTCAAATTTATGAACTCTCCACCCCAGCTTTTAGTACTTGGAACCCTCTTGAGTCCCGAGCCACACTAGTGCCACGAATAAAGTGCTTTTCCTCCAACCCTCTGCCATTTCAGATAACGGCAAAAATATTTTTGGCTTATAAAATTAGGCTGATAATTTCTGCTCCTTCTTTTCTCTTTCAGTGATTACAGGAAAAATACAGACTAAGAAATGAAATGCTTTGAACTATGTGGAAAAATAATCCCATTAAAATCTTTCATATTATTAAATCTTTCAAACTCCAAACCTGAAAGGCTTAGTTATACTTTGAAACTTAAAATCCATCAAGTCCTTGGGAAGTGGGAGTTTAACAAGTAATATCCCCATCCATCTCATTCTTAGTAGCTGCTGAGGCTGTATGATAGGACAGGGATTGAGGAAGGACATGGGATGGTACCTGTGGATGGAGGTTCAAATCCCTCAAAGAGACTAGCCCTTGAAGTTTCACCAAGAACACAGGCAAGAGGGTGTACAGGAAGGGTGTTGGTGTGCTTTACCAAGAATTAAACTACTCATAATACCTGATCAATTTCCCCTCAGTTGATGGTGTTTTACCCTTTTATGAGACATCTTTAGAAAATGAGTAGTCCTGAAACAGTTTTCACTACCAGTTATATTTTTCGCCCTGTGTCTGTTCTAATGTGAGATCATAATACATATAAATTATCTAAACCTGATTGAAGAAGTTAAATGAAATCATAAATAGAAATGAAAAAATTTCTGGGGAAAGTGAAATAAAGTGCACGTTAATTTATCTATAAAATGGTCATTACTGCTGATCCAAACAATTCAAAGTAAATTTATTCATTTGAATTGGTGATTTGCACTGTACTATGATATTTACTTCCTCTCTCTCCCATAACTTCTTAGAGTTTTGAAGAGCCCTGAAGGTGCCATTTACAAAGAGAGAGATATAGAGAAAAGGATGTTATGCCCATTTTACCTTTTAGCACACATATAGAAAAAAGACAGAGTAAGGAAGAGTCACTCTGAAGGTTTACACATGACATGCAAAAAGACATAAAAGTTTGATGACAAAGTCATTTTGAGAAATTAACTTTCATTAATTTGTCTAACCTTGCTTTAAGAGGTGTGACTGTGCTGAGTCCACAGGCAGGGGCAGCCAAGCAGTGCCTTAACCAGTAGCTCTTTGGTAAATGCAGGTGGTTTGCTATGATGGCTTTTTCTCTCCTATATCAAATGGTGCTTCTCCTTTTCTTATCTTTTTTTAAATACAACATAGTTCTTCCATGTACGTGGAGATATTATCATTTCTCTATCTCCCTTACTAACAGCAAAATGGAGATAAAAAACAGTTCACCCATGAATTTCTACCCACTGAGCTTATATCATCAATTTAGGCATTATGCATTGGCATGAATACTTAAAGTAATTGTAGTTTTTATAATAAGATACACACACATAAATGCATATAGACATACATGTACATAGATATCCCCCAATTCTCACCTGTGTTTGATTAATTTGGAAGAGTGACTCACAGAGCTCACGGAAATACTTACATTTACTGGGTTACTATAAGATAATACATAAGATGCAGTTGAACATCTAGATGAAGAGATGCATAGGATAGGATGTGGAGGAAAGGGCAAAGAGCTTTCATGCTGTGTAAGCACACTACCCTCCAGGAACCTCCACATGTATATCAATCCAGAAGCTCCTAGGATCCAATCTTTGGGTTCATCAAGTATGAAAGATTATATTTCATTACATGTAGGCTTCATTACATTTGATAGATTAAATCATTGGTCATTGGTGATTGGCTAAACATTAAGCCCCTTTGGATGGGAATGTAAATTTCAACCCTCTAGTCACATGGTTTGTTCCTTTGGCCGCCTATTCTGAGGCTTTCCAGCAGCCCAACCACAAATCACAAATCATTAACCTCCAACACAGTCTTCCCACTCTGGAGATCTCAAAGTTTTAGAAACTATGTTCCAAGAATCAGGAGCAGAGACTGAATATATGTATTATCACAATATCCCAGGAATAAATATTGAAACATTAAAAGAGAAATGGCTTTTTATTAAATAACAAAGTGGTCTGGCAGGAATTGTTGCATCGTGATGCTGAAGAAGGGTCAGGTTGAGCCTTTCCTTATCCTACCAGCCTCTAGGGAAAGGAAGTTTTTATCCAACTGCAATCACGTCCTGTAGTTACCCTTTATATTATCATGATTATTCTATATCCCTCTTATTACAATTTCAGTTTATTAATATTTATTTTTTATTCAACAATATTTACTGAATGCCAACTCTATGCTCAGCACTACAAAAAACCTACATATAATATTGTTGCACAAAAGTGACCTAACCTTGTGGTGCTTACAGTTAAGTAGAGAAGAAAAAACATGATCAGTCATACAAATGATATCTAAGGTTGGTACTTCAAGAATGCATGATGAAACTGAAATGTTACATTTCATCAAGGCATACTGAGCTTTCCATGAGAAAATAGTAACAAAACTGAGAACTAATAGGAAGAACAAATGATACATATAGATTCCGGGGGAAGGTAAAGAGAAGTAGAAGGTATTCTAGGCAAGTAGGGTGCCAGATTTTGCAAATAAAATTATAGAATGCAGTTTTGCAAAGGTATAAACAAAAATGTTATTATTCTCTCTGCTAAATACAACTAAAAACCCTAGTCATTATAAACGAAACAAACATACGAAAACTCAGAAAGGCAGAAGAAAGTAGAATGGGTAGAGACCTCAGGACTCAAGGAACATGAGTGGTTGTTTTATCTTTATCTCATACACACCAGACTTAGAGCTAGAGAAGTTTCTAATCTGGAAATGCCAACATGCACACCCAAGAAAAGTGCCAATAAAATTCTTCTCTATCTAGTCAAAGAACCACAAAAGTGGGTTAATAGGAACACAGAAAATCTTCAGAAAATAACTGGTTCACTACAGCCAAATATAGAAAAGTCTGTGACTCCATTCCCACCCATAGCCAGAAAAAGCCGAATTGGGAGCCTAGAATTTCAACCTCCAATGAGGTTATAATGAGATGTCTTAATATTTGTGCCAAGGTGGTATCAGTGAGAGCCATATAAGGACCTGGGATAAACTCCTTCCCTCATTGTCCCATAGTATAAGTGTAGATAATGTGAGAAACTTGGACCTTCATCTGCACTCAGCAGTAACAAGGCACCTGGCCACACCACACTGGGGTAATGTAAGATAAAGCCTACACTGAGAGTCAGGACTTCCACCATCACCCAATTATACCAATATCTCCCCTCCACTGTGATGTCTGCAGTTTTCTGTGGAGACTACACAGAAAACAATTTGTTTCCCCACCCAGCAGTAATGAGGAGCATTCCTCATCCCTACTATCCATTTATTGTAGACAGCCATGAAGAGAAAATGGGAAACTCAGAATTTATAATCTATAGCTGACAGCAATTAAATGATAAATTGGTCAATCTTCTCTTTCTGCAACATTATTGTAGGAAATCAGCTAAAAAAATAAGATTTATAGTCTCATAATAAAATATGAGAATTTCTGAGTTTCATTTAAAAATCATTTTTCATTCTGAGAACTAGAAAGATATCAAACTCAGTACAATATATATGTGTGTATATATAATCAATAAACACAAACACCAAGAAGATAGAGAGGTTAGAGTTACCCAACAAGGATTTAAATGCAGAATATAAATGTCTGAACACAATAACTAAGAAATTGCCACGAAGGCTATGTTAACCAGTTTGATGAAAATATTTCAAATTTTATATAAAACCAGAACATTATACCCCATGATTGCATTAATGTACATGGCCATAATTTAATAAAAAAAGGAAAAGTAATAATTTGAAGCTAAAATTAAAATAAATAAAGAAAAATATTAAAAAAATTTACAGATACTGGTAAAATAGAAAACTTAGAAGACACAAAGAGAACTAAATGAAAAATTTGGGATTAAATACAATAGCAATTAAGTGGATGCCTTAACAGCAGAATGAAGGAGACGAGGTGGGGAAGAAATCAGTGAATTGGAAGATAAAGCAATATAAATTATCTAATCTAAACAAAAAATAATTCATACCAACACACATGAAAATTAAAGTTTTGAAAATGAGGGGTCAAAACAATTTCGAAGTATCCAGATAAAAATGATAACCTTACCTATGGAGTAAAAGCCATTAAAATGACAATATCGATCTCATCAGAAACCACAGGGACAAGAAAAGTTGTCAACTCAGAATCTTATATCCAGAAAATTATTCTTTAAGAATAAAGTTTTCATGGTATTCCAGATTAAGAAAATGTAATGGAATTGATTGCCAGTAGCCTAAAATATGTGTAAAAAAACATGTTCTCTAAAACAAATAAAGAACATCTAGGATGAAGAAAGACTTATGTTAAGAAAAAATATGGGTAAGTTCAGTAGGCTGTCTTTATCTTTATAAGTTTTCTAAAATATGTCTTATAGTTGAAGTAAAAATTTGTAATCCTGTCTGATGTATCTCTAAATATATATAAAGAAAATATTTAATTTTGTTGTGAATAGTGAAGCATAAAGAAACATAAGGAAAGGTAATGTTTTTATACTTCATCATACAAGACAATGATAAGTTATGTTTATAAAATGTAGTATCTAAAGAAAGTACTAAAACTGCAACATTAGAGGTATACTAAAAAAATGTTACAAACAAAATAGAATTTAGGCCAAGCATAGTGGCTGATACCTATTATCCTAGTACTTTGGGAGGTCAGGAGTTCAAGGGTTCAAGACCAGTCTGAGCAGCATAGAGAGATCCTGTCTCTACAAATAAAAAAAAAAAGAAAGAAAGAAAAAGAAAAACAAAGAAAGAAAAAAGGGAAAATTAACCAGGCATGTTGGCAAGCACCTGTAGTTCCAACTGCTTAAAAGTCTGAGGCAGGAGGATTTCTTCAGACCAGGAGTTGGAGGTTATGGTATGATATAAAGATGACATTTCACTCCAGCCCAGGCAACACAGCAAAATTCTGTTAAAAAAAAAAAAAAAAGAGAGAAGAAAAATTAAATTCAAAAAGTATTCAAGTAACTCCCAAAATAAAAAGTCAGTAAAATGAAATCAGAGAAGCAAGATACCAAGAAAATATTAGCCTTAACATATTAAAATTATATTGAAATAAAATGGAATGAATACAACAATTAAAAGTCAGAGATTTGCAGAGTAAATAAAAAGTATGGCCCAATTACACTCTGTCTACACAAAAATAATCTCAAATATAATTATACAGGCAAGTTGAAAGTAAAGTGACAAAGATATATCATGTGATATTTAGGATGTCTATTTTCTTTTCACAGTGTCTATTTTCTTTTCAGAAATAGATTTATTTGCAAACAAATTATCCAGACAGATTAATATTAAATAATAATAAAAAATCAATCCATGAGCAAAGTATAGCAATTTAAATCTGTATGCACCAAAAAAAAAAAAAGAAAAAAAGGAAAGCTACAAAATATGTTAAACAAAAACTGGTGTAATTGAAAGAAGAAATAGAAAAATCCATGATTACATTTGCAGAAATTCATCCATCTCTCAGTAATTGATAAAACAACTAGGCAGAAATTGAGTAAGGACATAGAACAACACAACAATATTATCAACCATAGAATCTATTTGATATTTGTAGAACACTCAACAACAGCATAATAAACATTCTTTTCAGGTGGCCTTGGAATGTGTATGAAGATAAACCATATTTTGAGTCATAAAACCCTAAAAAATATAAAAGAATTGAAATGTGGTTCTCTAATCACAAGGAATCAAAGTAGAAATCAATAAGAAAAAGACAACTGGAAGTTTTGAAACCATTGGAAACCAAATAATCCATTGGTCAAAGAAGAAATCTCATGGAAAAAATACATTGAAATGAATAAAAATGTAAATATACCAAGCAGTCCTAAGAAGAAAAATTATAACACTAAATACATATAAGAGGAAAGAAAAAAGCTCAAAATATACACGAAGCAAACAAAATACAGACATAACAAAGAATATAGTAGAAATAAATACAAGTGAAAACAGAAAATCATAGGAAAAATCAATGAAACAAATGCTTTGTTCTTTGGTGAAAAAAATCAATACAATTGACCTGTCTCTAGCAAGACTGACAACCAAAAGAGAAGGCATACATTACCAACATCAGGAGTGAAGTGGTATATTATTATAGACACTACAGAACTCAAAAAGATAATAAAGGAAAACTACAAATGACTCTCCACACATATACATTTGGCAACTTAAGTAAACAGGCTTCATGTCTGACAAATACACACTACCATTCCTTGCCTTCTTATATGAAATGGATAATTTGAATAGCCTCACACCTACTAAAGAAATTGAGCTCATAATTTCAAAACTCACCACAAAGAAATACCAAAACTTACATGGTGATGATGGAGAATTCTAACAAATGTTTAAGAATCAAACAGTATCAATTTTGTATTGTGTCTTCCAGGTAAAATTTCTTCTTTAACTTATTTTATAAGGCCAGCATTCTCCTAACACAAAAACCAGGAAAACAAACAAACAAAAAAAAAATCAGAGGAAAGGGAAACTGCAGACCAATATGCGAAAATTCTCAATAAAATTTGGCAAATTAAGTCATTAATGTATAAAGATAATTATCTACTATCACCAAGAGAAACTTACTCCATGTACACAAGACTGGTTCAATTTTAGAAGATCAATAAATGTAATCTACCACATAGAAAGGCTTAGAATAAAAAGTAATAATTATTATCAATCAATGCATAAATAACATTTGACAAAGCCCAACACAAATTCATAACAAAAACTCAAAGAAAAGTGAGAATGAAGGGAAATTTCTACAACTTCATAAAGAGCATCTACAAAATATCTAAAGTTGACATTATATTTAAAGTAAGAATGCTTCCCCCTTAAGAAAAAGAAAAAAAGGCAGGGATGTCAACTCTTAGCGCTCTTACCCCATATAATTCTAGAAGTTTTAGACAGTGGAGTAAGACAAACAAATACATATATAAATGCATAAACAACAGGACAGAAACAAATTAAAACTGTTCATATTTTTCCAGGGACGTGATTATTTACATAGAAATGCCAAGGGTTCTATACTATAAGAAAAATAACAAAAATGAAAAGAATCTTACAACTATTAAATGAGTTCAACAATGCCACAGGATATAAGGTAAACATAGCAAAATCAATTGTATTTCTATAAATGCAATAAACATGTGGATATTAGAAATAAACATTGAATGTCATTTATGATTGTTCAAAAAAATAAAACACTTAAGTAGCTTTAATACTAACAACATTTGCAAAGCAGCTGTATGCTGAAACTGTACAATGTTGGAACAAATCTAAGATCTAGATAAAGTTAGACATACACGGTTCCTGAACAGAAAAACTAAATATGGAAAAGATTCCATCTCTTCTCAAATTGATACATAGGCTTTACAAAATTTCTATCAAAATCCCAGGAAGATTCTTTGCAGATATCAATAAGATTAACATAACATTTTTATGAAAAAGCAAAGGAACTAAAATAGCTAAAACAATTTTAAAAAATCAGAATAAATTGGAGGGAGCAATCTGTTTATCAAATTTCAAGATTTATCACATAGCTACGGTATAGTATTGATTCAGGGATAATTACATAGATCAATGGAATGGACTAGAGAACTCAGAAATAGATCCACATATATATGCCCAACTAACATATATGTCAAAATATGTGGAATACACATACATATACTCTATAAATATGATAGCAATACAATTTAATGAAGGAAAATAATCTTTTGAATAAGCAGTGATGAAGTAATTGGGCACACACAGAGAAAAAAGAGGTAAACTGTAATGTAAATCTTATGCATCATACAAAAATTAACTAAAAATGAATCACGGAGTTAAATGTAAAAATAAGAGAAAACCTTTAGGATCTAGAATGAGAAAAAGCATTCTTAGATTTGACACCAAAAGCAAGATCCATAAAAGGAAAAATTAATTGAATGGATGTCATTAAAATGAAAACCTTTTGCTCTCTGAAATATCCTGTGAAGAACATAAAAAAGACATGATGTAGAGAGAAAGAAAATATTTAAAGGCCAAGTATTTGACAAAGGTCTATTATCTAGAACTCACAAAGAACTCTAAAAACCTAACAAAAATAATTTAATCAGAAAATAAACAAATGACACCAAGAGACATTTCACTTGGTGGAAGAGAATATGGTAATGACAAGGAAGTTCAACATGATTAGCTTTTAGAGAAATGCAAATTAAAATTACTGTGAAATATCACTCCATATCTATCTGAATGGCAAAAATAAAAAACAGTGTCACTAAATGTGGAAAGCATGCAGAGATGATGGGTCTCTCACACATACCTAGTGGAAATGTAAAAAAGTTTGGCAGCTTAAAATATAAACAAACAACTACCATAACACTCAGCATATGGAATTGTCTTCCTAGACATTTGTTCCAGAGAAACGCAATCAGGCAGTCCTCAAGTTACAAACATCCGACTAAGACAGAGACTCACTTATGAACAGAGGCTATTACATGTACCTGCTCTAACTTACATATAAATTCATTTTAAGAACAAACCTACCAAACCTATCTCACTCATAACCCAGGGAGTGCCTGTACTTATATTCACACAAAAATACCTACTGAAAGACTCTTGTAGGAACTTTATTTTTACTGGCCTTACACAGAACATAACCCAGGGGTCCTTTGGAGATGAATGATTAAACAACCTGTGATACATCTATATTATAAAATACTACTCTAAAATAAAAAAAGAATGAGTTATTCATACACACGACAATCTATAACAATATCCAAAGGATTATGCTGTGTACAAAAACAAAATATAACAAAACAAACAATTATAAAAGATTACATGCTATACAATTCCATTTATATAACATTTTTGAAATGACAAAATTACAGAACTGGAGAACAGACGATTAGTTGCCAGGCATTAGAAGTGAGTTGTGGGAGGAAAATAAGTGTAGCTATAGAAGGGCAACTTGAGGGATCCTCCGGGTGATGGAAAGGTGCTGCATCTTCACTGTGCTGTCAGTATTCTCCCTGTGATTTTGTGCTATCGTCCTGCAGGTAATATGGAAGGAAACTGAGTAAAAGGCACACGGGCTCTAGTTATGTCCTTTCTTATATTTTATGTTTCTAAAATGATCTCAAAATTTAAGAAAAAATGTTTAATTGAAAATACAGGATGATCAATTGAATTTATTTTTTATTTTTTTATTATTAAATCATAGCTGTGTACATTAAGTGCAGTCAAGGAGTACAATGTGCTGGTTTCATATACAATCTGAAATATTTTAATCAAACTGTTTAACATATCCTTCATGGCATTTTCTTAGTTATTGTATGAATTCTGCATTTAGTAAGTTGAATTTAAATATTGAGACCTCACCTAATGTGCATAATGCAATGAAACATTTCAAAACTACTAAGAATAGAGTATAAATGTTTTACCACAATAAATAAGTGGGGAGATGGTTATGTTAATCAAGTAGATGTAAGCATTACACATTGTATATCAAATCAGCACATTGTACCTCATAAAACCATTAATTCACACAGTTGTGATTTAATAAAGGAAAATAAATAAATATTGCATGAGACTTACTTAAACTTAAAAGAATAATCCATTGTTTATCTTAAATTCTAATGTATCATTAAGACAGATGAAAATTCTTCTGCAATGTTGCTATTGAAAAGACACCATGGTGTATTGAAAAGTGGTAACGTGGGCAGGTTCAAGGCACAGATAACAAAACAGTATGTGTTTAGTTGATCTGTTAACTGACGAGCTCCACTTAGAGCCTGGAGTGAGGCAGAGGCAGAATACCTAATCAATGCCCTTTCTGGGGGATTTTGAAATGAAAAAATTACAGAACTGGAGAATAGAACACATCAACACACCAAAGACAGAATACACATGTATGTAATGCAGAAACATTATCTGATGTACAGACTGCTTGGTGTTCCTTTTCTCTCTCTCCCCCCACCCCCGCCTTTTTTCCTGCTCTTACTCCGCTCTTTGTTAAATCTCTAGCACTCTTCAGCATGCTCACAGAACTCAGAAATGAAGCAAAAGCTGGGAGTTTAAAAAATAATAATTTCTATTTTATTCTGGCTTTTACATTATGAATTATTTATTCATGCTACAATATTCCAGGAGTTCTCTCTTCCTTCAATTGTTCATAAATGCCCCTCTCAGAGGTTTGGCTCAACCCAAGCATTCTGGAAAATGAGTGGTCTGAACTCACTCTCTCTGGTTTGTTTGCTCAAAGTTCTCCTCCTGCTCACAAATCTATCCCCTCTTGTCTCGGTATTCTAGAGAGGATATACTAGAAGTTTGCTGGCCCCATGAAATCCCTACAGAAACTGAGGATTATTTGGGATTTTACTCTGAGAAACAGAGCAGGCTTTGCTGAGTGGAAGAACTGTAAGGCACGAACTGAAACGGAGAGGCACCTTCAGCTGCTGTTTGTGTTGAAGGTGGCTGGAGTATTCCTACTCTGCCAGCGGAATGAGGCACAGAATGTCATGTAGTCATTATCAAGAATGAGACCTTGGCTTATCGGTCATCTCTGACACTCCAGGGTCTGTTCTGGGTATTGTGTGCAGTGGGTATCTCTCTTATCAATTCATCTGGGCCTTTCTTTTGTAGAAGCAACTTTCTTTTCTTTGAGTTATTGCTTTGCCTAGAATTTTCATAATAAACATGAATCAAAATAAACAATCTTCAAGGAACATAGAGCGACAATGCATTGTACCTTCTCATCTTCGAGTCACAGAAATAATATAGAGTAAGTGATAACACAGATTGTGCTGTAGCAGGGGGCTTTCCATTGTTACAGAACTGTACAAAGGAGCCCCACAGAAGTCATGAAAGAAGGAGGCAGTGAAAGCTGTAAATACTTATCAGCACCATGGCTATTCTGATACTTATACAGAGGGATGATCAGAAGCCTCTGCCTTGTTGCAGGGGCTGACAGACAAACAGAGAAAGAGAATAGAAATACTTTCATGGGCGGCGCCTGTGGCTCAAAGGAGTAGGGCGCCGGCCCCATATACCAAAGGTGGTGGGTTCAAACCCAGCCCTGGCCAAAAAAAAAAAAAAAGGAAATAATGAAAAGAAATATTTTCATCCCATTACTTTTCCAAATGGCTGCGGGGAGTGAATCTTCTATCCTCATCACCTCTCCATATCAGCCTTATAGGGTATATATTGAACAGAATTGAAAGGGCTTTACTTGGGAATAGTAATTATTTATCCATCTAAAAACTCTACATTTATTTGTTATCTAGAGCAGGAAGAAGATAGTGATGGTGAAGAACTTGGTGGAGAAAAAATCATGAGTACATTTCTAAAGCTTGGTCAAAAGAACCACTGCATCACCAAAAAAGATAAGGCCAGTGAATCAGAGTGGGATTGCAACATGGATTAGGCACTTAGTAAATATTTGCTGAGTGAATGATCCAGAAGAAAAAGTAGAAATCTCTGGAGATCATCTGTGATCCTGACAGCGCCGGGCTTACGTCCAATGACAGCTGTCTTCAGCTGAAGGTGCTGTTTGACAACACTGCCTTCCTACAGATATTTGTATCCCTTTGCCTCTGTTCAGTACTCTGAGAACTCATTGTTTTGTATCTGGGTGATCTAATAATTTCTTAAATATTTCCATGACTCAATTCCTTCCTCTATTAAACTATCCACTCTGAAGTTGACCTTCACAAAACTCAGTACTTACTTCTATACAATTTGCCATAAACTTCAATGACTCCTTATTGCCCACAGGATATAGTTCAACATCTTTAGAATAGTTTTTATGTGCCTTGTAAACATTAAGTCCAAACTACTCTTCAATATTAACCTTGCAATGCATCTGCACGTTGCTTCTAACTCAACTTTACTAGTCTGCTCATTTTGCTCAAGTTTGCTTTACCTATCTTTATTTAAAATCCTAAACTTGCTTTAAATTTCCATTTCTAACTCTTTTTCATTATCTTTTCACTCTCTTCCAAGCCCAGCACTTAGTGGCACTTTCCCTTAGAACTTCTGTAGTATTTATAGTTACATTGATGGTGTGGCATATTTCACACCTTAACTTCAACTATCACATATATTTCAAATTCTGAATTATGCTGCCCTAAGTAGCTTGTATGCCCCTGTCATGGGAACTGTGTTTCATAACTCTTTTTAAAATACTTGCATAGTATAATCTTGTTAATTTAATACAGTCTTAAGAAAATATTTTATTTTTTTCTCTCTCTCTCTAAGTTCTTCTTAGGATTCACTAAGGCATAATTTCTCTTCCAGAAACACAATTGCAAATGCATGGCCCACTGGCAGCAGAGCAATGATTGTATTTTTAGATGTGCTGACAGGTGGTCAGCTCTCCAGATCTGCCACATCTGTTACCAAATGATAGTCAAGGATCCCACTTCCTGTACTTGCCTATGCTTTAGGCACATGGGAGAATTACCAGCTCACAGATGCCTAAGACTGCATGTGCCAAATCATATCTGAAGTGGTGCAGTGAGCAATGGGATCAGCAGGGGGAATTTGCTCCCAACTGAAAACTTGATAGCAAAGAAATCCTTCATGCTGTGCATGCGATGCAGACCAGCGAAACCTCAGTCGAGGTATTTATTTTCCCCTTGGAAGCCACTGTGGTTAGATTGAATAATGTAGGAGCATTTCGGTGGTCTCTGCACTGATGGGAAAGTATGCTACTGTCTGTACTCTGTAATAGAAAATAAGAAGTATGGAGGAAATAAATGTCTAAAAGAACTAGATTTTTTTGCCTTGTTGGTTACTATGGTTTTAGACCTTGCATTATGAAATTTTTATTATGGTGCTAATGTATTCAACAGGCCAACATATGCTCAAGACATTGTGTATGTAAAGCTATATGCTAAACACTAGGGATGAGGAGGGAATTAAATATAAAAGGAGGGGAGTTTGATGGGGAAAAAAAACCCCTGTTAATAAAAATACTGAAGTGTGAGACACATTTTACAGAGAATTATACTGAGAGTCTAGAGACTTATGTTTCAGAATCAAGAGTCCAATTCAAACTCTGATTTGAACTTGCTGGTGGGTCTTAGGAAAACCCTGGGTCTTCCCTGAGCCTCAGTTTTCTCTGTCTTAAAGTAAACATGCTATTAATCTCCTAGGCAGATACACCAGATTGATATACATTATTTGATAAGAGAATTTTTTTGTAAACTTTGGCTTGTGGTATTATATTATAAAATACAATATAAAAATAAGATGACATATTCACTGCCATCATAATATACGTGGGCCTAAGATAGAGATGATCAAAGTTGAAATGTATTAGTAAGGGAAGGCATTTTCAAAGCAACAATATTTAGGTACAATTTCTGTAAATGCATGTTAAGCTGCAATGGACATCACAGAACTGATGTGAGAAGATATAGTTTGCTGAGGTTACAGAAGTTTTGTTGATGAACTTTAGGTATCAGGAAGATCCATAGATATCTTTACTTGGGGTCAGTTTAGTGCTAGGTGCTAAGGATATGCTATCAACAAACGAGGCATCATTCAGGTCTCAGAGAATTTACAAAACAGAGGAAATCAATACACGAAATGAGAAAGTTGATTTAAGGTTGACCAGAGGGATGAAAATGCAAGGGTGTATGTGCCCATTTTAGCTTCTCACTTCTTCATATCTGTATTCAGATATCCCTACTTCCCTTTTAATGTCACTTAGCATTTGCTTGATTGCAATTATATTTTTCTTCAGTCTTCTTTCTCACTTTATTACTATAGGTCTCTGCACCAAATATTATCCAATTATTCTGATTAATAAAGGAACACTGTAAGAATACTTCTTCAGAACCGAATATCTGAAGCACAGTTTTGAGTTTTATAAAGCATGCTCACAAAAATTACTGCCAGGCTTTGGATCATGTCAGAGAATAAACTCTAGTATGATAGACAAGACAAGGAAATATCAAGAGTTGAAATAAATTTCCCCTGAAGTTAAGCAGATGCTTTCAAAATAAAATGTTTTACAGGCAGCAGGTGTAAGGTCTTTTAGCATGCAAAGACATATCAAAAGAGGTCAGAGGGGAAACATGGTCAATCTGAATGATACCTCTCTTGTATCTATAACTCTCTCAGGCAAGGCAGGGCCCAAGACCTAAAAGGGATCAAGGTTTCAGGTAAGTTATTTGGACCCCGGCCAGAGCACAAGATAGAGTGGACTATTTGCCATTTGTCTTATCTTAAGCCGTGTTCTCTCTCTGCCACATCTTTGTTCACCTCCCATTTCTGCCTTGTTTGTCTCCATCCATTGTCCAAGAAGAATCTCAGAGCATCTGCCAGACTCACTCATATTAGTAATGAGTACATGGGACTTCTTTTTCCATGCTTGAGATACTTTACTAATGTATTTCAACCTATCCAGGTGAACATAAAAGATATAAAGTCTCCATCTTTTCTTATGGCTGAATAGTACTCCATGATGTACATACATCACAGTTTGTTAATCCATTCATGGATTGATGGGCATTTGCGTTGCTTCCATGACTTGGATTTTTTTTGTGGTCAATTATCCTTTCTCAAACATCTAAAGACACAATATACTTGGATTTTCTTTGTACAAGTTCCCATTGTCACTCCTCGTAACCCTATTTGATAAGATGTCACAGAACCCCCAACCATTTCTTTCATTCATATGACTTCACATTGTCCATAGGAAGTGCCTTACAACATTTCTCTTAACGACCTTAGGAGTTTCAAACCAAATCCTTTTTATGACTCATCAGCCAGATCACATCAACCTTTATATGACTTTTGCCATGCTAAATAGGTGTATGTTCTCCTCACCCTGCATAGACTCTGGACTCCCTGCCAGTCTGCCATCCCTGATTGGACACCTCTCTCAGTTTTCATTTCAATGTCTTCGTAAATACTCTCATTCTTAATTCTTATATGTACAGGCTGGAATTGAAGACTCAGTACTTCTCTTTCCAGAAAAATCTCTTTATTCTTCTCTTCTTATTCCTCATTAATTTCCTCTTATCTTTCTCCATTCTGTACATTCCCTTTCAGAATAATTTCATCTTAAACAAGTAAGTGGGGCAACCAAGGTGGGCATTTGTTGGAGGAAGGGCCAGTATAGGAGCTTCAGACTTTTAAAGGAGGGAAAACAGTGCCAGGCATTTCGGGTAGGGTGAAATAGGGATATTCATCAGGGAAGGCATCTCATCATGAGGTTCCGCACCTCAAATTGAGTGATAAATTCACACAGAATAAAGCCCTGCTACTTAGAGCTGAAGCCTGGCAGAGTGAGGAAGCTATCCATCTGGGAGTGGCAGGATGGCATGGAGTGTCCGAGTCCACAGGGAATAAGAAGGTTATCTCTGCAGGTCTAATAAAGTTAGAATCTGAGTGAATGAGGGAGGCCTGTACATGGTGGTGAATAGGGAGATGGTGATGGGAAATTTGGTCATATAAAATGAAAATAAATATAATAAGGCTAAGGGGAATTAAGTTTCTTATTGTTGGAGAAGTAGAGTTGTAGAAATAGAAAAAAATTGCGTGAACCCTAGTTATAAAACTTGATGGTATCAGTGAAAATTAATGGTCACCTATCTATGTATCTATTACATATTAGATAAAGATACATACATATATATGTAATTTTATATGTGTGTATATAATATTTATATATAGTGGTTTACTTATATGTAAACTTTACTTATACATGTATGCACATATAAACATATACATCTGTCTGTGTATATATGTGTGTTTATATTATGTATGTGTTTCATATTTTCCAGAGGGTCTGGAAAACATGAAAATTCAATAGTATGGAGAACATCCAAAGTCAATATCTTATCTTCTAACTACTATTCTCTAACTAAAAATCCAAGGCTTTTTGTAGAAATGGCTAATTCCAGGGTCACGACAGGCAAAGTATAGACAGAAGCTGATATGCCTTGTGACAGAAAATAAAAGTGCACTCAGAAAATAATAAAATTATGTCAAAAACATACAGGAGCAAACTTGAATGAGGTTGTGTGGAAAATATGAGATAATTGGAACATCAGAATAAATAATAGTAAGGTTATAAATAAATTAGTTAAATTAGATAAATAAATTGGGTAACCATGAGTTTATAGTAATATTAATAAATTAATCGATGGAATGTTTACTGGGTAATGTAATAGTAACAGAACTTCAAATAACTTCCTCTTAAAATATTTATAAATTACAAAGAGAAAATAACACCTTCATAGTTGAAAACCTGGTCAAACACTTTAAGTGGTCAAAGTGAATATCATGATTAATAAGATAATATTTTTTTTTAATTTTTTTATTAAATCATAACTGTATACAATGATATGATTATGGGGCATCATACACTCACTTCATAAACCATTTGACACATTTTTATCACAGTGGTTAACATAGCCTTTCCGGCGTTATCTCAGTTACTGTGCCAAAACATTTACATTCTACATTTACCAAGTTTCGCAAATACCCCTGCATATGCACCACAGGTGTGATCCCACCGATTCCCCTCCCTCTACCCCCCCCCTTTCCCACTTCCCCCTATTGTTAAGTTGTAGCTGGGTTATAGCTTTCATGTGAGAGTCCCAAATTAGTTTCATAGTAGGGCTGTGTACATTGGGTATTTTTTCTTCCATTCTTGGGATACTTTACTAAGAAGAATATGTTCCAGCTCCATCCATGTAAACATGAAAGAGGTAAAGTCTCCATCTTCCTTTAAGGCTGCATAGTATTCCATGGTATACATATACCACAATTTATTAATCCATTCGTGGATCGATGGGCACTTGGGCTTTTTCCATGACTTAGCTATTATGAATTGGGCTGCAATAAACATTCTGGTACAAATATCATTGTTATGTTGTGATTTTTGGTCTTCTGGGTATATGCCCAGCAGAGGAATTACAGGATTGAATGGCAGATCTATTTTTAGATCTCTGAGTGTTCTCCATATATCTTTCCAAAAAGAATGTATTAATTTGCATTCCCACCAGCAGTGCAGAAGTGTTCCCTTTTCTCCACATCCACGCCAACATCTCTGGTCTTGAGATTTTGTGATATAGGCTAGTCTCATTGGAGTTAGATGATATCTCAAAGTAGTTTTGATTTGCATTTCTCTGATGATTAAAGATGATGAGCATTTTTTCATATGTCTGAAGGCCGTGCGCCTGTCTTCTTCAGAGAAGTTTCTCTTCAAATCCCTTGCCCAGCCTGCGATGGGATCCCTTGTTTTTTTTCTTGCTGATGCGTTTGAGTTCTCTGTGGATTCTGGTTATTAAACCTTTGTCAGAGATATACCCTGCAAATATCTTCTCCCATTCTGAGGGCTGTCTGCTTGCTCTGCTTACTGTGTTCTTAGCCGTGCAGAAGCTTTTTAGTTTGATCAAGTCCCAGTAGTGTATTTTTGAAGCTGCTTCAATTGCCCGGGGGGTTCTCCTCATGAAATACTCACCCAGACCAATTTCTTCAAGGGTTTTCCCTGCATTCTCCTCTAGTATTTTTATAGTTTCATGTCTTAAGTTTAAATCTTTAATCCAATGAGAGTCTATCTTAGTTAATGGTGAAAGGTGTGGGTCCAATTTCAGTCTTCTGCAGGTTGCCAGCCAGTTCACCCAGCACCATTTGTTAAATAGGGAATCTTTTCCCCACTGAATGTTTTTAATTGGCTTGTCAAAAATCAAATAGCGGTAAGTAGCTGGATTCATCTCTTGGTTCTCTATTCTATTCCAGATATCTACTTCTCTGTTTTTGTGCCAATACCATGCTGTTTTGATCACTATCGATTTGTAGTAAAGTCTGAGGTGTGGTAGTGTGATTCCTCCTGTTTTGTTTTTATTTCTGAGTAATGTCTTGGCTATTCGAGGTTTTTTCTGATTCCATATAAAAAGAAGTAATGTTTTTTCAAGATCTTTAAAATATGACAGTGGAGCTTTAATAGGGAGTGCGTTGAAATTATATATTGCTTTGGGTAGTATGGACATTTTGATAATGTTGATTCTTCCCAACCATGAGCATGGTATGTTTTTCCATTTGTTAACATTTTCAGCTATTTCTTTTCTTAGAGTTTCATAGTTCTCTTTATAGAGATCTTTCACGTCTTTTGTTAGGTAAATTCCCAAATATTTCATCTTCTTTGGCACTATTGTGAATGGGATAGAGTCCTTAACTGCTTTTTCAATTTGACTGTTGTTGGTGTATATAAAGGCTACCGATTTATGAATGTTGATTTTGTAACCTGAGACGCTGCTGTATTCCTTGATCACTTCTAGGAGTTTTGTAGTAGAGTCCCTAGTGTTTTCCAGATACACAATCATATCATCTGCGAAGAGCGAGAGTTTGATCTCTTCTGACCCTATATGGATACCCTTGATCGCCTTTTCTTCCCTAATTGCAGTGGCTAAAACTTCCATTACAATGTTGAAAAGCAATGGAGACAATGGGCAGCCTTGTCTGGTTCCTGATCTGAGTGGATATGATTCCAATTTAACTCCATTCAATATGATATTGGCTGTGGGTTTGCTGTAGATAGCCTCTATCAGTTTAAGAAAAGTCCCTTCTAGACCAATTTTCTTGAGTGTTCTGATCATGAAGGGATGCTGGATATTATCAAAAGCTTTTTCTGCATCAATTGAGAGAATCATATGGTCTTTGTTTTTTAATTTGTTTATGTGCTGAATTACATTTATAGATTTACGTATATTGAACCAGCCTTGAGACCCTGTGATAAAACCAACTTGGTCATGATGTATAATTTGTTTGATGTGTTGTTGGATTCTGTTTGTTAGGATCTTGTTGAATATTTTTGCATCTATATTCATTAGTGATATTGGTCTATAATTTTCTTTTCTTGTTGGGTCTTTTCCTGGTTTGGGGATCAGGGTGATATTTGCTTCATAGAACGTGTTGGGTAGTCTTCCTTCTTTTTCTACCTTTTGGAACAGGTTGAGTAACATAGGTACTAATTCCTCTTTAAAGGTTTGGTAGAATTCTGACGTGAAACCATCTGGTCCCAGGCTTTTCTTTTTAGGGAGGTTTTGTATAGTTGATGCTATTTCTGAACTTGATATGGGTCTGTTCAACATTTCCACTTGATTCTGGTTAAGTCTTGGAAGGTGGCGTGCTTCCAAGTATCGGTCTATTTCCTTCAGATTTTCATATTTCTGAGAATAAAGTTTCTTGTAATATTCATTAAGGATTTTTTGGATTTCTGATGAGTCTGTGGTTATTTCGTCTTTGTTGTTTCTGATTGATGATATTAGAGATTTTACTCTTTTTTTCCTGATTAGGTTGGCCAGAGGTTTATCTATTTTATTGACCTTTTCAAAAAACCAGCTTTTTGATTGATTGATCTGTTGTATTATTCTTTTGTTTTCAATTTCATTTAATTCTGCTCTAATTTTGGTTATTTCTTTTCTTCTACTGGGTTTGGGGTTGGAATGTTCTTCCTTTTCCAGTTGCGTGAGATGTCCCATTAAGTTGTTAACTTCCTCTCTTTCCGTTCTCTTGAGGAAGGCTTGCAGTGCTATAAATTTCCCTCTTAGAACTGCCTTTGCAGTGTCCCAGAGGTTCTGATAGCTTGTGTCTTCATTGTCATTTTGTTCCAAAAAATTGGTGATTTCTTTCTTAATCTCATCTCTGACCCAGCTATCATTCAGCATAAGGTTATTTAACTTCCATGTTTTTGTATGAGTATGCAGATTCCTGTTGTTACTCAATTCAAGTTTTATTCCATGATGGTCCGAGAAGATGCATGGAATAATTTCTATTCCTTTAAATGTACTGAGGTTAGACTTGTGACCTAAAATGTGATCAATTTTGGAGTAAGTTCCGTGGGCTGATGAGAAGTATGTGTATTCAGTTTTGTTGGGATGAAATGTTCTGTAGATGTCTGCTAAATCTAAATATTGGATGGTTAGGTTTAAATCTAAGATTTCTTTGCTCAGCTTCTTTCTGGAGGATCGACCCAACACTGCCAAGGGAGTGTTGAAATCTCCAACGATTATGGAGCTGGAGGAAATCAAGTTACTCATGTCTGTTAGAGTTTCTCTTATAAATTGAGGTGCATTCTGGTTGGGTGCATAGATATTAATAATTGAGATCTCGTCATATTGAGTATTACCCTTAACAAATATGAAGTGACCATTCTTGTCCTTCCTTACTTTTGATGGTTTAAAGCCTACTGTATCTGCAAATAAAATTGCAACACCTGCTTTTTTCTGATTACCATTTGCCTGAAATATGGATGACCATCCTTTCACCCTGAGTCTGTATTTGTCTTTTGAGTTGAGATGTGACTCTTGTATGCAACAAATATCTGGATTGAGTTTTTGTATCCAGTCAGCTAACCTATGCCTCTTTAGAGGACAGTTTAAGCCATTCACATTGATGGAGAGTATTGATAAGTCTGGTGGAATTTTGGGTATCGAGTTTTTCAAAAGTCCAGTGGACATTTTTAATCCTTTCGCCAGTGTGGAAGTTGGAGTTTGATCCGAAGTTTCTGAGTGAGTTTACTTTTGTGGTATAGGATTGGGTTGGTCATTGTGGAGGATAGGTCTGAGAACATCCTGAAGAGCTGGTTTACTTATGGCAAATTTTTTCAACATATGAATGTCATTGAAGTATTTAATTTCTCCATCATAGATGAAACTCAGTTTAGCTGGATACAAGATTCTGTGTTGAAAGTTTTTTTGCTTTAGGAGATTAAAAGTTGATGACCAGCCTCTTCTTGCTTGAAAAGTCTCAGGAGAGAGATCTGCAGTTATTCTAATATTCTTACCTTTGTACGTTATAGTTTTCTTTCACCGGACTGCTTTGAGAATCTTCTCTTTCATGTAAACTTTAGTGAAGCTAATTATGATATGTCTGGGAGATGGCTTATTGGGGTTGAATCGTGCTGGGGTTCTGAAGCTGTCTGCTATCTGAATTTCAGATTCTCTAGGCATGTCTGGAAAATTTTCTTTCATAATTTCATGTAGAAGGGCCTCTGTGTCCTTGGCAGCCACTTCATCATTCTCCGAAATTCCTATAAACCTTATGTTGTTTTTTTTCGAATTATCTGAGAGCTCTCTGAGTGAGTGATCCGTTTTTGCTCTCCATTTCTCTTCCTCTTTGAGAGATTGGGAGCATTCGAAGACTTTATCTTCAATGTCAGAAATCCTTTCTTCTGCTTGCTCCATTCTGTTACTGAGGGATTCTACTGTATTTTTCATATCTTTGAGGGCTGTAAGTTCTTGTTTCAGTGTGTCTAAGTCTTTGGTGGTTTTGTCTTTAAATTCGTTAAATTCTTGAGACAATTTTTGAATTTCTCCTCGAATTCCTAATTCCATTTTATTAATCTTGTCTGCAAACCAAATTCTGAATTCGAGTTCTGACATCTCAGCCAGTTGTTTATGAATGGGATCTTCAATCACATCTGCCGTATCTTTTCTTGGGGGGGTTGATCTATTCTGGTTATTCATGTTACCAGAGTTTTTCCGCTGATTCCGCCCCATGGTTTACTCCCTTTGGTTTTTCCCCTGGGGTTTTATCGAGGGCCCGTACAGTGTTCTGGCCTGAGAAACTTGGGCCCTGTCTGGTGTGGTGGAGCAAAGTGGTTCTGTCTTGTTTTCAGCTGGTTTCTGTTCGATCCTATTGCAACTTCTACTCTGGCTTGAAGTCTCATCTATGTGGAAAAATCAGCAATTAAGTCACCCCGCCTGCCCACCTCTGGCCCCAGTTGGAAAAGGAGAATCAAACCTTCCTACAATCGCACACCCAGGGCACCGCCTGAAGAGTCCTCAGTCTATTAGCCCAGTTCAAAAGGTCCGAATCAACTGTCTCAATCAGCACTTGTCTCGGGTGGAAGGGTTCAAGATGTCTCTGGGAACTGGATCACAGGGGCCTGGTGACTCCTCTGACACAGCTCACCCCAGTGCAGCGTGGAGTCAGGAGGAGCCACCCAGAAACAGAGCAGTCTGGGAAGGTTGACGTCTCCTTCCCCACTTTGCCCCTCCGTCGGACCCAGTCACTGGTATCTCTGCAGATGGCTAACCCAGTTGCCTGCAGTGAACAGACACTCCAGGGGTTTGCACCTGCCTGAATCGCAAGGAAGTCTGCCAGGCCCCCGCAGACTGCCGCTATCTAGCAGGAGGAGATGGGGCCTGACATCTTTGAGTGTTTGATGCAGGTGATGGGAAGGAGGTGTTCACTCAGGCTTAGCCCCGTCCCTGATGCATGCTGTTAACAGAACAGAACAGACAACTTTGTGAGGTTCTGTCTCTGTTCCTGTCGTCGCCTACAGGAGACGGGCTGTTTTGAGTTCAAACGTCTTTGCTGCTGGAGAATTGTGTCTGAACACCTCTCTGGGTCGGCCCCGCCCTGGAGGCTTCCGGGTTTGTGAGCCGTGTCACCGGTGTCCTCCTCTGGTTGCCCAGGGAGACAGGGGGTGTGGCCTCAGAATATCCAGAAGTGAGCGTTCTGCCGTTAAAGAAAAAACGGCTGTTGATCTACCTCCAGGGAACTGCTGCTCTGGTGTGGGCACTCAGGCAACCCTTTTCTCCTCTGTCCCGTGCCCCAGAGTCAGCACTGAGCGGCCGCAGTTTGTGCTGGGTCCACACCCCTTAAGAGATCCCCCAAGAATCAGAACTCGTGGGGGATGGTCCCCCAGACCCCGATTGGGAGTGGGGCGGGGGGAAGCTAGTTTCATTCAGTTTCACTCAATACTACGGTCCGGGGAGGGCTCCTGCACTGCACCGCAGGGAAGTGCTGCCAAGGCTTGATTTCCTCTCAGCAGAGTGCCCTCTCCTCGCTCACGTATCCCAGAGTCGGTGCTGACCTGACGCAGCTCAGGCACTGTGCACTCCCCTCAAGAAATCACCCAAGGAGCCGAACTCCTGGGGGATAGGCCCTCAGACCCCGAGTGAGAGTAGGGGTTCTCAGCTCTCAGCGGGGAGGCCAGAGTCTGATTCAGTCTTGGGCCCCCTATGCCCGGGGAGGGTTGGTGCACCGCACCGCAGGGAAGTGCCACGAGGCGTGACTCCCCCTCAGCCTGGTGCCCTCTCCTCACTCGGCGCGCCTCGGAGTCAATGCTGACCAGTCGCAACTCGGGGACTGTCCACTCCCCTTGAGAAATCACCCAAGGATCCGAAGTCCTGGGGGACAGGCCTCCAGACCTCAGTGGGCGGGAGGGGAGCGCCGGGGATTCAGGGTTGCCGGCAAAGGATTCCCAAAGTTTTATTCAGCCCTATGTCTGGCAGGAGAACGCCACGGCACCCCAGTAGGGGAGGTAGGTCCAGTTTTTAGAAGGTCTCTCCCGTGGAGTGTAGTGGGAGGGCCTTTAATTTCTGCCCGCTTGTTCAATTGTGGGGCTCTAGAGCCGGTCTCATGGGGGAGGGGGACTCCCGTCCGCTTGGTGGTGGATTTTGTACCTTTTGTTTGCGTCCTTGTGATCACAACTTGCCTCAGCGGTGTTGATGTGCGTTCTTCAGCCTTCTCTCTTGGTGAGGCTCAAGTCCACCAGGATACTTACTAAATTCCTGTCCCTTAACTCTCCTTCTGGATGGGAGCCTTTGTTGAAAGCTGGCTTCAGTCCGCCATCTTGTCTCAATATTTTGTTTTAAATTAAAATGGTACGAATGTTTTAATAACATGGATACACTGTATAACTGAAGTCAGGGATTTCAGCTTTCCATCACCAGGAAAGTTTTTGTTATATCCAATAGGTAAGTTTTTAACTCCTGCCCTATTCTTAGTTTCCAGTGTCCTTTATGTCTCTTTGTGTTTACCCTGCATTTAGCTCTGGCTTATTAGTGGGAACATGTGATGTTTGTTTTTTTCTATTCCTTGTATACTTTACTTAGAATAATGGCCTCCAATTTCATCCCAGTTTCTCTGAAAGACATTAGTATTCCCTTTTATGGCTGAATAGTACTCCTAGTATGTTCATACCACATTTTTTTTTATTCACTCATGAATCGATGGGCACTTAGGTTGATTCCATATCTCTGTGATTGTGAATTGTGCTGTGATAAACATTTGAGTCCTTTTGATTGAATGATTTCTTTTTCTTTGGGTATGTTTTAAACCCAGTGATTGGATTGGTAGATTGAATAATAGGGTTACTTTTTGATCTTTGAGGAATATCCATACTGTTTTTCACAGTGGTTGTACAAGTTTGCAGTCTAACTAATAAAGTACAAATAGTGCATTTCCTTTGCATCTGTGGAAAGATCTGTTGTTTTATAACTTTCCAATAATGTTTGTTCGGACAAGGGCAAGGTGGTATTTCATGGTGGTTTTAGTTTGCATTTTCTTGATGATTAGGAATGACAAAAACATTTTCATGTTTATTGGCCATTTGCCTCCCCTTTTTTGAAAAGATTCTGTTTACATCATTCATCTATTTTTTAGTAGGATTATTTATTTTTCTCTTATGGATTTGTTTGAGTTCTTTGTAGATTCTCTATATTAGTCCTGTGTCAGATGTATAGTTATATAAATATTTTCTTCCATTTTGCAAGCTGCCTATTTACTTTATTAATTTACTTAGTTGTCTGGAAGAGTTTTCCAATGTTTTCTTAGTCTACAGCCATAACTCCCTGAACACACCCAATCTCATCCAATGTTTTCTTATAGAATTTTTATTGTTTCAAGACTTACATTTAAGCCTTCATTCCATCTTGAATTCATTTTTGTGTATGGTGAGAGAATGAAATAGAGGTTGTATTTCATTCTTCTTCATGTGGCTATCAAATTTTCCCAGCATCAATAGGGTGCCACGTCCCCAGTGTATGTTTTGGTATCTTGTTTAAAATCAGTTGGTTGTAGTTATATAGTTTTATATGTTGGTCCTCTATTCTGTCCCATTGGTCCCTATCTCCATCAGGATGTGGAAACTTTTCATTTTGAAGGGCTGCATTAATTTACATGTAATCAAATAAGACCACATTGAAGAAACATCATTTAGATATACTTAAAATTGTACTATACAATAACAATCTACCTACTTTATAGTTAATAATTCCAAAACATGAACTATTTGCTAATTTTAAATTTAACTAACCTTGTAATGATTGTATTGTGTCTGCTTTTCATCAGAAAGCATTTGAATATCTGAATATTTGCAGCATGGAGATCTGTCATTTCAGTTGATCCTATAGATAGGTATAGGTCACTTGTGACCTTAACAGTATTTTGATTTAGTTAGGAAAGCACAGTTTTGCATCAGTAAGTGATTGAAAAGCAAGAAAGAATTTCTGTGGCATGTTGTGTGCTGCATTCTACAACATTCTTTTCCATATTTAAATAGATCTTTCTTAGTATCAAACAATGACTTTACAATGTCATCTACGGAGAACTCCAAAAATTCCATCTATAGTTCTTTAGGTGTCTTGATGATATCAACTAGGTGAACCTTAAATGCTAATTTGAGTGTGATGTTATGATTCTCAAAATAAGCGAAACTTTCACTGTATTTTCCAATTAATAGGTCTACAACAGCAAAATATTCTTCAAGTGATTTGCATATATCATCCTGCTTACCACTAACCTTTGCTAACTGAGGAAAAGGTTCACCTAAAATTTCCTTTCAAACAAATGTTTTTCAAAAGGTAGCTTTTGTCAAAATGCTTAGAAGTTTTGCCACATATAGACTTAGTTTTACCTTGCAAAGAAATATTCAAGTTTTTTATTTGGCATGTTATCACCCTAAAACCCTACATTCCTGTAGACATCTTCTTTCAATAATTCATATTGCTGATATTATTCTTCATAAAATGTAACTATCTGTTCTTACAGAGATAAAATTTTGACTAACACCTGTCTCTGAAATAACTTATGCATTTTTGAATAATATGACAAATCCACATTGAATACCTCATAATTCAACATTAGTATATTACAAAACTGATGATGCTGTGTTGCATTTGCACAAATTTAGTTACTAATATTTATAACATGTTGCCATGTAGTCTTGGGGTTTTCTAAATACAAGGTCATAATGTCAGCAAACAGTGATTATTTGAACTCCTCTTTTCCCATTTACATGCCCTTTATTTCTTTCTCTTGCCTGGTTATTCTGGCTAAGACTTAAAAAAGTATGTGTTACTTATTTTTGTCACCTAAAACAGTAACTTTAGCACAAAGATTTTGCTGATGTAAGACATAATAAAAATAAGTGAGAACATCTTGATTTGTTAATATATTTTTTTAATCTGTGCATTAAATCCTTCATGCTTTCCTGTCATAGAAGGTTCACTGTTTGTACATACTTTACTTAATTTATCAAATCCAGTCCTACTTCATGGCATTTATTTCAAAAGGTGTTGAAGATATCTATTCTCTGTTTTCTATTCATAAGTGTGCCCCAAATGAGTAACTCCTTATACAAAGAATATCTGTTGTGACCCAAATGAAGTATAAAACCTGTGCCAAGTCAATAGTATCAGTTGATTCATCCAAAGTAATTGAATAATATATACTTTCCTCTAGAATTATTGCATGATGTTGTTCTATTAAGTTGAAAGCTCACTCATGTTACCAGTCACTTATGGTTTTCCTTGAAAGAGGCAGTGGTTTGTACTTGGAAGTGTTATTGGCATCTAAGCATCTTACAACTTCAACAATGTATTGTTTCACAATCTTTACATCACTGAAAAGCTTCCTTTATTTCATGAGTATATAACCCACTTCATAAGTAGTTTCAGTGGCATTATTGCCAAGTCTTATGGCTGCTTGAAAAAAACATTTTTGTTTTTGAATTTCATTTTTTACTTTCTTCAGTACAAACTTTTTTTCCTCTCTCTCTGATGTAAAATATCAATGGTTCTTATGGGTGTTATAATGCTAATGAACATTGAATTTTTTAATGATGATATTGCAGTCTCACAAAGCAAGCAAATCTCATCTTTAACAGAAACAAAATAATATTGTTATTTTATATCCTCATTTAAAAATATATATTTTTTTGGCTTAGCTCCTGTGATTCAAGCAGCTAAGAAGCCAGACGGGTACACCTGAGCTGGTGCATTCAAATCCAGCCCGGGCCAGCCAAACAACAATGATGGCTGAAACAAAAAATAGCCAGGCATTGTGGTGGGTGCCTGTAGTCCCAGCTACCTGGGAGGTGGTGGCAGGAGAGTTGCTTGAGCCCAGGAGTTGGAGGTTGCTGTGAGCTGTGATGGCACAGCACTCTACCCAGGGTGATAGCTTGAGGCTCTGTCTCAAATGAAAAAAAAAATTTTTTTTTCTCAATTTTCTTTTGGTATCCTTTGGAATGATGGGATGTTAAGCAGACAGAATTAAAAAACAAAAAAAAAAGGTAATGAGATGCTGTGAAACTATTCACAGATTCCACTTCAATCAGAAACATAGTGCACTATTGTCAAAAGCTGATGACAAACCACGAAAATTGACCCCCATAAACTCTCTCCAAACAGCCTCATGTATTAGTGGCACCAAACGGGAAAGTTTGAACTAAATTTAAAGTGTAGTAGCAATAGATTTAGTCTTTATGGCCCACGAATTTTCTAATTGTGTAAGTCAATTTGGAAGGATTATTCTAATGTAAGTTATTTTATTCTTGGTTATTATAAATGTATTCATTGTAAAAATAAAAACATAAAAAGTGAATAAAAATACGTTAATAAAAATGAGATTTTTTTTCTGTAAAACTTAGATTCAGTCAGAAGACTGTACTTAAGAAACTAGAAGGCCACATGTGGCCTCAAAGTCTCAAGTTTCCTACCACTGGTCTCTACTTTTATACCAGAATTATGCTGTTTTGATTACTTATAGCCTTGTGGTATATTTTGAAGTCAGGTAATGTGATGAGTCCAGATTCCAGATTTGTTCTTTTTGTAAAAGATTGATGTGTCTATTCAGACTCTTAGATTATTTCAAATAAACTTTAGAATTTCTGTAGAATTCTTCAGTTTAGAAATTCTAAACTGTAGAATTTCTTCTACATCTATAAAGCAAGATGTTGATACTTTGATGAGAATTGTGATGAATCTATAAATTGATTTGAGCTATATGGACTTTTTGACAATGCTGATTTTCACAATTATAAGCATGAGATGTTTCTCCATTTGTTTGTGTCATCTATGTTTTCATTTTTTCAGTTTTTCATAGTTCTCTCTGGAGACTTCTAACCTTTTTGGCTAAATATATTCCAAAGTATTTCATTTTCTTTATGGCCTTTGTGGATGATATTGAGTGCATGATTTGGTTCTTAGCTTATTAATATATAGACACGCTCCTAACTTGTGTATACTGATTTTTTAACCTGAGATTTTGCTGAATTTATTTAACAATTCTAGGAGAATTTTTATGGATTCTTTGGGGTTTTCTAAATACAAGGTCATAATGTCAGCAAACAGTGATTATTTGAACTTCTCCTTTCCAATTTTTATGCCCTTTACTTCTTTCTCTTGCCTGGTTATTCTGGCTAAGACGTCCAAATGTATTTTGAATAGAACTAGTGTCAATGGACACCCTTGTCTTATTACAGTTGTTAGGGGGAATGCTTTCAATTTTTCCCAGTATGATGTTGGCTGTGGATTTTTCATATTCATAGGCTTTTGTAACTTTAAAGTATGTTCCTCTTATGCCTAGCTTATTGAGTGTTTTGAGCAAAAAGGGTGCTAGATTTTACTGAATGATTTTTCTGCCTCTAATAAGATTATCATATGGTCTCTGCTATTTCTTTTCTTTTTTCTTTTTTTGCTTGTAAAGTAGATTTATTATCTGGAATCCTTTTTATTTATTTTTTTATTGTTGGGGTAAATTCATTGAGGGTACAATAAGCCAGGTTACACTGATTGCATTTGTTAGGTAAAGCCCCTCTTGCAATCATGTCTTGCCCCCAGAAGGTGTGGCACACACCAAGGCCCCACCCCTCTCCATCCTTCCCTCTCTCTGCTTTTTCTCCCCACCCCATGACCTTAATTGTCATTAATTGTCCTCATATCAAAATTGAGTACATAGGATTCATGCTTCTCCATTCTTGTGATGCTTTACTAAGAATAATGTCTTCCATTTCCATCCAGGTTAATATAAAGGATGTAAAGTCTCCATTTTTTTTAATAGCTGAATAGTATTCCATGGTATACATATACCACAGCTTGTTAATCCATTCCTGGGTTGGTGGGCATTTAGGCTGTTTCCACCTTTTGGCAATTGTAAATTGAGCTGCAATAAACAGTCTAGTAAAGTGACCTTATGATAAAAGGATTTTTTTTCCTTCTGTGTAGACACCCAGTAATGGGATTAAATGGGAGGTCTAACTTGAGTGCTTTGAGGTTTCTCCATACTTCCTTTCAGAAAGGTTGTACTAGTTTGCAGTCCCACCAGCAGTGTAAAAGTGTTCCCTTCTCTCCACATCCACGCCAGCATCTGCACTTTTGAGATTTTGTGATGTGGGCCATTCTCACTGGGGTTAGATGGTATCTCAGGGTGGTTTTGATTTGAATTTCTCTAATGTATAGGGATGATGAACATTTTTTCATCTGTTTGTTAGCCATTCATCTGTCTTCTTTAGAGAAGGTTCTATTCATGTCTCTTGCCCACTGATATATGGGATTGTTGGCTCTTTTCATGTGGATTAATTTGAGTTCTCTATAGATCCTAGTTATCAAGCTTTTGTCTGATTCAAACTATGCAAATATCCTTTCCCATTGTGTAGGTTGTCTATTTGCTTTGGTTGTCTCCTTAGCTGTACAGAAGCTTTTCAATTTAATGAAGTCCCCTTTGTTTATTTTTGTTGTTGCAATTACCATGGCATTCTTCTTCATGAAGTCTTTCCCCAAGCCAATATCTTCCAATGTTTTCCCTATGATGTCTTTGAGAATTTTTATTGTTTCATGCCCTAAATTTAAGTCCTTTATTCATCTTGAATCAATTTTTATGAGTAGGGAAATGTGCGAGTCTAGTTTCAGTCTTTTACATGTGGATATCCAGTTCTACGAACACCATTTATGAAATAGGGAGTCTTTCCCCCAAGGTATGTTTTTATTTGGTTTATTGAAGATTAGTTGGTTGTAAGATGTTAGTTTCATTTCTTGGTTTTCTATTTGGTTCCACATGTCTATGTCTCTATTTTTGTGCCAGTATCATGCTGTCTTGACCGCTATGGCTTTGTAGTACAGCCTAAAATCTGGTATGCTGATTCCTCCAGCTTTATTTTTATTACTAAGAACTGCCTTACAAAACGGAGAATCATTTTTTCCAAATCTTGAAAGTACGATGTTGGTATTGTCATAGGAAGGGAATTGAATAGGTAGATTGCTTTGGGAAGTATAGACATTTTAACAGTGTTGATTCTTCCCACCCATGTGCATGGTATGTTCTTTCATTTGTTAATATCCTCTTTTATTTCCTTTCTGAGGATTTCATAATTTTCTTTATAGAGGTCCTTCACCTCCTTTTTTAGGTATACTCCTTGGTATTTCATTTTCTTTGAACTATGGTGAAGGGAGTTATGTCCTTAAATAGATTCTCATCTTCACTGTTATTGGTGTATACAAAGGCTACTGACTTGTGGACATTGATTTCATATCCTGAAACATTACTGTATTTTTTGATGACTTCTAGGAGTCTTGTGGTTGAGTCTTTGGGATTCTCTAAGTATAAGATTATGTCGCCAGCAAAGAGGGAGAGTTTGACCTCCTCTGCTCCCATTTGGATTCCCTTTATTTCCTTGTCTTGCCTAATTGTATTGGCTAGAACTTCCAGCACTATATTGAATAGAAAGGGTGTCAGAGGACAACCTTGTCTGGTTCCATTTCTAAGAAGAAAAGATTTCAGTTTGACTCCATTCAGTAAAATATTAGCTGTGAGTTTGTCATAGGTAGCTTCAATCAGTTTCAGAAATGTGCCATCTATGCCTATACTCTTCAGTGTTCTGGTTAGGAAAGGATGCTGGATTCTATCAAATGCTTTTTTCTGCATCTATTGAGAGGATCATATGATTTTATTTTGCCTCTGTTAATATAGTGGATAATGTTTATGGACTTGTGTATATTAAACCAGCCTTGCATCCCTGGGATGAAACCTGCTTGATCATGATGTATGACTTTTTTGATGATAAGCTGTAATCTATTGGTTAGGATTTTGTTGAGAATTTTTGCATCTACATCCATGAGTGAGATAGTTCTGAAATTCTCCTTTTTGGTTGGGTCTTTTCCTGGTTTTGGTATCAGGGTGATGTTTGCTGCATAGAAAGTGTTGGGGAAGATTCCTTCTTCCTCGATTTTTTGGAATGATTTCTGCAGTACAGGAATAGGCTCTCCTTGAAGGTTTGATAGAATTCTTGTGTGAAGCCATCTGGACCAGGGCATTTTTTGGTTGGAAGATTTTTTATTGTTTCTTTCATCTCAGTGATTGAAATTGGTCTGTTCAGGAGTTCTATTTCTTCCTGGCTATGTCTAGGGAGAGGATGTGATTCCAAATATTGATCCATTTCTTTCATATTGTCAAATTTCTGGGCATAGAGTTTCTGGTAGCATTCAGAGATGATCTCTTGTATCTCTGTGGGATCAGTTGTTATTTCCCCTTTATCATTTCTGATTGAGGTTACTAGAGATTTTACTTTTCTATTTCTCGTTAATCTGGCCAATGATTTATCTATTTTATTTATTTTTTCAAAAAACCAACTCTTCATTTTATTAATTTTCTGAATAATTCTTTTGTTTTCAATTTCATTGATCTCTGGATTTTGGACATTTCTTTTCATCTACTGAGTGTAGGCTTAGATTATTCTTCTTTTTCCAATTCCATAAGACGGCTTGTGAGTTTGTTGATGTGCTCTCTTTCTGTTTTTCGAATGTAGTCATCTAAAGCAATAAATTTTCCTCTCAAAACTGCTTTTGCAGTATCCCACAGGTTTAGGTAGCTTGTGTCTTCATTGTTGGTATACTCAAGGAAGTTAATGATTTCCTGTTTTATTTCTTCCTGCAACCATCTGTTATTCAACAGAAGGTTGTTGAATTTCCTTGCCTTTGTGTGGGGTCGAACATTTTTGTTAGAGTTGAGTTCCACATTTAGTGCATAAATATTTAGAATTGAAATGTCTTCTTGTTGTGTTTTTCCCTTGACCAATATAAAGTGACCATCTTTGTCTTTTTTGACTTTAGTTGCTTTAAATCCACACGAATCTGAAAATAAGATTGCAACTCCTCTTTTCTTCTGAATTCCATTTGCCTGAAAAGTTGTCTTCCAAACCTTGACTCAGTGTTTTAATTTGTCTTTGAAACCAGGTGTTTTTTTTGTAGACAGCAAATGGATGGCTTGTGTTTTTTAATCCAGTTACCCAATCTATGTCTCTTTAGTGGGGAATTCAAGCCATTAACATTTATTGAGATAATTGGTAAGTGAGGTAGTATTATATTCATCTTATTTTGTGAGAGTCCATTGCTTAGTTTTATCTTTTGCATCAGTGTGGAGGTTAGGTTCTGTCCTTTAATTTCTGAGTTCTTTGCTGCTGATCCATTGTGGTGGTCAGTGTGCAGAACAGGTTGAAGTATTTCCTGTAGAGCTGGTCTTGTTGTGGCGAATTTCCTCAATGTTTGTACATCCATAAATGACTTGATTTCTCCGTCAATTTTAAAGTTTAGCTTAGCAGGGTACAGAATTCTGAACTGGAAATTGTTCTGTTTAAGTAGATTAAAAGTAGATGGCCATTGTATTCTTACTTGGAAAGTTTCATTAGAGAAGTCTGCGGTCACTCTGATGGATTTGCCCCTGTAGGTCAACTGGCGCTTACTCCTGGCAGCTTGCAGAATCTTTTCTTTTGTCTTGACTTTGGACAGGTTCATCACAATGTGTCTTGGAGAAGCTCGGTTAGAGTTCAGGTGACCTGGGTTCTGATATCCCTCTGAAAGCAGTTTGTCAGAATCTTTGGTGACATTTGGGAAATTTTCATTTATAATATTCTCTAGTATGGCTTCCATTCCTCTGGGGCATTCTTCTTCCCCTTCTGGGATTCTTACAACTCATATGTTGGAACGCTTCATAAAGTCCCATAATTCTGACATTGAATGTTCTGCTTTCTCTCTCTTCTTTTCTGCCTCTTTTACTATCTAAGTTATCTCAAGAACTTTGTTCTCTACCTCTGAAATTCTTTCTTGTGCCTGGTCTAACCTGTTGCTGATACTTTCCATTGCATCTTTAAGTTCCCTAATTGACTGTTTCAGTTCCTTCAGCTCTGCTATATCTTTTCTATATTCTTCATATCATTCATCTCTTATTTGATTCTGTTTTTGTATTTGCTTTTGGTTATTTTCCACTGTATTAGCAGATTCCTTCATTGTTTCCATCATTTTCGTCATTGTTTTCATCATGTGTATTCTAAATTCCCTTTCTGTCATTCCTAACATTTCTTTATAGGTGGAATCCTCTGCAGTATCTACCTCATGGTCCCTTGGAGGGGTTGTTCTGGACTGGTTCTTCATGTTGCCTGGAGTTTTCTGCTGATTCTTTCTCATGAGTGATTTTTTTTGTATCTGTTTCCTTGCCCTAATTTTCATTTCACTTCTTCTTGCTCTTTAAGTTCCCATGCCTATGGACTGAGGTTTTGATGAGTCCTTTTGGTACAGGACCAGAAGGATGAGAAGGTTGAAGAGCAAGAAGGGATAAAAGAAAGAAGGAAAAGACAATAGAGAAAGGAGAGGGGTGGGTAATAGGGAATATTTACAAAAAGAAGAGATGCACAGAAAGAGGGAGACAGAGCAATACAGATGTACATTAGGGTACTTTGATACAATCTTAAAAAAAAACCAACCTCTGGGGGTGCCCAGTTGGGTGGTTTCCTTGAGGTCTGCAGCTCTTAGCTAACCTGATCAGACACAGTACCCCATCTCCATCCAATAAAGAGGAAAGACAAAAATGCTATAAATCAAACCAAAACAAGCAAACAGAAAACTTTATGGGATAAAATTGGGTGAAAAACCAAATAATAGTGGTAGAAAATACTAGCAAAAATGAAGTTCTTGTTATTGAAAAAGGCAGCAATGGGAAATTGTATTTAAACTAAAAAAATGGAGAAAGAAAAGAAAAAAAAAGGAAAAAATCTGCATGGAAAAAGTTGAAATTAAAAAACAAAACAACAACAACAACAACAACATCAAAATAAACAAAAAGCAAACAAACAAACAAAGAAAAACAACCAAAAAACAAACCTGTATATATATCTTGTTGAATATTCTCTGGGCAACAGGTGGTCTTCTGGGGTATGAGATGTTAATCACAATGCTGATACGACTGGAGGCCTCCGCTGATTTCTCAAATTCCACAGGGTAGACACCCTAAATCTCTCTTCAGCCATTTATTTATTTATTTATTTATTTTTGTAGAGACAGAGTCTCACTTTATGGCCCTCGGTAGAGTGCCATGACCTCACACAGCTCACAGCAACCTCCAACTCCTGGGCTTAAGCGATTCTCTTGCCTCAGCCTCCCGAGTAGCTGGGACTACAGGCGCCCGCCACAACGCCCGGCTATTTTTTGGTTGCAGTTTGGCCGGGGCTGGGTTTGAACCTGCCACCCTCGGTATATGGGGCCGGCGCCTTACCGACTGAGCCGCAGGTGCCGCCCTCTCTTCAGCCATCTTAAAAGGCACTTTAAACTTCTAAACTTGCTAAGCAGAACCTTTCCCAGTAATGTGATTGTCGCTGGGATCACTGCTGAAGTGGCTATTCACTTACCCTGTGTGCCAAAACCAGTCTCACTCTGCCCCTGAGGTTTAGGGCTGTAAGGTGGCTCAGTCCCCACTTTTGGCTGCTCATCACTAGGTTACTAGTTCCCATCCAATCCTTGCTCTGTGACCCTGAGGGTGGAGCTTGCCACGGCAGTTCTCTCACAATGGCTCCCTGTGGCCCACAGTGAAACACTATTAGCTCCATCTGGCTCAGCGGCTCAGTCTGGGGCCCTAGACAACCCACAAAGTTCTCCGCACTCCTGCTCAAGCTCTCCCCAAGGCAGTTCAACTGACTGCCAAGTCCAATAACACCAAAACAATTCACAGGTAAGGCCTTTCTGGTTTGCAGTCTTGCTGCTACCGTACTTAACAGCTGCCAGCGGGATTAAACCGATCGAACACACGTGACCACTTGCCAGTTTTCCACTGTTTTTGTCCTCCTTTTGGGGTCCAGAAGTCACTCACTGACTCCCTGCATCCTCAAAGGGATGATTATAGGCAGATCCTACCAGATCCCTCCAGCCAGAGATGGCTGGAGTCTATCTCCCCAGACTCATGGTACCCAGATGCAGGGAAGCTGTTACTCAGCCACCATCTTCTTTTTCAAGTTAATATGAGGGCACAAATTTTTAGATCACATTGTTCTCACTTCCAGAGTAAAATTTCAGTTGTAAAAGAACCCCTCACCCATTGAGTGTCTTATATACCTTCACAATGTGTACAAAGTGAGATCACACCATATGCCTTCGCTCCTTCTGCCAATCATCCTCCCTTCTCCTCCGTCCCCCTCTCCCTGTACATGTACTAGGCTATATTTGTGTTTTTTGGTTCATATAAGCATGTAATTGTTTATATATCAGTTTAATATTAGCATTGAGTACATTAGATATTTATACTTACATTCTTTCAATAGTTGACTAAGAAGAATGTATTTCAGCTCCATCTAGGTAAATGTAAAAGATATAAGTCTTGATCTTTTTTAATGGCTGAATAGTATTCCATGGTACACATATACCACAATTTGTTGATCCATTCATGGTTTCATGAGCTTTTAGGTTACTTCCACAACTTGCCAATTATGAATTGAGCCACAATAAACATTCTGGTGCAAATGTCTTTGTGGTAAAATGGTTTTTGTTCTTATGGATCTCTGTTATTTCTTCTCTTTATGGGATGAATAACATATATTGATTTGCATACATTGACTCATTCTCATTCTTGCATCGCTGGGATAAAGCTCACTTGAATTATTTTTATATGCTATTGACTTTGGTTTGTTAGTATTTTGTTAAGGATTTTTACATCTGTGGTCATATTTTTCTGGACTTCTCTTTTTTATTGTATCATTTTGTGGCTTTGATACTAAAGTAATACTGGCTTTATAGAAAGAGTTAAGGGATTCCCTCCTTCTATATGTTATGGAATAATTTTTGCATGATAAGTCAATTCTTTGTAGGTCTGGTAACATTTGGCAAAAGTCTTGGTCCAGGGCTTTTCTATTTTTGTTGGGAGATTTTTCATTACTCTCCTAATATTTTTGTATGTTATTAGTCTGTTCAGGATTTCTGTTTATTCTTTATTCAGCTTGCAGTGTTGATTGAGTCCAGGAAATTTTCCATTTTGCCTAAGTTTTCTAGTTTTTGAGCATAGAGGCTTTATAGTATTCATGGATAATATTTTCTATTTTCTATTCATTGGGCTAGTTTTTTCTTTTCAAAGAACTGAACTTATATTAATCCTTGTATTGTTTTATTAGTTTCCATTTATTTTAGTTACGCTCTGAACTTTGTTATTTCTTTCTCTGTTGCTAGTTTGGGGCTTGGTTTGTTCTTTTTCTTATTCCTTGAAATGTAATATCAGGTTGTTATTTTGTGATTTGTTTTATATAAACATTTCAGGCTATAACATTTTTCTTTATTACTCCTTTTTCTGTATCTCATAGATTTTCAAAGCTTCCCTTTTGTTGTTCAGTTTGAAGATGGTTTTTATTTCCATCTTAATTTCATCGTTGATCCAAGGATAATTCAGCAGTGGACTGTTTACTTCCTATGACCTTGTGTGGATTTATAAATTTCTCTTGAAATTGATTTCAAGTTTATTCTACTGTGTAAAGTAAGCGAGATACATGGTATAGTTTTGAATATTATTAATTTGGTAAGAATTGTAGCTTAAGATATGATCAATCTTGGGAAATTTGCCATATGCTGATGAGAAGAATATGTATTCTGTCATTTTGGGGTGGAATGTCTTGTAAATGTCTATTAGGTCCATTTGTTCTAGAGTCTAGTATTTCTTTGTTGATTCTCTGTCTCAATGATGTTTCTAGTTTTGACATTGGGATGTTGAAGTCCTCACCAATTATAGCACTGATGTTTATTTCTTTCCTCAGATCTGGAAGAAATTCTTTTATGAATCTAGGACCTTCAGTTTTTGGTATATATTTATCTTTTTTATCTTTGAAGTCCTCAGTAATTATGGCACTACTGTTTATTTATTTCCTTAGATATGGAAGAAATTCTTTTATGAATCTAGGAGCTTTAGTTTTTGGCATATATATTTATCATTTTTATCTCTGTCTTTTAATAATTGTTGAATTGAAGACAATTTCATCTGCTATGAGAATGGCTGCACCTGCTTTTGCTTTCTTTTTGTGCGGAAAACCATTTTCCATCCCAATACCTGAGCCTGTGTGAATGGTTGCAAGTTTCTTGGAGACAACATATTTTTGGGTTGTGATTTTTCTTTCACTCAGCCAGTCTATCTTTTAAAAGAAACACTGAGACTTTTCAGTATTACTATTGACATTTGGGAATGTGTTCTGTCTATCCTCTTGAGTGATACCTTATTGTTTTGTTTATCCTTTTATGCTAGTGTTTTATAAGATCTATAAGCTTTAACTTTTAGGTGCTTTTATACTGATTTGTGTCTATTGTTATTTTCTATGTACAGTTTACTTTTGAACATTTCTTGTTACATAGGTCTAGTAGTGACAAATCCCTTTAGTGTTTGCTTCTGTGGAAAAGTTTTTATTGCTCCATCATTCATGAAACCTATTTTGGCAGAATAAAAAATTCTTGGCTGGAAGTTTTTTGATTTAAGAAGATTAAAAATGAAGGTCCATTACTTCCCGGCTTGTGACATCTTTGCTTCTGTATTTAAAAATCCCCTAAATGATTCTTTCACACATTTTAGTTTTGTTATGTCTTTTCTTTTTATTTATTTATTTATTTTTTTTATTGTTGGGGATTCATTGAGGGTACAATAAGCCAGGTTACACTGATTGCAATTGTTAGGTAAATCCCTCTTGCAGTCATGTCTTACCCCCATAAAGTGTGACACACACCAAGGCCCTACCCCCCTCCCTCCATCCCTCTTTCTGCTTTTCCTCCCCCCCATAACCTTAATTGTCATTAATTGTCCTCATATCAAAATTGAGTACATAGGATTCATGTTGCCTATATCTTTAGTGATTTTTCATTCATATCCTAAAATATTTTTTTGGCTTCTTTTTGTTGGATTTTATTTATTTATTTATTTTTTTATTGTTGGGGATTCATTGAGGGTACAATAAGCCAGGTTACACTGATTGCAATTGTTCGGTAAAGTCCCTCTTGCAATCATGTCTTGCCCCCATAAAGTGTGACACAGACCAAAGCCCCACTCATCTCCCTCCTTCCCTCTTTCTGTTTCCCCCCATAACCATAATTGTCATTAATTGTCCTCATATCAAAATTGAGTACATAGGATTCATGCTTCTCCATTCTTGTGATGCTTTACTAAGAATAATGTCTTCCACGTCCATCCAGGTAAATACCAAGGATGTAAAGTCTCCATTTTTTTTAATGGCTGAATAGTATTCCATGGTATACATATACCACAGCTTGTTAATCCATTCCTGGGTTGGTGGGCATTTAGGCTGTTTCCATATTTTGGCGATTGTAAATTGAGCTGCAATAAACAGTCTAGTACAAGTGTCCTTATGATAAAAGGATTTCTTTCCTTCTGGATTTTAATTTTCTGTTCAATCCCATTCATTTTATTTGCCTTGCATATTTTGAATTTCATCTCACATTTCAGAAACTTCAGCTAGTCTGGGGTACATTGCTCAAGACCTATTGTAATTCTTTTGTTGTGACAAAATGGCTTGACTTTTTTTTAATGTTGCCAGAGTTTTCACTATGGTTCCTTCTCATCTGAAACTTCTTCTCTCAGCTCAAGTCCAATAAGTCCAATAAGCCTGCCTTGCACCTATTCTCCCAAGCTGGAAACTCTCCTACATAGAGCAAAGAAGGAGAAGTCCATGGCTGACATACTTGTCTCCCACCTTGAATCACTGACCTGACATTGGTTGGGTGGATGTACTGTGAGCATTAAACACTGCTGCTTTCCTGTGTTTCCTGTATAAACATTCCCTGATGTTGCCACCGGCTATTCCTATGTTACACAGTGAGTGAATGCCAGACCTAGTTCTGTCTACAGCAGTGATTGTAGGGCCTATATTGACTTTAGGGTCATCTCTCTCAGATCCATGGGCAACAACAATTGTTGGCCTGGGCCTGTTTTAGAGTTATCCCACTCATACTTGCAGGTGACAGTTTTTGTTGGCCAGGTACCAGCTTGAGTGCAGCTGTGCCTACCCCCATGTGTAGTGGCTATTGTCAACCCACTTGCTTAAGAGCTGCCTGGTTTATATCCATGGGTGCAAGAGTTTGTCAGCCCATGTGGCTTTAGCATAACTACATCCACACCCACATGGCTGTGATTATTGACCTGTACCAGCATGAGAGCTGCTTTGCTCAGTTCTGCAGGCAGTCATGTTTGTCAGCAGTGCCAGCTTGAGCACAGCCCTGCTGATGTTGATAGGCAGCTGCAATTGTCATCCCATAGTGGCCCACATGTTTGCTACTAATGGGACAAATTGAAATCATGTGCTATCTTATTGGATACAATGAGAACCCAGCATGACTTCTGTGATATTCGTGCCAATGATGCATAACCTGAATTTAATCATGGAAATCCTTCAATATACCCTAATGGAAGACATTTTACAAAATAGCTGTTATGTTGTCTTCAAAAGTGTTGAGGGTACAAACATTATAGCAAGAGTAAGAAAAAATTTAAAACACAAGTAGAATAAAGAAACATAAAAACTAAATGCAGAAGATGATCCTGAATTGGATCTTTTTGCTACAAAGGACATAACTAGGATAATTGGTAAAAGTTGAATGGTTCTGATTATGAGATAATAGCGTTATACCAATGATAATTTTCTTATTTTCTTTTGCTTTTATTACATAGGAGAGGTTTTTTTTTTTTTTTTTTTTTTGTTAATGCTAAATACAAACAAGATGAAACATCAGTTTGGCAATTCATTTTTAGTGTGTTGATTCAGGTAAATATTTTTTTGGTACTATAATTGTGAATTTTCTATAATTTTGAAATTGTTTTAAAATTTATAACAACAAAATAGTGAGGAACTTAATTCAGTATCCAATCCATGATGTATTAAATAAAATCATGACATGTATGAGAATTTTAGAAGTCATTTAAATGTCTCTGATCTGTGTTTTCTAAAGTTTGCATTTTGTTCTGAAACTTACATTAATACTTGATATCGCTAATATTAGAAGCTTGAAGAAAATACTTCTCATTGTGTCTTTATAATTTAACATTCACTGCTAACACTGGTAATATAATTTTTGTTTGATTTTTATTGATTCAACTGTTGTATATTTTTCATGTACATATGATAGGAATAATTTACATACAGTAAAACACTATTTCTAAAACAAAGGAATTCCATATTTTGTAACAGTAGATGTACTTAAGTCATTTGAGCATCAAGACCAAGGAAAACCTACTCTACTACCTGCATTTAGCTATTTTTATATTCCAGAATCTTAAGTCTTGTGTTCATACAAAAAAATAATGTATAGTAAGGCATGATGTCTCCTTGGTATTTTTCTCCTAAAACATGTCAATTTTTTCCCTAAAAATCCAAATATGATTACAAAAAATATTCTTATACTTAAAGAATCCAACTTGTTCTTACTGTTTAGTATTAAAAATTCCAAATCTCTGCATAAAATTGACAACTTTCTTAAATCATCAGCCTTAGTCTCTACTTTAAGGAATAAAAGGGAAATAATGGATCGAAATGAAAAAAAAAAAAAAGGTATGCTAAGTATTGGCATTTTCAAAAGCATAGACATCATTTTTTATCAAATTTCAAAATCCAGCTACCTCCATGTGCAACTTTCCCTCAGACTTAACTCCACATTCCAAATGACTGTACCTCTGAACCCCTCTATTTGGATGATGTACTGGGAACTCAAGATTGTTGTAGTGGGCAAATTTAAATTTAAACTGCAGTGAAATAACACTAAACACCCACTAGACTACATTGAATTAAAAAACAAAAGCAACAACAAGGTCTATACCAAATATTATCAGTACTGAAACTTTCATACACTTCTCATGAAATATTATGTGGTATAACACTTTTATTTTTTCTAAAGGAAAGAAAATATAAATACACACAATGACTTCTACACCCATGTCCATAGCAGGCATTTTTTTAAATAGCTAAAAATAGAAATATCTCAAATGGTCGTTAGCAGGTGAATAGTTATGCAATTTGTATCATAGGCATCCAATGTAATACTACTATTAAAAAAAGTGGTCAATTATTGATAGATGCAACATGGATGGATGTCAATGTAATTATATTGAGTAAAAAAAGTTAGATATTATACACATATTTTATTATTCATTTCATATAAAATTGTGGAAGATGAAAAATGTATCATTGGTTGTTTTGTAGGCAAGGGTGGTAGTAAGGAAAGGTAGAAGAGAGGGCTTCCAAATTGTCATCGGGAAACATTTTAGAGTGAAGGATGTGTTTATTATCTGAATTGTGGGGATGAGATCATGGGTATATACACACACCAAAAAACATTGGATTGTATCCTTGAATACATTTAGTTTATCTTAGGTCAATAACATAAAATAAATATGTAAGGTTATAAAAATAAAAATAAACATAGTCAAATTCTGTTTTTCCCTCCATGTCTTAGAAATTGTCAATCATCTGCTATACCAGTATTTTACTTACTGTTACAAGCTGAATACCCCTTAGTCAAAGTGCTTGGGACAAAGGTGTTTTGATTTGAATTTTCTCAGATTTTGTAATATCTTAATTATATATACTTTTACTTACTGGTTGATCATCGAAAATCTGAATCTGAAAAGCAAAATTTTCCATTAAGGATTTTCTGTGAACATTATGTCAGCACCCAAAAAGTTTAAGATTTTAGGGCATTTTGGACTTGAGGTTTTTAGATATGGAATGTTCAACCTGTACCGACTACCAAATACTGAAGGTAAAATTTGAAATCATCATGTAAGCCCTTTTCTTATAACCTCCATCCAAATGGTCATTAAATCTTTGTAAGTCTTCCTTCTTTAGTCAACCTAGAATCCCTCTCATTTTCTTTATTCCTACACCTAATGATTGGGTTGAAACCTCCTAGACCAAAACTTAGGAAGCATAATCTCCTATAACAAATCTAGCTGCCAATTGTCTTTATACAGCCCACAGGTGAAAACTAACTTTTACATTTAAATGGTAGAAGAAAGATGAAAGAATATTTCATGACATCTGAAAATGATATACTATTCCAATTCCAGTGTATAAAATAAAGATTTATGAAAATAAAATCGTGGTCTTGAATACATTGTGTATGGCTACTTTAGGGCTAAGCAAGGTTGAGTAAAAACAGATAAAATATTTATCATCTGGCCCGTTAGAAAAAGGTTGCTAATCGTTATCTGAGGACATGTCTGCTCTTAGTTATGACAATTGTATTCTGATGCTAGACTTGTTCTAGTCTTTTCTTAACTTTAACTTCTACATGGCTTCTGAAGCAAAACTGTAAAAATATACATTTGTTAATATTATTCCTATTCTTTTAAATACCAAAAAATAAGGTTTAGATTTCTTGTCATAGTGTACAAAGAACATTATAATTTGATTTTCTATTCCCATTTCCATTTTATTTTCTGTACCCATTCCATAATAAATTTCTCAAAGTTCCCCAAATACCCATTGCTCTAGCATTAACTTCATCTTTGTTATTCCATCTTTCTTACCATCTGACAAACATCTACAATGCCTCAAAACTCACACTAATGTCATATGTGTTGAGACTGTAGTGTCATTTAGCTGCATTCCAACTAGTAACAGATTTTCTCTCATTTTTGTACTATAAAATTTTTTACATAAATTAGTGTAGACATTGTTTTTTTTTCTTTTTTATTTTCTTTTATTTTTTTTTTATTAAATCATAGCTGTGTACATTGATATGATCATGGGGCATCATTCACTAGCTTTACAGACCGTTTACCAAGTTTCACATATACCCTTGTAAGATGCACCGCTGGTGTAATCCCACCAATCCCCTTCCCTATACCCACCTCCCCTCCTCTCCCCTCCCTTTTCCCCTTCCCCCTATTCTTAGGTTGTAACTGGGTTATAGCATTCATGTGAAAACCCTAAACTAGGTTCATAGTAGGGATGAGTACATTGGGTACCTTTTCTTCCATTCTTGAGATACTTTACTAAGAAGAATATGTTCCAGCTCCATCCATATAAACATGAAAGAGGTAAAGTATCCATCTTTCTTTAAGGCTGCATAATATTCCATGGTGTACATGTACCACAATTTATTAATCCATTCGTGGATCGATGGGCACTTGGGCTTCTTCCATGACTTAGCAATTGTGAATTGAGCTGCAATAAACATTCTGGTACAAATATCTTTGTTATGATGTGATTTTTGGTCTTCTGGGTATATGCCCAGTAGAGGAATTACAGGATTGAATGGCAGATCTATTTTTAGATCTCTAAGTGTTCTCCATATCTCTTTCCAAAAGGAATGTTATTAATTTGCATTCCCACCAGCAGTGCAAAAGAGTTCCCTTTTCTCCACATCCGCGCCAACATCTCTGGTCTTGGGATTTTGTGATATAGGCCAGTCTCACTGGAGTTAGATGATATCTCAAAGTAGTTTTGATTTGCATTTCTCTGATGATTAAAGATGATGAGCATTTTTTCATATGTCTGAAGGCCATGCGCCTGTCTTCTTCAGAGAAGTTTCTTCTCAAATTCCTTGCCCAGCCTGTGATGGGATGCCTTGTTCTATTCTGGCTAATGCGTATGAGTTCTCTGTGGATTCTGGTTATTAAACCTTTGTCGGAGACTGCAAATATCTTCTCCCATTCTGAGGGTTGTTTGCTTGCTTTACTTACTGTGTTCTTGGCTGTGCAGAAGATTTTTAGTTTGATCAAGTCCCAATAGTGTATTTTTGAAGTTGCTTCAATTGCCCGGGGGGTCCTCCTCATAAAATACACGCCCAGCCCGATTTCTTCAAGGGTTTTCCCTGCACTCTCCTCTAGTATTTTTATAGTTTCATGTCTTAAGTTTAAATCTTTCATCCAGTGAGAGTCTATCTTAGTTAATGATGAAAGGTGTGGGTCCTCTTTCAGTCTTCTGCAGGTTGCCAGCCAGTTCACCCAGCACCATTTGTTAAATAGGGAATCTTTTCCCCACTAAATGTTTTTTAATTGGCTTGTCAAAGATTAAATAATGGTAAGTAGCTGGATTCATCTCTTGGTTCTCTATTCTGTTCCAGACATCTACTTCTCTGTTTTTGTGCCAATACCATGCTGTTTTTATCATTATTGATTTGTAGTAAAGTCTGAGGTCTGGTAGCATTATTCCTCCTGCTTTGTTTTTATTTCTGAGTAATGTCTTGGCTATTTGAGTTTTTTTCTGATTCCATATAAAATGAAGTATTGTTTTTTCAAGAGCTTTAAAGTATGACAGTGAAGCTTTAATAGGGATTGCATTGAAATTATATATTGCTTTGGGTAGTATAGACATTTTAACAATATTGATTCTTCCCAGCCATGAGCATGGTATGTTTTTCCATTTGTTAATATTTTCAGCTATTTCTTTTCTTAGAGTTTCATAGTTCTCTTTATAGAGATCTTTCACATCCTTTGTTAGATAAATTTCCAAATATTTCATCTTCTTTGCACTACTGTGAATGGAATAGAGTCCTTACCAGTTTTTTCAACTTGACTGTTGTTGGTATATATAAAGGCTACCGATTTATGAATGTTGATTTTGTAACCTGAGACGCTGCTGTATTCCTTGATCACTTCTAAGAGTTTTGTAGTAGAGTCCCTAGTGTTTTCCAGGTAAACTATCATATCATCCATGAAGCGTGAAAGTTTGATCTCTTCTGACCCTATTTGGATACCCTTGATTGCCTTTTCTTCCCTAATTACAGTGGCTAAAACTTCCATTACAATGTTGAAAAGCAATGGAGACAATGTGCGGCCTTATCTGGTTCCTGATCTGAGTGGAAATGATTCCAATTTAACTCCATTCAACATGATATTAGCTGTGGGTTTGCTATAGATGGTCTCTATCAGTTTAAGAAATGTCCCTTCTATACCGATTTTCTTAAGTGTTCTGATCATGAAGAGATGCTAGATATTATCAAAAGCTTTTTCTGCATTGATTGAGAGAATCATATGGTCTTTGTTTTTTAATTTGTTTATGTGCTTGATTACATTTACGTATATTGAACCAGCCTTGAGACCCTGGGATAAAACCAACTTGGTCATGATGTATAATTGGTTTGATGTGTTGCTGGATTCTGTTTGTTAGGATCTTGTTGAATATTTTTGCATCTATATTCATTAGTGATATTGGTCTATAATTTTCTTTTCTTGTTAGGTCTTTTCCTGGTTTGGGGATCAGGGTGATGTTTGCTTCATAGAACGTGTTGGGTAGTCCTCCTTCTTTTTCTACCTTTTGGAACAGGTTGAGTAATATAGGTACTAATTCCTCTTTTAAGGTTTTCTAGAATTCTGACATGAAACCATCTGGTCCCAGGCTTTTCTTTTTAGGGAGGTTTTGTATAGTTGATGCTATTTCTGAACTTGATATGGGTCTGTTCAACATTTCCACTTGATTCTGGGTAAGTCTTGGAAGGTGACATGTTTTCAAGTATCGGTCAATTTCCTTCAGATTTTCATATTTCTGAGAATACAGTTTCTTGTAATATTCATTAAGGGTTTTTGGATTTCTGAGGAGTCTGTTGTTATTTCATCTTTGTTATTTCTAATTGATGATATTAGAGATTTTACTCTTTTTTTCCTGATTAGGTTGTCCAAAGGTTTATCTATTTTATTGACCTTTTCGAAAAAACAGCTTTTTGATTTATTGATCTGTGTATTATTCTTTTGTTTTCAATTTCATTTAATTCTGCTCTAATTTTGGTTATTTATTTTCTTCTACTGGGTTTGGGGTTAGAATGTTCTTCCTTTTCCAGTTGCTTGAGATGTCCCATTACGTTGTTAACTTCCTCTCTTTCCGTTCTCTTGAGGAAGGCTTGCAGTGCTATAAATTTCCCTCTTAGAACTGCCCTTGTGGTGTCCAAGAGGTTCTGATAGCCCATGGAACTTACTCCAAAATCGATCACATCTTTGGTCACAAATCTAACCTCAGTAAATTTAAAGGAATAGAAATTATTCCATGCATCTTCTCGGACCACCATGGAATAAAACTTGAGCTGAGTAACAACAGGAATCTGAATACTCATTCAAAAACATAGAAGTTAAATAACCTTATGCTGAATGATAGCTGGGTCAGAGGTGATATTAAGAAAGAAATTGCCAATTTTTTGGAACAAAACAATGAAGACATGAACTATTAGACATTGTTTTGTATGGAATTAAATTGCATTGCATTAAATTAATTTAATTAATTGCATTGAATTATTGAATTAAAGAGTTTATATGTTGGAGCTTTGTTAAAACATTAATTGCATTTTATTCAATATTTTGTTCACCCAAAGAAGGCCAATACATGTTTAGTAAATACTTTTTTTAAAATAAAAGAGGCAAGAATGGAAACAGAGAATAGTAGGGCTAGAAGGAAAGAAATAAAGGAAGGGGATTTTTCAAAAGGGAAAATATGAAGGAAAAAGAGGCAACAAAAGGACCAAAAAGTGAATGATAAGAAAGAAATAAAGAAAAGCAAGAATGGAAGCTGCACTGTTAGGGGGGAAGAAAAAAAGAGGATAAAAGAAGGAAGGTGGGAGGGAATGAAGAAAATGTTAACTAAAAAGAAGTATAAGAAAAGAAGATAGAAAAAAAGTGAGGAAGTGAAGGAGAAGAGGAGATGAGAAAGAGAGAAAATGAACTAGGAGAAGAAAAAACAAAGGGAAGAAAATAAGGAAGAAATGAAGAATAAGTAGAGAAAAATCAAAAATGATGAAGGAAGGCAAAAGAAGTCTTTGATAAGCAGAGTACAGAAAAAAAGACATGAAAGAAGAAATTAAGAAGAAAGGTAAAATGGAAGGAATAAAGGAAGGGAAGGATTTGAGGTAGGAAAAGAGAAAGAGGTAGGCCAAGTCAATTTAGAGAAAGAAGAAAATTCTCCTTCCAGAAAATAGGGGATATGTTTATAAATAAAAATGTCTTGAAAGTATCCTAATAGGATACCCTAGCCAACCTGTAGGATTATAGTAGAAAAGGTCATAAGACCCTCTTTTACACTTATGTAAGCATAGAAATAGGAAGTAGAATTGTAGGGCTATATTAACCTTGGTTTGACTTGCAGCAGTACCCATGCTCCAAAGGCAAAGGTTATCAGCATATATCACTAAGAACATCATTGATATCTCCGTAATGTCTTTAACCAATATGTCTGCCTTTAAAGATCACATATAGAAATCCTCATCTGTCTCTTGTTCATGAGTTCCCTACAGACTGGGAAGCACATGCAGTCACCATAATGCAGACAGGGGATCTTAATGAATGGGAGAAGAGTTCATTGAAGCAAACGCAATTGTAAGCATGTGCTATAGGAGAAAGGTCATTCAAGTTCTCACCGTGCCACACTCTGTTCTTCAGACCCTGGGCTGACCAGGAAGAAAGTTTCTTAATAAGATTAAGCCACAATTACTGCTTTAACAGAAAGACATTTAATTCTTTCTCTTCTTTTCTTCTATGTCAAATGGAAAAATTGATTTGCTAAGCTAAGGTCTTCCCCGGGATTCAGCCACTTTTTTTTTTTTTTTTTTTTTTTTGTACTGGACAGACAGGTTTGAGGAGATATGACAGTTAGGATTTAGGTCAATGATTAAAATGAAGAATGAAGACTATAAGTATCTTTAAAAAATACATACAATGTTGACCTTCTTCTCACATAAAATTTAAAAAGTGGCTGACTTGATGTCTCTGTTCCACATCATCTTCAGTGATTTGAGCTCTTCTAGTTTGCTGTTTGACATCCTATGGTATGGCTTCATGCTCCAAGATGGTAGCTTGAACTCCTGCTATCAGACTCTTATTTTATTTAGCATCATGTAGGCAGAAAAGAAAGAATAAGGAGCCTTAAATATGTGTGGCCATGTTTTCAGCCAAATTCCCAGAAGCTGCACAAAGTATGTCTACTTATTTCCCTTTTGTACATGGCTACACATAGATGGAAGTAGAAAGGAGCAAAATATGGTTTTATTATGGTATTAGTGATCTTAACACAAAATGGGGGGTCCAAAACTATGAAAGTAGAAAAAAAAGTTTGTGAAACAATTAGCATTTGATGGAAGTGAGGAGAGTTTTCTTGGCCGGAATTCATGATTGTGCTGCTCTCAAATTAATTGAGCCTGAATATATGAAGTGTGAGAAATGGAATATTCCACTAAGGTGGGAACTAAATAAATCCACCTTAGTTCTTAAATCTAAACCTTGAGTTCCAAACTAGGCTTCCTCCAAAGAGACCAGCAGTTGGGATGGTAATTTATTCCTTTTCTTCTACCAATCCTCATATATTCAGCTACTGCCTCAGGAAACCAATAGGAGAAAGGGTGATAGAAGTGCTAGGATGTAGACACTTCTAGGTCTGAAATAATAGTATCATCAGAACGAGTATAATACCCATGCGCCAATTCCTAGTATGTACTACACAGCTAGAGATACAACCAATTTTTAAATTGTTATTCACAGCTTAGCTTTCAAATGATCATTAAGACTCATAAGACCTCTATTATTCAACATAAGTCAATCAATACATTATAAAATAATTATATCTGTTACTGAAACACACACATCAAGGGATGGATGGATAAATAAAATGTAGTATAAACATATAATAAAATATTATTCATGTTTAAAAAAAAGGGAAATCCTTCCATTTGCAATAAAATGAATGAACCTGGAGGTCATTATTCTAAGTAAAGTAACATATCTACCAAAAGAAAAATACCTCACATGATCTTGCTTAATGGAGAATCTAAAAATAATCAAACTTATAGAAGCAGAGAGCTGAATGGTGGTTGCCCGTATCTAACCAGGGAGAAAATGGGATGTTGGTCACAAGTACAAAGTTTTAGTTATGCAAGATGGATAAGTTTTGGAGATTTAATGTACAGCATTGACACTATATTTTAAAATGTTGTGTACTTGAAATTTGCTTGATAATGTATTTACAGACAAAAACACTAAGTTATACAACTCAAATCTATGTGATTTCCATTAGTGTAAAAAAATTATAAAAGTTAGCCACTTACAATACATATTATTCTTGTAACTTTTAAATTTTTATTTTGAACAAAAGTATGCCTGGTTTAATTGAAAAAGCTTATCTTTTATATGCACAAATAATAGAATATATGGGTTCAAAGAAGTCCTTGGCAAAGGAAGAGAAATATTTAGTTCACATATATTCTGAGACAAAACAGCCCGAGAGTCCCTATGCCAAAATTCTGGCTGAGTTTGGACATGTGGAATAGGAATTGAAATCTCACAACTGACTCCACACTTGATATAGGTCATGTTGCGATAAATTTCTGGTTTAGTCTAGCATAGATGGGGAATTGTGGAAACCCAGAATATCATAACAGGCATCACAGTGCCTCGGCTAACATATTACGATGCTGGCAGAAGAGTTTATGAATTATTTTGTTGTTTACTCCCATCTCGTTATATTTTCTCACAGATTGTCCTCCTTCCCCCAGTTCTTATCAAGGCTGTGTTGTTGGAGGAAGCTGTCAAAAAAATACTGAAAAATATTGTAGCCATCAGATAAGACCTTAGGGGCTACCAGGACCCAATTATTCATTTTACAGATGTTCTTTGCCTTGTAAGTAGAATTAACTCATGTGTTTGTCTCCTTCTTGTCCTTAAATGGCCATTTTCTAGAGGGAATACATGCTAAATCAGAGCTTAAAAAATTAGGGTGCTCCATAATATTTATGACTCAGAAGATTGAAAGAATAACCTAAATAGAGCTCAGTAATGTGAGGGAGAAGGTTGGGAGGAGAGAGCACACAATGGAATTCAGTTTACATAGATTTCTACTACTTTGTTTCCACTTCTTCCAATCTTCTGGTTTAAACAGATCCTCATCCTTTCACAGGCTTACCACAGAGTTTGGAAGGGTCTTTAATTCCTCCGTTTATATTTCAAATTAGTGTGTCCAGGACTAAGCACACTATCCCAATGAAAAGAATGGTTTAACACTAGCCTTCCTTGTAAGAAAATATGAGCCATCCCCTTTTTGTCCCCTGGGTCAGAATCCTTATACTGCATGAATGACTTTGATTCATCTCCCACAAAGAAATGCTCTGCAAAGAGTGACCTCTCCTTGAGAGGGACTGCTAATGTGGGGCATGACGCCCAGGCTCCAGAGTGACAGGAATTAGAGGATTTGAAACAGGATTTTTAACCAAAAAAGGCTTAGGGATGCTACCAAGGTGGGATTTGCCAGGGAAACATGTTTCCTAGCAGGTCTATTTTGCATGTTTTATGGATTTGTTTCAGCAGAATAAGAGAGATTTTTCAACTTTGATAGAAAAGTTAACGATATAAAACAAAGCCTTCCAGCCTCCTCCTCATGTTCAGTCTGTCCCAGAACTTATTTATAAAGTGATGAGATCAGCATTTGTGAATTTTTCCTCCAAGATACCAACATTAAATGATTAGGGACAGAACCTCTGATGATGCATCTTCTATTATCAACCCAAAGAGTAGCCAACATGATGGAATTTGTATAAATCTCTCTAGAAACTAAGTATATTTTCCTTTGACTTCCCCTCCCTAGGGTAGCAGTTTAGTGCCCACTGAGCTGTTAACATAGATCTTCCCCAGATTTAACAACAACAACAAAAAAATGCCTCTTTCACATTTCAATGGGTTTTTCTGAGACTTAATATGGAAATTTTGTTGAGAAAGCTTGTGCTTAATCTTCTGTCCCTTTCCTGATATTTTAGATTTTAATTTTAGATTCTGCTCTGTTCCCACTTTTGTTTTTCATCCCTTCCCTATGTGCTCCCTCCACCCATCTCTATTTCATTTCCTCCAAAGGGCTCTGCATGGAAGATTACAGGAGCAAACACAACAGAGTTTTAATCCCAAGTGCATACATGTGTCCATGTGCAGACTAAATAAGCTACCTGAGACGTGGTGGTATCAAAATGCATAGGCTCCTCCAGGCAACCAGGGGTGGGGAGTGGGGGAATGGGACACTGCTGCATGCATGGAGGGTTCCCAAAACTCTTTAAGCCTCTCATCTTCCTCGAATACATGAGATTCAAGTCCAACTTACTTCAGGGATTGACAACTTCTTCACCTATAACCCAAAGTAACCTGTGATATTAAAGAGCATGCTCTATGGAACCCTGACAAAGATAATTTGAAAAATAAAAATCTTTGACAGTTTTCTTCTTTGTCCTTGCTCTTATTTGCAACCTCTAAGCACACTTGGGCATGAGTCCAGTAGATCTATTGCTTTGTTTTTTATAAGTGTACACTGAAGTCTTTCCCTCTCTCACACTTTTTTTTCTGCCTCTACTCCTACCATGAATGTTTCACTTTCCTAAGAAATGTTCTTTGACATTCTCAGTATCATCATGAAGAAGCAGAGGGTATGCTTCAGAGATTTTAAAGGAATATTTTTTGTAAGATCCTGTCCTCCAACCTTTAACAGTCATGGTTCTTGTATATCCCCTGGTGCATATTCATGGCCCTTCTCAACAGTTCTCAACAATCCATTGGCCTCAGATACTATGAAAAACATGAAAACCTACTGAGATGTTAGGATGAATTAAGAAATCTGTATCTTTTGACTTTTTTTTCCTTCAGGAGCTTAAACTTACTTTGTTTGTTTGTTTGTTTACATTTCTTGGATGAAATAAGAAGTGGTGTTTTTAATGCATAAATTTATTTTATCTTAGAAAGAGAGGGAGTGAGTGAGGGAAAGAAAATAAGGAAAGAGAGAGAGAAATGGAGCAAGAGGCTATGGCATCTCAAAGAAAGACTATTTTCTAGAAGTGGTATTAAGGGGCAGTGCCTGTGGCTCAAAGGAGTAGGGCACTGGCCCCATATGCTGGAGATGGCAGGTTCAAGCCCAGCCCTGGCCACAACTGCAAAAAAAAAAAAAAAAAAAGGAAATAGTATTACGTTTTTTAAATTACTATCCCTTAAAGATTTTTAAAATTTATTTATGAGGGAGAGGGCAAAACAAGATGGATAAATAGAAACATCTGGCCGTCATCCCTCCCCAGGGATACCAAATTCAATAAGGACCCACCCAAGCAGGCTTCTTTATTAGAATTAAAAATTTGGAGAATGATCACACTACCCAGTGTTAATATTATATCAAGGAAAGCAGAGCAGGAAAAACAACCCTGTATGGAGTACCCTGCTCCTCCCACATCCCCTGGCTCTGCTGTGCCAGTATGCCAAATAGAGAGAGGATCTGTGTACAGGGGCAGTGAGAGTGAAGAGTGAAGTGACTGGGGCTTTGCATGAAATTCAGGGCCACACTGAAACAGGGATCCAGCATGGGGCTGAATTCTGTCAGCATTCCTGGAAGGAGTGCTTAGACCAGCCAGTCAAAAAGAAATTCCACTTCCCCCAAACTTGAGATGTGGCTAGTCCCACCACTGGCTGTCATAAAGCAGTCTGGCATCTGGAGTAAATTCATAAGTAGTTGGACACAAAGGCTGCAGTCCTTGGGGAATTCCTGTGGCTATAATGGCTGAGAGCCAATGGGCTTGAGGAGCATGTGACAATGAGACCACAGCTGTGATGGATGACCAAGCAGGTGCCAGTGTCACCCCTTCCCCAACTCCAGGCAGTGTGGCTCAGACAGACTCTTCTTCCACTTGGAGAAAAGAAAGGGAAGAATTCAGTACAAATTCATTAATTTGTAACTTAGGTATAAACTCAACCACAGTAAAATAGGGTACAAAGCAAACTTAAATCCCCTGAATCCAAATCATAATTCCTGGACAGCATTTTTGGACCCATCCTGGGCCAAAAGAAAACATGAAAGGAAGGAAGGAAGGATTTAGTCCTGGCAGGAATCACATCTCCTCAATAAGAGCCCTTGAACTTTCAATAAACATCAGATATAGCTAGTCAACAGGCACCATTAACTTTGAGTGAGACTGGGATGGCTTCAGGTGCGATCTGGAGGTGGTGACTATAAGAATGACTATGTTGCTCCTCCCCCTACTCCAGCAGCCGAGCGAAGAAAATGAAAAAAGAGAGTGAGAGTCTTTGCCTGGCAATACAGGGCATTTTCTCAAATCTTACACAAGTCAGGTAAAACCACCAAGAGTCTCCAAGAGTGACAGCATTACTGGGCTTGGGGCAATTCCAGTGCTGATAAGGCTGTAGTGATAACTTAGGTCACAACACTCCATTTCCTTTGAATATCTGGAAAGCCTTCTCAAGAAGAACAGACTCAAATAAGGCCAGACTGTGAAGATTACAATAAATATCTAACTCTTCAATGCCCATTGACAAAAATTGGCAAATATTAAAAATATTCAGGAAAACATGACCTCACAGAATGAATTACTAATAAATAATTTACTGTTGACCAATCTTGCAGTAATAGAGATATGCAAACTTTCCAGAAAGGAATTTAAAATAGCTGACCTGAAAAATCTCGCTGAACTTCAAGATAACACAGAGAAGGAAATCAGAAGTTGATCAGAGAAATTTAACAAAGAGATTGAAATTATAACAGTAATTTTAAAAGCTGAAATTCTAGAGCTAATGAATTCAATTGACAAACTAAGAATTGCATCAGAATCTCTCTACAGAATTTACCAAGCAGAAGAAAGAACTTGTCAAGTTGAAGCTGGATATTTTATACTATAGTAGAAGAGCAAGAAGAATAAAGAAGAGTGAAGCACACCTATAAGATCTAGAAAAGTAGCTTCCAAAGGGGAAATCTAAGAGTTACTGTCCTTAAAGAGGAGGTAGCAAGAAAGATTGGGTAGAAAGTTTATATAAAGAAATAATAACATAACTTTTCAAACCTAGAGAAAGATATCAATATTTAGGTATAAGAAAGGCAAAACACCAAGCAGATTTTACTCAAACAAGAATCCCTGAAGGCATTTAATAATCATGCCCCCAAAGGTCACAGGTAAAGAAAAGGACCTAAAGGAAGCAAGGAAAATATAATATAAGAAACAATAATACATCTGACACCAAACTTCTGAGTGGAACTCTTACAAGTCAAAAGAGAGTGGCTTGATGTACACAAAGTGCTGATGTACACAAAGTACACAAAATACCTTAATCTGTGGTAATATATCTTGCAAAAACTTATCTAAAACATTAAGGAGAAATAAATAAGTTCCAAGACAAACAAAGCACCAGGATTTCATCAACGCCAGACCTATACTACAAGAAATGCTAAAAGTTCTCCAATCGGAAAGAAAATATTGTTAGTGAACACAAAAAATCAGCTGAAGTTATACATCTTACTGTTTTTTTTTGTTTGTTTGTTTTTATTAAATCATAGCTGTGTACATTGATATGATCATGGGGCATCATTCACTAGCTTTACAGACCATTTAGCAAGTTTCACATATACCCTTGTAAGATGCACCGCTGGTGTAATCCCACCAATCCCCTTCCCTCTACTCACCTGCCCCCTGCCTCCCCTCCCTTTTCCCCTCCCCCTATTCTTAGGTTGTAACTGGGTTATAGCATTCATGTGAAAACCCTAAATTAGTTTCGTAGTAGGGCTGAGTACATTGCGTACTCTTTCTTCCATTCTTGAGATACTTTACTAAGAAGAATATGTTACAGCTCCATCCATGTAAACGTGAAAGAAGTAAAGTCTCCCTCTTTCTTTAAGGCTGCATAATATTCCATGGTGTACATGTACCACAATTTATTAATCCATTCGTGGATGGATGGGCACTTGGGCTTCTTCCATGACTTAGCAATTATGAATTGAGCTGCAATAAACATTCTGGTACAAATATCTTTGTCATGATGTGATTTTTGGTCTTCTGGGTATATACCCAGTAGAGGAATTACAGGATTGAATGGCAGATCTATTTTTAGATCTCTAAGTATTCTCCATATCTCTTTCCAAAAGGAATGTATTAATTTGCATTCCCACCAGCAGTGCAAAAGTGTTCCCTTTTCTCCACATCCGCGCCAACATCTCTGGTCTTGGAATTTTGTGATACAGGCTAGTCTCACTGGAGTTAGATGGTATCTCAAAGTAGTTTTGATTTGCATTTCTCTGATGATTAAAGATGATGAGCCGCATGCCTGTCCTCTTCAGAGAAGTTTCTCTTCAAATACCTTGCCCAGCCTGCGATGGGATCCCTAGTTCTTTTCTTGCTAATGCATTTGAGTTCTCTGTGGATTCTGGTTATTAAACCTTTGTCGGAGACATAACCTGCAAATATCTTCTCCCATTCTGAGGGCTGTTTGCTTGCTTTACTTACTGTGTTCTTGGCTGTGCAGAAGATTTTTAGTTTGATCAAGTCCCAGTAGTGTATTTTTGAAGCTGCTTCAATTGCCCGGGGGGTCCTCCTCATAAAATACACGCCCAGCCCGATTTCTTCAAGGGTTTTCCCTGCACTCTCCTCTAGTATTTTTATAGTTTCATGTCTTAAGTTTAAATCTTTCATCCAGTGAGAGTCTATCTTAGTTAATGGTGAAAGGTGTGGCTCTACTTTCAGTCTTCTACAGGTTGCCAGCCAGTTCACCCAGCACCATTTGTTAAATAGGGAATCTTTTCCCCACTGAATGTTCTTTAATTGGCTTGTCAAAGATTAAATAATGGTAAGTAGCTGGATTCATCTCTTGGTTCTCTATTCTGTTCCAGACATCTACTTCTCTGTTTTTGTGCCAATACCATGCTGTTTTTATCACTATTGATTTGTAGTATAGTCTGAGGTCTGGTAGCATTATTCCTCCTGCTTTGTTTTTATTTCTGAGTAATGTCTTGGCTATTTGAGTTTTTTCTGATTCCATATAAAATGAAGTATTGTTTTTTCAAGAGCTTTAAAGTGTGACAGTGAAGCTTTAATAGGGATTGCATTGAAATTATATATCACTTTGGGTAGTATAGACATTTTAACAATATTGATTCTTCCCAGCCATGAGCATGGTATGTTTTTCCATTTGTTAATATTTTCAGCTATTTCTTTTCTTAGAGTTTCATAGTTCTCTTTATAGAGATCTTTCACATCCTTTGTTAGATAAATTCCCAAATATTTCATCTTCTTTGGCACTACTGTGAATGGGATAGAGTCCTTAACTGTTTTTTCAACTTGACGGTTGTTGGTATATATAAAGGCTACCGGTTTATGAATGTTGATTTTGTAACCTGAGACGCTGCTGTATTCCTTGATCACTTCTAAAAGTTTTGTAGTAGAGTCCGTAGTGTTTTCTAGATATACTATCATATCGTCTGCGAAGAGCAAAAGTTTGATCTCTTCTGATCCTATATGGATACCCTTGAACACCTTTTCTTCCCTAATTGCAGTGGCTAAAACTTCCATTACAATGTTAAAAAGCAATGGAGACAATGGGCGGCCTTATCTGGTTCCCGATCTGAGTGGAAATGATTCCAAGTTAACTCCATTCAATATGATATTGACTGTGGGTTTGCTGTAGATGGCCTCTATCAGTTTAAGAAATGTCCCTTCTATACCAATTTTCTTAAGTGTTCTGATCATGAAGGATGCTGGATATTATCAAAAGGGTTTTCTACATCAATTGAGAGACTCATATGGTCTTTGTTTTTTAATTTGTTTATGTGCTGGATTACATTTATAGATTTACGTATATTGAACCAGCCTTGAGACCCTGGGATAAAAGCGACTTGGTCATGATGTATAATTTGTTTGATGTGTTGCTGGATTCTGTTTGTTAGGATCTTGTTGAATATTTTTGCATCTATATTCATTAGTGATATCAGTCTATAATTTTCTTTTCTTGTTGGGTCTTTTCCTGGTTTGGGGATCAGGGTGATGTTTGCTTCATAGAATGTGTTGGGTAGTCTTCCTTCTTTTTCTACCTTTTGGAACATGTTGAGTAATATAGATACTAATTCCTCTTTAAAGGTTTGGTAGAATTCAGACTTGAAACCATCTGGTCCCGGGCTTTTCTTTTTAGGGAGGTTTTGTATGGTTGATGCTATTTCCAAACTTGATATGGGCCTATTCAACTTTTCCACTTGATTCTGGCTAAGTCTTGGAAGGTGACACGCTTCCAAGTATTGGTCAATTTCCTTCAGATTTTCATATTTCTGAGAATAAAGTTTCTTGTAATATTCATTAAGGATTTTTTTGATTTCTGAGGAGTCTGTTGTTATTTCATCTTTGTTGTTTCTGATTGATGAGATTAGAGACAAATAGAGAATACAAATAGAGAATTTATACAGCATATAAATCACTTAAATGTTCACTTAAACTATCAGTTTCAGTGAAAAAACTGAGACAAATCTATCAAAAATAATAACTTTTTAGAAGATAGGTAGTCCTAAAAAATATGGATTTAAACAACAAAAAGATAAAAACTAAGTGGGGGGTGGAATTAAATTGTAGAATTTCCATTAGATTCTCTTTACTTGTGTGTTTATTTGTAAGCAAAGCTGTCATATCTTTGAAATAATTGGTAATATAATGTTTTTTGTAAGCTTCATGTTAACCTCAAATCAAAAATCCTGCAAGATATACACACACACACACACACACACACACAAAGTAAGAATGTAAATCACACTACCAGAGAAAACGACCTGTATATAACAAGGGAAGACAGAAAAGTATAAGAAAGAAAGATAAGAACACAAACAATCATAAATTAATTAACAACATGGTAGGAGTAAATCTTTGCCTATCAATAATAATATTGAATAGGAATGGACTAAATACTCCAATAAAAAAATACAGAGTAGTTGAATGGATTTAAAAAAAAAAAAGAAAACATAGCCAACTGTATGTTGTCTACAAGAAACACTTCACCTACAAAAACACATACAGATGGAAAATTAAGGGTTGGAAAAGGATATTTCATTGCATTAGAAAACAAAAACAGTCAGGTGTAAGCTATACATATTTCAGATAAAATAGATTTCAAAACAAAAACTACAAAAAGAGACAAAGAAGGTCATAAAGTAATGATAAATGGGTTAATTCCAAAAAGGATACAATTCTGAATATATATGTGCCTGACACTGGAACATCCAGGTATATAAAGCCAGTCTTAACTGAGCTAAAGAGACACAGACCCAAATGTAATAATTGTTTTAGGACAGAAAATCAACAATGAAACATTGGATATAATCTTCCTGATAGACCAAATGGACCTAATAGATACTTACTTAATATTTCTTTTTTTAAAATTTATTTATAGTTACTTAATATTTCATTCAGTAACTGAAGAATGCACATTCTATTCCTCAGCTCATAATCATTATCAAAGATAGATCATATTTTATGCCACGAAACAAGTCTTTTAAAATATTTCAAAAAAATAAACTAATAGAAATCAATAACAAGTATCCAATGTACTCAGCCCTACTATGAAACTAATTTATGGCTTTCATATGAAAGCTATAACCCAGTTATAAACTAAGAATATGGAGAAGGGGGAAAGGGAGTGGAGGGAGGGGGGAGGATGGGCAGAGGGAGGGTGATTGGTGGGATTACACCTGTGGTGCATCTTACAAGGGTACATGTGAAACTTAGTAAATGTGGAATATAATTGTCTTAATACAATAACTAAGAAAATGCCAGGAAGGCTATGTTAACCAGTGTGATGAAAATGTGTCAAACTGTTTATAAAACAGTGTATGGTGCCCCATGATTGCATTAATGTACACAGCTATGATTTAATATTAATAAAAGAAAAGAAATCAATAACAAGAGGAATAGTGGAAAAAATGAAAATATATATAAATTAAAATATGCTCCTCAATAGCCAGTGGGTCAATGAAAAGTTTTAGAAGAAAAATTAAAAATTTCTTGAAATGTATGAAAATATAAAGATAAATTATAAAAACTTATGGGCTATAGCAAAAGGAGTAATAAAAGTTTATAGCCATATGGGGTTGACATCAAAAAGGCCAAAAAGCTTCAAATAAACAAGTCAAAGATATAAGAAGTAAAAGAAACACCCATACTAAACCCAAAATTAGTATAAGAAAAGAAATAATAAAGATCAAAGCAGAATCAAATGAACTAGAAACCAAGTATTACAGAAGATCAACTACGTGAAAGTTGGTTTTGGCTTTTTAAAAAGATAAAGAAAATTGACATACCTTTATCCTTACTGAGAAAAAAGAGAGAGAATATCCATATAAATATTATTAAAATCAGAGGAGACATTACAAATGATTCTGCAGAAAGCTGATGAATCATTAGAGAGTGCTGTGAATAACCATACGCCAATAAATTGGAAATCCTATAAGAAATGGATGAATTTCTACACACCTACAACTATCAATATTAGAATAAACCAATAAAAAATAACAAGATAGAAACAATAATAAAAAGGCTTCCATCAAAAAAATAAATAAATAAAAGAAAGCCAAAGACCCAGTGGTCCCTAGTGTGAATTCTGCCAATCATTCAAAAAAGAACTGATATTTTACTTAAACTATTTTACTTTGACTTTTCAAATTTTACTTAAACTATTCAAAAAAATTAGAGAAAAGGAAATACTGCCATCATTCTATGAGGTCTATATCACCCTGACACCAAAACTAGATGAAGACACATTAAATTAAAAAAAAAAAAAAACAATATCTCTGATTAACATAAAAGAAAAAATCCTCACCAAACTACTAGCAACAAGTGAGATTCACCCCAAGGATGCAATGATAGTTCAACATATACAAGTCAACATTGTGATACATTATATCAATAGAAAAAAGGATAAAACCCATTTTGTCAGTTTAATTGATGCTGAAAAAAATTATGAGATAAAATTTAACTTGTTTCATAAACTGGGTATAGAATAAACTTAACCTCAACATGATAAAAGCCATATAATATATTACAGACTCACAATGACTATCATACTTAATAAGGAAAAATTGAAACCTTTCCTCTAAGATTAGAAACAGGACAGGAATACCTACTTTCACTACTGTTATTCAACATAGTACTGGAAGTTCTATCTGCAGCAATCAGATGAGAGCAAGAAGTAAAGGACATCCAAACCAGAAAGGAAGAAGTCTAAGTATCCTAGTTTGCAGACATTATAATTTTACATCTAGAGAAAACTAAAGATACTACACAAAAATAATATTAGAACTGATAAACAAATCCAGAAAGATACAAAATCACGAAATTAATCTACAAAAATTGGAAGCATTTCTACACGCCATGATGTTTACCAGATAGTTGGAAGGGTAGCAGGTGGAATAAAATGGGTATGGTTAATGGGTACAAAAATAGAGTTAGAAAATTAGATAGAATGAAAGATATTTGACAGCACAAAGTGACTATAATCAATAATGTTAGGGTACACATTAAAAGAACTAAAAGAGTGAAATTAGAATATTCCTAACACAAAGATATAGATATCTGAAGTGATGGGTATTCCAATTACCCTGATTTGGTTAATTCACATTGCATGCCTGTATCAAAATACTACATATATCCTATAAATGTATACAACAATTATATATCTATGATAATTTAAAAATAAAAAAAATGAAAAAATATATAAAATCTATTTATGAGTTAAGGATTCTGTTGTAAATGTTTATTTAGCAAGACTATCAGGAAACCAAAATATAAAAACATTTTTCCTTTTCTCATAAGCAACAATAAACACAGATTCAGGTTTGATTTGATCATCCTTAGAGAGTGATTTCTAAGAAATGTCTATTTGTGTACTGTTTCTGTGTGCTATTGTTCTGGTCTTTGTTAGCTAAAAGACAGGCTCAGCCCTCATTCTTAGAAAAAAAAAAAAAAGACTGTCACAGGGATGGAGCCTCCTTAAGATTTAAGCTAATTGTACAAGTGATAAGCCTGAGACCTCAAAGACTTCCCCTAAGTTCGGGTAAAACTATATCCAGATATTCCAGCACCCATCCTCATCTCTCCTGGGCATCCCCAACTTCCTACCTTAAAGTTCCCTGCCTGGGGGGACTTAAGGGAGAGTCATTTTCACAGTGCCCTCAGCAAATTCCCTTTTTCTAGGCTACTTTCATTTTGCAAAGGAAGATGGAATAGGCAAGCAAAGAGTTATCTCAACATTTCAGAACCTCATAAAAGGTTTTGGGTCAAATATAGTCATAAAAATGGATTAACATTTGGACGCCTTCTTATGCAAACCTTTCCTGTTTTTGCAGCTCTTGCCTGCTGACGGTGGCAGAAAAGATGTGTTTTGCTTTGTGGTGGTGTTGTTCCAGCCCAGTAAAAGGTCTTATGCCTGAAAAGTGCACAGACTAGATCTGTGCTTAGCATTTTTCACTGCCAGTAAAACCAGCAAAATAGCAAATCAAGCTTGGGGGATGTCACTTGTAAGAGAAAAGGCACAATGGGTTTCATTTTTCTATCATAATTTCCATTGAAATGAAAAACAAATTTTCACAGGCCAAGACTCTCCATTTGTTTGATGCAGCTATAAGGTGACTTCCTGTACAGTCACACAAAGCATATGACTTGACACTTACCCGGTGTTTGGTTATTTTTCTTTGAAGCCCTCTGCTTTTCAATCATCTCTCCCCATCCCTAACCTGCCGCCTTTTCATTCTGAACAGATGTGAACAGAGTGAGGTGCTGAAAAGGAGAGTGGGCAGACAGGAGGAGAGATGTGATTCCCAGTGAATGGGGCAATAGGGAGATCCTGAGTATTGAGCAGTGACTGAGGAGGACACATATACCTAAGGCCAAAGCAAGCAGATGGGGAGTCAACAGCAACTGAAGCCACCCTGGTCCCCTCATGGAGGCTGATGGGGCCTCCGAACTACTGACTTTATATCAGAGAACAGGCAGGGCGGAAATGTCTGGTGCACACAGGTGCAGCCTGAGTATGGGACAAAAGCAAATGACGCAGAGCTGACTCAATGGCTCACTTCAATGTGACTTTTCACCTAAAATAAAGGTGCTTTTTTCTTTCTTTCTTTTTTTTAATTCACAATCACCAAGATGTGGAAAGGTGCTTTTTTTCATCAGATTGCTCTCATATATTTAAATGTCACTCTATGCATAAGAAAATGGCTATGCTAAAAATAAAGGGGGAAGGCTTAAAATATGTTCTTTAAGATGTTGCATGAAGTGTGTAAGTTTTAAGCAAAGATATAGACAATTACTTATAAGCAATAAGTAGACACAATTGGCTAGGAGCAAACATAAACTTTATTAAAAACATACCTAAGCACTTTTTATATAAAAGAAAAATACAATTCATTTTGGATTACCTCAAAATGTAGTATGGGAGGTAATTAGAGGGATTTTTTATCAAATGAGAATAAAATAATAAGACAGACATAGTCAAGGAAAATTGAAATAGAAACTTTAGTCCACATACTAGCAGCATTGACATCATTTGGGAACTTATTAAAATCTTTGGCTCCTACCACAGACTTACTGAGTAAGAATCTGCATTTTAATAAGATCTCAGGCGAATCATACGCGCATTAAAGCTTGAGAAGTACTTGTTTAAATGGCCAATGGAATCCAAGAAATGCTAAAATGAAACAATTTTCCCTTTTCAATATAGGAATTTTATCAGGACTCAATTCCACCTGAATTATGACCATGAGGTCAGAGAGCTGCGTAGAGCTCAATTCTGGACACAGGGTAGTGAGAGGCATTCCTGGTGAGTGCTAAGATAGGGCTGACATGGAGAGAAATTGTCTAGAAGGCTATTCATATTCTCATGATAAACAATTCCAGTATCTAAAAAATGATCACAGAGAGTTGGCCAGTAGTAGGAAGAAAAGTGCAGGCCAAGATAGAAGAACCCAAGCCTGGAGCAGGTGCGGTTGCTGTAGAGGTGATAATGCCAGAGGATCACAAAAGTGGCGTGAAGTTCACGGTGGGTGAAGTTAGTCTAACTCCCTTTAAACATCTCTGAAGCTCTGACCCATGGGAGGATCTTTAGCAGAAATAGGTGGCTTTAGGACTTGGCCAAATCATCCTCTAATTTTCTGATTCCCAGCTGTGAATCCTATATTACATGTTCAACAAATCCTATGTTGCATGGACAAAGAATAAACAACATATCTGATTTAGATCAACAATAATATTGTACAGCTTTGAAATTCAGAGTTAAGTCTAAATTCTGCGATACAAAATTTATGTAGAAAATTACATTAGATGACAAATTATATATTCCAGAACTAGAAATTTGAGCTAGAATTTATGTTAAATGTTTGCCCAGGAAATCCTAGGTAGATCTTAGAGTTTATATCCAAAAAATCCAGAAAAGTAGGTGGTGAGAAACTGAAGAGCAGAGAGTTATGAATTCTCCCTAAGATGGAGTGAGGTTGGTGAGGTCAAGCAGGAGAGTCAGAGTTTACAGGACAAAAGGATCAATCAGCACTGTATGAAACCTCCCCTTCTTTCTGAGGCTGCCATGGGGAAACTATCTGAAAGAGCTTTACATTGGAAATGAGATGGCTGAAACATACTGTAAGGCAACTGGCAGACCTGGGAGAAGAGCAAGAGGGGAGAGAGAGAGAAAGAGAGGGAAGGATGGAGTGGGGGAGAGAGAGAGAGAGAGAAGGAGAAGCAGAAGCAGGCAGGGAGTGAGGATTAAGGGAAAGAGCACAAAAAAGAGCTTTGGTTTCCAAAGCTGAATTCTCTTTGGCACTGGAGGCACTGGGGAGCATGGGAATATCTAAGAAGTGTCTGCACGCTCATCATAAGTGCTGTAGGGAGCCAAACATTGTGTCTGCTATGGTGACTGATGGGCATCTTCTTAGAAGAGAGTGAGGAAAGAAAGCTACACTTCAGAAGATGAGCAATGAGAAACAAGTTGTGTGGGGAATTTAGCTGCCCCAAGCTTGACCTACAAGCAATTACCAGGTACTTCCTGTGCTGAAAGACTCAGAGTATGCTTGGGCCATGCAGTACTAAAAAGCAGAATGGGGGTCAGGGGTGGCTGCCTTACCTGTAAATATCTTTGAAACATATGCATACCCAGGAGATACAGGGAGGAAGAAAATGTGAAAGTAGATAATGTTAGCTTCAGCTGGAAAAGTCCAAATTTCTACAATTTGCATGAAAGACCAAAGTTAAATTCAATTGTAGAGAAATAAATAAACCTTAATTTTATACTATAACTTTTGTTATTGTAAATATAAAACCTACTGCAAGTATATTTTGGAGATACAAGATTTATTAAGACCCCTTGAACATCACATAGTCCTTTGATTTTCAAGCAATGTCACGTGGACGTCTGGAGCTCTGTGGAATGATCTCTAGGAGCAGAGGAGTAGGCCAAACATGTAGGATGCTGTCCAATCTCCCTTGTTCCCAACCTTTCAATAACTCCACCCCCTAATGTTGGAAAATGACTAATCTTCTCTAACTACCTCCTTTCCTGAATAGTAAGAGTCCATGGCTTATGTCTGAAAGCTCCTTCAGTACAGAAGTACACCTGGAACCTGTTTCATCCCCTTTCAGGCAGTGTGCTCTTCACATTACTATACTGTCTGCTGGAGTCGTCCCCATACTGAAAATTCCTACAAAAGCAATCCCAGGTAAGAGATATTCTTGAGATTCTTCCATCCTCATGTAGACAAAACCAAGGGCCCAGTTTGCTAGCTCACACTCTGGGGCAGTGACAGCTAGGTTGCCTTCCTTAGCCAAGAATCTAATTCTGTTCTCTCCAAGATGTTCAGGCTAATTGGGAAATTAACTTATTCATTTCTTGGGATCTCTACCCCTCAAAAAGGGCCCAATTATGATTCAAAAATAGAGCTCAGTGGCATTAAAGGACATCTGTCAGGAGAATTTAAAATTCTCAGCACTGACTGTGATGCACTATCCCTGGCTCCTTAAGACCTTAGGTCTCTACTGGGTCTGAAAAGACAATAGTTCTGTACTCCATGGTGACTAGAATGACATCGAGGTTAAAACACAAATTGTGAAGAAATAGATGGGATATGCATAGGGAATGAGTAAAAGAAATGGCAAGATGGAGTTGAAGTCATGGGAATTAATTTCACAGGAAGGTTGTTATTGTCCCCTTTAGCAGCTAAAATGCACATGCAGACACGTCTTAAGTAATGTGTCGAGCTGTCCAAAAGATAATTTGAATCCTGTCAAGGCAAACAAGAATATGCTCACAAATTCAAGAGCAATATATGTGCAATTTGCACAACATCAATTTCTTTGGTTGTTTTTGGATGGAGCCATCACCATCAATTAAGTTAGTGACTCTTTGATTCAAATTACTTTTTGACATGTAGTCAACTAAATGGCTCACACAAGCATTATTTTCTGCAGAGTTCCCCAGGCAGCCATAAAGTAAATGTAAACAGGTGGGAAGGCAGAACAGCACTGCTGCAGAAGCAGCCTCCTCCCCTTTTGTAGCATAGAGAATAATAACAAGAAGAAATATGGAGACATTATTACATGGCCTAGAATAAGGCTTCTGAAAGAAGAGATTTGCATATTTATTATGTCTTGCTACTGATTCAATATTTCTCCACTTGAGCTTGCCTCTTAACCTCACATTGGCCTCTTGTTATAATTGGGTCTCAGAGGTTAAGCAAGGGTACAGCTGAAGCTTGGACCATAGAAATATAGCATGCCCTGGTATGAACTTGAACTTAAAAGGAGTACTGATAGAAAACAATGAGATTTTGGACAATGTAACTGAGACAAAGCTTCATGGAGTCAACATGATTGTTAAAGCATGAGGATACAGATATTTAATGTTAAACAAGGAAATGCAAAAAAAAAAAAAAAAAAGTTTGGCCTTTATTATCATGATCAGCACCAACTTCATCATTAAGACCAGGATTATCCACATTCAGGATGGGCCTGGTTGAGGTTTCCAAAAGAGAAACAAAGCTCTAAGATATTGGGAATTAGACCCATTCTCACAGCCTCTGCGTAGAATCTGAGAGCAGAGATCCCATCTATTTTGTAGACAGCACTGTTGCCAGAGCCTGTACCATATTTAGCACATGGTAGGTAAAAAGGTACACAACAAAATAAAACCCTGCTGCTTAAATGTGTGAATGAATCAATAAACAGACCTTACATCTGGTGGTTAGAACAGAGAACATCTGAATTCTGGTCATGGCTTTGTACTAACCCATCGTGACCTTTGGATTCACTTCAGCTCTTTAGGGCTCTGTTCTAACTTTCTGTAAAATGGGATGATACTGCAAATCCTGACTACTTTGGGGACACCAGACAGAGAACATGATAGAATCCCTGTGAAAGTAACTTGACAAGCTAGGAAGACTGAACAAAGTAAATTGTTGTTTTTGTTTTATCATCACTTTCCACAGATACTGGTTCTTAAATAGGAACATTTCTAAAGAGAGGAAGTTGCACAAATCCCTGAGCTGCCTGCACCACAGTCCAATCTGATCTTTGTTATGCACAAGATAAAGTGTTTCATGCTACTATATATAATTCCAATACCTTTGTGTTTACTGGTTTATAAAACTGAATAGCATAAAAGCCCAAGTTTCTTTGGGTTTTTGCCAATCATGGAGTACAGATGGAAAGCTGAACATTAAGCCTGTTATGCCAAACTTAAATTTTGCCATACATTGCTGGATAGATTCAGTTCAAAGAAATATGGCAGTATTATCTTTAAATTAAATTGCAATGGAAAACCAGATATCAGGGCAAGAAAAAATGGGCAGGAAGAAAAGAAAGTGAAACAAGGACAAAGCAGGGGCCCTTCTGAGCACAGCCTGAATGCTCATTTATGTTGTCTCATTTTTCCTCTTATACTAAAATAACTTTTATTCATTCACTCATTAAATAAACATTTACCCAAAGCCCCCTAGTCCCAATGCCTGCGGAGGTCGTAATTAAAAAGGCATTCTTATTGCTCTGTATCAGTTAGGGTTCTTTGGTTGCAAGTAGAGAATAAATAAATAACTGTAACTCTAGCTAACTTAGTTGAAAAAATAACTTGCTCATAGGCTCTGGGGAAAGTCTGAAATTTGCTAAAAGGCTGTAGGGGCACTAAGGATTTTAGAAAAGATACAAAGTGTGCTTAGAGAAGATGGAAATCTGGGATCTCCGTAGAAGAAATTGCCTACTGTCATACCCATATCCTACTATTGAAAGGAACAAATCACAGTTATTCATAAAAGTGGTACCAAGAACACTGAGAGAGAGTGGGGTGGAATGTTGGGTTTAAGGAGAACATTTAAGGAAAGCTGGGTTTAGGGAGAATAGTTAAGGTCAAGGATGATATTTAACACCAGAAAAATTTAGTCTCAGCTTTGAAAAAAGAACCGTGCTTATTGTCTCATTTTCCTGGCCTTGTGAATTCTGACAGTCGGTGGAGATAATTCCATTTGCAGTTAGAAATCACTCACTTCTAATAAGTTAGACTGAAAATACAGCCATGTTGGTCCTACCTCATTCTCCACTTGCTGATTCCTTTTGGTGGAGCCTCAGAGTGGGACTGACATATGGTGAAATCTAACACACGATGAGCAGGTCTCATACCCAAGATGCACAGGGTGATGAGAGACACTCTTTTAGTCTCATTTTGCTTTATTTTTCCTTAAAAATCAGGACAAATGTTACAGACCTGCAGGGAGTTTTAAAATTCAAGATGGTTAAGTTGTAGCAATTTCACTTTAAAACATGTGAAGTAGAACTAGACTGGAAACGATGCCCTTTAAAGCCAGTGAAATCAAACAATAAAGCTAAAAAGTCAAGAAGAGTCTCTCATATAAGTTCTGAGATCATCAAAAATGAATTTGAAGACTTTCAGTGAAGAGCATCAAGATCTATTTATTCAGTAAACATATCATGACCACCTGCTATGTACAAGGTCCAGTGGAACCAAAGCAGGAGGACGTCCAGTTAAGCTGTCCAGGGTCAATGAGTTTAGGAGTGTTCAAATGGCTTCTGGGGGTTCCTGGCCAGCACCAAAGAATATTGAGAAAAAGAGATCCCGAAGTAAGTTCTTGAGAAATAATGATAGTTGTGTCATTTTTCAGCCTCCTTCAGAGTAAACAATGAGCTGATTGGGACACCTCTATTTGGAAGAGTGTGAGAAGCCAGGCTCATGATAAGTTGGTTCTTTTTTTTTGTTGTTAAATCATAGCTGTGTACATTGATATGATCATGGAGCATCATTCACTAGCTTCACAGACTGTTTGACACACTTTCATCACACTGGTTAACTATAAGTTGGTTCTAAAGAAGTGGTGCTACCTGAAGTCAGACAGGCTTAACATGTGGCCAGTAGGTAGATACAGAACCCCACCACTGATAAAGAAGTTAGAAATGGATAAGTGGGGGTAGACAGCTACAGGCCTGCTCTGGGTGGATGTGGGAGGTGGAAGGCAGGGACAGCAGAGAGAGTGACTGGTAGGTATTGAACACCTGTACCAGTAGTTCTCATAACAAGCTTACAAGACAGAAAAATGTTGTCTCTCTTTTAAATATGAGAAAACTGGTATCTGAAAAGATTATTAAAATGCCCACTTTCCTAGAGTAAATAAATTCTGGTATTTATTCATTTGAGTGTAAACAGCAAATGAACAAATTCATTGCAGTATCACATTGCATTAAAATTATTCATGTTTTACTGTTATTCATATATGTAGAATATGGTATAGTGCTTTGCCTTTTTTTCCAAAATGCTGTTTATTTTTTATTTTTTATTTTTTTTTATTGTTGGGGATTCATTGAGGGTACAACAAGCCTGTTACACTGATTGCAATTGTTAGGTAAAGTCCCTCTTGCAATCATGTCTTGCCCCCAGAAAGTATTAATGGTATAAGAGATGTCAGAATTTTTGTTTTTTTCCCTGATTCTAAAACTTCTGACTTGAAGATGGCCCTTACTATTCATAGTCCTCCTCACTTTTCATGTATGCCATCATGAACACTGTGACAATCTGGTAGAAGTTACTAGCATCCTTTGGACTACTGCAAACCTTCCTGACTTCTACCAATTGCTGCCTCTGTCCCTGTGGTAGTTTATCTCAACCCTACATTGAGAATGATCTAAAGGAAATACATCAGACTGTGTCACCTCTCTGTGCAAACCCCTGCACTGGCCTCTTGAATCATTCAGGTTTAAAGTCCCCACATTGGCCTGGAAGGCTTCACAGCATCTCACCCTCTCTTGCTACTCTTTTCCTCACTTAATCCAGGTGCCTCAATTACTACCTTAGGTGATCCATGAATCTCATATGAAGGATTAGATGAATTATAAATGGATTCTACATTTGAAGGAAGGTAAAATCACTTTCCACCCATTTCCAACTGACAGCTTTGTAGATTTTGAAGAAGCCTTCCTATATTTCTCTTTCTTGGTCTAATCATTTCCATCCTCTAATCATTCTGCTCACAATCCTCAGATTGTTTCTTCTGAAAGTTCACTCTAGATTTTCCATGTATTTCTCAAAATGTAATTCTTCAAACTAAATTCTACCTCAAGTGTGACATGACCATTCTAGAACAATCTAGAACTCTTCAGTTCTTGGCTGACTGACTTAAAAAGATAATTATACAACATATAATTTAGTGACTAAACATCACTAAAATTAAAAAAAATTGTTATTAATTATTAAATTCATTGTGTACTCTTTGTACAAAATTATTGTTTCTTTTTTAGAAGTAGTTTAACTGCCATTCAAACATTGAAGAGAACGTTTTCACTACACAGATTTTACAATTATATAAAGTACAATTCCTTGTTCCTTATATTGTTGGAATACATGCATGATAAGCATGCTTTAGAGAAGTAATATTTACGTAAGGTTGCAAGACAGGCCTGGCAGGGTCGCTGTGGGTGTTCTAAGATTTCTGTGGACTGAATGCCTTGAGGGAAACCCAGACGCTGCCAGAGAAGAAGCAGCTCAGCAGCCAGGCCTGTTGGGGTTGATGGCCAGTTTGCTTATGACAAGTGACTGACAGCCTGTGAAACTATAGGAAAGATATATGCAGCACACACATGGACGCTGATTGATTAAATTAAATGGACAAAAAAGGGCATGATGTCTGAAGAAGCAAACGTATGCAGTTCTGCCCCTCCACAAGGGTGGCCTAGATTAAAATAAATGATAGATGGGGAAATGATAAGTGATCTCAGACCACTGCCATGAGGATGTGCCTGGGATATAGAGCAGATGAAAAGCATTTCAATTTTTTCTTCACCTGTGATGGGCTAATCAAAGGACAGAGTGTTAATTAAAAAAAGAAACATTAATCGCCTTTATAAGGACAGGACACCGAATCAGGCATTACTGAGGCACAGTGTACCCATGTTGTAGTGAGAAAATAGCTCCCGTTATATCTTGCTTTTAGCAACCAAGTCAAGCAGAAGTTATTCTGGACCTTATCTGGGGATAGAGCCAAGTATGACATGTAAGGAGGAAATCAGCAAATGTCTAGGGTCGACTGATCATAATATATTCAGATAAGAAATGCTCCTCAGGGTATATGTGAAGAAATAGTATCTCAAAAAGTTAATGCACTTTTTAAAAGTCTAGTTTTAAGAATGTAAAATACGCCATAAATTGAAGAGAGAACATTATCAACAGTAGTTATGAAAACTTACTACTATGAAAACCCAGGAAATACTGCCTTTAATTGGAAGATGTGAGGGATGCATGCTAACTATAGTCATCCTAATAGAAGCCCAGGATTCAGAATCAGACAAGCAAAAACATGGAATTGCAGAATGCAAAAAAGCAGTTGCCCTCTCAAGTACTTGAAAATTTTAAATGATATGTCAGCTGAGTGGACTGGCCATGCAAGAAGGATAGCTAATCCTCGCTGAAAAATTCATTTTTATTAAAAAAAAAGGCAAACCATTTTCTTATCTACCACATTGCTTGCTGTCTTTACATAACTGAAAGTCATGTGTTGACAAAGAAGGTAATGAAAACAACGATGTTTCCTGTGGTTTCAATGGTAACCCAGGTAGATTGTGATTATTAACCAAATATTTTTGGTTTGATAGAAATTTAGTCATTTCTGAAGGAATCACAGATGGTAAGAAATGGATTTCTTGTCTCTTTTGTAGTGTATTTCAGTTTAAATGGGACAAAAGGAAAATGAGACTAAGTTTTCAGATTTACCAGAAAAACCATTACTTTGCCCTGTCTATCCCTCTATCCAAATTATAATTCAAAATATACACTCAACACCCTGCTACATCAGAAAAGCCCTCTCAATATTAATTCTTGTGGTTTATGTTCAGAGAATGAGCTCTCTCACACACATGTACACACTCAACTTATCCACACACTAATGAACATATACGTTCCCACTGCTTTGCACCATTTTTATCCCCTTCATTTTTCATGCCCTACGCAGTATATTTTCATCACGGCTTCTGTTGATGCTATCAAAACATAATTCTTTCTGCACAAATTCTCAAGTGTTTCTTATTTCAATCAGATGGAGTTTCTTCTAGTTACCTACAAGCTCTACTTAGTCTCTGCCTTCACAATGTTCCACCCTCTGTCTTTCTGATCTCCTGGACCCAAGCCTTCCCTTCTTTCTGTTCTCAGACTTTTAGACACCTGCCTGTCTCAGGCCTTCCACAAAGAGCACTCATCCTTCAGAGCTATGAGATTTTTTTTCCTTCTTTTCAGTAATTGATCAAATGCCTCATCCCTCAGAAGATCCCTGAAAACCTAAATTAATATCATCTTTCTCCAAACATTCCAGACCCCTGTTTCTTGTTTCATAACCTTTCATAGTATTACCTAATATACCACATGTATTTCTTAAATGTAACCAAATATGTATTTTCTCTTCCTATCCTTCCCTACTAAATTGTGCAACTAGAACATAGCTTCATGATGACATAAATTATGTCTACTGAGTTGACTGCTATGTCCCGAAAGCCTGAAAAAGTATAAACAACATAGTGAAAAGTTGTCTTCCCCTGTTTTTTACAAATTTATATAGGAGACCAAGAAGTCAAGCAACTGGCCTCAGAAGGGGAAAACTGAGATCAAATCAAAGGAAGGTCACTGTAGAAGCTATGTACTTACATGGTCACAGAGAGACATGTCCTAGGATCTTCATGGCAACAGTGCTTATAATAAGTCCAGGCCGGACACTAAAATGCCCAAGAACAGTGGCAAAGAAGCAGTCATTCAGTGGATAATCATACAATAATGAACTTATTTGGACAAAGAAAGCTAGAAACAAACAGTTCATATTGTACAATTCCATGTATCTATATAGGTATTCGCATGTGAAAAAAAAAAGCTAACACTAAGTTATATTGTTAGTGGTTAGAGTGGTCAGTAGTTAGTTACTCTGATGGTGTCAGTGCTAGTGAGCAGAAGGGAACAGGAGATAGCCTCTGGGGTGCTGCTGAAAATGTAATGTTTTGTACCCTTATGTTATATGTGCAATACTTTGCATGTGGGATAGGAGATTCAAATATGTTCCTATCCCTGCAAATAACCAACCCCTATTGCCTTGTGTAATTACTTGAGCTTGAGTGGGATCTGTAAATGTTAACAGGATAGTCATGTACCTGATTGAGTTAGTCTACATGACAAAGTGATGGGATTATTACCTCTGTGATTAGGTTGCCTTATAGAAGACTCTGTTATCACAGAATGGAGAGACATCCACTTGTTCATTTGAAGAATTAGCTGCTGTGCTACAATAGAGACATGAAGGAGAATCTGAGGGTGACCTCTATAAACTTATGATAGTAAAACATAGGAACCTCTAGCTATAAGAAATACAGTCGTGGGTGGCGCCTGTGGCTCAAGGAGTAGAGCGCCGGTCCCATATGCCGGAGGTGGCAGGTTCAAACCTAGCCCCAGCCAAAAACCACAAAAAAAAAAAAAAAAAAAAAAAAAAGAAATACAGTCCTGACAACAACCTGAGTGAGCAGTAATAGTAGAAGCACTAGTGCCAGAGTCAGGCACTAATCCTGGGAAAAGCAACATCTCTAGTCTTTTTTCTCCCACTTTGGAATTCTTTTCATGGGATCCTTGCAAATTGGATAAAGTAAGTCTCTTGGATGTAAGAGTGCAAATGAAGCTATTTGGACATTTTTCTCATAGGTAAAATAGGGATCTACTATTATTATTAAAGACTCACTAAGAGATGTGGCTTTATTTTGTATCCTGAATTACTGAATAGAAATACTTTCATTATATATATATATATATATTTATATATATATTTATTTATAGTAAAACCTCTGTAAGTTGACCACCCAAACTGGTCAACATGCACAGGAGGTCAGCATAAGGAGCTAGGCCTATTGAGTGTCCAGTCTATGAGAACTAGGTCATCTTAAGTAGGTGGTCAATGTAGAGAGGTGGTCAACTATGGAGGTTCTACTGTATATATAAATAAAATATATATTGGCACATACATACTTTTATATGATATATATTTATAACTATAATACCCCCATGACCCCATGACCCAATAAAACATTCCAAGAATTGTACATAGTTAATAAAGATGCATTGACTATAAGTTGATAAACGTCAGAATTAAATTTTTGTGTTAGGAATGGTGAAATTGTTCATTATAGGTTTCATAGATCAATGACAAATGAACTTGATCATCAAGGTGAGCAAGATGAACATTATCCCACTGTTCAGAATCATAAAAATTTAAACTAGGACTAATAAGAGCCCTGAACAAAGTATGTGGCTGGTTGAAAGGAGGGAGGTGTACATGGTCTTTTCTGATGTCTCAAACTAAAGTTTTCAACTTTATTGAATTCTCTACCTAAAAAATAACATTATCTGATGTCAGCCATGCATCTTTCCCTTCCTTACCTTTCCTTCCTCTTTCTGTCCCCACCTCCCTTCCTTGCTTTTTGATCACTCCTAGTAGAATGTGAATGCTCCATAGGAAGTAAAATGTGAAAGTTCCACAGGAAGCTCTAAGTGTGTGGATTCCTTTTCAGAGTGGTCCACTACTGTACGAGCCATACCCATAAGAACTGATGCATCAATGATGATTTGTATAATGAACAAAGGAAGAAATAAAAACTTGAATGAATGAAGGAATGAACTTTCCTCTGCTAGTGAGAGTTGGGGCCTGTAAGCTCTATCCAATTGTGCTCATCTGTTTGGACTCTGGGTAGCTGACAGGCCTCCCCTGATCTCTGCCTTACCTCAGGCCCCCTGGTGACAGTGATGGAGTTGACAAGATGTCTGCTGATTCTTATTGATTATGCATGATCTCATTAGCAAAACCTCAGCCCAGCATGAGGGCTGAGGACCAGGACCAGGACCATGTCAGGAAAGCCTATGATATATGAGGACCAGTTCTTTGTCACTTGAGGTTTGGCAATTGGACAGATCACTTAGTACCTGGGGTGCCCAAGGATACACTTCTTCGTGCTTTGGGAAGGAGGCTGGAAGAAGAGAGTATATAAGAGCAATGTGGGGGTTTCGGAGCAAGACGGCAGCCGAGTAACAGCTTCCTTGCATCTGGGCACCGTGAGTCTGGGGAGATAGGACTCCAGGCATCTCTGGCTGGTGGGATCTGCCTATCATCACCCCTGAGAGGATACAGGGAGTCAGAGAGAGACTTCTGGACCCCAAGAGGAGGACTAAAACAGTGGAAAACCGGCAAACGGTCGCGTTTGTTCAATCCGTCTAAACCCGCCCACAACTGTAAGTTCAGTAGCAGCGAGACTGCAAACCAGAAAGGCCTTACCTGTGAACTGTTTTGGTGTCTTTGGACTTGGCACTCAGCTGAAATGCCTTGGGGAGAGCCTGAGCGGGAGTGCGGAGAACTTTGGCCTTTGTCTAGGGCCCCAGTCTGAGCCGCTGAGCCAGATGGAGCTAATAGTGTTTGGTTCTGGGTCACAGGCAGACATTGTGAGCGATCTGCCCTGGCAAGCTCCACCCTCAGGGTCGCAGAGCTGGAATTGGGTGGGAGCTGGTAACCCAGCGACCAAGTAGCCTAAGGGCGGGGTCTGAGCCGTCTTGCAGCCCTAACCCTTGGGGGCAGAGGGAGACCAGTTTTGACACACAGGGTAAGTGGATAGCCACTTCAGCAGTGATTCCAGCAACAAGCACTTCCCTGAGAAAGCTTCTGCTAAGTAAGTGAACAAGTTCAAAGTGCCTTTTAAGTGGGCTGAAGAGAGATTTAGGGGGTCTACCTGCTGGGGTTTGAGAAACTAGCAGCCTCTAGTCATATCAGAACTGTGATTAACATCTCATACCCCAGAAGACCACGTGTTGCCCAGACAATATTCAATAACATATGCATACTGCTTTGTTTTTGGTTGTGTTTTTTTTTTTTTTTGGTTTGGTCGTTTTTTTTGTTTATTTTGATGTTGTGGATTGTTGTTTTGTTTTTTAAGTTCAACCTTTTCCATACAGATCCTTTTTCTTTCTCAATTTCTCTAGTTTAATTATAATTTCCCATTGCTGCCTATTTCAATAATTAGAACTTCATTTCTGTTAGTGTTTCTACCACTATTATTTGGTTTTTCCAGCCAATTTTATCCCGTAAAGTTTTCTGTTTGCTTGTTTTGGTTTGATTTACAGCATTTTTGTCTTTACTCTCTACTTGGTGGAGGTGGGGTACTGTGTCTGATCAGGTTAGCAAAGAGCTGCTGACCTCAAGGGAACCACCCCACTGGGCACCCCCAGAAGGTGGTTTTTTTTTTTTTAAGGTTGTATCAAAGTACCCTACTGTACACCTATATTGCTCTGTCTCCCTCTTTCTGTGCCCCTCTTCTTTTTGTCAATATTCCTTTTACCCACCCCCTCTCCTTTCTCTATTTTTCTTTTTTTTTTTTCTTATCACTCGGTCCTCCTTTCTTTCATCCCTTTTTTGCTCTTAAACCTTCTCACCCTTCTGGTCCTGTAATCCTTAGTCCACAGGCACGAGAACTTAAAGAGCAAGAGGAAGAGAAAGGAAAATTAGGGCAAGGAAACAGATAAAAGAAATCACCCATGAGGAAGAATCAGCAGAAAACTCCAGGCAACATGAAGAACCAGTCCAGAACAACCCCACCATGGGACCATGAGGTAGCTACTGCAGAGGATTCCACCTATACAGAAATGTTAGGAATGACAGAAAGGGAATTTAGAATACACATGTTGAAAACAATGAAAGAAATGATGGAAACAATGAAGGAAACTGCTAATAAAGTGGAAAATAACCAAAAGGAAATCCAAAAACAGAATCAAATAAGAGATGAACGATATGAAGAATATAAAAAGGATATAGCAGAGCTGAAGGAAATGAAACAGTCAATTAGGGAACTTAAAGATGCAATGGAAAGTATCAGCAACAGGTTAGACCATGCAGAAGAAAGAATTTCAGAGGTAGAAGACAAAGTTCTTGAGATAACTCAGATAGTAAAAGAGGCAGAAAAGAAGAGAGAGAAAGCAGAACGTTCCCTGTCAGAATTATGGGACTTTATGAAGCGTTCCAACATACGAGTTATAGGAATTCCAGAAGGGGAAGAAGAATGCCCCAGAGGAATGGAAGCCATACTAGAGAATATTATAAAAGAAAATTTCCCAAATATCAGCAAAGATTCTGACACACTGCTTTCAGAGGGCTATCGGACCCCAGGTCGCCTGAACTCTAACCGAGCTTCTCCAAGACACATTGTGATGAACCTGTCCAAAGTCAAGACAAAAGAAAAGATTCTGCAAGCTGCCAGGAGTAAGTGCCAGTTGACCTACAGGGGCAAATCCATCAGAGTGACCACTTCTCTAATGAAACTTTCCAAGCAAGAAGACAATGGTCATCTACCTTTAATCTACTTAAACAGAACAATTTTCAGCCCAGAATTCTGTACCCTGCTAAGCTAAGCTTCAAAATTGACGGAGAAATCAAATCATTTACGGATATACAAACATTGAGGAAATTCGCCACAACAAGACCAGCTATACAGGAAACACTTCAACCTGTTCTGCACACTGACCACCACAATGGATCAGCAACAAAGTAAGAACTCAGAAATTAAAGGACAGAACCAAACCTCCACACTGATGCAAAAGATAAAACTAAGCAATGGACTTTCACAAAATAAGACGAATAGAATACTACCATACTTATCAATTATCTCCATAAATGTTAGTGGCTTGAATTCCCCACTGAAGAGACAGATTGGTTGACTGGATTAAAAAACACAAGCCATCCATTTGCTGTCTGCAAGAAAAACACCTGGCTTCAAAAGACAAATTAAAGTTCCGAGTCAAGGGTTGGAAGACAATTTTTCAGGCAAATGGAATTCAGAAGAAAAGAGGAGTTGCAATCTTATTTTCAGATACATGTGGATTTAAAGCAACTAAAGTCAAAAAAGACAAAGATGGTCACTTTATATTGGTCAAGGGAAAAATACAACAAGAAGACATTTCAATTCTAAATATCTATGCACCCAATTTAAATGCTCCCAGATTCTTGAAACAGACCTTACTCAGTCTGAGCAATATGATATCTGATAATACCATCATAACAGGGGACCTTAACACTCCTCTTACAGAGCTGGACAGATCCTCTAAACAGAAATTAAACAAGGATATAAGAGACTTAAATGAGACCCTAACAACTGTGCTTGATAGACGCATATAGAACACTCCATCCCAAAGATAAATAATATACATTCTTCTCATCACCCCATGGAACATTCTCCAAAATTGATCATATCCTGGGACACAAAACAAATATCAACAGAATCAAAAGAATTGAAATTTTAACTTGTATATTCTCAGACCATAAGGCACTAAAGGTGGAACTCAATTCTAACAAAAATGCTCGACCCCACCCAAAGGCATGGAAACTAAACAATCTTCTGTTGAATAACAGATGGTTGAAGGAAGAAATATAACAGGAAATAATTAACTTCCTTGAGCATAACAACAATGAAGACACTAGCCACCAAAACCTGTGGGATACTGCAAAAGCAGTTTTGAGAGGAAAATTCATCTCTTTAGATGCCTACATTTGAAAAACAGAAAGAGAGCACATCAATAATCTCACAAGAGATCTTATGGAATTGGAAAAAGAAGAACAATCTAAGCCTAAACTCAGTAGAAGAAAAGAAATATCCAAAATCAAATCAGAGATCAATGAAATTGAAAACAAAAGAATCATTCAGAAAGTTAATGAAAAAAGGAGTTGGTTTTTTGAAAAAATAAATAAAATAGATAAACCATTGGCCAGAGTAACGAGCAATAGAAAAGTAAAATCTCTAGTAACCTCAATCAGAAATGATAAAGGGGAAATAACAACTGATCCCGCAGAGATACAAGAGATCATCTCTGAATACTACCAGAAACTCTATGTCCAGAAATTTGACAATGTGAAACAAATGGATCAATATTTGGAATCACGCCCTCTCCCTAGACTCAGCCAGGAAGAAATAGAGCTCCTGAACAGACCAATTTCAAGCACTGAGATCAAAGAAACAATAAAAAATCTTCCAACCAAAAAATGCCCTGGTCCAGATGGCTTCACACCAGAATTCTATCAAACCTTCAAGGAAGAGCTTATTCCTGTACTGCAGAAATTATTCCAAAAAATTGAGGAAGAAGGAATCTTCCCCAACACATTCTATGAAGCAAACATCACCCTGATACCAAAACCAGGAAAAGACCCAAACAAAAGGGAGAATTTCAGACCAATCTCACTCATGAACATAGACGCGAAAAATCTCAACAAAATCCTAGCCAGTAGATTACAGCTTATCATCGAAAAAGTCATTCATCATGATCAAGTAGGCTTCATCCCAGGGATGCAAGGCTGGTTTAACATACGCAAGTCTATAAATGTTATCCACCATATTAACAGAGGCAAAAATAAAGATCACATGATCCTCTCAATAGATGCAGAAAAAGCATTTGATAAAATCCAGCATCCTTTTCTAATTAGAACACTGAAGAGTATAGGCATAGGTGGCACATTTCTAAAACTGATTGAAGCTATCTATGACAAACCCACAGCCAATATTTTACTGAATGGAGTAAAACTGAAAGCTTTTCCTCTTAGAACTGGAACCAGACAAGGTTGTCCTCTGTCACCTTTACTATTCAACATAGTGCTGGAAGTTCTAGCCAATACAATTAGGCAAGACAAGGAAATAAAGGGAATTCAAATGGGAGCAGAGGAAGTCAAACTCTCCCTCTTTACTGACGACATGATCTTATACTTAGAGAACTCCAAAGACTCAACCACAAGACTCCTAGAAGTCATCCAAAAATACAGTAATGTTTCAGGATATAAAATCAATGTCCACAAGTCAGTAGCCTTTGTGTACACCAATAACAGTCAAGATGAGAAGCTAATTAAGGACACAACTCCCTTCACCATAGTTTCAAAGAAAAGGAAATACCCAGGAATATACCTAATGAAGGAGGTGAAGGACCTCTATAAAGAAAACTATGAACTCCTCAGAAAGGAAATAGCAGAGGATATTAACAAATGGAAGAACATACCATGCTCATGGATGGGAAGAATCAACATTGTTAAAACGTCTATACGTCCCAAAGCAATCTACCTATTCAATGCCATTCCTATCAAAATACCAACATCGTACTTTCAAGATTTGGAAAAAATGATTCTGCGTTTTGTATGGAACCGGAAAAAAACCCATATAGCTAAGGCAGTTCTCTGTAACAAAAATAAAGCTGGGGGCATCAGCATACCAGATTTTAGTCTGTACTACAAAGCCATAGTGCTCAAGACAGCATGGTACTGGCACAAAAACAGACATAGACACTTGGAATCGAATTGAAAAGCAAGAAATGAAACTAACATTTTACAACCACCTAATCTTTGATAAACCAAACAAGAACATACCTTGGGGGAAAGACTCCCTATTCAATAAATGGTGTTGGGACAACTGGATGTCTACAGGTAAAAGACTGAAACTGGAACCGCACTTTCCCCACTCACAAAAATTGATTCAAGATGGATAAAGGACTTAAACTTAAGGCATGAAACAATAAAAATCCTCCAAGAAAGCTAGGAAAAACACTGGAAGATATTGGCCTGGGGGAAGACTTCATGAAGAAGACTGCCATGGCAATTGCAACAACAACAAAAATAAACAAATGGGACTTCATTAAACTGAAAAGCTTCTGTACAGCTAAGGAGACAATAACCAAAGCAAAGAGACAACCTACACAATGGGAAAGGATATTTGCATATTTTCAATCAGACAAAAGCTTGATAACTAGGATCTATAGAGAACTCAAATTAATCCACATGAAAAAAGCCAACAATCCCTTATATCAATGGGCAAGAGACATGAATAGAACTTTCTCTAAAGATGACAGCCGAATGGCTAACAAACACATGAAAAAATGTTCATCATCTCTCTATATTAGAGAAATGCAAATCAAAACAACCCTGAGATATCATCTAACCCCAGTGAGAACGGCCCACATCACAAAATCCCAAAACTGCAGATGCTGGCGTGGATGTGGAGAGAAGGGAACACTTTTACACTGCTGGTGGGACTGCAAACTAGTACAACCTTTCTGGAAGGATGTATGGAGAAACCTCAAAGCACTCAACCTAGACCTCCCATTTGATCCTGCAATCCCGTTACTGGGCATCTACCCAGAAGGAAAGAAATCCTTTTATCATAAGGACACTTGTACTAGACTGTTTATTGCAGCTCAATTTATAATCACCAAAATATGGAAACAGCCTAAATGCCCACCAACCCAGGAATGGATTAACAAGCTGTGGTATATGTATACCATGGAATACTATTCAGCCATTAAAAAAAATGGAGACTTTACATCCTTCGTATTAACCTGGATGGACATCGAAGACATTATTCTTAGTAAAGCATCACAAGAATGGAGAAGCATGAATCCTATGTACTCAATTTTGATATGAGGACAATTAATGACAATTATGGTTATGGGGGGGAACAGAAAGAGGGAAGGAGGGAGGTGGGTGGGGCCTTGGTGTGTGTCACACTTTATGGGGGCAAGACATGATTGCAAGAGGGACTTTACCTAACAATTGCAATCAGTGTAACCTGGCTTATTGTACCCTCAATGAATCCCCAACAATAAAAAAAAAAAAGAAATAAAAGAGCAATGTGGGTCAGACAAGTCACTGAGAGCCTGTCTTGACTACACAGCTAGTTATTTATTTGTGTTTACTTGCTAAAAATTCATCTGTTGTGGCAGCTCTTGGGATGTTTGTCCCAGTAAATAGTAAAGTCAGAAATGGAGCAAAGAGAAGCATGCTTCTCTCTTCATTCTTGAAGTAAAACTGCTGAGAACCTTGGGGTCTGAGATTTTTCAAAAGGCATTATCAGCACCATGGGCTGAGGAGATAAATTCTTTAGCACTTGAGAACTCTGAGGCCTAAGAAACAGAAGTGGAGAACAGCTCTGTGAGTGACCAGATCAGGGCCACTGTCCTTCAAGTGGAAGAACTGAAAAAAGATGCTACCCTTCTGGCCATTGTCAGACCCTTGTGCTGTGTCTTAAGCCATCTGTATGCAATGCTCTGACTATGCCCACTGGCCTTGAGTTCTGAACACAGTGTGGGTGGTTCAGTCTTATCCTGAGGAACTTGTTGCAAAGGTGATAACCAAATAAACAGGCTGGGCATGCTGGACCACTGTGGCTGGTAACTGGCATCATGGAATCTTGTAAGGGGAATATTTCATCTGGAAAACAATACTTTGTGCTGTCTGCTGCTTTTAGAAGTTAGGACACAGTCTCAGAGAAAGCAAGTAGTATAATTGCCCTGTTTAAGTTATGTAAAGAAAGATACGGTATAGGTAAGGAGACCTGTACAAATTCACCCCTTAAAATATTGGACTAAAAAAGAAACATAACTGGGGGCCAGAAATAGGTGACTCTCCCACACCAAGCACAATGGCTTAACATTAATAGAAAAAGAAAATCCTCCCCTGTTTCAATCATCTTCTGTATTAGTACTCTCACCTGACCGAACCAGTCAGAGAAGAATCATCAGTAAATATTGCTTATTAAATGCTTGGGTCTGGCTATCTGCCTGTCAAGTTGAGGAGTGGGTGTGTTTCAGGGCCATTGCTGCTGAGTGAGCATTCTCGGCCTCCCTGAATACACCTCAGCAGCACCCAGTCTTTAATAAGCATTGTGTTCAGTGCCCTTTTTAAAATGATTGAATTATGGCCTTTTATAGCTCTATAAAAGCCTTTATTAATTTGGGGAAGCTGCTGCATCTTCCAATTCTGTCCAGTCCCTGCTGGGAGGTTAAATTATTCATGAGGATTCCAATTGGCTACGTTGATTGTGTTCTGAAAGAACAACAAGCAGGGCTCTTTGTTTTCCATGAAGGTTGGGGGCGAGGTTATAGGGTGAGGCAGGAAGGGTGTATATACACTGACAAGCATCATCTAGGACCTCATGGGGCCTGGATTATGTAGGACGATGGGGAGGAGCCTCTTAGTGGTTAAAGGAATTGTTGGACACCTGTGCAAGTTCAGACAAAAGGGAAAAGGGACATTAACAGTATCCAGTCAAGAGACACATCACATGGACTCTGGTGGATGCCTGTGTGTTAGTTAGCTCTTATACCATGTATTTTTTTTAATACTTCTCAGATGAAAATAAAATATTATTTTTACAGAATTCTTTCTAGCATACAATGTACTTTCAAACATCCTATCTCATTTTTATGTTGAATGCATGTGTAATTGCATATGCTGCTGAAATAGCTATTTTATACATTCATTTCATGGGTCACAAGGGCATGGCTCAGGAAGGTGGTGTTGCCAAGGGCTTTGTATCTTCTAAGTGGCTTGAAAAGTAATAGAAACTCTTGGTTCCAGGGCTGGTGCTATTTCTATGTTAACTCTGCCCACCTTGCTGCTAGCTGAAATTCGTGAAGGAGATATTGCCCTGGGATATTTCCCATCGCCATCCTTCATGGATATAACCACCTTACATACATGCATGCACAAACACACGTATATGTCCCCAAAATGTCTTTAGAGGTCAAGTTTATCTGCCCTTGCCTCTCACCACTTCCCTAAGAATCTTAGACTCCCAGAAGTTTGCCCTTTGACCCAACACATGGGCTGCTGATTACCCCCCTGCTTTAGTTTCTCTGACTCCCCCACCTAGAAAGGTCTATTGATTCCTTCAAGGACCCATTTTAAAGTCACCCCTTCCCTGACTGCTTCCCCAGATAACCCCATCTCCAGCAGGCCCTTCTGGAATCAGGAGAGGTAGAGAAGGCAGAACATGGACTCCACATGGAGTTGGGGGCAAGTGTGCTAGGGGTGACCAAGCCAACTTCAGCCCTGAGACTATGACCCTCAAATGGGGACACGATTTCCATCTAACCCACTTCCCAAGGCTGTTATGAGGGGACACATGAACTAGTATAGGAGGAAAGGATCATAGGAATGGCATTCTGAAGCATGTAGTACACCAATGTAATGCTTCCTAAGAAACAAAATAAGTAACAGAGAAATCAAGAAAATCTGATTTCATCAGAAGTTTCTAAGAATCCCTTAGCTTTGGATCAGTGTGGTTCTTCAGAGAAAGACTGACAGTAACAGGATGTAGCTGGTAAATTTCAAGGATGTTGGGAAGCCGCAGTAGACTCTCAGGAGAAAATTCTGAGGATGGGATTTGGATGAAAAGCACTGAAACAAATTACTAGACTTGAGGTAAACTTGAGCAAGGATCCCTTGGCTTATGACCAAAAGAAGACCAATTTCCAGAGCAAAAAACATAAAAAGGCAAGGCTGGTTTGATGGTGGCTTGAGCCTCCTGCTAATTTTGGACTAATATTCTACAACCCAGAGGGAAGATTGGTTTTAGATGGAAGCAAAGTGGATGAATGAGGCAAATTTACAATGTATTGGCCCAGCAATGTCCACAGAGGGAGAAGGAGACTCTCCTTTGGCACAGTTCCAGATGGTCACCAGTGCAAAAAGATTCTTTTTATCTTGTGTGTTCTCCCTACCAGCAAACACTCACATGCAAGCATATGGTTCACATGCTCCATATGGACAAAGCCAGCTCCAGGGAGTGAAAGAGAACTTGCAGACATAAAGCTTTCAAGAGCAGAGGTCAGATTAAAAACACAGCATTTTCAATGCTTGCTAAGGTGCTAGTTCTGAGAGGGTTTGTATCCTTCTTAAATTCACTTGATATTCCGTATGCTCCCATCTGGCTAATCTATAGAGCAATCACCTATAAGCATTATGGCTTCTGCTAACACTGCTACGTCCTATATTTTCTCTCCCTGGTTCCAGTTGTCTCCTCTCTCTCTTCCACTTCTCCAATTTTTTTTTTTTTTTTTTACTGGTTATTCTTTGCAGAAGGGAGAAATATTCTGATATTTTACATCCTCAGTATTTTAGTTTGGCTTTAACTCCCGCCCCACCACAACTTGAACACCACAGATAAGCTATAGTCTTTCTCAATGACACTAAAGCTGAACACTCATTTTCTGCAATCTGTCACCACTTCTGTGTGACCATAACCCCTCCCAGTGTCTCTCTCCAACCTGTAGCAGCAACTCTCCAACCTTAGCAGCAACCCTGGTCTCATCTGCAGAGATGAAAGTTATGGAACAAACTCCTTCCTATTAGAGTACTGGGGACAAAGAAAAATACTTCTTTGGTCCCAATAGGTCAGGGGTCATTAATACATGGAAAAAGAAAACTTTATTTTTCCCACCAATATTTATTGAAGTTTTAATTACACTAGGTATCAGAGACACAGAAATGTGAAAAGCCCCCAATCCCACATGTTTGGATTCTAGTATGGGGAGATGACCAATAAAATGAAAACAATGTCCTGATGGGTGATAATTTAACACAAAAAAATGAATCTTGAGTGATAATATTTCTGGCATCTGGGCAGAAATAGGGTTATTTCTAGCTCTGGTAGAAATCCTTTTTGTGTGGTTATAGAATTTCTCCCTTCTGAAAAAATGGGTGAGGAGATGCAGTGATTATTAAAGCAGAGGATTTTCTCAGACTGAAAAAATAAGCGACCCACCCTCTGTCTGCTCCCCAAACAGTTCTCTTGGGTGCTCATTTAGAAATGTATTTTATGTCATATTGAGCCCTGAGGGGAAGGCTAAAACTTCTGCCTACAATTTATATGTAGAATCACAGTAATAAAGTTTGAAGATTGAACATTCCAGAATGTTTATAGATGAAACTGGCAAAGGCAAAGTTCTCCTGTCAGTGGCCACTTACAGACTTCCTCTCCATCCTTCCTTATGGTTCTAAAATTTGGGAAATGATAGAATACTGGGGGAATCAAACAGCTTGTGACTGTTTACCAAAATCCTGCTCTGGGTTCTTTTGTGGTGTGGTCACTCAGGGGAACCTGGAGCTGTGTAGGTTAGGGTGAGACTTGGAGGGGCATCAGACTAGCTATACAGGAACACAAACATTTGCCAATTAAGAGAAAAAGAATGAAAAAATATATATATACATATATATATTTTCCCGAAAGAATCCAAATCCTCAGGAAGAAAGGAATTCATTTGAAAGTCATTTTATTCACAATATTCCATTTTAAAATTAATAGATATTATGAAATCACAGTCCTCAGATGGTTACTCTCTTCATGTCTTCCAGAAAATCCTTTGATGCAGGCTTAGAAAAGAGGGCGAAAGGTGTTTGGCTCCCAGAGAAGTCCGGAGCCGGACAATCTCTGCCAGCTGCACAGCTTAGAGGAGAGCCCAGGGATAAAAGCGCATTGAGGGAGAGCAAAGGACACAACCCCTTTCTCTTTACACATTGCAAATCAATTCAGGATCTTTCATTACAACCTGAAAACCGAATGTACATGAGAACAATAAACTTTAATCTGGTTGACAACAGTTTTTTAAAAAACGCACAGAAAGCAAGTTTCAGCAGCCTGACATACTTTATGACACTTATTAAAAAGATACACTTGTAAGTCAATTAGCCTGGCCAGTGGTGTCTTTTAACTTGTTTTCTAAAAGGAAAAGCAGCAGTAAAAGGGCAAAGTTTCCATCTAGAAGGTTCTAAGTTGATTTCTTTTCCTCTAAAGTGAAGGCAGATGCCTGAGTTCCAACTAATACATATATATGTGTGTGTGTGCATGTAAGAAAGCCTAAAATTCACCTTCTTATAACACCTGAAAAGTTTAAAGGAAAGGTTTGTAATCACCCTTTCTTGATTTTCACATTTCATCGCTCAAAGAGTTTAGACATTACCCATAAAGACATAACTATACAGTCAAATAGACAAAACATGAGAGTTAAACTAATAACACCATGCCTATTGTTTAGCTAGAAAATATTTCTTGAGTTTATACTAGAAATATGTGAGGTGAAGACAGAAATAAAGGAACTTCCACACTTTGGTTGTTTTTGAGAACATGCACCACCCCTGCCTGCCTCAGCATTCTAAATCAATCAATTCACTCAATCAATAATTCATTTATGATTTCTTGTGCTGTTTTCTTTTCCTTAAATTTTGTGATGCATAAAATATTGAAAATTTACTACTTAATCTTGAGTTTCTGAAAATGATTGCTTTAAATGTGTAATTATCTTAAAAATTAATTCATTATAATTATTTAAATTCTGCAGATTTATCACAACAAAAATAGCAGCTTTTCAAAAATATTTGTTAAGAGTATTTCAGTATACTTCCCCAACACAAAATAATCAAATGCATTTTGGCCTCCACGGGGCAATACAATTTTTTTTGAAGGGGGTATAAAAATAAAAATAAGGCTTTTTGTGCTTTCTTTGCTAGGGAACTTTCTGTTTTCAACTTTTGATATATTCTTTTCTTTCTGACAATGCCTTAAAGAATTTGGCATGGAAAGGCTCTTGCAGAGGAAACGACTTATTCCTGCTAAGATAAAAACAAGGGGACTGCTGACCTATTTATGAGGTCTGACCATTATGATTGTGAACTTGCCACTGTGTGCTTATATTGGTAGCACTGCACAAACAATTCAATAAGGTTTCATACCCTTGGTATATCAGTGTCTCACAGCTGTGTTCATTTCAATGTATGGCACATCTTACTGAGTGGTGTTTATTATTGTTATTGAGTATTTTTGTATGTCATGGCAAGAATGTTGGAACTTGAATTAGAACAATGAACAAACATTAAATTTCTTGTTAAACTTGGCAAGAATGGAAGTGAAATCAGGGACATGTTAGTCCAAGTTTATGGGGATAATGCCATGAAAAAACTAGCAGTATACAAATGGATTAAACATTTTCTGAAGGAAGAAAAAACATCACTGATGATGAGAGGTCAGGGTGGACAGTAACAAGGAGAATTGATAAAATATTTGCAAAAATTTGTTGAATCGTGTGTCAAAATTGTTGATTGACTGAGAAGAGCACAGTAGCCAAGTAAATATCAATAGAGATAGTTAGGAAACTCTTAACTGAATGTCTTGGCCAATAACTCATGGTTCTTGTACCATGACAATGTACCAACTCACATGACACTGACTGAGGGGTACTTTTAACCCCTTTTACAGTAAACAAATAACTGTATTGGAATACCCTCCCTACTCACCTGATCTGGCTCCCAATGATTTTTTTTTTAATTCGAAGATAAAGGAAACATTGAAAGAAGATATTTTGATAACATTCAGGACATCAAGGGTAATAAAATGACAGTTCTGATGACCCTTCCAGAAAGAGAGTTCCACATTTTCTTTGATGGGTGGACTAGGTGCTGGTGTCAGTTAACAGCTTCCCAAGAGGAGTACTTCAAAAGTGATTATAATGATATTCAGCAATGAGGGATGTAGCACCTTTTCTAGAATGAGTTTGTGAGCTTAATTATCATACCTTTATATTTAATAATTGAACCCTAAATAAAGAATGAAAACCAATCTAAAAAATTTACAGTATTTGAGGATTAAATGGGTCCTACTTCTTCAAGGCCCTATGATTTTGAGACTCACAACCTAATGTCTAAACACGCACTTCTTCAAGGTGAAGTCACTGAAACTATAGACATGGATGCTCACTACCTTTACTTTTACCTGAATTGAGAATATAAAACAAGTTAGCTATATTCACAGTTTTTTTCATACACCTTTATTAACTATAATTGAATTCTTAGTAATTCAAGGTTTGTGGCAAAATCAGTTTCCTGCAGGGGTGCAGTGTTATTTACAGTTAATCTAGAGTGGAGGCCAATGCTAAATGTGTTAATCCAGAAGTCTGATATTAATCTGGCTTCAGTTAATTTAGAAGCTTAAATATAAATATTTCCATCCTTCCTCTCTCACCTCCAACCAGCAATATAGAGGAGTCATTGCTTGGTGAAAAGAGGCTTGAAATGCAAATTATTTTTAACTTTCAGTGCATAGAAGTACATTCATATAGATTTGACATTATTGCAAAAGAAAGCAATTTTTATATTGTACCAATTGAAATATATATTTTTAACTGTCACTAGGATGACCACTATTTTAAAGTTTCCTGCAGAAACAATAAAGGAAAAGGTTTACAAATACAACCAGAAACTTCAAAGGGGCCACAGACACTACAAAGTTAAGCAATTAATACAAATTTGGAGAAAATATATGTGATAATGTTAGTAGGATAAAAGTGTCCCTAGTAAGCAGTTGATTATTGCTTATTGATTGTATTGATTGTAAAAATTGCAAATCAATTACAAAAAAGAAAAATAAACTCCCGAAATAACAATAAATAAATAATATGAAGTGGCATTTCAAATAAATAAAAACTGTATTAAATATATGGCTAAGATACTCATTAATTAAAAGTAATAATATAACATTTTAAGTCTATTAGATTAGCAAAAATAAAATACTAGTATTTCGCTGCATCAAATAAAGTTCTTCTACATTACTGGCAATACAGTTCATTGTCATTCCTTTTGTAAAAGCATTTGTCATCTATGAGAGTCTTAAACACATGTAAGAGTTGGCCAAGTAATTCTACTTCCATTTGTCTATCCTAAACAGATATTTACAGAAATGGTGAAGTGTGTTCAACTGCATATTCTTTGAAGTAATTCATAATTGGGGCCAACCCCTATGTCCATCAGGATAGGAAAGGGAAGCTGCAGTATAACCCATTCCCCAGTGGGAATGGTCCAGAGCCACTTGAGAAAAGAAGGAGAGTATGTTAGTGCAAAATTTTCATTATCTTCTAACAACTCTGAAAATTGAAAAGACTATTTTCTCAACAGTATGAATAATACAAACCATTTCTGATAGAAAAATCCAAGTGCATAAACGTGTTTAAAAGGCAACAGAAAGTACTTCTAATATCAGTCACTTTGAATGATGAGACTGTACCTGGAAATTTCAACAGGGCTATAGGGAATTACTTTTTCTCAGTTGTTTGAGTGCTTTATTGAACCCATACTGTATTTACAATTTTTAAAAATACTATTACACTTGTTGGGATGTAAAAACTGTGAAGGAAATCCAAGTAACTAGCTTTCTTGTTTTTAAATCCAAATGCCTCTTTCCAAGTTTAGTTTTGTAATGTTAATACCACAAACATCCATCTAATCAACACCCTTCAGTTGTCAGGTATTATCCAATCAGCTGTTGGTCCACTTGCTTGTCATTTTTGTTTGTAAAAGCAATATGATACACAAAGATGAAAAGGAAAAAAAAAGATTATTCAATACTTGGAGAACTATAGGTTCTAGAACACTGTTACTAATAACTGAACATAAAAACTGAACAGAAATTTCATAACTCTGCAGGCCTCTTGCCATTTTCCCAGCAGACATTCTGTAAGTAATACTCTATTGAAGACAAAATATGAGTGGCTAAAGGAATCTGGGCAGAGACAATCAGTGAAAAGCTGTGCCCCGTAGTTTTGAAAGATGGATAGAGAAATGTGGAGAAAAGAAATTATAAACTGGGATTAAACACTCCATGAGTTCTTTTCTCCTCTCCTCTCCTCTCCTCTCCTCTCCTCTCCTCTCCTCTCTCTCCTCTTCTCTCTCTCTCTCTCTCTCTCTCTCTCTGTCTTTCTTTCTTTCATTTGAAATATATGCATCAGCTCAGGAGATAATGAACATCCCATAATGTTGTAATGATCTTTTGTTCAAATATCTGATGTACTTCGGCAAAAATATCTGAAATTCTACTGAATAGCGATAGTGATAAAAGATTGTGCTATATTGACTAGCTCAGTGCAGGAAGAATGAAAAAAATGCTCATACTTAGAAATGGATACATGTCTTTGCACTGTTACCAAAATTTCACATACACTTCCTCATGATATTAAGCTAGCACCTTTGCAAAGAGTCACAGCTATTGTAGCTGCTGCTTTAGAGAAGTCAAAATAAATACATAGTACAGGATAGCGAAGTTCAAACTATGGAAATATTGGTTGGGAAAGACTGATGTCTTCTAAAAATATGTTTTAAAAAATCAACAGAATCAATTGTTGATAGACACATGAAGAAATGAAATGCATTTCAGAGGTATAGATAACATTACACACACTCTGTAGACATCCCTGAATGATGAAAAGTTGATTTGAGAATCAGACAACGTAAGGATTCTTTTTCCCTCTCAGAATGTTTACTCACAGAAGAAAAAAATTGGAAATCTTTACGTTAAAATGGAAAGAATGTTGTTGTCAGTTTATGCCGCTGAATATATTCAGATCAGAAGGCAAAAAAGTCTACAAGCTGGGGATACTATTACGGTATTTGGCTAAACTGAAAAATAAACTGTTCAATTAGAATTTGATGCAAGGACAGACAGTCTCTGGAAATGCTGTGGCATACAGACTGTTGCAGGTTCTGGGTTCCCAAGGCCACTCTTTTAAACCTCCCTTCTATAACTCTGCATTTCTTTAGCAAGGATTTGCTTCCTCTAAATTCAACAGCATGCAGAAGAAATTGTTATCTATTTACAAATTTGCAAATCACACACATACACACACACATTTGTAAGTCTATACACATATACAAGAAAGACAGAGAAATTGGTGTGGATTCAATCAAAACTAATACTCAATGTTTTCAAAATTTCATAATGATAAAGTGAAGCATTAAAAGAAACACAAACTTCTGACATCTATAGCTCAGAAAAAAAGCCAATGTAAATACAATATAGGTAAAGTGCAAGGGATAGGGAGGGAGAAAAAGTTGAATTTATTATTTTCTCTAAGAGCTCTCTCAGTTTTACTTTTAAAATTTTTTTAATAGGGGCTTTCTACATCTTCTTAGTAAGGTGGTGTATAACAGGTTATGAAAATGGCTCTTTTTTTTTGGTATAGTACTGCTGAGAGTTGAATGAAGACCCTTTACTGATTCTGAGGTCTTTATTCCACTCATGCCTGCATAGTGTCACTGGCCACCATCTGATCATGATAGGAGGTTCCTTCCTGCTCTGAAGATGTTGAAACAGCAGGTTTTACTAGATTGTCTGACAACTCCCAGCCGGCTGGTGGGCTTTGAGTCACTTTGAAAGGGTAGAGGTGACTCTCTCATGACTGTCTCTCCATAACCAGCAACATAAAATGCATAAAGAAATGTATTTGCACACTTCCTAAATATTAAGACTTTTGTGTGATTATCAACACAAATAACTTGTGAGCTACTAAATAAGCGTAAAGTGACTAGAACTTCTGAATTTGGGGAACAATAAAATTGGAAACCATGCAGTTTCAAAAAATGCTGCCAGTGAATTTATTGCTGGGGAAAAAAAAAAATAAGTATCAACATTGTTCAGAACCAAACAGGCCACTGAAGAGGAATGGTTGGATCAAGCCTGGAGCAGATGTGAACACAAATGACAGTCCTGATTTCTAACTTTTCTTAAGCATAGAGAACCTTTATTCCTGTAAAAACAAGAAAGAACTCCCCAGGTGGATTTTCTAAGCCTGAGTTGAAGGGGGAAATAACCACAAACAAATAGTACCAAACATTTTTAACAAATGGATGGCTTTAATGACTATGAGGTACATGGAAAGGGAAGAGAAGGATAAAAATGGCCACAAAACTAGACAGAGACTCAAAATGAATAATGAAGAATGAAAGCAATCAGAAAAGAACACCTGCTAGACTGACAACAGGAGAGGAACAGGAGAGCAAAGTAAGATAAATGCTCATCTTGGAGATATGTGAGATCGAAGGAAAGGAAGAGGAGGCAGGCGTGAGCTAGTGATATAAATGAATTACACAGAAGCAGGCTTGTTTCAACACACACTTGAATCAATGCTATGCAAAGATCTATGATAACAGCCACCTCGTTTTGTCGATGCTCAAAATAAGCAAGAGTAACTAGGAGGAGTGATGGTGAAGCCTGGAAGTTGCGTCCATCTGTCTTTTCCTTTGCCAGCACTGTGGTTATTATTATTACAGTAAAACTGTCACTATTGAAAGTCCACAGACATAAGTCATTCTGTATAGCTGAGTTTCCTGATAGGTGAAGGTTTGTCAATTTAAGGACTGAGTCTTTACGTTAAATCTTTACACAAAATCTTTTATTTTAATAGATGGAAAGCTACTTCAATGTTATTTATGATAATCACTTTTTATTTATTTTTTTGGACCCTGGCCAAATTAGACCCCAATGGCTAATATGCAGGTCTTTTTTAGCACTTACCATATCATATTAGATACTGTGTCTTTCTATTTTATCTTTAATTCAAGGTTGACTCAAGATATGTGTTCTGTATTTTTTTTTCTAATCACTTCACTTTTCCCAGGTATCTTGGTGCTTTTAACTTATATTGTTACTGTTTCTTTGTTAAGCCTTACCTTCAAAGATGATTGCATCTTTGAAGAAAGATTTGCTAATTCATGGAATCCTACCAAAAATGGGGGGAATTTAACAATTGTCTTATAGAACCAGATTACTTTATAAATGAGGTAAGTGGGTCTTTAATTTGCTGAATGCCACACAGTTAATTAGGGGCAGATCTAAAATTAGTATCCAGGTGTCCTGAAACCTACCCTATGAGGTACATACTGCCATAAAATATTAGTTCATATCTTACAGCTTTTCTGGTTTCTGTCAGAAGGAAGGCAATATGAAATCCAAGAATCATCTCAAGTAAGTGTGAAACTATGTTCAGAGCTATCATTATCCCTATCAGTAAAATGTAGACTATAGTACATGACTCATAATATTTGTAATGTATGCACCAGGAACCTTAGTTTGATCTGTGTTCAACCTTAGCCTTCTCTAGAGGATTGGAGAAGGACATGGCTGGTTAGAAAGGGGTGGGAATTTATTTCTGTGTGACACTTGCTATCATCCTAGTAAAGATTCATCTTAAGAAGACAAAAACGAGGCTTTCGAAAGAGATCCAGGAATAGCAAAAGAAGTGATCTCAGTTAATTATTTAGTGTCTGCTACTCAGGTATTTTGTATTCTAGGACTTGCCGATTGATGTCTGAGGTATACAGAAGTGGTAAAGAAGGGAATAAAATTTAAAAGTTCTTTTTAACAAAATTCCTTTCTGAGAAGGATTTTGCACGTGCCAGACAAAACGAGAAGAGTCCCAGCTATGTGTCTTCAGACTGTACCATGGTAGTGTGTATCCCTTGCTCTGCAGGAGCTGTACAAACAGCCTTGGGCATCAGTATTCTCAGTGGATGTCGGTGGATTGTTTCCCTCAATTGCAGCATCATTTCCATCGGTGGTGGCATTGGCAGCCTTAGCAGTAGATGCTACCACTTGTCCAATTCACCCATTATTTTTATATTAAATGAGCAACCTCCATAGTCATATATGTGAGATGTTTCTTGGTAATATGACCTTGTCTTAGCCCTCGTTTTGCACTTAGGTCCAGGTGTTGTTGATGAAGCCACTTCAGTATTTTACAGTTTTGAGGAAAATAAAGCTAAGTAAACAGAGTAATAACAGTGCATGTATATAGTATTGTGGGAGCACAGAGGCAGCACAACTTATGCAGGCTCGGGAATGAGCAATAGGCATGGGGACATCTGTACAGAATAATGTAGTTAAAACTGAGATCTAAAGATAGTGGGAGACAGACTACTGGGAGGCTCTAGACAGAGGAAAAGAATTTATGTAGGTAGAAAACAAAGAGAGAACATGGCACCTATAACTAAAGGAAGTTTTGCATGGCCAGTAAATGGACTGAGTGGTCACGACATGATTAAAGAGAAACCTGAAAGGGCAGATGGGGGTAAAAACATGAACTATGTTCAGAAAATGAAGTCACTGCTCAAAAGTTCTGAGAGCAAGCATAGCATAATCAGATTTCTGTTTAAGAAAAACCAGTGTCAATGTGATACTAATAAAATAAGTTTGATAACTGTTTATTAGAGGCTAGTTTGGTCAACAAATAATGAGATGTCTATTTAGGAGGCTATTGCTGCAGATCCAAAACAGAAAATGGTGGCTCTGTATAGAAGAACTGTTGCAATGATAGTTTGGGGAAATAATTATGATGTGGATATATTTTAAAGTCATAGTTAGTAAAACTAGCTGATCAGTGGGATGTGAGGTCTGAGGAAAAGCCAGGGGCAAGGAAAATGCTGAAGAGTGAAATCAATCAATCAATTTGTTAGATATGGTGATAGGGAAGATAAGAGGCAGCATTATGGATCAAGCAACAAAAACCAGATGGAGAGAAAAATAATTACAAGAGGATTGTAAATACAGTTGGAGATAAAGGGCTTAAACACATCAGAATTCTTGTGAAGATCTTTTCAGAATTATAATTAAAGGAGGAAATTGGGAAAACAGAGGGCTGCCACAAGCTGAGGGGAACAAAGTGGGATGAATTACTGCAAAGTGCTAACACAGAGGACAGGAGATCTCAGAAAATGTTGGTTGCTTGTCAGGGATTCTAAAATGTAACTGGAAGTGCAATTTAAAAGAGGAGATTTGAAGTTGTTCTGATAATGTATTAAGGTAGAGCCAAATAAAATAGATTATCCTTATGATGGCCTTATCTTAACCTCTTCTAGAAATAATCCATGGAACACAATTATACACAGGTAAATTTTCTGCTGGAAGTGATTTTTTTTTTTTTTTTAAGACAGAGTCTCACTCTCTGCCCTCAGTATAGTGCTATGATGTTATAGCTCACAGCAAACTCAAACTCTTGGGCTCAAGGGATCCTCTTGCCTCAGCCTCCAGGCTAACTGGAACTACAGGTGCCCCCCACAATGCCCAGCCACTTTTTCTATTTTTAGTAGACATGGGATCTTGCTCTTACTTGGGCTGATCTTCAACTCCTGAGCTCAAACAATCCACCTGCCTCAGCCTTCCAGAGCCCTAGGATTACAGTGTGACCTACCAAACCTGGCTATATAGGTGATCAACAACTGTTAGCCTATTTTCTTTCTTTCCTTTTTTACGAAGTGAAGTCTAAGGCCAAGAATTCAATTGGATATCAATTGAACATTTTGATACATCATTTATTAGCTCATTGATTAATATTGAAATATAAATTAATTTGCATTTCTAGGGCTTGAAACAGCAATAAATTTTCTCAATCAGCTAATGGGGTTGATCATTTAGTGTCAAAACTAGTTTTCAGAAGTTTTTTTTTTTAGCACTTGAAGCAAATTGCACTTTTGATGTGGGTAAAAAATGCAGTCATGGTTCCCCATCTTGGCAATTGTGAACTGACCTGTGATAAGCATTTTAGTGCAAATGTCCTTATGATAAAATGATTGTTTCTTCTTCTGTGTAGAGACCAAGTACTTGGATTGTGGAATCAATTGGAAAGTCTATGTTTAGCTCTTGAATTTTATTCCCCATATTTCTTTCCAAAGGACTGTGTTAGTTTGCAATCCCAACAACAGTGTAAAAGTGTTCCCTTGTCTCCACATCCATGCCAACATCTGCAGCTTTGGAATTTGTAATTTAGGCTATTCTCACTTGGCTTAGATAATATCTCAGAGTGGTTTTGAGTTGCATTTCTCTGATGATTAGGGATGGTAAGCACCTTTTAATGTGTTTGTTGGCCATTTGTCTGCCTTCTTCAGAGACATTTCTGCTCAAGTCTCACTTATAAATGGGATTGTGCACTCTTTTGTTGATGGGCTTGAGTTCTCCATAGATTCTAGTTATCAGTCCTTTGTCAGATTTGTACCACGCAAATACCTTTTTCCCATTGTGAAGGTTATCTTTTTGCTTTAATTGTTGTACCATTGACTGTGCAAAAGCTTTTTAGCTTGACCATGTCCCATTTATTTATTTTTGGTGTTTCTGCAATTGCCAAGCAAAAATTCTTCATAAATTCTTTTCCTAGGATGATAGCATCAAGAGTTGTCTCCACATTTTCTTCTAATATTTTTATTGTCCCATGTCTTACATTTAAATATTTTACTCAGAGGGTGTCAATTACTGTCAGTGGAGAGAGATGCTGGTCTAGTTTCAGACTTCTACATGTGGCTAACCACTTTTCCCAGCACCATTTATATAAATAGGGATTCTTTTCCTCAGTTCATGCTCTTTTTTGGTTCATCAAAGATTAGAGGGTGATGTTATTGAATTCATCTTTAAATTCTCTATTGTATTCCATAGATCTATATCTATATTTTTGTGCCAGTACCATGCTGTTTTGATCATTGTAGACTTGTAGTATAAACTGAAGTCTGGTAATGTGTTGCCTCCAGATTTGTTTTTATTTCTTAAAATTGCATTCGCTATTTTTTTTTTTGATTCCATATAAAACAAAGTACTATTTTTTTCAAGTTCTTCAAAGTATGACATTGGAGCTTTAGGGATTGCATTTAATCTGTAGACCACTTTGCAGCACAATTCACAATTGCAAGACATAGAAGTAACCCAAGTGCCATCAACCTAAGAATAGATTAATAAATTGTGGGATATGTATACTGTGAAATACTATTCAGACATAAAAAAGATGGAGACATTACATCTTTTGTTTTTACTTGAATGAAGTTGAATCACATTATTCTTAGTAAATTATCATAAGGATGGAAAAGCAAGTATTTAATGCACACAATACTAATATGAAATGAATAGAAAAACAAGTACATACCGATAAGGGATAAAAACATAAGTATATTCAAGAAAAGGGAAGAGGGGAAGATGGAAGGGAAAAAGAAAAGGAGGAAGAGGGATTGGTAAACCCTTAACTAATGTTCACAACATAAGGATATACAGAACATGCCCAAAAGAATGAAGGGCTCAACTACAATTTGAAATTTACCTTAGAAATACAAATAATTTAACCTGATCATTTAGGTTTTCATTTAATCTAAAATTATAAACAATACAGTCATGGCAAGTAAGATATGGATAGCTAAAGATGTTAGTTTTTCAGGTGGCACCTGTGGCTCAAAGGAGTAGGGCTCCAGCCCCATATGCCAGAGAGGTGGTGGGTTCAAACCGAGCCTCAGCCAAAAATTGCAAAAAAAAAAAAGATCTTATTTTTTCATTTGAAGATCTCCATTTCAAAAGCATTTTTATTTCCAGATTGAATGACTAGGGCACTGAAACACAAGCCAACTCTGACTTCCTCCCATTTTATCTTAAGTAACACAGAATAATTCAGAAACAATTAACAATTGAAAACCAATAAAACCAAAAGAAGAAAGGATTATAAGTCATGTTTTAAAATTCTAAGAAGGAAAAAATGCTAAACACACATACACATAAACATACACACATATGCGCATACACATACTGTCTAAAACACACACAAAACAACTTTAAAAGGAACTCTACTCTCAAAAGCTCTTGGGAAGTTCAGCAATGAAAGGATTCATTTTCATCTTCAAACTTCATATCGGATTCATCAAGGATAGAAGCTGACCTTAGGCATGGACTCTGAAATGCTGTTTTTCATTATGGGTTTAAAATTTTTTTGTTTTGTTTTCTGTGCCTGGCTCTTCACTTCTGGTTCTTCCATGAGGATCCTCCCTAGCCACTTCAGATTCTTCTGTAAGGAAAAGTTAGTAAGGAATAGATAATAACCAACCCTTAAATTCCTTTATTATAGAAAGAATACAAACGTTTGCAAATGTCAGAGAATGGTGATGATACTGAGCATTTTGATCACTCATTATCTGTCAAGCAGAATTCTAGGCATTTGACCCAAATTTTATCATTTAATCCTCAACACAACATAATTAGGTAGGTATCATATTATTATTCTTTCCATTTTATAGATGAATCTTCATATGTGGAGCATGCAATTTCCTCCCCCAAAGGACTCATAGCCAAGGCAGGGTAGAACCAGAGAGCTCTATAATTCACTCTTCTGAAAGAGCATCATTAATTTAAAAAGCAATTAACCTAAGTTAGATACGTTTAAAGTATAGCTTTCTAAAACTCCAGAAATATTAGTTATTTCTGCATGAACTAGTGTCAATGCTACTCAGTATCAAGTCTCAATCATTTGGTTCAAACTCAGACAAGGAACATCATCAAGATACAGAGAGACATTGATTCTGCCATAACAGACTTTGTCATCTCCAGAAGCTCTAGAACTACATGGTTGAGAGCACATACTTTGATGTGATACACTCATGCTTTTGAGCTCATGCATATACTGCCATCAAGCTATGCTGAGACCACTACTTTTTCATAGTAAGCCAAAACTTATTCCCCTTACATAGGATTTAGCAATATGAACTACAAATTTATAAGAATTAAATGAGCTGATATATATAAAATGTTTTGAGTAATGTATGGCTTGGTAAATTGTTGCTATTGTTATTGACACTGCTGTATTATTTACACTTGCAAAAATATAACCAATAATACACGGCATTCTGTAATAAATTCCAGGCAATAGTATGTATACTACATGCTCCACAAAGCTGAGCTCTACTCCTCTCCCTTCCACAAAGTTCTCCCTGAGGGAGTACATGGTATATTTTTAAGAAATGCTGGTAGGGTGGCACCTGTGGCTCATATGCTGGAGGTAGCAGGTTCAAATCCAGCCCTGGACAAAATCTACAAAAAAAAAAAAAAAGAAAGAAAGAAAAGAAATTCTTGTAAAGGATGAATGGATTGAATACTCCCCATTTGAAATGATTTTTTTCATCTTTGAACTTGTATCTATTTAATGCCCACACTGTCTTGTTCTTTAGACCTGAGAATCACATTGTGCTTTTTAATTTATCTTCCATAGGTATTTTCATCTCTTAAAATTATTTAATTGTTCACCTATTTAGGTGTCTCTCAAAGTATTCATTAGTTCCTAGAACCACCTGTGCAATTTTCATATTTGTATATTTGTATATTTTACAATCTCACACATGGCATGGCACACGAAAAATGTTAAAATGTATTTATTATTTTTGATTCCATATAATTAATTTGCCTGGATTTGATTTTGTAATAGCTCTAAGAGGATTTTCATAGGCAGATAATGCTTTCTATTCTTCCATGAGTATAATTACATAATTTCATCCTGTTTTTCTCACTAGAGATTTAGAGGAAAAGAATTGTTCTAGAATCGAACTAGCTGGCCTTTTGAAGAGATGTCCACAATTTAAGATAGATGATCACTTACTACTAAGGGACAAAATATAACCTGACATTTAAAAATCTTTACTGTTGTATGTAAGAGTCTAACATATTATTAAGAACCATAATTTTGAAGCATTTTAAAAAGTTCTTATATAAAGTAATGGGAAGGAAAAAATATCTCATGCTGTGTCCATCATTCTCTTTGAAATTGACTGTCCTAAGAGGAAAAAAAAAAAACATCACTGTGTTCATATAATAAATGGAAAAATCTTAAGGGACATTCTATATATGGAAGAAAAACAGAGAAAGAAATTACCTAGCAAAATCACAGTGCAGACTATTTATCTGTATTGATTAAGCCAAGCAAGCTTACTTTTATTTGATTGTTTTTATTATCAACATTGTTTTTGCACTAACAATCATTCAATAAATATTTCTCTTTATCAATACTTATAATAATGCTATTATAGACAGTGGAGTAGAGGGGGACAAAGACAGAATGCAAAAAACAGAACTGAAAGCTGACTTCAGAGTTTATAGTCAAATGGAGGAGGTGACTTAGAGAACAGAGCCATGTATTCCTATAATTGATGAAAACACAGTGTGCTGACATGGATTATGCAGGCAATGGTTTGTTGGTAATATCAATGTGGCACAGCTAAAACTTGAATGGGCTTGGATTAAGTGATTTATCAATTAATTTGATTAATTCCTTTACTTGATTTGTCAAAAGAAATGAAGTCAAATAGACTAGACCAAAAATTTCTTATGTGATCCACACACAGAGCTTTTTACCATTTATTTGTCATTAAAACAGTCTACAACAAATTGAATGGAAGGAAAATTTTAATTCTTTACTCAATTTATCCAAATTGCATAGACATTTAGCTTTTCCAGATAGTAGTTTCTTAGTTCACTTCATTAATTCCAAAGGGTGCTAAACTGTTTCAGGATGAAACCAAAGTGAAGTTGTGCTTCTTAACGAGATTTCCTCAAATCCCAATAGTTACTGTTGACATCTGATATCTACCCAACAGTGAAATTGTGGCACCTTTGTTGACATTGAATACCAGAAAGGGTTTAGACATCACTTCCCACTCTTCTTTGTATGGAAAGTTTTCAAAGAACTAGAGTTTTTAAAATGAACAAAATATTCAACTTAGAACACATATATACACACAGATATGCACACAAATATTCAAGAACACTTTATTTGAAGTATTCAAGTTTCAATGAGCATTTAGCCTATACTGATTCCAAGACACTCTTTTGAGCTCTAGGGATAGATTCCTCCACTTGTTTTAAAGAAACAGGGAAGGTAGTAACTTATCAGAAGCTCCATTACTAGTTAATATTAGAGTTGGGATTTGGACCTACCTCTGACCCATAATCTTATAAGGTGACACTATTTCTGCTTCTCAGATCACTTAAGTTTAAAGCAAGAGATTACAATATAACATATAAATATATAAATGACAATAAATCATGAGGTAGGTCATATGAGACTGCATTACTTTAGAAAGTGTTAGATTAGATGAAGGCTGAGATTTTTAATGTCAGAAATATTTTAAAATCAAAGGATCTCACTCTAAGCCAGTATGCCATGGTATAATTATTTCATCCTTTCTCACTCATTTTTGGCACTACTAACAATTGTAGAATTTATTGTAGATTGCTTTGCCATCAAGCAGTTTACCTGTGGAAAAGATGAATGTGAATATAAATTAAGATGGGAGAAGTCAATGAGAATCTTGAAACTGGAATCAGCATTTCATCCTTTCTCTATTGAGATTACATAAAAATGAGTATGCACATCCTGCTTTCCCCTTCCTGTGAATGCTGCCTTAGCAACATAAATACTAATTGGTTGCTATGGTAATCTCAAGTTTGTAACTAAAACTGAGATATCTAGGTAACAGTGTCTAAAGGTAAGAAGATGAATGCTTCAGCTCTGGGGCTCTGTAGGGTGATGGTGTGGCAGTATGAACACTGGCAAATGCAGCCTCAGCTCCAAAGACTGGTAAATTTATTAATTTTATCCTCATCATTTCTGACTAGATCAATTCATCTACCTACAGAGGCTGCAGTTCCTTCATATAAGTTGGTCTCTGAAAGTTGACATCGTCCATAAACTTGCAGTCAATGAGAAATACCAGTTATGGGCAGAATTTAGCACTTAATACACTTTTTTATTTTATTGCTGAAAAAAGTTCAGCCGCACTAAGATGATTTAAGCCATCAATGAGACACAGTGGAAACAGCCTAGTAAAATCATAGTCAGTCTATTCCTCTTCCCCATGACTCATGGGTTTATTAAGAAATCTCATTCCTTAGGGCCCCAAGGATGAGCAACATTCCTCTAAGTCGAGACCCTTGTGCTTTAATCAGTGGCTGCCACCAATCAGCTGCATAGAGTGTCATGCAGCCTTCCCAGATCTCTGTTTCCTTATTTATGAAGGGGATGAAAACAGGGCTTCCTTTCCAGGCTGTTATGGAGTTTAAGGATTGAATTATTTTAAAGTGCTTTGCAAATACAAGTGTTATATAAATGCTTAATACTAACCTGTGGCTTTGATTTCATTAGCTCTTCATATTTGAAAGTTACAATGAGGATTCAGTCATATAATGTTCAGCAGGAAAATTTTCTCTGTAAACATATGCATAAACATAAATGAACAGGTGTAGAAACTTTATGTATGTATATCTAATGGCATATATGATTTGTTATGTTTGCTTGTTTAATTAGTTGAGTGGGACTTTTTCTATTGTCCTAGAATTTGTAAGTTGCTGCAAGAAGACAGATAAAAAATCATCATATAACTGTTAGGGGATTGAAAAGCCTTTCAGGTCTTATGTAGGAGCAGGAAAACAAATGGCATACCTCGTTACTTTTCCTTCCTCACCTCTCTCAGCCTATATAAAAGAGAGAGAAAGGACATGGTATTATATACGATGTGAGTAGGAAGGAGTGTGTAGTGATTCTTCTATCTCTACCTTAAGTCAAGGGAAATCAGAGAGAGAGAGCATATACCCCACTGAAACTAAGTAGGCTGCTAAGGGTCCAAATGGAATTACTTACACTGGGACATTGACAAAAGAGATGACTTTTTTTGCTTTTTACTTTGTTGGACACACTTGTGGGCTGAGTTTTCTGCTGCTATTTTTAAACAGAGAAAAATAGAATTGGAGAGGACAGAATGGACAGAGAAGCCTCAAGGAAAAGTTTGCAGTCCTACTAGTTGGCTTGGTGAGGGAATATGGGTATCCTTGGTTGAAGAAGATTCATGGAAGGTAGTCATGTTTAAGGCAGTGTCCAACCCAAAAGAGTTAGACAATAGGCAAGGGGATCTGACAGCAAGAGGTTGTTGAATAGACCCACAGTTCCGAGGGCAGAGGAGGTCTGGTGAGGTTACATTGCATTTGATCACCACCCACAGCAGTTTCTGTACAGTGACAAAGTCCAGTAAGATCCCCCAAAGGACTTGTGCTTAAGTCACTCAGTAGAGTGACCATTTTCATACCTGCCACAACAGGGAAAATCCATGATGATGTATTCTGCTCACTTTAAGTTTCTCTTCTCCCTCTTCTTCACTGTTGATGAATAGAGATTAAGAGGAAGAAATGGGGGGAGGTACCTGTCCTTGATAGGTCTTCTCTGTGTTCCTAATAATGAAGACTCAAGCCCATCTACCTCAGAAAGACTGAGTGGAAATGAGCACTAAATGCAATATAAGTTTGAAATTTTACATTGACTAGGAATAGACTTTTTAGAACTTAAAATCTTGGAGGGCAATGAGATTTATCTTCGACAATGTCTGGGTGAAGATAGTGATTGGGAAAAAATAAACCTAAACTCTGACCATGTCATAAAACAAGGGCATGCATAAAACCCAGAAGTTTAGAGATTCTTCACCATGCATCTCTACCAGAGTAATTTCTGTTTGCTGGGCAACTCAGGTCTGCATTAAAAACAAAATCACAAAACATGGACTACAAAAAGTAAGGACTATCCTTGTCCTTCTGTGAATTCAGAACTTTTATATATACGTGTAATCACCTTCTATGGCAAAGGGCTAAAAATAGCATGTAACTCTGAGTTAGTGAGAGCTATAATACTGACAAAAGGGAAAACTCCAAATAAAAGGTTAGTCCCACCTTTAAAATCAAAATACACATTACAGAACAAAAGAAATAGCCATGTTTATGTACTCTGAATGATAACTGGAATTTATTAGGCAGTTGGGCTTAGCAGGCAGTTAAGTGAAGGCTAAAGTGATATCACTGTGGAGTTAGAGTGAAAAATGTAAACATATGATGCTGAGTGGAGCAGAGCAAGAAGACAAATGCCACAATTCAGTAAATAAGATATTTAATTATTTTATGTCTATTATAATAAAATGAATATTTTGAACATGATCTGACCAATTATTTACCACAGTCACTCTTATAACTAGCTTGTTAATCTTCATTACATCTTTGGTAAATAATATGGTCAGTGGCCTTCATGAAAATAATTTTTTTTAAAGGGATGAATTCTTGCTATGTGACAGATGCACCATGAAGAAATTTACATAGATAGTTGTTAATTGCTCACGAAAAGTATATAAGATGAATACAATTATTCCCATCTAATAGGGGAAGAAAAGCCCTGGAAATTTAAGTACTTAGCCAAGGATGCAGTGATAGTATAATAGGCTTACTTGTTTTGTTACCTAATTGAACAGATTGTTATAAATTACATTGCTTGAAAGAAAATCATTAAAATGGAGACATTATTTTATTTTTTCCTATGTCTTCTGTCTTTGGGCTTTCTTCAGGATATACAATGTTGGAGAAATAAGTTCACCAACTCATCCTAGAAAAAGTGCTACATATCTCATTGCTGAATGTCACTATAGTCACCACATGGCCAAGGGGAGTACTTTGAAGGTGACCATAGTAATATTCAGCAATGAGGTACGTAGCACTTTTTCTAGGACAGGTCACAAACTTAATTATCCAACTTTATATATCTCTTCTTTGTTCTTTAATGGCTGAAAAAATGAAAAATTATTTATCAAGAAAGATCAAGCCCACTACAAATTTGATTGCATAACCTTATCTAGGTCCTTGGTGATCCCAAGTTGAGACTTGCTAAGCAGGTTCCTTTACTGCAAACCTTCGCAAGGCATTTAAATTTTGTATCTGACTTCCAAGTGTCAGTGTGCTTCTTGTTCATTTATTACTAACCCAGCAAATATGTATTGAGGTCCTATTACATGCTAGCTGCCACTCTTGGCACTGGAGTACAGAATGAAACAGGACAGACAGATTGTCTGGTAAAACACACTCCAATGGTAAGATGTAGGACTTATAGGGAAGGGAAGAGGACAGTTGCTTCTTTCTCTGTGTTGTTTCTAGCCAAGGAAAATCTTAACTAGAGAAACATTGGTGAGAAGAGGGGGATTATCAGCAGGAAGCCAGGCATCTGCCTAACTTTTTGCTTTCTGATAATTAATCGTCATCTCCGCATTTTCTCATCTTCTTTGTATTGATCTTTCATCAAATAACGGCCACAAATAGCAAAAGGAAGGCTTAATAACAAACATTAGAATGAATAAATAATTACAGCCACTAATCTTCCTCAACCAAGTGATTATTTGTTCAGTGACACTATTACATAAAATGATGTTTACATAATTTAAAAGAACATCGTCATGCAGTTTTTATAGCTTTTCTTTTCTACTTGTCTTTGCTTCTGATACCCTTTAAGAAGCAATATAAAGATACAATTATTATCACATATATAGAAACTGAGGCAAAGTTCTCTATAGATGGAGGACTAATTTAAACCAAAAATAAACACCAATTCAAAATTAAGTGCAATTTTTACATATTAAATTTCAATATTTTAACCTATTTTATAAACAGTATAATTAGTATCTCTTTAATAACTCTATACTAGTCACAAAAATACATTTCACTGTACATGTGATACTATCTTTTAATTTATCTTTCATCATCATATGGTTATATTTAATACCTATTTCTTACACATGCATTTTATTTTTAATGTTATCTAATTTTAGGGATTATGAGAATAAAATTATTTACGATGTTCTTATAGTAAACTTAAAGAAAATAATTTCTAATGATATTGTCCTTTGAGAATTGTTTTGGTTCCCTAAAGTAGAGCTTCAGTGAACAAAAATACAGTGTACCTCCCATGCTCAGCTTGAACTGGCTATGATTGTACGAACAAAATGAAGAAGTAAACACCCAATCTGATATTACTTTTAGAAATATGGGTAAGGCAAAGAAATAAAAATCTAATTTTTTTTATTTATTTTTATTTATTTATTTATTTATTTGTTTGTTTTTTTGAGACACACTCTCAAGCTGTCACCCTGGGTAGAGTGCTGGGGTATCATCATAGCTCACAGCCACCTCCAACTCTTGGGCTCAAGAAATCTTCTTGCCTCAGTTTTTCTATTTTTAGTAGAGACAGGGTCTCACTTTTTGCTCATCCTGGGATTGAACTTGTGAGCTCAAGCAATCAAACTGCTTTGGCGTCCCAGAATGCTAGGATTACAGGCGTAAGCCACCGCGCCCAACTGAAATTTAATTTTTTAGATAGCTCTCTTATGATCTCAGAATTCATAAGAGTAATAAAAATAAAAATATATAAATAATAGCAATGTAAATAAAAAAATGTCAAAAGTGGATAAGCAGCAAGCATTCACTATGAAATCAACATAAACATTTGTTGAGTACCTACAATGAGCCAGGTATTATATTCTCTCTATCTCATGTTTCCTTCTGTGGGTGCTCTAGCTCTCCCCCAAGTCTGGCCAGACATCTTTGATTTTCTGTGGTTTAAAATCTTGAATAACACTAGCACAAATGGAGCAGTACATCCTGTCTCTGCTAGGCCCAAAGATACATGACATTTTTAATTTTTTTTAATTGTATTTTTTTATTAAGTCTTTTGTACATAGATCATAAATACATTTATGCCCATTTCAGTATGTTGGTTATTTGTACAGATTGGAGTGATTGCATCATACTAATCAGCATAGTTTTCATCTCATTTACCTATTTATAGCATTAGGACATTTGTGTTCTACACATGATAGAACCAACTTATACTTGCAATGTGCTCCATAGTTGTGGTCCCCCTACTATCCCTCCCACCCCTCCCCATTACTCCCCCTCTCCTTTCCCTCCTTCATCATAGTCTAAAGTTGTGTTTCATTTTTCATATGCAAGTGTGAGTTATTATAAATTGGTTTCATAGTAGTGCTGAGTACATTGGATACTTTTTTTTCCATTCCTGAGATACTTTGCTAAGAATATTTTCCAGCTCCATCCATGTAAACATAAAGGAGGTAAAGTCTCCATTTTTTTAATGCTGCATAATATTCCATAATATGTGACATTTTAGCTGAATCACATAAGAGAGCATTTTGATTTTCCTAATTCTAAATTATTTTCAGGGGAATATAATTGGAAACTTGTCTTTTTAGTCCATTCAGGAACCCAACATACTGGGTAGATTATGACATACTGAATCTTGGTTATGTCTGAAGATTATGGGTAAATTATGACATACTGAATCTTGGTTTTGTCAGAAAATATAAAGATAGGAATTTTCCTTCAAAATAGTGGGTGCTAACAGAACTCAATTGGGGTGCTTGGATTGTAAGTAACAGAAATCCCAGTCACAAATCAGGTCTCCCTTCTAAAAAGTGGAAAAGTGGCTACCTCTATTCTGTGATTTACAGTTAGAATTGACAGCAATAAGAAGAAACATCTGTCCCATGTAACTTTTTTAGGAGCAATGATAGCCTTGCTAAAAGTGCCTCCCTGGAATTTTTAAAATATCCTAGTGAGCAGATGTAGGTTAGAAGCATATTTCTAAATGACCGCTAATATAGAAATTCAGTTGACAATGCTAAATGTCACAATTGGCTGACAAGTCAGAATATATTTTTGGGTTGAGGAAGAGTACTCATTTCTCTTCTTCATTTGAAGAAGGGGTAGATCTAAGCAATATTGCAATACTGTTAGAATATGCATCTTAAAATAGACCTAGTACTCCTTACCATGTTATTCTGCTACTAATTTTTCTTCTTTGAGGACTTAACATTAAAGTGCTGCTTACTGTATTTCCCAGGTGGACTGAGAGCAGTTGAAAACTGGCCCAATAACATAGCCCAATATCACTATCAGGAAAATGCAAACCAAAACAAGAATGAGGTATCACTTGACTGGTTATTATCAAAAAAGAAAAGAAGGGAAAACAATTGTTGGTAAGTATGTATAGGAAAGGAAACACTTATACACTGTTGGTGGGAATGTAAACTAGTACAACCATTATTGAAAACAGTACAGAGTCATAAAAATTTAAAAAAAAGAACTACCCTATGATCTATCCATCTCACTACTGGCCACATAGCCAAAAGAAACAAATCAGTAGGTTGAAGAGATATCTGCACTCCAATGTTTCTTGCAGCACTGTTCACAATAGCCAAGGTATGGAATCAACCTAATTGTCCAACAAAAGGTGGACAGATAAAGAAAATGTAGTATAAATGAGGGTCCTACAATTAAGTTCAATAATATTGAAAACTCACCCTAGAAAAAGTGCTACATACCTCATTGCTGAGTACCTCTATGGTCACCTTCAAAGTACTCCCCTTGGGAAGTTATGCACCATCACCAGGGCCTAGTCCACACTTCAAAGCAATTTTGAAACACTTTTTCTGGAATGGTCTCAAAGCCATCATCATAGTACCCTTGATATCCAATACAGTTATTTATTTATTGGCTAAAAACTCCCTCACAGACAGTTCTGTGTTAGCCGTTGCATTGTCGTGATGTAAGAGCCAAGTTGTTGGCCAAGATTTTCAGTTAAGATTTTCCTATTTCCCTATTGATGTTTACATGGTCTGCTATGGTTCTCACAGTCAGATGATGATTCTAACAATTTTTTTCAATGTTTTAGTCAGTTCTAATGGTTACTGGCTTCCCTTAACTCTCTTCATTGATAACATTTTTTATCCCTTTATAAAAACATTTCATCCATTTGAATACCACCATTTTTCTATGGAATTAACCCCATAAACTTGGACTAACATGTTCCTGATTTCACTTCCACTCTTACCATGTTTAAAAAGTAATTTATGAATGTTTATTTGTTGCTCTAAATCAAGCCCAGGACATCTTTGGTATGACACACAAAAACACACATTAGCAATAATGAACGCCATTCAGCAGGATACTATCACACATAAACATGAATACTATGCAATATTGATACACTAAGGTGATGAAATCTTATGGAATTGTTTAGATAGTGCTGCCAATGTAAGTGCAGGTGGAAAGTTCACAAACTTAATTGTCAGACCTTCTATAAACAATAAAATACTGTTCAGCTATAAAGTGAATGAAATCCTCCTACTTGCAACAACATGTATAGATAAATCTGGAGAACATCAGGTTAAGTGAAATAATAAACCAGACATAGAAAGATAAATACTGAGTGCAAATACTGTATGATTCAATTATATGTGGAATCTTTAAAAAAATAAAGTTGATATCACAGAAGTAGAGAGAACAGGCTAGAGAGCATAGAGGAAAAGGGAGTATTAGGAGAGGTAAAAATGAGACAGGAGGCATAAATTCTGGTGTTCTATTGTATCATAGGAGAACTATTGTTAACAGCAAAATATTGCATATACAGAATATCTATGAGATAGGTATTTGAAGTTTCTCACCACTAAGAATACGTCAAATTGTATAGCATAAATATGTACAATTATAATGTGTCTATTAAAAAAGTTTTAAAATCTGTAAAAGGAGATAATCTAAACTTCATAATTTTATACTTAGTGTCTTATTTATTTCATAATAAATGAGGCTTACTGTGAGTGTGTGTGATTTGTATATCCACAAGTTTATGTGCTACTTAATAACCTAGAGACTTTGGGCAACCCCTTCACATCTCTTAAAGGGCTCAGTTGCCTCATCTGTATGTGTGTTTGTGTATGCATGTACGTGAAAGAGAAAGAGAGAGAGAAAGAGAGAAAGAGAGAACAAATGGCAGGGAGTAAGAGGTGTCACACAGTTTGTCACATAACATTACAAGGACAATATCTTCAATATCTTCCCAGACCATAACTTCCTTCAAGGATTTTTATTGTTTCATACCTTGGATTTAAATATTTTATCCACTTTGAATCAATTTTTGTAAGTAGTGAGACATGCTGGTCCAGTTTCAGTCTTTTATATGTGGTTATCCAGTTCCCCCAGCCCCTTTTATTGAACAAGGATCATTTTCTTCAGTGTATGTTCTTGTTTGCTTTATTAAATATCAGGTGGCTGTAAGAGGTTAGTTTCATCTCCTGGTTTTCTATTCAATTCCACATCAATGTCTATATTTTTGTGCCAATATCATGCTGTTTTGATCACTATGGCTTTGTAGTATAGCCGAAAGTTTGATAGAGTGATACCTCCAGCTTTGTTTTTATTACTAAGAATTGCCTTTGTTATTTGTGGTATTTTCCTGGTTCCATACAAAATGAAGAATTATTTTTTCCAAATCTTGAAAGTCTGATGATGACATTTTGATGATATTTTAATGGGGATTGAACTGAATCTGTAGATTGCTTTGGGTAATATAGACATTTTCACAATGTTGATTCTTTCCAGTATGAGCATGGTATGTTCTTCCATTAGTTAATGACTTCTGCTATTTATTCTTAGGATTTTGTAATTTTCTTTAGAGAAGTCCTTTACCTCTTTTGTTAGATACAGTCCCAGGTATTTGTTTTTCTTTCTTTTCTCTCTCTCTCTCTCTCTCTCTTTCTCTTTCTTTCTTTCCTTCTCTCCTACTATGAAGGGTATTGTGTCCTTGATTAGCTTCTTATCTTGGCTATTATTGGCATATACGAAGGCTACTGATTTGTGGACATTTATTTTATATACTGACACGTTGCTATTTTTTTTTATCACTTCCAGGAGTCTATGGTTGAGTCTTTGAGGTTCTATAAGTACCAGATCATATCACTGGCAAAGAATAATAGTTTGACCTCCTATGCTACCATTTGGATGCCCGTTATTTCCTTTTCTTGCTTGACTGTATTGGCTAGAACTTCCAGCATTATGTTGAATAGTAGTGGTGATAGAGGACAATCTTGTCTGGTTCCAGTTCTAAGTGGACGGCTTTCAGTTTTACTCCATTCAATATAATATTAGCTGTGGGTTTGTTGAAGATGGCTTTGATCAGATTCAGAAATGTGCCACCTAGGCCTATATTCTTAAGAGAAAAAGATATTGAGTTTTATCGAATGCTTTTTCTGCATCTATTGAGAGGATCATATGGTCTTTGTGTTTGCTTCTTTTGACATGGTGAATTATGTTTATGAACTTGTGTATATTAAACTAGCCTTGCATCCCTAGAATGAAACCTATTTGATCATGATATATAATTTTTTTGATGAGAAGGTATAGTCTATTGTCTAGGATTTTGTTGAGTATTTTCACATTATCCTCATTAGTAAAATTGGTCTGAAATTCTCATTTTTAGTTGGGTCTTTTCTGGTTTTGGTATCAGGGTTATGTTTGCTTTGTAGAATGTGTTGGGGCAGAGTCCTTCCTTCCTAACTTTTTTGAATAATTATTGCAGTATGGATATAATCTTTTATTTAAAGGTTTGATAGAATTCTGGTGTGTAGCCATCTGGAAGAGGGAATTTGTTGTTGTTGTTGTTGTGAGATTTCGTATTGTTTCTTTGATCTCAGTTCTTAAAAATTAGTTTGTTCAACAGATCTATTTCTTCTTGATTAAGTCTAGGGAAAGGGATTGGAAAGGAAAGGGATTCCAGGTATTGATCCATTTCCTCCAAATTGTCAAATTTCTGGGCATAGAGTTTCTTGTAGTAATCAGAGATGATCTCTTGTATCTCGGTGGCATCTGTTGTTATTTCCCCTTTATTTTTTCTGATTGAGGTTATTAGAGATTTTACTTTTCTGTTTCTAGTTAATCTGACCAAAATTGTATTTTTTATGTTAATTTCCTGAATGATTCTTTTGTTTTCAATTTCTCTACTCTCTGATTTAATTTTGGTTATTTATTTTCTTATGCTGTGTGTAGGATTAGATTGTTCTTCTTTTCCAAATTCCATAAGATGGTTCATAAGTTTGTTGATGTGCTCTCTTTCTGTTTTTCAATTAAGCATCTAAGTCAATAAATTTCCCTCGTAACACTGCTTTTGCTGTATCCCACAAATTTTGGTAGCTTGTGTCTTCATTGCTTTTATGTTTGAGGAATTTAGCGATTTCCTCTTTTATCTCTTCCTAACCCCAACTATTATTCAGAATAAAGTTGTTTGATTTCCAAGTCTTTGTGTGTGTGGGAATGAACATTTTTGTTGGAGATGAGTTCTACTTTTATTGCCTGTGGTCTGAGAAGTTGAAAAGTATAATTTCTATTTTTAAATTTTCTGAAATTTTATTTGTATCCTAGAATGTGGTCAATTTTGGAGTATGTACCATGGGCTGATAAGAAAAATGTATATTCTTTAACTATGGTATGATGTGCTCTGTATATGTCTGTTAATCCCATAGGGTCAGATTTAAGTACATTTATGATTGTCCCCTGTAGGTCTTACCTTCCTTTAGGACAATCTTTTTCCCCTTCATAAATCCTTATTATTCATATGTTTAAAAGCTTCATGGAGTCTTGTAGTTCTCTATGCACCCATTCTGCTTTATCTCTCTTCATTTCTGTATCTTTAATTACCTGGGTTAACTCAAAAACTTTATCCTCTTTGATTCTTTCTTCTCCATGGTCTAACCTATTTTTGATATTTTCTACTGCATCTTTACATTCCCTTATTGTGTCCTTCATTTCTTTAAGTTCCGCCATATCCTTTCTATATTCTACATATCTCTCATAGGACTTTTGGTTCTGTCTTTCCATTTTCTCATCTATTCCTTTTATTGTTTTTAATCATCCATATTTTAAATTCCCTTTCTATCAAGTCAATTAATTCTTTATAGGTGGAGTCTTCTATAATAGCTGCTTCATGATCCCTTGGGGGAGTTCCTCTGTTTTGTTTTTTCATGTTGCTTGATTTTTTTTCCATTGGAACACATTTCCTAATGTGGTCTTTCTTCTTATTGACCTCCTTGTCCGCCTTTTTCCTTCTCACTGCCTCCTGTGTTTCAAACAGAAGTCCTTGGTGTTGATGACACCATGTTGCATTATGTGAGTGGGACACTAGGTGGAGCTGTGAGTTTTTTAGAAGACAGCACATCCAGCAAACTCTATGGTCCTTTATTCCAAACTTAGTTGCCTTCAGTGATTGCCTGATTATTTTCCTCAGTGTTCAGACCCTGCCAAGTTGGGCTCCTAAAGCTCACAAGAATCCTTTGTGGACAGGTCCACAGTGCCTTCTGACTTCAGTTTCTGTGGGGTGCAGAATTCCTCAGTCTGTCCTAAGAGTGTAGTTCTGATCCTATCAGGTGGAATTAAGATGGTTGTGCTTTAGGTCCCTGCTAAGACCTTCTCACCACCTTCTCAAAGTGGCAGATCCTTGACCACTGAGACCTCCTCAGTATGTCTGACTCACCAGCCACCAAACTTATGGCAAGTCTATTCCAACTGCATTCAAACCTGGTTGTTCTATACTGTTCAAGTCCACTCACTTTTCCAAGCTTTCTACTTAACACACAGTTTCCCCCAACTAGTGAAAACTCTGGAAAGCCTTCCTCCCGTCCTTTGTTGGGGGCCAGATGATTCCAGTCAGTGGCTATAACTTGCCTAATTCATCACATTTCTACCACTCTGGATCATATGCTGTATCCACCTCTCCACCTCTTCACTGTGCTTCCTGAGCTATGGCTCTTGGCCAGTTCCCCATGCCAGGTACATCTGGGTTCTCTTTTCTTCCTCAGTCATTCTAGGAGATCTCAGCTGAATAATCCTTCTTATCTGCCATCTTGTTCTGCCCCTACTTTTCTTTACCAGTTTCTTATTAGAAAGAATGAGGTTTGAATAGGGGTTTTGAGATAGTGAAATGATATGCACAAATAAGCCATTATCATAACCTTTTCTCATTAACAATGCAAAATCCCTGATACAGATGCAACTCACAAAGAAAAAAATGCATTTTCATATAAATAAATAAAAATATGTAAAAGAATGGTTCGATTAAAACTGGCTGGCTAGAGATTTGGTCTTTTTTGAAATGAGGTCTGCCTGGTTGTGTTTTGAATTTCCATAGAGAAATTTTACATGGCTTTCTGAGTTATACAAAGATATTTTAAATGTTAGGAAAAAGAAAACTCACAAATAGCAGCAGGAATCACAGTGGTAGAGTTGAAGAAAGTTGAGAGGTAAATGCTAAATGAGAACAAATACATGCTTATTAACATTTTGAGACCTTAGCTAGGTATTTATTTTTTAGTAGAAACCTACATCACAGTTAACTAACAACAGTATTTTCATATGTTTTTGTGGATGTGCATGTGTTTACATGTGGGTGAGACTTTTAGTGTATACAAGAAAAATTAAGAAATGGGGTTACTTTAGCTGAAATAAGTAAACTTAGAATCACCCAGCTGATGTAAGAATGCAAGAGAATTTGAATCAATCATAAGATAGGTTTTCAAATAAAATTGTTAATAGTGACTTTATGCAGAGTTTGGAATCCATTTCATGGTTATTCTTGCTTGAATATACTTCACAGTCATCCATTCAACCTACTTTGGGGGACACATATCACATTCCAGTATTATTTTAAACACTGACACAATAGAGCAGAGGATAAAACAGAAAAAAAATGAATTCCTGAGGTCAGGGAGGTGGACAATAAACAGGTAAGCAAATATTTGTTGGTGCAAATATGTTGAATGATAGAGGCTTGAACAATGCAAAGGGGATGAGTGAGGCCATTTTAGAGAGGGTGGTGAGAATGAGCATCTCTGATGAGGTGACAATTCATTTGGGACCTCAGGAAGTGAAGGAATGAGTCATACAGATACTTGGGAGAGGAAATCTCAGAGTGAAAGTAGAAAGGAAGAAGGCCTTGGAGGGGTGTGTGTGTTAGACTTATCTTGAAAAAGAACAACATGACCTGGTCCACACTGGAGAAATGGGGGCGTGGAAGACCACAGAGGGGATCACCAGGCCCTTGAAGACCATGTGAGGACCTGGACGTTGTATTCAGGCATTTCCGAGAGGAGAATGGACCAGTTCTGAGGGTTTTTTTTTTTTGTTGTTGTTGTTTGTTTCTTTTTTATTTGTTTGTTTGTTTGTTTTGTTTTTACAGTTTTTGGCTAGGGCTGGGTTTGAACCCACCACCTCCGGTATATGGGTCTGCACCCTACTCCTTTGAGCCACAGGTGCCACCCCTGAGTTTGTTGTTAAAGGATCACTTTGTCTGCTATGTGAAGAATAAATTATAGGTGAAGGGTGGGAAACAGCATGCAGAGAGCAATTAAGGCAAGCTTTAAAATAAATTATCATATCTAAAATTTCTAAAACAAGAAGTGCTGGTGTGGATGCAGAGAGAAAGTCCCACTGTTGGTGGGACTGCAAACTAATACAACTGTGAAAAGTCATAGAGGTATGAAGATACCTTGACACTAAAAGTAGACATATCATTTGATCCAGCGACTCACTACTAGTTATTTATCCAAAGGGAAAAAATAAAGGCATTTTATCAAAAAGACTCTTGCAATCAAATGTTCATAGCAGCACAATTCACAATTGCAAGGATGTGGGAAACAACCCAAGTACCCATCAATATGTGAGTGGATTAATAAAATGTGGTATATGTATACCATGTAATATATATATACCACATTTGGTATATATATATGGTATATGTATACCATGGAGTATATATATACCACATGGAGTACTACTCAGCCATAAAAATGGTAAAATAGTAAACAACCTGGTTGGAACTGGAGAATATTTTGTCTATGAGAATTATCACAAGAACTGGAAAAAAAATAAAAAATAAAAAAACACCACAGGTAATCAATTCAATACAAAATTGGAACTAGTCCATCGACATTTATGTTTGTATATGGAAATAAAATTCAGTGGGAATCAGGTAGGTGGGAGAAGGATAAAGTTGGGTTAATTCACATGTAACTGCAATGAACACATTCTGGGTGAAGGGCACACTTATAACTTTGACTTAAAATGTACCAAAGCAAATTATAAACCAAAACACAGGTATATCGTCATATTCTGAAATAAAAATAAATTGTAACAAACAAGTAAATAAATGAATAAATAAAATATCGGCATTGGGGAGGAGTAAAGGTAGGGAGGACTATTGGATCCCGGATAGCTTTTATAGATAATGCCTGTGGATTTTCTGATAGATTGTGTGTAGGGAATGAGATCAAAAGAGATGACAAGGATAACTGGATCACCCCAAAGATTTGCCTTTTTTTGGGGGGTGGGGGGCTACAAGTGCTAAATAATCAAGAGCGTGGGCCAAAAGTTTTTCTGTTCACATTTCTGTGTTGGAATGAGTGTGCAGATAACTTTTCATGTTCTGTGTGAGCCTTATTTTCTGTGTGAAATATCATGATGATCTTAGGATATATTTCTACCCATCACACAAATTCTTATTTACAGACTTTTAATATATGTTAAACCTGAGCTTGATTGGATTAACCAGATTTTAAAATTGAATGAAATCTGTGTCTTATCCATCTTTTAGCATCTACCTTACCTGTTCTCCCCTTTTATTTTTACAAACATGAAGAATTATCCATCCATATGAAGAATTACATTTACAGTATATGAATTAACTAATTTATCTCATTAACGATTTTAGGTAGTAATTATTATTATCTTCATATTATATAAGAAATAGCTAAGTTTCTTAGAGTTTTCCACATGTGTGTAGAATTATGCAGAACTATCCACAATCTAAAACCATGTAAAACTTCAAAACTTAAAAAAAGTCTTTAAACCATGTGTGTTAACTATAATGCATGTGGAAAGTCATGGTGGCTTTTGCCTATAATCACAGCACTTGGGAGGCCAAAGTGGGTGAATTGCCTGAGCTCACAGGTTCCAGACCAGCTTGTGCCATAGAGAGACTCTGCCTCTAAAAATAGCTAGATGTTGTAGTGGGCACCTGTAGTCCCAGCTACTCAGGTGGCTGAGGCAAGAGAATCATTTAAGCCCAAGAGTTTGAGGTTGCTGTGAGCTAGAGATGTCATGGCACTCTACTAAGTGTGACACAGTGAGATTCTGTCTCTCAAAAAAAAAAAAAAAAAAGGAAAGAAAATCATTCAAAAAGCATGAATAGTTTTATCAAAATTTCATACATTTATCGCAACATAAACACTTGAATAACACACCATAGGTCAGCTCAGGAAATAGAACTCACACCCCAAAAGCCCTCATATTCCTCTCCAAATTGTACTTTTCCTCTTCCACTATAATCATTAGTCTAATGTTACATAATCACTTTTCTTTATGGTTTTATCAAGTAGGCACAGATTAGTAAGCACTACAGTTAAGTTTTGCATGTTTATGTTTTAACATTTACATAAATCTTGTCTTACAACATGCAATATGTTGTTTCTGGTGTCTGTGACTCAACACTGTGTTTGCGTGACTCATCCACTTTGTTGGGTATAACCATAGTCCATTTACTTCCTGTGATGCACCCTGTCCTGTCATGTTGCATATCACAATTGATTTGTCCATTGTTCCATTAAAGAATGTCTGGGTTGTTTCTTGTATTTCAACCATTATGAAAATGCTGCTTCATGGGTGGCACCTGTGGCTCAAGGAGTAGGGCGCCGGTCCCATATGCCGGAGGTGGCGAGTTCAAACCCAGCCCTGGCCAAAAGAGACAAAAAAAAAAAAAAAAAAGAAAATGCTGCTTCAAACATTTTTATCTACATCTTAGTGCAAATGTTCATAGATTTCTACTGGGTTGATACCAACGGAATTGCCAGGTTTCAGGGAATATTTATCTCCAACTTTACTAAATGATGCCGAACAGTTTGACAAAGGATTTGTACCAATTTACATTCCTATTAGTACTGTAGAAGAATTCCATATAAAACATTCTTCTATGCTAATACTTTATTTTTATTTTATTTTATTTTATTTTATTTTTGAGACAGAGTCTCACTTTGTCACCCTCATCATAGCTCATAGCAACCTCACACTCCTAGGCTCAAGCAATTCTCTTTCCTCAGTCTCCCAAGTAGCTGGGATTATAGGTTCCCGCCACAATTCCCAGCTATTTTCTTAGTAGAAATGGGGTCTCACTCTTGCTCAGGCTAGATTTGAATTCCTGAGCTCAAGCAACCCACCTGCCTTTGCCTCCTAGAGTGCTAGGATTACAGACACACCCCGCCTTGCTAATATTTTATATTGTTATTGTATTTAATTTCAGATATTATGTGAAGTCATGGTAGTATCTCATTATGAATATAACTTTCACTAGTAAAAAAGTTAAACTTAATTTTCATTGCTATATTTTTTCCTATGAAATACCAGTTGAAATCCATAAGTAATCTTTCTTTTGGGTATCTATGTGGTTTAATTGCTTTGTAGGATATGTTCTATGGTTTTAAACATTTAAAAATGTATATATTTTTGAAATTGACAGATACAGTTATATGTATTTATATTATAGTAGATAACATGATGTTTTGAGATCCATATACACTGTGGAATGGCTTGGATTTTTTTCGTATAATTTAAAATCAAGAATTTTCATCAATTATATCAACTTCTACTCACTGGCTTGCCTCTTTAATCTTTTAATAATGTCTTTTAATCAAACTCATCAATATTTTCTGGTAGTGTACTGTAGTGTAGTGTTTTCCAATCCTATTAAGAAGGTATACATTATTTCTTCAAATTAAGCCATGTAGCCATGTGATTTTGAGTTTTAATTATGAATTCAATTTCTTCAATAAAGTACTTCTTAGGACCATTTGGGTGAGTTGTATTTTTCCATAAGTTTGTTCATTTTTCCTAAATTTTAAAATGCATTAGCACAAATGTTTTTAATATCCTTATATTGTCATTTAAATATTTGTGGAATCCATACTGCTATTCCAATTTATTAATGATATTAGTTATTGATGCCTTCTCTGTTTTTATTTTATGATCAGACTCTCAAGGTATTTATTGCTTCTGCTTTTGCTGTACCCTTAGTTCTAAGAGTCTGTCAAAATTTCATTCTACCACTCAACTGTGAGAATTGGCAAATTTCTTTAATGAAAGAGGGTCTGTCAATGACAGCCTGTCCTCTCAGACCTCGGCCCTCCCAGTTCTGACCTGGAAATTTGTACTTTCTTATTAGTACCCCAATATTACTGAGAATAATAAAATAAAATTTTGTCAAATAACATAGTTATCCTCTTGGAAGCATAATCACTGAATTAATATTTAAATCCAAATCTGTTTTACTCCAAAAATTGTTCATGCTCTACCCTACCACAGTGTACCCCTGCCACAATCAAGTTAATACAAAAATTAAGTGTTTGATAATTCTGACTGGTGTTTTGTTCTCATTTATCTTATCTCCCAATATATTTCATATAATTCTATGGTGATTCTCCAGGTCCACTCCCAAAGTGGCCCCCAATATGCATACAACTCAAGGCTATACATATAGTAGTCAATAACACTGCATTAAAATATATTAAACTTAATAAAGAGTTCCCTGTTCTCTGCTGTGATGTTCTTTGCAGAAATTATGTGAATATTATCAGTAAAGAACAGCCCCAAATATCCTCTTTTTTTTTTTTTTTTTGTAGAGACAGAGTCTCACATTCTGGCCCTCGGTAGAGTGCCGTGGCCTCACACAGCTCACAGCAACCTCCAACTCCTGGGCTTAAGCGATTCTCTTGCCTCAGCCTCCCCAGTAGCTGGGACTACAGGCACCCGCCACAATGCCCGGCTATTTTTTGGCTGCAGTTTGGCCGGGGCCGGGTTTGAACCCGCCACCCTCGGTATATGGGTCTGGCGCCTTACTGACTGAGCCACAGGCACCGCCCTCCTCTTTTTAATATATAGCTCCTTTTCCCCTCACATTGCTTCTGCCTAGGTTTCTAAGCTACAGCCTTGGCTTGTGATGATTATTCACATCATCATTATTACAGACTAAAAGCCCTTACATAAATACCCAAAAATTGAAAAAAATTGTAGAGGATGATTCTTAGATAACACAAACTTCATTTTGTGCTTCTATCATCCTCTCCTCCCTCCTCCAATCCCTTTCACTCTATTTTTTTGTTGTTGTTGTTGTCTATTTAGCAACATTATTTCTTGGTTACTTTTATACCATGTTGGGTACAAATGATATAATTAACAGTTGAAAATATTTTGTTGTCTTTCTGCATTTATTTATGTTCAAAGGATCATGTAAAGTTCTGCTACATTAAAATTTAATTCAGAAGAAAACGAGTTTTGTTCATTTCTCAATGTAATGCCCATTTCTGTTTGGCTTATATGAATGATAAAATATTATCAGTCCATGTTTTTCTATTTGGTTTCTAGGCATTTGTGTAAACTAGTTAGGAAAAGCAAGCATTGCTTTGTTAGGCATGTGTTCAAAGAAGTATTGTAGAGACATATTTTATTCTGGGCGCCCTGTCACGGTGTAGACAGAGCCCAATCCATTATTTAGCAGTTAATTTGTTAATTGATTGACCAATTGGTTCAAGGATTTTTTACTCTTAGATTACTGAAAAAAAAAAAAAAGAAAGAAAAGAAAAAAAAAGGAAAAAGAGAAAACAACAAAGATAAAAAACCTTCTTTGCAGAATGGATTTAAGGAAATTGCATCAGAATTGAAAATGCACTGGTGTTTACAGATGTAGATTAAATCTGACACTACCGATTTGCAAACAATGAAAAAGGGTTCCTTGCTTGGAGCATAAACATTTTTCATCTCACCAGACTGATGTTAAGTCTAAGAATGTAAGTAAACCAAAGTGCCTTTCTAGGGTGGGCAAAGGGGCTCAAGCAGGAAGGGGGAAGTAGTTTCAGGTTTGCTTAAAGACATCCAGATTTTCTCTCCAAGATGAAGGAAGGGGTGGAAAGGTTTGCCCCCTTCTGGGTTCTTTTGTAGATTTCACTGTCCTCTCTTTTTTTTCTCCTAATCTTTAGCTGAAACTGGAGACAGGGCAAATAGATGTACTATGAATACATAGATAGTGAGGGTGCCTAGAGTATCTCAGGAAGGAGACAATTGTCACATTGACAATTAAAATCAATTTATGTAGGTGATCAAATGATTGTGTATGCAAAGAAATAAAGTAATTGATTTCAGTTGCTATTAACTAGTATTTTAATAGAGAATTATGAGTCTATCTACTTAGTTTGTATGTAACAAGTTCATTTTTTTCTAGGTTAACTTGTATTTATTTTAGCCATATTCTTTCAAATACCATGTTTGAGGGATAAATGTGAATGAGAGAGAATGAGGGGTAAATACGAAAGAGAGAGAGAGGTGTTCTTTCTTTTCTCTACTTTTTTATGCATTTAGCATGCCATTACTTTTTTGCTTTGGTAGTGTGAAGAAATCAAATTTGTTCAATATTCTATTACCTTTTCTTAAATTTAAGATTTGGGATTATGAGCAATGTAAACTTAAAGTCTATTTCATATGAACCATACGAAAACTCAGCTACATGAAAAATGTTCTGTTAGCACATGGTGCTGGTCCAGGTAGTTCATCTCAGCTCCCATCCCTTCCTCACCCATCTCTCTGTGTATAAAGATGAGGTCTGGTTTGCCTGGAGTTCATCTCCTCCTTCAGACTCCATCTGTGACACCACCTATAGGAAGCATTTATTGAAATATAGAATATAGATCTCAGAGTGTACTTAGTCTCTGAAATCATGAAACACTCAAAGGGAACTGAAGAAACAGAGTTTCTGCCAAGAGCCAATGCCCTACGCATCCTCTTGCTTTTATTGTTCCATTGAGATCCAAGGACACTCACAGCCAAAAGCAAGCTGCCTTTATAAACCAACTATCCTCTAATAAGGGTAGTATTGTGTAAATTACTTAGGACATACTACTGGGCTGGGAACATGAACAAGATATCTTACCCAGAAAAATAAGTATTTTTACAATGTTTAGCATAACTTTCTAAGGTGGAAGGGTAGATAAGGCATCTGTCATTTGCGATCATGAAAGTCATCAGACACTTCTGTAGAGACATGACCTGCCCTAGCCCTCTAATGCCATTTTAAAAATTGTATCCCTTTGTTAATCTTGATCCTGCTGTCTGGAATGAAAATCCACATCTAACCCACTCCTGCTCCAATGTTAGGTTAACCTGTACTCACTGTTCTCCACTGCCTAGGGACCACTCTCTTCTCATTTACCTCCTTGTAGCTGTTTCCATTATTGCTGACATTTGCTTTAATTTAACTAGCATCATATAAGACTGTGGATAACTCTGTTCAGCATCTGCTTTACATCTGAGAAAGACTTTCTTGAGACTAAGGTTTCAAACTTCCATCTTCCCAGCCCAGCCACTCTGAGCTCCTGGAATGTAGTAGAGTCAAACGTCTGCAAAGAATAACAAAATTCAGAATTATTTTTAGAATTCCCTTAAATCAGCAATGTTAGCATATTTTTGCAAATTCCCCACATGATAAGAGTTTTATCAAATCTCTTATTAAAGAGATTCAAATTTCTTTAGTTGACAGCCATTTCAGGACCATGTTGAAAAAACAATACTGGAGATTCCAGAGTCTAGATAGAATAGTGCTCTAACATTGGCATGTACCAGAATTTCCAAGAATTGTTTAAGCATGGGTTGCTGGGCCCTGCCCCAGAGGTACTAATGTGATAGGCTAAGGTTGGTGTCTGAGAACTGGCATTTTAGATTATGCTGAGGCTACCTTTCTTGGGACCACACACATTGAATGTTCTGTAATGCAATTAGCTGTAGTTTATAGCAACAGGAGGATGGTGTAGAATCTGGAAAGGCACCTCTTTTCTAGGTAGAGGATGGAAATCTTACTTCACTCATCATATCCCAGACTTGTGATAATCATAATCACTACCTCACTTTACTTGGATTTAGCACAGATGACATAGACAAACGACCAATATAGTGGAGAAGGGTCTTTATTTCATTAAAATTGTATGAGTTAAGTTCACAAAAGAAGGTGTGTCTTTTCAGGATTTCTTTTCTTAGTACTTCTTCCACGAACCTCAATCCATATGATTATAGCAGAAAGACTCCTGGTGGCCCTTTTTATAACATATTAAATCAAACATCATCTGTTAAAGCAAATAAAAAAGGAGGCCATACCCTGAGATCCTAAGTAAGCAAACTGAAACTTGCAGTGATTTCCTGTAATTGCTTTACAAAACCAAAACAAAAAAGAAGTGTCTCAGCCAATCACAAACAGCCAAACGCCCAATTTGTTATATATTTAGGGACTTCCTATCAGATCAGAACCAAATAAGAGAAATGCTTAGCTGCAGGCAATCAAATAACTCCTTTATTTTGTGTTCAGTCTGTGAAAGCCATAGAAAAGCTCTTTGAACCTAGTCCAGTTTTGAGTGTTGCCTGATTCATAACTTATTTTTTTGTTCAAATGAATTCTGTACATTTATTTTATCTAAAGATTTTCTTCTTCTTCTTCTTTTTTTTTTTCTTTTTTAGCAATTCTCATAGCTGTAGTTGATTGGCCTAGCAGTGAATACCCAACTAACATTATACTAACCATTCCCCTCTGAGAGAATTTGAAACTGGCCAGTGAGATTTCTGCCTTCACATCTTGTTATTTTGAACAGAGAAGAACAAGCCATGGAGCTTTTACCAGCCTTTTTCTACCTGAATGCAAACCAGACAGTCTAGGTAAAGAAAAGTGAGGAGGGACAATCACAACAGAGTAGAGAACTGTGTATGAGAGAAGAGCCAGCAAGAAGTAATAAAATTCAAGGCTTTGGGCCATGTGCCATCTTGGGCTCAACTCCATCCCTGCCCTTTTGCATTGTAGTACATTCCGTGCACTTATGAGCTCTCCTTAATCAACTTTAATCTGGTTATCTTTCCATAAACAAATCTAAATAATACATCACCCCAAGACATCCTCAATTCATAGACAAGAAAATGTGGGAAAAACCTGTTGTTTTTTTTAGGACTATTTGGACAAACAATTATCCACTGATTTTTTTGTTGTTTTTAAGTTGGGAGAACTGTGTGATGTTTGTGAATTTTTTTTTCATAATTCTTTAAGCCATTCCCTAGATCCTAGTATTTTATAATTTTTTTACAGCATGACTATATATTATATGAATTACAGGCAATTAAATAATTCCTTAACCCTTGTGCTTCTCTCTATGAAAAATATTTTGATATCAAGTCTTTATTTAACTATAGGAACAAAAAAAAATGTAAATGGACTAGACAGAGTGTAATTCATTCTGAGAAAGAAAAAGATAAAGCTTGTAAAAGCTTGAGAGCATTGAAGAAATTGTGAAAGAGGAGGAGTTTATTTAAGAAGCAAAGGGCATCAACCTGACTTATCATCCCAGTGGTGGGTATATGACATGGTCCATCACTCAAAATTGTACCACAGTGGGTTTTCATGACTAAGAAACAGTGTAATCATATCATCTGCCTTGATCCATTCCTTCTAATCTTCAAGGCCTACCTCCCTTCTCACTTTCTTTTTGAAGTCTTCCTTGGTTTCCCCAATTCACTTTGATTACTGTTCGAAGTACCGTCAGTAGTCACTACACAGATTTGCAATTAGGCTGGAAATTTTAGCCACCTCATAACATTCTCATTGTATTTTTTTTTGTCAGAATTTTGTGTTTTCTTTTAGATTTGCTTGTTATCTGCTCAATGAATTAGCAAATTCTTAAAAGTTAATATCTCTTATTTCCAATAAGTAGAAAGTTTTAGTCTGAATAGAAGATCAAAACAGCCACAACATTCACTTAAACTAAACTTAATGAAGAGAAAGAAAGAAAAACTTAACTCTCTTCAGCTCTATGCAGAGGAAAAGTTGAAAGCTGTCTTCATAACATAAAAATTCAAGGTGAAATAGCAAGTGTTGAGGAGGAAGCTGCAACGACTTAGCCATAAGATCTAGGTAAGATAATTGACAAAGGCGGATACCCTAAATAATAGATTTTTAATATATCAATGGAAAAAATAGCCTTCTATGGGAAGAAGGCCATCTAGGCCTTTCATAGCTAGAGAGATGTAATGCCTTTCTTCAAAACATTAAAGAACAGGCTGATTCTTTGATCAGAAGCTAGTGCAGCCAATTACTTTAAATTAAAACCAATACTTTTTATTTGCCAACCTAAAAATCCTAGGGCCTTCAAAAATTATTTTAAATATCCAAACTTACAGAGTATTTTGTTTTAAATTAAGGTATGGATTTTTTTTTTGAAATAATGTTGTTACATGCTTAGTAGACTATAGTGAAAACATAAATTTATATGCACTGAAAAAATCACAACATTTCTGTGATTTAATTTATTCTAATATTCATTTTATTGCTGTTGTCTAGAACTGAACCTTAAGTATCTCCATGTTATGCCCATGTATATAATTGTGTGTATGTATAATACCTGTATATACACACCTAGTCCTATATATTTATAATATGAAAATGCAGCTATAAAATTGCCATACTATGTGTTCTGTGTGTGTGTATGTGCATGCATGTGTACATACACACCACACATCTTCTAACTCATTGTTTTCAAGATCTGAAATTTTATTCTTCCTCACGTTCCCCATATGTAGTAGATGCAGCATGACAAATATAATTATAATTACTTGCAATCAATATAACCAATTCAAAATGGTGAATAGGACCTATGAAAAATGGTGTTTTAAGATACTCCCACAACCCACAATTAGATAGACATAAATTCCTCCAGGAAAGAAACATTATCCCAGCAACCTGTTTATTACCACAGAGGAAACTCGAATTGAGTTTCTTAAACTTAGCATCCAAGTTGAGTTTCTTGACTAAAATGGATGGAAAAGAGTATTTAATCCCCATCTAGCCTCAGCTGTTGGGAAGTCAGAAATGACAATACTCGTTTTCAGCTGGACAACTTGAGCCCCATGGCGTATGCCCATAAAGCCATGAAAATCTGTCAACTATCATTAAGCATGATTTCTTCCTCCAAAAGGCTTTCAATCTAAGCTGTATTTTACTTAGAATCCACACACAGAGGAAAGCAGCCTAGATTACCCTGCTAGAAATGAGCAATAACCTTCAAAGGAAAATTGGAAGCTGAAGATCTAATCATTAACAGCAGATGGTTCAACACAAACCTGATAAACAAGTTTTGTTATTAGCTTTCCTTTTCCTCCATTATCCACTTGAACTGCACATAAGTGTGTTTCCATGTAAAGTGCTGGGCCCTCCCTCAACAGCATAATAGCTCACCTGCTTGAAGGAAAACCTTCATGGTCAAGCTGGAATCTTTTCATCTTGAAGCAGAGTCAATGGTCTCATGTTTAAGTTTGTAAGCATGCCTTCCCTACCTGCTTTCTTAGGGAGAGTGTAGCGACTACTGTGGCCCTTAGTGTGCTCTGACAAAGCCAATTTGATCATATTGCTATTCTTTGGTCGTCAGCTAGGCTACCTGCCTTTGTAAAATCACAAACCCAAGATGAAACAATAAAAATCCTGGAAGAAAGTACAGGGAAAACACTTGAAGGTATCAAACTGGGTTAAGATTTTATGAAGATTTCCATAGCCATTGCAACAACAAAAATAAACAAATGTGACTTAATTAAACTGAAAAGCTTCTGTATAGCTAAGGAAACAACAACCAAAGCAAATAGACAATGTTCAGACTGGGAAAAGATGTTTTTATATTATGAAAAGGACAAAAGCTTGATAACTAGGATCTATGAAGAACTCAAATTAATCAACAAAAAAGACCCAACAATCCCATATATCACTGGGCAAGAGAGATTAATAGACCCTTCTCTAAAGAAGACAGAGATGAATGGCTATCAAACATGAAAAAATGCTCAGTGTCCCCAATTATCAGAGAAATGCAAATCAGAACTACCCTGAGATATCATCTAACTCCAGTGAGAAGGGCCCACATCACAAAGTCTCAAAGCTGCAGATGTTGGCATGGATATGCAGAGAAGGCAAGATTTTTACACTGCTGGTGGGACTGCAAACTAATAAAACCCTTTTGTATTAGTTGGAAGTATGGAGAATCCACAAAGAACTCAAATTAGACCTCCCATTTAATCCTGCAATCCCATTACATCTACCCAGAAGAAAAAAATACTTTTAGCATAAGAACATTTATGCTAGACTGTTTATCGCAGCTTAATTTACAATCACCAAAATGGGGAAACAGCCTAAATGCCCACCAACCCAGGAATTGATTAACAAGTTGTGGCATATGTATACAATGGGATACTATTCAGCCACTAAAAATGATGGAGACTTTACATTTTTTGTATTAACCTGGATGGAGGTGGAACACAATCTTCTTAGAAAAGAAGAACAAGAGTAGAGAAGCAAGAATTCAATGTACTCAATTCTAAAGTGAAGGTGGTAGATAAGCTAATACAAGGGAAATAAGGAAAGGAATGAGCAAGTTGGGAGAGGGGAGTGGGATCATGGCATATGGCACACCTCTTGAGAGCAGGGCACAATTATAAGAGGGACTTTATCTAACAAATGCAATCAGTGTAACCTAATTCTTTGTACCCTTAATGAATCCCAAACAATAAAAAATAAATTAAATTAAATTAAAAAGATAAATCTTAGAGATAATACAAAAAAAAAATCACAAACCCAAAAATCATTTGCTGGTCCTGGCTTGAATCTTCCCTCCTCTTTTTCATAATCTATTTTGGTGAGGAGTTAGAGGATGGCACATTAAGAACATCCCATTAGAGAATCAGATGCTATTGGAATACTACATTGAAAATATCACAGGCCTGATAGGTGTGCACATTTGGTCCCAAAATTGTAGCTCTGAGGGATCAAAAAATCAAGTTTTAGATTATTCACTATAATGCATAGTGCGTTTGTCCTTAATACTCTCCAGAGTGAATTATCATGAAAAAATAAGGAATTCAGATGTTGTTTCATATGTAGTCCAGTGCTATACCCTTAAACTCCAAATGGGTTGGAGGAAACAGGTGGCAGAAATAACACAACATATTAAGAGAAAGAAAGGAAGAGAGGGAGGAAGAACCTTATAACTATAATTCCCAGAAAAGTTCAGAAGACTATGAATAAAAATTCTTTATCATACTCTAATTAATGTCACTCTCCACAACTCCTTTCTGTGAGAAGTAAGCAAAGGCACCTCTTACGTTTTTTTTTTTTTTTTTGTCTGAACCCACTTCTTTCGCTGTATAACACAGAAAAAATTTCCTGATACTCCTCTGAAATCATTCAGTGGTCCACTAGTCATCACTCCAAAACCTTAAGGTTACCTCTCTTCACTGTAAAGTCCTTCTCGATTTGTTACTAAACCAAGGGCACCATGGCTTATTAAATCCCTATGCTGAACTCTCTATTTTTTTCCATAAATTTTAGCTCTGATTATCAGACATTTTCTTACCTAAGAAATTCTCCCTGGCAGCTCCTGTAGAAAGTTGGCAGGGCACCAGCCACATACACCTAAGGTGGCGGGTTCAAACCCAACCTGGGCCTGCTAAGCAACAATGACAACTGCAACCAAAAATAGCTGGTCATTAAAATAAAACATAATAAATAAATAACATTCATTTAAAAAAAGAAAAAATTTCTTCCCTGTAATGCCATGAAGGTGTACCAGGCAAAGGAAGGATGAGAATAGAAATTTTCTGTTTAGCCTCATAAGCACAACAAATATAAAATAAAACAGCTTGGAGTTGCCAAAATTAGTTTGTATCCAGGAGGGTTCTCAGAGAAACAGAACCAATAAAGATATTATAAGAAGAGATTTATCATAGGAATTGGCTCAGACTTTGTGGAGGTTGAGAAGTCCCATGATCTGCAATCTTTATGCTGGGGAGCCAGGAAATCTAGTGGCATAATTCAGTCTGAGTATGGAAACCTGAGAATGTGGGGGACAAAAGTATAAGTCCAGAAAGGCCAATAATCATGGAATCCATTGTCAGAGAGCAGGAGAAGGTGGATGTTTCAGCAAAGACAGAAGCATCACCTGTTCTACTTCTAGTGCTCTACTTCTAGATCCTCAGTAGATTAGATGATGCATTGGTGGAGATGATCTTCTTCCCTCAGTCAACCATTGCTTCAGAGGCACCACACAGAAACACCCAGAAATAATATCTTACCACATCTCTGACCATTCCTTAACCTTACTAAGTTGACTCATAAGATTAACCATTGCATGTTCATTCTTTGTCAACTCAGCACTTGTGTGTACCTCCTTAAGTCACAGAGAGTTTCCAAACAAAGATGATAACAAGGTCTAGCACAGTAAAGCTATTATTCCATATGAGGGAATATAGCTTCTTATGATTAAGAAGCATTCAGTCGCTACTCGGGAGGCTGAGGCAAGAGTATCGCTTAAGCCCAGGAGTTGGAGGTTGCTGTGAGCTGTGTAAGGCCATGGCACTCTACCAAGGGCCATAAAGTGAGACTCTGTCTCTACAAAAAAAAAAGAAGCATTCAGTCATAATTCTACAGAAATCAATTTTAACCCCCTGGCTTGTCAGCCAACCAAATATCTAATGTCTACACACAAAGTTAGCCTTCACATAATCAATCTTAGTACTAAAAAAGATGTGTGATTCCTTTTTTTTTTATTTTAGCTTTAGTTACATTGAAATAGACTAAATTCTACAAATCATGGATGGGGAAGAGACCATCACAATACATACATCCAGTAAAGGAAGCATATTCAGAATTTATATGGAAATCTTCAAAATAAAACAAAAACAAAAAACAACCCTTTCAACCCAAATAAACACTCACAGAAAATAAGTATGTGGAATAAGTCATCATTTAATCCAATTTATGACTGTTCAACAAAGAGCTAAAACTGAAAAGACTGACAACACCAATGGTTGGCAACAGTGTGAAGAATGTATAGCAAGTGGAAATCTTTTACACTACTGGTGTGAAGTGTCCCTTGATTAAACACCTTGGAAGATCATTTGGTAATATGTAACAAACCTAACTTTATGCCTCTCCTATCACTGAACAATGGCATTTCTAAATATATTTCATAGGGAAATTATTTTTTTCTGAATCCTTCCTTCTACACATTTAACATACACAGTTGTTTGCATTAAAGCAGAATGTCCATTTGTATACAATATTGTAGTGAGGCATCTGTGGAGCTCTGGTTCTAAATAAGAAGCAACACATACATTGTCATTGGGATAAAATAAAGAAGGAAAGAAGAGAACTAACATGGACAGAGGACTCATACAGCCATAGTTACCCAGAAGGTCTAACGCTTTGGTGGGGAAAGGTAGGAACTGATATTTTTCTGATCCAGTGCCAAAAATCAAGGACACTATTGTTTGAATTTCTGGGAAGTTCTGAATTTAAAAAAAGACTTCTTAGCCCTGTTTCAGGAAAGTACACCAACATCAAGTTAAGGTAAAGCTCCAAATAGGAGAAATTAAGAAAAATAACACAGTTTATTTTAAGGCCCCAGACATGCTGTCTTTGCCAGCATCTGACAGCAGTAGTTTGCTAGGATGGGCACCACAATCCAAGAAGAAGCTCCTGAGAAGACAGAATGTGCAGCAAATGATCACTTGGACATCCATGGGAGGGAGTTTACCCCAAACTTATTAGCACCCAGGAGTAGAAATAACAGAGTATACACTGTCAACCACTAATGAGAAAGGAAAACTTTCAAAGTATGGCCAGACTGAGTTCTCATTAGTGTGGGGATTGGACAAAGTTGTGGCTTCAGATGATAAATTTTTCATAGGCAGGCTTGGTAAAGAAGGCAAGGACAGCCAGGAATCAACACGAGGGAAAAATCCTACTCTACCTATATACAGTGAGTTAATAACAGTGAGTTAATAAAATAGGTTAAAGGAATAGCCCAGGAGTTGGTGTGCTTTTTTAAATATACTAGACATACATGACTTCACTTTACTAATTTAAATGCACTGCTTCTTTTCAGGCTGGATGAAGGTATTACTCAGTACTGTTGAAACATCTCATAAGTCTCAGAAGGTTCCTGTTCCATAAGCCTTCTATATCTGCAGGTTTCACATCAAGAGTCCAACCAAATATGAATGTCAAATACTCAAAATACATCAAAACAGAAAAGTAAAAATAACAATGATCATACAATACTTGTTTTTAAATACAGAATAACAACTATTTATATAACAATGTAGCATTTGCATTTTATTAGGTATTACACATAATCTAGAAATGATTGAAATTGCGAGGGAGAAGGTTACATGAAAATAGTGTATATCATGATGGGAAGATGGCAGACTGAAGCCAGTTTTCCACAGAGACTCCCATCCTGAAGGAGAGTTGGGGGACGAAAATTTGGCAAGTAACCTGATGGATTCGAGCAACACCAAGCGAGAAAGTTGAAGAATGCGCATCAACTCCGCTGAGGAGAGCTGTGACCACCGGGAAGCAAACAAAAGGTACAAAACCCAACACCAAGTGGACGGGAGTCCCCCCTCCCCCACCTGATCAGCTTAAGGGCCCCACAAACGAAAGGGCAGAAATCAAAGGCCATCCCACTACACTTCACGGGAGAGACCTAATACAAACTGGACCTACCTCCCTTACTAGGATGCCTAGGCGTTCTCCTGCCAGGCATAAAACTGCATAAATCTGTAAATATCCTTTGCCGGCAACTCTGAGCACCCAGCACTTCCCTCCACTCTCTCTGAGGTCTGAAAGCCTGACCCCCAGGAGTTCGGATTCTTGGGTGACTCCTAAAAGGGAGAGGACAGTCCCCGAGCTGCAGCTGGTCAGCGCTGATTCTGGGGGACCGGAGAGAGGTGAGGACAGTTAGCAGAAGGAGACCCTCACCAGGGCAGCGCTTCCCCGAGGCAAGGTGCAGCAGCCCTCCTTGGGCAACAATACAACCAGGCATATAACTGAGTCTAACTAACTACCAGCTGCTCTGAGCTCCCTGCTGCTCTGAGCTCCTGGCGCTCCCCCCGCCCTCGCTCTGTGGTCCGGAGACCTGAGCACCTGCCATGTGGCCGGGCAGGGAACTGGGTGGAGCTGAGTCTGTTCGCTGCCCTGCGGTTCTGTGCTCCAGCCGCTCCCTCCACCCCGCCCCCACTCTGAAGCCTGAAGGCATGAGCTGCGGCTGTACAACCAGGCAAGAGAATGGGAGGAACTGAATTTGCTCGCTGCCGACTGGGCTCCCTGCAGCTCAGAGCCCCTGCTGGCTCTGAGCTCCCGGCGCTACCCACCCCCCCCCCCGGCCCTTGCTCTGTGGTCTGGAGATCTGAGCACATGCCATGCAGCTGGGCAAGGAACTAGGTGAAGCTGAGTCTGTTCACTGCCTGGCATTTCTGGGCTCCAGCCGCTCCCCCCACCCTGCCCTCACTCTGAAGCCTGGAGGCTTGGGCTGCGGTGGTGCAGTGGAGCCAAAGATTTGGAGGAATTGAGTGAGCTTGCTGTCTGTGACTCTGAGCTCCCAGCACCCCACCCCACCATCACTCTGGGATCTGGAGGCCTGTCCCCCGGGAGTCCAGATTCTTGAGGGATTTGTTGGGGCATGGACAGTGCCCAAACTGTGGCTAGTCAGTCCTGACTCTGGGACACAGGAGTGAGGCTGGGGGAGACCCACATCAGAGTGGCAGTTCCCTGAGGTGGCTGAAGCCATACCCCCTGCCTCCCTGGGCAACCAGAGGAGGCCAGCCCTGAGTATAGGATTTACCTGAGGTTACTCACAGACCCCAGAAACATCCAGGGTAGGGCCGACTAAGAGAACTTAGACTTCAACCCAGAGTAAGTGCTTCACTGAGGTCAAACAGAAGCTAGCAGACAATAAGTCAGAACCACTCAGCCCCACCACACCAGACGGGGCCCCAGTCTCTCAGGCTACAATGAATGGGCCTTCAACAAAACCCTAGGGGAAAAATAAAAGGGAGTAAAATAACCATGGGGCGGAATCAGCAGAAAATCTCCGGTAACATGAATAACCAGAATAGATCAACCCCCCCAAAGAAAGAAATGGCGGATGTAATTGAAGATCCCATTCAACAACTGGCAGACATGTCAGAAATCAAATTCAGAATTTGGATTGCAAACAAGATTGATAAAATGGAATTAGGAATCCGAGGAGAAATTCAAAAGTTGTCTCAAGAATTTAATGAATTTAAAGACAAAACCACCAAAGACTTAGACACACTGAAGCAAGAATTTGCAGCCCTTAAAGATATGAAAAATACAGTAGAATCCCTCAGCAACAGAATGGACCAAGCAGAAGAAAGGATTTCTGACATTGAAGATAAAGCCTTCGAACGCACCCAAACTATCAAAGAGGAAGAGAAATGGAGAGCAAAAACAGATCTTTCTCTTAGAGAACTCTGGGATAATTCAAAGAAGGCAAATATGCAAATAATAGGAGTTCCGGAAAATGATGAAGTGGCATCGATGAGCACAGAGGCCCTTCTGCATGAAATTATGAAAGAGATTTTTCCAGACATGCCTAGAGATTCTGAAATTCAGATAGCAGACAGTTTCAGAACTCCAGCACGATTCAACCCCAAGAAGTCATCCCCCAGATATATCATAATTAGCTTCACTAAAGTCAACATGAAGGAGAAAATTCTCAAGGTTATCAGGAGAAAGAAAGCCATTACCTACAAAGGTAAGAACATTACAATGACTGCAGATCTCTCTGTTGAAACTTTTCAGGCCAGAAGAGGGTGGTCATTGACTTTTAATCTCCTAAAGCAAAATAACTTTCAACCCCGGATCTTGTACCCAGCTAAACTGAGTTTCATCTATGATGGAGAAATTAAATACTTGAACGCCATTCATATGTTGAAGAAATTTGCCCCAACCAAACCAGCTCTTCAGGATATTCTCAGACCTATCCTCTGTAATGACCAACCCAATCCTCTACTACAAACAAACTCACGCAGAAACTCCTGATCAAACTCCAACTTCTACAATGGCAAAAAGATTAAAATTGTCCACTGGACTTTTGAAAAACTCGATACACAAAATTTCACCAAACTTATCAATAATCTCCATTAATGTGAATGGCTTAAACTGTCCTCTAAAGAGACATAGGTTAGCTGACTGGATACAAAAACTCAGACCAGATATCTGTTGCTTACAAAAGTCACATCTTAACTTAAAAGACAAATACAGACTCAGGGTGAAAGGATGGTCATCCATATTTCAGGCAAATGGTAACCAGAAAAAAGCAGGTGTTGCAATTTTATTTCCAGACACAATAGGCTTTAAACCAACAAAAGTAAGGAAGGACAAGAATGATCACTTCATATTTGTTAAGGGTAATACTCAATATGATGAGATCTCAATTATTAATATCTATGCACCCAACCAGAATGCACCACAATTTATAAGAGAAACTCTAACAGACATGAGCAACTTGATTTCCTCCAGCTCCATAATAGTCGGAGATTTTAACACTCCTTTGGCAGTGAGGGATTGATCCTCCAACAAAAAGCTGAGTAAAAAAAATTTTAGATTTAAATCTAACCATCCAGCATTTAGATCTAGCAGACGTCTACAGAACATTTCATCCTAACAAAACTGAATACACATACTTCTCATCAGCCCACGGAACTTACTCCAAAATCAATCACATCTTAGGTCACAAATCTAACCTCGGTAAATTTAAAGGAATAGAAGTTATTCCATGCATCTTCTCGGACCATCATGGAATAAAACTTGAGCTGAGTAACAACAGGAATCTACATACTCATACAAAAACATGGAAGTTAAATAACCTCATGCTGAACAATAGCTGGGTCAGAGATGAGATCAAGAAGGAAATTGCCAAATTTTTGGAACAAAACGACAATGAAGACACAAACTATCAGAACCTCTGGGACACTGCAAAGGCAGTTCTAAGAGGGAAATTTATAGTGCTGCAAGCCTTCCTCAAGAGAACGGAAAGAGAGGAAGTTAGCAACTTAATGGGTCATCTCAAGCAACTGGAAAAGGAAGAACACTCCAACCCCAAACCCAGTAGAAGAAAAGAAATAACCAAAATCAGAGCAGAACTAAATGAAATTGAAAACAAAAGAACAATACAACAGATCAATAAATCAAAAAGCTGGGTTTTTGAAGAGGTCAACAAAATAAATAAACCATTGGCCAACCTAATCAGGAAAAAAAGAGTAAAATCTCTAATCTCATCAATCAGAAATGACAAAGACGAAATAACAACAGACTCCTCAGAAATCAAAAAAATCCTTAATGAATATTACAAGAAACTTTATTCTCAGAAATATGAAATTCTGAAGGAAATGGACCGATCCTTGGAAGCTCATCACCTTCCAAGACTTAACCAGAATCAAGTGGAAATGTTGAACAGGCCTATTTCAAGTTCGGAAATAATATCAACCATACAAAACCTCCCCAAAAAGAAAAGTCTGGGACCAGATGGTTTCACATCAGAATTCTACCAAACCTTTAAAAAGGAATTAGTACCTATATTACTCAAACTGTTCCAAAATGTAGAAAAAGAAGGAAGACTCCCCAACACGTTCTATGAAGCAAACATCACTCTGATCTCCATTTCAGGAAAAGAACCAACAAAAAAAGAAAATTATAGACCAATATCACTAATGAATATAGACACAAAAATATTCAACAAGATCCTAATAAACAGAATCCAGCAACATATCAAACAAATCATACAACATGATCAAGTTGGCTTTATCCCAGGGTCTCAAGGCTGGTTCAATATACATAAATCTATAAATGTAATTAAGCACATAAACAAAGTAAAAAACAAAGATCATATGATCCTCTCAATTGAGGCAGAAAAAGCTTTTGATAACATCCAACATCCCTTCATGATAAGAACAGTTAAGAAAATTGGTATAGAAGGGACATTTCTTAAACTGATAGAGGCCATATACAGCAAACCAAAAGCCAATATCATATTGAACAGAGTTAAATTGGAATCATTTCCACTTAAATCTGGAACCAGACAAGGCTGCCCATTGTCTCCATTGCTTTTTAACATAGTAATGGAAGTTTTAGCCACCACAATTAGGGAAGAAAAGACGATCAAGGGCATCCACATAGGGTCAGAAGAGATCAAACTTTTGCTCTTCGCAGATGATATGATTGTATATCTGGAAAACACTAGGGACTCTACTACAAAACTCTTAGAAGTGATCAAGGAATAGAGCAACATCTCAGGTTACAAAATCAACATTCATAAATCAGTAGCCTTTGTATATACCAACAATAGTCAAGTTGAAAAAACAATTAAGGACTCTATCCCATTCACAGTAATGCCAAAGAAGATGACATATTTGGGAGTTTATCTAACAAAGGATGTGAAAGATCTATATAAACAGAACTATGAAACTCTAAGTAAAGAGATAGCCGAGAATGTTAATAAATGGAAAAACATACCATGCTCATGGCTGGGAAGAATCAACATTGTTAAAATGTCCATACTACCCAAAGCAATGTATACCTTCAACGCAATCCCTATTAAATTTCCACTGTCATACTTTAAAGATCTTGAAAAAACAATACTTCATTTTATATGGAATCATAAAAAAACTCCAATAGCCAAGACATTACTCAAAAATAAAAACAAAGCAGGAGGAATCACGCTACCAGACCTCAGACTATACTACAAATCAATAGTGATCAAAACAGCATGGTATTGGCACAAAAACAGAGAAGTAGATATAAGGAACAGAATAGAGAACCAAGACATGAATCCAGCTACTTACCATTATTTAATCTTTGACAAGCCAATTAAAAACATTTAATGGGGAAAAGATTCCCTATTTAACAAATGGTTTTGGGTGAACTAGCTGGCAACCTGTAGAAGACTGAAACTGGATCCACACCTTTCACCATTAACCGAGATAGACTCTTACTGGATTAAAGACCTAAACTTAAGACATGAAACTATAAAAATACTAGAAGAGGGAAAAGGGAATTTCTTCAAGGGAAAACCCTTGAAGAAATTGAGTTGGGTGAGTTTTTTATGAGAAGGAACCCCCGGGCGATTGAGCAGCTTCAAAAATACACTTTTGGGACTTGATCAAACTAAAAAGCTTCTGCACAGCCAAGAACACAGTAAGTAAAGCAAGCAAACAGCCCACAGAATGGGAGAAAATATTTGCTGGTTATGTCTCTGACAAAGGTTTAATAACCAGAATCCACAGAGAACTCAAACACGTTAGCAAGAAAAGAACAAGGGATACCATCACAGGCTGGGCAAGAGAATTGAAAAGAAACTTCTCCAAAGAAGACGGGCGAGCAGCCTTCAGACATGAAAAAATGCTCACCATCTTTAATCATCAGAGAAATGCAAATCAAAACTACTTTGAGATATCATCTAACTACAGTGAGACTAACCTATATCACAAAATCTCAAGACCAGAGATGTTGGCGTGGTTGTGGAGAAAAGGGATCACTTTTGCACTGCTGGTGGGAATGCAAACTAATACATTCCTTTTGTAAAGATATATGGAGAACACTTGGAGATCTAAAAATAGATCTGCCATTCAATCCTGTAATTCCTCTACTGGTCATATACCCAGAAGACCAAAAACCACATTATAACAAAGATATTTGTACCAGAATCTTTATTGCAGCCCTATTCATAATTGCTAAGTCATGGAAGAAACCCAAGTGCCCATTGATCCATGAATGGATTAACAAATTGTGGTATATGTACATCATGGAATACTATGCAGCCTTGAAGAAAGATGGAGACTTTACCTCATTCATGTTTACATGGATGGAACTGGAACATATTCTTTTCAGTAAAGTGTCTCAAGAATGGAAGAAAAAATATCCAATGTATTCACCCCTACTATGAAACTAACTTAGGACCTTCACATGAAAGCTATAACCAAGTTACAACCTAAGAACAGGGGGAAGGGGGAAAGTGTGGGGAGGGAGGGGGGAGGGGGTAGAGGGAGGGGGATTGAAAGTATCGTACCTGTGGTGCATCTTACAAGGGTACCTGTGAGCCTTGGCAAATGTGGAATGTAAATGTCTTGGCAAAGTAACTAGGAAAATGCCAGGAGGGCTATGTCAACTAATGAGATGAAAATGTGTCAAATATTCTATGAAACAAGTGTATGGTGCCCCATGATCATATTGATGTACGCAGCTATGATTTAATAAAAAAAAAAATAGTGTATATGCACTGATACTGCTGAATAAGTCTAGCTATAATTCAGAACATAACTATTAGGAGAAAATCTTTATAGACTCCATATATTTTAGTTCATTACTAATATTAATTTTGGAATAAATTCTGCATTTCTGAGCATAAGTTTAATTGCCATATTAAAAAAAATACAGTATACTTAATTCTACCTTGTGGAGCTTTACCATTCTTATCAATCACTTGTTGAGCTAGTATTCATTAATAATTTAAAATAAGGAAAACATGACTATGAAAGAACCCCCTTCCCAAGAGTATATTTAGTTTTATTGGATTTTCCCCTTTATTGCTTAATAATAGCAATTAAGGTGTCTAATTTCAATTCTCAATAATTACAATTTGTATACTTTTGAGCAATAATCAAGTATTGCCTACCTACAACACTGTCAGCTAAAGCTAATTGACTTACTAAAATCATTTTTTTTTCTGTAGATATTTGGAAAATCTTGTTGTTAGATTTTGAACCCCTTGAGGAATGATGCCAAGTATTTCACATAGCTTTACTCCAAACCCAACACATTGATTGAAATATTAGGGGCTCCCAATGGTAATGAAAAGGATAACTGACTACCTATAGCTGATTGTGTTACAGTTTCCAATTCTCTCTGCTGCCTTCAAGCAACAGGATTTTGCATTTCTGCTTACAATATTTTTACTGGAATTTTAATGCTGGTCTTGGCCATAGCTTTGGTACATGATATATACCACATTCGAGCAGAAGTTCTGAATAATACCATGAGATTTCACTGACTCACTTCATCTTGAAAAGAAAAAAGCCCTCACAGCCTAGTAGGACCCATAACAATCTCAAAAGAGATTTGCTGCTGGAATATAACTTGTACACGAAATAGACCTTTGAAGTTGAGAACTGCTGGGATTTTATAGAACTGATGAATATATTCCAACCATTAATTGTATGGGCAAGTGGCATGTGTCACCAGCTGAATGCTTAATTTAACCCAAAGATATGTTTTTATGCAGTATACTTTATAAAATTTGTGAAGTAGTTAAATAGATTTCTCTAACTTGTGACAAGGTCTGGAGACAGTTTGTGGTACTCCAGTGGCCCAGGGATTAAGACAGAGGGAAAGGAGTCCATGGCACAGGGCTTAGAATATTGAGTAGATTTCTACAAGGAAATTAAGGAAAGGGGCGGGGCAAAGGCAAGATGATTGACTGAAGCCAGCTTTCCACAGAGGCTCCCATCCAGAAGGAGAGTTCAAAGACAGAAGTTTAGCAAGTAACCTGGTGGATTAGCGCTGAGCCAAGAGAGAAGGTTGAAGAACACACATCAACCCTGCTAAGGTGAGCTGCGAACCACAAGGATACAAACAAAAGATACAAAATCCATCACCAAGCAGACAGGAGTCGCCTCTCTCATGAGAATGGCTCACAGTACTCCATACAAACAAGCAAGCAGAGTTCAAACGTACTCCCATTTTATCCATGGAGAGACTCTCTAAAAACTGGACCTACTTCCCCTACTAGAGTGCTATGGTACTCTCCTGCCAGGCATAAAACTGTATATATTCTCTACCTGCAATTCTGAACTCCCAGAACTCCTCTTTACTCTCATTCTGAGGTCTGGAGTCCAGATTCTTGGGCATTTTCTCAAGAGGTATGGACAGGGCATGGACTACTGTTGGTCAGTGCTGATTCTGTGGCACAGGAGTAATGAGAGGAAGGTCAGCTAAGAGAAAACCGTACAGGAGTGGTGGTGCCCTGAGGCACAGAGCAGCAGCTGCAGCAGGAACAATAGGGCTCACAACCCTGGGGATATTCTGAAGTCACACCCCTGTCTCTCTGGGCAACCAGAGGAGGCCGGAGATCTTCTCTGGTGGCAGCCACTGGTGGAGCAGATCTGGGATGGAAATGCAGGCCCCATGAGTAAAGGGTTTGCCTGAGGTGGTACCAGCCTGGGCAGAGCTCAGGGACTAGAATACACGCATGCGCGAAGACCACAGACACTCAGGGCAGGCCTGACACAGAGGACCTCTTTACTAAGCCTAAGATGCATGCTGTCCTCAGGGAATCATAGCTGAGGCAAAGGTGGGCAGGCAGAGGCTGGAACTGACAGCTGAGACTGAGCATAACTGGTCTGCCCCAACACAAACAGCAGCTGAGACCAGGCAGTGGCACAGATCAGGCCTGAGTCACAGTTTCTGGGAATTCAAACAGTGTCTGATGCATAGGGGAATATAGCTGGGACAGAAACAAATTGCAAAGTTGTTCCGTTCTGTCAGCAACATCAATCAGGGGCAGGGCTAGAACTGAGTGAACTGCCCCAGTCTCCATTAAGCACCTAAAGTTGTCCGGCCTCACCTCCCCCTGCAAGATAGTGGCAGAGAGCAGCGGCCTGGCTGAGGAGACCTTGCCAAGCAGACAGGAGTCCCCTCCCTCATGATAATGGCTCGCAGCACACTTTCTACAAACAACAAGCAGAGTTCAAATATCCTCCCATTTTATCCCACAAGAGAGACCCTCTACAAACTGGACCTACTTCCCCTACTAGGGTGCTCTGGCACTCTCTTGCCAGGCAGAAAACTGTCTAAAACTCTTTATATTCTCTACCTGCAATTTGGAACTCCCAGCACTCCCCTTCACTCTCACCCCAAAGTCTGGAAGCCTGTCCTCCATGGAGTTCAGATTCATGGACATTTTCTCAAGAGGTGTGGACAGGGCATGGACTGCTGCTGGTCAGTGCTGATTCTGCAGCACGGGAGTAGGGAGAAGATGGTCAGCTGAGAGGGAACCATACAGGACTAGCAGTGCCCTGAGCACAGAGCAGCAGCCACTGAGGGAACAATAGGGTTCACACCCCTGGGGATATTCTGGAGTCACATCCCCTGTGTCTCTGGGCAACCAGAGGAGGCCAGGAATCTTCTCTAGTGGCAGCCACTGGCAGAACAGATCTGGGATGGAAACACAGGCTCCATGAGTAAAGGCTATGCCTGAGGCAGTACCGGCCTGGGTGGAGCACAGGGACTAGAATACACACGTGCAGAGACGGCAGACTCCCAGCGCAGGGATGACCCAGAGGACTGCTTTACTGAGCCTAAGATACACCCAGTCCTCAGGGGATCATAGCTAAGACAAAGACAGCCAGAAAGAGGCTGGAACTGATAGCTGAGTGTAAGCTCTAACCCCACCCACTCCAACATAAACAGCAGCTGAGACCAGACAGCAGCACAGATGGGGGCTGAGATGCAGTTTCTGTGAACGCAAACAGTGTCTGATCCACAGAAGAATATAGCCAGGATAGAAATCAATTCTGTGAAGTTGTTCTGTTCTGTCAGCAACATCCACTAGGGGTGGGGCTGGAACTGAATGAACTGCCCCAGCCTCCATTAAACACCTGAGATTGTCAGGCCTCACCGCCCCCTGCCGGATAGTGGCTGAGAGCAGCAGCCTGTCTGAGGAGACATAGATATCCCTGTGACTCAGGCAGGTGCAAACCCCTGGAGCATCTGCTCATTGGAGGGAACTGGGTCATAGCTCTGTGGGGTTATCCATGATTGCATGTGACAGAGGTGCACAGTGGGGAAGGAGGCATCAACCTTCCCAGACTAATCTATTTGCTGGGTGGGTCCTCCTGACCTCACGGAGCACCAGAGCAAGTCATACTGGAGACTTGAGTTGCCAGCAGAGCCCTGAGATCTCGTTGCCAGAAACCTTTTGAAATCTCCCACCTGAGACAGGTATTGACTAAGATAATTGATTTGGACCTCTTAAACTGGGCCAATCACCCGAGGACAATCCAAGTGGTACCCTGGGTGTGTGGTTGTGGGAAGGTTTGATTTTCCTTTTCCAATTGTTGCCTGGGGGGGGGGTGGAATGACTTAATTGCTGGGATTTCTCCACAGCTGAGACTTCAACCCAGAATAACTGATTCACTAGGATAGGACAGTGACCAGGTGAAAATAAGACATAGCCAATTAGCCCCATCACACCAAGCAGGTGAAAAGGTACAAACACCAGTCCCAGCTTTTGGGCAAAAGGCTTGTTAAGCACTATTCCTGGAGCCCCCAACCCAACTTCTCTTTATCTGCTCATCTAGTCAAACGGTGTCAAATAATCATGGGGACAGAATCAGCAGAAAAAAATCTCCAGTAACATGAATAACCAGAGTAGATCAACCCCCTTAGGAAGGAAATGGCAGACACAACTGAGGATGTCATTCATAAAAAGATGGCCGAGATGTCAGAAATCAAATTCAGAATTTTGATTGCAAACAAGATTAATAGAATAGAGGAAAAGTTGGAATTAGAAATTCCAAGAGCAATTCAAATGTCTCGAGAATTCAATAAATTTAAAGACAAAATCACCAAAGATTTTGACACATTAAGACAAGAATTTGCAGCCCTCAAAGATCTGAAAAATACAGTGTAATCTCTCAGTAACAGAAGAGAGAAAGTAGAAGAAAGAATTACTGACATTGAAGACAAAGCTTTTGAACGCTCCAAAACTCTCAAACAGGAAGAGAAATGGAGAGCAAAAATGGATCATTCTCTTAGAGTGCTCTGGGATAATTAGAAGAAAACTAATATTTGCTTCATAGGAATCCCAGAAGGTGATGAAGTGGCTTCACAAGGCCCAGTGACTTTCCTTCATGAAATTATGAAAGAGAATTTTCCAGACATGCCAAGAGATTCTGAAATGCAGATAGCAAACAGTTTTAGAACCCCAGCATGACTCAACCAAAATAAGACAACCCCCAGGCACATCATAATTAACTTCACTAAAGTTAATATGAAGGAGAAAATTCTGAAATCAGCCAGATGTAAGAAAACCATAATCTACAAAAAGAAGAATATTAGAATGACTACAGACCTGAAAGGTTTCTACCTGAAACCTTTCAAGGTAGAATAGGGTTGACATCAACTTTTAATCTCCTAAAACAAAATAACTTTCAACCCAGGATCCTGTATCTAGCCAAACTGAGTTTCATTTATGATGGAAAAATTAAATACTTTAACAAAATTCACATGTTGAAGAAATTTGCCATAACTAAACCAGCTCTCCAGGATATTCACAGACCTATACTCCATAATGACCAGCTCAATCCTCTACCACAAAAGTAAACTCACTCAGAAACTTTTGATTAAATTCCAACTTCCACAGTGGTAAAAGGATTAAAAATGTCCCCTGGACTTTTGGAAAACTCAATACCCAAAATTCTACCAGGCTTATCAATATTCTCCATTGATGTGAATGGCTTAAATTGTCAGGCACAGGTTGGCTGACTGGATACAAAAACTCAGGCCAGATATCTGCTGCATACAAGAATCTCATCTTACCTTAAAAGATAAATTTAGACTCAGGGTGAAGGGATGGTCATCTATATTTTAGGAAGATGGAAATAAAAAAATAGCAGGTGTTCAATTCTATTTGCAGGTACAATAGGCTTTAAACCAACAATATTAAGGAAGGTCAAGAATGGTCACGTCATATTTGTTAAGGATAATACTCAATATGATGAGATTTCAATTATTAATATTTATACACCCAACCATAATGCACCTCAATTTTTAAGAGAAACTCTAACAGACATGAGCCACTTAATTTCCTAAAGGTCCATAATAGTCGAATATTTTAACACTTCTTTGGCAGTGTTGAATAGATACTCCAATGAGAAGCTGAGCAAAGAAATTTTAGATTTAAACTTAACCCTTCAACATTTGGATTTAACAGACATTTACAGAACATTTCATCCCTACAAAACTGAATACACATTTTTCTCATCAGCTCTCAGAACATACTCCTAAATTTATCACATCTTAGGTCAAAAGTCTAACCTCAGTAAATTTAAAGGAATAGATATGATTCTTTGCATCTTTTCAGACCACCATGGAATAAAAGTTGAACTCAGTAACAACAGAAATCTACATACCCATACAAAAACATGGAAGCTAAATAAACTTATGTTGAATGATAGCTTGGTCATAGACGAGATTAAGAAGGAAATTACCAAATGTTTGGAACAAAATGACAGTGAAGAAACGAATTATCAGAACCTCTAGGATTCTGTAAAGGCAGTCCTAAGAGGGAAATTTATAGCACTGCAAGCTTCCTCAAGAGAACAGAAAGAGAAGAAGTTAACAACTTAATGGGACATCTCAAGCAACTGGAGAAGGAAGAACATTCCAATGTCAAACCCAGAAAAAGGAAGAAAAAACCAAAGTTAGAGCAGTATTAAATGAAATTGAAAACAAAGGTATTAACATATCAATAAATAAAAATTTGGTTTTTTGAAAAGTTCAATAAAATAGGTAAACCTTTGGCCTACCTAACCAGGAAAAAACCAGTAAAATCTTTAATTTTATCAATCAGAAATAACAAAGAGGAAATAACAACAGACTCCTCAGAAATTAAAAAAATCCTTAATGAATTTTACAGGAAACATTAGTCTCAGAAATATGAAAATCCGTAGGAAATTGACCAATACTTAGAAGCATGTCACCTTCCAAGACTTTGCCAGAATGAAGTGGTAATGTTGAACAGGCCTATATCAAGTTCTGAAATAGCATCAACTATGCAAAATCTCCTTAAAAAGAAAACCCAAGACCAGATGGCTTCATGTCAGAATTCTGCCAAACCTTTAAAGAGGAAGTAGTACCTATATTTCTCAACCTTTTCCAAAATACGGAAAAAAGAAGAAATACTACCCAACACGTTCTATGAAGCAAACATCACCCTGTTCCCCAAACCAGGGAAAGACCCAACAAGAAAAGGAAATTATCAACCAATATCATGAATCAATATTGATGCAAAAATATTCAACATGATCCTAAAAAAAAAAAAAAAAAATCTAGCAACACATCAAACAAATTGTACACCAGGACCAAGTGGGTTTTATCCCAGGGTCTCAAGGCTGGTTCAAGATACATAAAACTATAAATATAATTCAGCACATGAATAAAGAACAAAGACCATGTAATTCTTTCAATTGATGCAAAAAAAGCTTTTGATAATATCCAGCATCCCTTCATGATCAGAACACTTAAGAAAATTGGTACAGAAGGGACATTTCTTAAACTGGTAGAGGCCATCTACAGCAAACCCAGACAACATCATATTGTAATTATTTCATCTGTTGTTGTCTGGTTTGGGGGAGCTGTGTTTGGGGGTCATTCTTTCCCTGGTGGAAATATACCCAAATGCACAGAAAAGAATCATGAATCCAGCATCCAGGTAGATGAGCTTCTACATGCAATAAATGTACGTGATACAGTTTGTCCAGGCCCTAATTTTACGGAAAAAAAAAAAAAAAAACATTTTGCCTGCTATTTCCCATCTTTGTGTGCTTTTTTGACTTTCGAAAGTAATCCATATTTTAATTACAATGCTTAGTGATGTGATTTAATTATTTATTTTAAAATAGTCTGTCACAAATAATTTCATACTGTGTGGAGAAAAAAAAATGGGGCAGAATATTTTAAACTGGGATTGGCTCAAGAAAATTTGAATTGCATAGTCATTCATTTTGTCTTTGTAAGTGGATATTCTTCTAGTTCCAGTAAGGATTTGAGCTGCTGACAAAGAAGAGGGAAAGATAAAAAAAGTTGATCTCATAGAAGTAAAAAGTAGAACAAAGGATCCTAGACGGTGGGAACGGTAAGGGAATGGATGAGATAGCAAAGGTTTTGTTAAAGGATACAAAATTACAGCTAGATAGTGGGATATGTTCTAGTGGCATACTATACTGTAAGATGAATAGAGTTAATAATAATATATTATATTGTTTCAAATATGTAGAAGGAGGATATTGAATATTTCCAACACAAAGAAATTATAACTTTTAAGATGATGGATATACTAAATAACTCGATCTGATCACTGTGCATTATATGTATAGAAACATCACTTGGTGCCCCATAAATATGAGCAATTATTGTATAAATTAAAAACACAAAAATTTAAAAATAATAAAATCAATAAGATAGTTTGAGCAAAGGGAAAATAAAGTACACATGAAATGACAATTGTAGGATCTGACTGCAAGCTTCTTTGTGGATTAAGCAAAGAAAAAGAATATAGACACAATATACAGGATGCATACTTGTTAAAAATCTGTTGACTTGATAGAATTACTGTTTCATTAATTATGGTTTAAACATTATTTGTGGATTTTTAACAGAAGTAAAAACAATCATATCAACTGTTTTGTAGAGTGGAAGAGTACATCACATGTTTCCTTCTGTAATTTGTCCTCGTTAAACTCTGAATGTAATATGGAGCCTACAAGACCAGGACTTACATCTACATAGGTCATTTATTGTGTTAATAAATGTAAAACAAAAAGTAAAATTTAACAGAAATAAAAAATTTAAGATAGCAATTAAAACCTACAAATATTATTTATTTATTTATTTTTTTTTTGCTACTTGACTCCGCATTCTCAAATGGATTGAATATTTCAATTGAATTGAACTCTCAGGATATTCTAAAGAGTTAGTTATTTTTTTCTGTGGTTAGGCAGAGCTTACTTTTAGGTGATCACCTTATTGTTCTGATGTTATATGGTTATAAGAGCCCTTCTTCCCTAGAAAGTTGTAAATTTGACTGGAGGAGAATGGTTTGGGTAGAGGAAATACCATAAACTTTAAGATAAATTAGGAAGAGAAAGAAATCAGAGCACTTTAGGAAAGTGCTAGTTAGCTCTTACGGAAGACACTCTCCATTTTCTGGTCTTATTTGCCCTTAATAAGTGTCTGGAGAAATCCCATGGGATTGAGAACCTGGAGATTCCTGAACTTTCATAACTTTTTGTTTTGCTTTCAATTTGCTCATTAACCAGCATGATGTGCTATAGGCCATCATCCATTCTCGGTCTTTTTGTATTTGGAAAATATTCATAATTTCAGAATTCTCATTCCTATGTTTATAAATATGAGATTTAGAGAAGGAAAATTTCCTTCCAAGAATAAAACCCAAGCCACTCAGAAGAACAAGGGTGGCTATAGAAGTAGAATCACCAACACATGTGAGCACAGTTTGCAGAACTGTGTTTAGAACTCGTGATATTTAAGAGCACTTCAGATGAAAGTTTAAATCTATTTTTTTAGTGTTTAATGCAACTAAGGGTCAAAAAAATTAAATGGCAACTTCTATTAAGGGAAATTTTAGAACTACTGGCTGCCCCAAAACTGGTGAATTGATTGCCTATGCATAGTTCTAACCTATGCATAGTTCTAAGTTTTCCCCTTCAATTAATGTTTGTTAAGGAAGTAGGATGCTCAGAGCTCTCAAGGGACATGGAAGAAAAAATATGAAGTCCTTTGCTCCAATGAGTTTACATTCTATTAGGGCACATGGTCTTTTAACAAATCATTACTTGTTGATCATTTAACTGTAGTTGAGATAATGAAGAGGAAATGCAGTGTTATGAAAGTGAATAATAAATGGCTATGATAAAATCTGGGAGTTAGAGTATAGCTCTACTCTGGGAGTAAAGAAAGTTATATTATAGTGTTATATTATAGTAGAGCATTACAAATCAACTCTTCACCCATGGCAGGAAGTCTCTTCAAAAAATAGGTCAAGTTATTCTCTTCTGGCATCACAAGAAGAATTGTCCTATTTTGTTTTAGGTACAACAGGGCAAGAATCAGTCTCACCCCACTTCCTCAGTGTCCACATGCATTTCTTCTATCTAACCCCCTGTGAAAATAGAGAGAAGAGAAAGAACGCTCTCTTTTTTCATAACTCTCCAGATACTTAGCTCTTTGAAGACAGAAACTGGAGTCTGCATACCATATACTCCCTAGAGTGTTTGTCTCAGATCTTTGTACATAAAGGTGCTCATTTAATGATTATTGAATGAATAATTCTTCCCATAGATTTTGCATAATCCTCTCTTCTGAATAATTAAAGACAGGACTATCAGATTGCTAAGAAATCTTCTTGAATGAAGAATTTCTTTCTCTAATTTTTAACATTGGTATGGAAAATGGGGAATGTGATAAAACCTTTTTGGGAATTCATTATGATTTTATCCATCTACATTTGATGATATAATATGTGTTATAGCTTGTTCTATTATATGTCCTTGTTGTTTTATACATGTTTGGTCTCTCCAATTAAACTGGCTGCATCTCACGTGCAGGGACCATGACTTCTTCCATCATCACATCCAGCACAGGGCCAACAATTTACACTCTTGTTGATGTGTAACCAGAGGGATATTGGGCAAGTGGCATCCATTATCCTTGACAGATCAGCCTTCTTGTTCATTGGTTTTCACAACTACCTTCTTTTTCCTAATCATGTCAGACAAGAAATGAATTATCAGAACATAGCTGTATCTTTGTAATGATCCTGAAAATGATGGAACTGTGTCCTGAATGTTCATTTGCTAGTTTAAAAACAGAAAGCTGTAGTTGCAAATGTCATGAATATGTATGAGTGTCCTAACTGTTGCTCTACCTCTGTTTCTTCTTGACTGGTAACTGGGTGTCTCCTGAGAGCACTACATGTGCCTTTCAAAGCCTTTTGTGTTGGGGTTGGCCGTGGGGGAGGAGAGCTCTGTTATTTAGTTTTGTGAGATAGCAAGGTGTTTTTTTATTTTCTGATAAAGCCTAGGAAAATACCAGTCGCTCCCTTTGTGCCTTCCTTGCCCTCTCTTTTGCTTCAACTGCTCTTCCCACCCCCATATAAGCACAAACTGCCTCGCATTTTGAAAAAAGAAAAAATATGAGAATGGGTAGTAGGAATTTGTTGTGGCATATTTTTGAAAGAATAACATTTTTCTGCTTTATTTCCTTCTACACTCCAAAGACATCCCACATACACAGATGTGACAACTTTTTTCAAAGCTAATTTGAGCGTATGCCTGTCTGGCGACTTACTGTGGGAATAGTTACACTTGCCCAAACTGAAGTTCTGCTTTGTAGAGGTGACACTGACGGCATATTGTTATGGCATGCTTGGAAAAGAGATGCTGGGAGGAAGAAAAAGAAAAAGAAAAAGAAAAAGGAAAGATGTGAAAATGAAGTACGCCTGGCAGTGTTTTTGAGGATCTTTGTTAATGGGATTGGAATAGAAGTGTTTGCCCAAATGATCATTTGCTTTTGTAAAAATAGCAAGCTGGGGGGTATCTGTTTTGGGCTTCTTTGTTTTAATAAAGACAATCTTCAAATTTATCAAGAAGAAAGCAAATCTAGCAGTCTCCACTAAAGATTCGTGGAGGCAGGGAGGTTGCAGTTCTCACTGCCAGATTTATTTTTAAATTTTACCTTTTCCATTTAGTGCATAATTATTTAATTTCTCAGATTGCTCTTTGAAAATAGATTTTGTCCATCCAAACTCATAGTAAAATGATTGCCAAACTGTTTTATGAGGGTGAGCAAAGACATTCACTGTCTCTGCATTTAACATTCCAATTTCATGTCATTTTCTTGAATACCTGTGTTCCTTTCCATGCTTTCTCTGTATTTTCTCTTCCCTTCTTTTCTTCATCTGCTGGTGTTCATCCCTTAATCAATGTATCGTATGTTTATATTTTTGCTTATTTAATGCATTGGGGGATATGGGGAATGCATAATGCATTGGTGGGAACATAATGAATATTATATGTCACTCTTCCCTTCAGGAGTTTGCTGCTATTTCAGAAGACATGTTATATATGCATGAAATGTTGAATAAAGATTTAAGATTTGAATGACAATATAGGAATTTAAATCGGATGAGCAATAAGTACTCTCAGCTTTTAGTTGAGAGATCAGTTCAGACTCCATGGTCAGAAAAATCCTTGGTTCTGTTCTTTCACTCATCTGGAAGAAGATATGATGCTTATATACGTTTTTTTATCACATTATTATATAATGCTTTGCCCACCTATTTTCCCAAAAGTTTTCTAAATATTACTTAGCTTTCAAAGTTTTGATTAAAGTTTACTTACTCTCTGAAGAGTCCTGTGCTCTTTCTGGCCCATCTGCTTCTCCTCCGTCTCTAAATTTCTCTACATCACTGCTTCTCTATCATGTACCGAACAGTGGACAATGTATTATCCAACTTCTACTTTGTGTGCATACATTTACTACCATCTTTTCTGTCAACATATCTGTTTTTTTTTTCTTGAAGAAATTTTATATTTTGTTCTCTTATACATCTTGCAGCATCCCATGCATCAACTGGTCTACCTGGTTCTATATTTGCTAAGTTAATTTATAACCTAAGACCTTGAACATATTCCTCTCTTTGAAGATAGCTACAAACTTTTAAAGTCTAACGTGAAATGAAACTTTCTTTCTATGACTTAAAGCCAAATTCTTCTTAAAAACATTCAAGGAACATTTCCACCTTGTATTTGTCATGTCAGAAATAGAAGGTATTTTAGGAGGCATGTTAAGTTCACACAGAGTTTAATGCCCAACAAACCTGAACCCCTCTGACGGCAGCAGGATCATATCCCAAGACAGAGATTTTACAAAGTTAACTACTTTTGCCACTTGTAAGACCAGCTATCTGTTAAACTTGAGCCTTTAAGGTTTATGTTTCATCTCTTTATATTTTTTTTTTTTTTTTTTTTTTTTGGTTTTTGGCCGGGGCTAGGTTTGAACCCGCCACCTCCGGCATATGGGACCGGCGCTCTACTCCTTAAGCCACAGGCGCCGCCCTCATCTCTTTATATTTTAAAGCTATTTCAAAAGTCATTTATTACAGGGCATGGCAAGATGATCTCAAATGTACTTAATTTTGTCATTCCAGAATTCAAAATACCAACACACATACACATATACATACACACCCGAGGTATCAAGATTCAAAGGAAGGTTTTAAGTTCAACTTTTTCCTAAACACACCCTGCTTTCAAATCAGCACCCCAATTTTTTCCTTCCATGTCCCTCATGGGCTCAAGTTCTGTTTGGCCAAGGAAGCAGAGGAATTATGATTCCTCGGACAGTATCTAAAAATGACAGTTGCTGAAAGGTTACAGCAAAATCTATTAGGAAAAAAAAATGTTGAGGGAAATCAGGTGAGCTCATAGAAGAAAATAAGGAAAGATTGGCTCCCTTTTGGGATTAGGTCTAATTAAGGTGAGCAAGCAGCTGTGCCTGTTTGGAATAACAATTGTGCTAGCATGTCACTTTTTTCTGCTTAGTTGAAATTTATATAGTTTTGGAATGGTGGATATAAGAAAATTAGAGCTCATTTAGAATCTGTTGAAAGGACAGTGTGCCTTCATTATTAGTTTTGCATCTGAATTTTCCTGGGGCAGTCCTCGCTCTGTTATAGGTAATGGATTTTTCCCCAGATGTAATTGGATGAGTTTAATTTTTTCTTTCATTACCTGTTGAGGAGGCCTATGCCCCTACTTCCCTTTGTGTTTTATTAGGACTGTAACCCCTATTTAAATAAAGGCTTTGATTGTGCTTATATATGTTCAATCAGCACTTTCTGATTGAATAGTTCTGGTCACACAATGCTCTCGCCTAGCATTTTTTACTAATTACATGTTCGCCCTGGCTGGGTGTGGGAAAACCTCTAATGGTATTTGTTTGCTGCTTTTGATTATGCCAGTGGTTTGGTCCATTCACAGCAACACAAGGTGAGAACACAAATCTTCAAAATGTAATTCTGCTGGTTTTAAAGAGCGACTTTATTTGATTTTATCTTCTATTAAGGAATAGGAAGTCAAATCATATGCTGCTAAATGTTCAGCAAGCAGTTCTTAATAAAAAGGAAAAATTATCTCAGATTTGGAGTTTTTGCTGATGTCCATGGTGTACTCCCAACATGGACAATTTCAATGTGTCATAATTAAATGTGGAGTTTAAAATAAATGCTCCCAGTCCAATCTCCAGATCCAACAGGATAGTCTCAATTACATCCTCAAGTTTGAGGCCATGGAGCTCACTATCTCCATGTCACAATGGAGATGGATAAGGGTTTTTAAGCTGACTTGGTTATGGTGTGGATTCCATGATTTACATGTGAGGGTTCTATTTAAGTTTTGTAGTCAAGAAAATGATAAGATCACGCATCCACCTGCGTTGAAAACTCATTTATAGAATGGCCAAACCAAATCATCTTAAATTAAACATGCATGGTGCTTCAAATTTGTTCATTTTTTCCCCCTAGGATATTAATAAGAATTTAGTAGAGCTACTATATTAGGAGCCAGAAGACCTTAGATTTTGACCAAGTTATTATTAATGATCTCTATATCTTTTGGTAACCCATTTAATACTGGGCATCACCAATTTTCTCATCATTTAAAGAAATGAGAGCATTTCTATAAGAGAAATTATAATCTCTTATAGAATCTTCTTATTTCCACATGAATAACACTATTTTTCTTTTCATTGGACTTTTATGTCATTTTATCTTTATCTGTCCTAAAGCAGATTTTTATCTAGAAACTTAAGTAATAATATGCTTATATAAATTATATCTACAATGTAAGTTATGCTAATGGGTTCTAAGATTCTGGGCAGAGACCTGGCTTGATTTCTCTTTATATGTCCTTTAATATCTAGCCCAGGAACCTGAACAGAGTGAGTAATCAATTGACACTAAGAAATGATTTAGATACTGATTGCCTTCATGAAAAGAATGTTTGTATTGTATCATAACATAATTCAAATAAAAATCATTTTTGAATAAAAATCTTAAAAGTATTAAAAGTATGTTACTAATGATAAATTATTATTTTTATTTATACACAGTGCAAATTTTCTACACTTGATGACTAGAATGAGACATACTATTGAGGTTTGTTGGGTTAAGAAAATAAAAAGTTTTAAACTTTTCATTTCTATCTTTCTTAGTTTTGATGGTGTCCCAAATAGCTAAGTATAAAATCAATTATGTTCAATAAATATTAAGTTTTAACTAAGTGCACTGTAAATGCAAAAAATAAAAAAGAGACTTCTAAGTTGAAGAAGTATTTCACTGAACTGTGATGTTGTTTTCTGCTTCCCAGTCTCATGGCCTCCAGAGTGGGAAGGGTGGACAAACTCTAGACTCAGGCTTACATGCAAATAGGCTTTGTATGCCAGCTGTATTGAGCAGTGATAGGGTCTGTGAATGGAGTTTGCGGGATCATAATGGAGATTTTCCTCTGAATCTTGCCATTCTACCTCTTTAATTTTCTATATTTTCATCCATAATATAGTAAAGATAATACCTATCTGCTTTATCTCACAGCATCACATAGAATATGTACAAGAAAAGGACCTTAAAATATAGAAGTGCTAGAAGATGAGATAGCCTCAGGCTTTAACTGCTCTTTGTTAATGGATCAACTGATCATCAGGCAATAAATCTAATCATAGATGGACAGTGTATTTTAGAGGATATGGATGATTTCAAAATAGAGCTGGGTCTGGAGTGGTCTGTTTCTAGCAAAGTGGTGGACTAAAATGGTTCTGACATCCTCCCACTACAGCATGTTAAATGAAATGAAATAATATATGACAAAAAAATATTTAATATATCGCTGAGTCTGTAAGAAAAAAAAAGAGAAACACACACTTTCCAAAGCAAGGAAAGCAGTGAAAATAAGTGGGCCAGTAACAGCTCAGGCCTTGGGTTTTAATCTCCTTACAGAAAGAGGAGGCAATGCCATCAGCCTGAGCTAAATGAGGACTAGGAATTGAAATTTTCTAAAATAAAACTGAGACCTGCAGGCTACAACCAAGGAAAAATGTTCTTCATGCTATTTATACAAGTAAAATGTAAAACATAAAAGAGCAAGAGAAAGTTTGAAAGTGTAATGATTGAAAAGATATGTATTGGCAAAGACTAGTGAAAAAAAATTTAAAAAACTAGCGTAACTTAACATCAACCAACACATGCTGTAAGAAAAGAAAAAAAAAATTTTCAAAAGAAGGTTATTGTATAACTTTAAAGTATTCATGTCCTAAGGAATACATTACAATCCTAAAAAATATAGCCTCAAAGAATTGACAGAAATAAATGGAAAAATAGAAAAATCTAAACTTAGAGTTGGGGGGTTTAAACATAATTCTTTGATCAACTTCTAGGCCATCAGTCTGCCTGTAACTAGTAAATACAAAGATGGCGTGTAGCAAACAATTTTTGAGGATATTAAAGTGACTAAAGAATGCCATGCTCCTATCAATTTTAGTGAAAAAACCAGGCAGTACTAAAAGAAAGCGGTAAGTAAAATAAAAATTATAAGTAATTTAAGGACAAAATAGCATATTCATTATTCACTGATCCTATAATTATTAGCAGAGAATATTCAGGGGAAAAGAATATACAAGCAATCCATTATAACTAATAGAAGATTTCAGCACAATTATGGAAACCAAAATGATCAATATAAGAAAAATTGTTAGTAGTAGCATATACAAGTGATAATTTGATACTTTGATTTTTAAGATAGATAATAACTTGTAATTGCCTCTACAAAGAACCTAGAAATAAATCTAACAAAATATGTATAATTTACAAAAGAAGTTTGGAAAATTACTCAAGAAATATAATAGAACCCAAATCACTGGAAAGATATACTGGTTCATTAATGGGAAATTTTATTATGAAATTTGTATATTCTCTCATAAATTAATCTGTAAGAATCATACAATTTCATTAAAACTCCAAAAGATTTTTCAATGAAGACTAACATCACCAAGGTAAAGACTGACATTTTTGTCCACATTAGAATAATAATAAAATATTCTTGTATTGATGTCCAATAAACTGATATAAAATAATATTTATAACACAGGAAAATATTTACAAACCCTTGATAAAGATGTTTTACAAATAAGTAAAAGATTTAAATAGGCTACTCAGAGAAGAAAGCTATCTACAAACAAAAGGAAAAAAAAACCTAACTTCGTTATTAGTAAGGATTCAAATCAAAAGAAATGTAAAATTTCTTACCTGTTGGATGAACAAAATTAGATAAATATGGTAACCATGTGTTGCTGAAACATTAGGAACATAAATTGTAAGTGTCAATGTAATTTGGTCCCACTACTTTTGAGAGTGTTCAAAATGCAAAGAAGTCAAAACTGCCTAGAGTTTACGACATATACATTCCAATTTCTGGCATCTTACCTTAGAAAACATTTGTTTGAACATGTGCTGAAGGAGAGTCATCCAGATATGTTTATTACAACATGGTGTAAAACAGAAAAATAAATGGGAGGGCGTGCTTTGCTCATCAGTCTGGTAAAGCATAAATACCTAACATTATGCTTATAGTGAAACAAGGTGTGAATGATCTAAATCAATTTGTATCCATACAGACAGATTTAAAATGAACATTGAGTAAAATAAGTTGAAAACTAATGTATGTTTTAAAGCCAAATAAAAGGATATTATAATTCTATATAAAACTTTTATTTATGTGCTTTGGGATATGAAGGAAAAAAATAAAAAAGCATGTTTGAGGATAGATAGTTGAAAATGTCAGAATAGTGCCTGCCTTTGAGGAATAAAAACACAGAAATGTATAATATGGATACATAGGCTTGTGTTATTTTGGGGGGCAGGGAGCTTTAAAAATATTGTTTTATATATACTGCCAAGATGAAGTCAGTGCTGGCTGATTTTGCTTTTGTCTTTTCTGTCATGAAGAATGGCCCTCGGAATGATCAGAGAGGATGGACACCAAAGGGATTCTGCAGGGTTGTGCTTCAAAGTGCCAGGACAAGGGCATTGCTAGCTGAGGCAAATACCAGGCTAGAGCTCCTGTGTTAAGAGATTACACAAGGGAGCGACTGGGTACTGAAAATCACAGTGGACACATTAGTCACATGACGCCCTCTCAGTGTCAAAAAGTCTATTACAAAGTTAGACTGAGAGAATATTTAAATTGTTCTCTATTTGGGGGGTTCTCATTATAATTTCTTGAGAAAAATAAAGTTAGTTATTATAGGTCCCAGTCCTGCTAATATTGAAACCCATGTCCTTCTGTGTTTTCTCCAATCTGGTTTTCAACACACTCATACCCCTTACTGCCCTCTGCCCTCTACAGACTTCTGTTTAAGTGCTTTCTGGAAGAGGAGGATGTTCTGAAAGGAGGGGTGTGTGACAGTAGCCTGTTAAAGTTCATTCCCTCCTACACTGTACTATATCAAGCAACATCTTTGTAAGAGTGAGCTGGTATTTGTAGCTCTGATTTTTCATCCATCAGGTTATCTCTGGGGGATATATTCCAGCACCCCCCAGTGGATGCCTGAAACCAAACCCTCTGTGTATTCTGGTTTTGCCTACACATGCATACCTATGACAAAGTTTAATTTATAAATTAAGCACAGTATTCTTGTGCTTTGAGGCCAATATGAAATTAAAATAAGGTGCCTTAGACACAAACATGCCATACCATGGTTGATCTGACAACTGAGACAGCAACTAAGTGACTCACTGGCCGGAAGCCTCTACAGCATGGCTATACTGAACAAAGGGGATGATTCGCATCCCAGGCAGGACAGAGTGGGACAACATAAGATTTCATCATGCTGCTCAGAATCATGTGCGCAGAATGATGCGCAATTTGGAACCTATGTATTATTTCTGGAATTTTCTATTTCGTATTTTCGGGACCACTGCATAGATAGTTATAACAGTGGAGGATCATGGAATTACAAAATGACTTAGCCAAGGGTGGTGATGGGAGATTCTAGAAGAAAAGCCATAGCCGTTGCCATACATGGTGCGTACAAACAGCCTACATCCCTTTATACATATTTATATAGGCAGGAGACTTGGGTGATTTTTTTTTTCTTATCATGAATAATTTTAACACTACAGACGTTTGACTTTGAATCAACAACTAGTTTCAGAAGAATGTAATTGCAGCCAAGGAAAGTTTCTAACTAAAATTAGTTACTTTTCATTTTTAACAAACTACTGCCTGCTGCATTTCCTGTGATCTCAGCTTTCATCTTCCTCTCATATAGTCACATGCAACAATGACTCCTTCACTTCCGTGTCTATTTTCTTCTTGGCTTCTCTAAGTGCAAAACTTGCATTCCTCCTGCCAAATGACATTCCAAGGCTGTGCTTGGGGATGCCAACCCAACTCACGCTCATGCTCATTCCCACGTTATCATCAGATTTCAACATCCACAAGTTCCCTTTACCCTTTTCAGGTGTCCAAGAAGTAAAATGTGAGCTTCACACAGATGCAAACAAACAAACATGCTGTGAGAGAAAGAATTTAAACAAGGTCTCTGAGCACAGCCACAAATATACAATGTGTTCCAGAAGGAGAGTTAAGGGACAAAAATTAAGCAAGTAACCTGGTGGATTTGAGCTGCACCAAGAGAGAAGGTTGAAGAATGCACATCAATCCTGCTGAGGTGAGCTGCAACCACAAGGATACAAACAAAATGTACAAAATCCATCACCAAGCAGACGGGGGTCCCCTCCCCCCATGACAACAGCTCAAGTGCCCCACAAACAAACAGGCAGAGTTCAAAGGTCCTCCCACTACACTCCACGGGAGAGACCCTCTAAAAACTAGACCTGCCTCCCCTACTAGGATGCCATGGTGTTCTCCTGCCAGGTATAAAACTGTATAAAACTGTACATATTCTCTACCTGCAACTCTGAGCTCCCAGCACTCCCCTCCACTCTCACTCTGAGGTCTGGAGGCCTGTCCCCCAGGAGTTCAGATTCTTAGGTAATTTCTTGAGGGGTGTAGACAGTGCCTAAACTGCAGCTGGTCAGTGCTGACTCCGGGACATAGGAGCAAGGAGAGCATGGTTGGCTGAGAGGGAACCACACCGGAGCAGAGGTTCCCTGAGGCACAGACCGGCAGCCATTTTTTAGCAGCAATACGGCCAGGCATAAAACTGTGTAAAACTGTATATATTCTATACCTCTAACTCTGAGCTCCCAGCACTCCCCTCCACTCTCACTCTGAGATCTGGAAGCCTGTCCCCCAGGAGTCCAGACTCGGGTCATTTTTTGAGGGGTGTGGATAGTTCCTAAACTACAGCTGGTCAGTGCTGACTCTGAGGCGTGGGAGCGAGGAGAGGACAGTCAGCTGAGAGGGAACCACACCAAAGCAGCATTTCCCTGAGGCTCGGAGCAGCAGCCATCTTTTAGCACCAATATGGCTCACTCCTGGATATTCTGAAACCACACCCCTTGTCTCCCTAGGCAACAAGAGGAGGCCAGCAACAACCCGTCAGTAAAGGATGTGCCTGAGGTGGTACCGACTCACAGACCCTGGAAGCTCCCAGGGCAGGGTTGACCCAAAGGATGGCTTTACTGAGCCTAAGACACACCTGGCCCTCAGGGGATCGTCAGCCTATAGACAAAGGAAGGCATCAGTATAGAACGGACAGGTAACCTAACACAAACCTGTAGGAGCAAAGACAGGGCTTTGGAACTCAAAAAAGCTTCTCTTCTGCAGGGGAACTTAGCAGTTCTGTTCAGTTCTGTCAGTAACATCAATCGGGGCAGGGATGCACCTGAGTGAACACCACCCAACCTTCACCAAGTGCCTGAGGCTGTCAGGCCTCACATCCTCCTGCTAGATAGAGGCAGAGCGCAGAGGACTGGCAGATTTCCTCGTGATTCAGGCAGGTACAAAACCCTGGAGTATCTGTTCACTACAGGCAACTGGGTCAGCCAACTGCAGGGCTATCAGTGACTGGGTGTGACAGAAGTGCAAGGTGGGAAAGGAGGCATTAACCATCCCGGACTGATCTATTTGCTGGGTGGCTCCTCTGAATCCACACAGCACTGGAGCAAGCCATATCAGAGTAGTCACCAGAACTTTGTGATCCAGTTACCAGAGACCTCTTAAACTCTCCCACCTGAGAAAGGTGCTGACTGAGACAATTGATTTGGACCTTTTGAACTGAGCCAATCGCCTGAGAACTATACAGGTGGTGCCCTGGGTGTGTGGTTGAAGGAAGGTTTGATTTTCCTTTTCCAATTGTTGCCTGTGGTGGAAGGGGTAACTTAATTGCTGGTATTTCTCCACAGCTGAGACTTCAACCCAGAGTAACTGTTTCACTAGGGTTGAACAGAAACCAGCTGAAAACAAGACAGAACCACTTAGCCCCACCACACCAAACAGGGCCTCAGTTTCTGAGGCCACAGCACTGTACAGGTCCTCGACAAAGCTCCAGGGGAAAAATCAAAGGGAGTAAAACAATCATGGGGCAGAATAAGCAGAAAAACTCTGGTAAAATGAATAACCAGAATAGATCAACCCTCCCAAGGAAAGATATGGCAGATATAATTGAAGATCCAATTCATGAACAACTGGCTGAGATTTCAGAAATCGAATTCAGAATTTGGATTGCAAACAAGATTAATAAACTGGAGGAAAATTTGGAATTAGAACTTCGAGCAGCAATTCAAAAGTCGGAATTAGGAATTGGAGGAGAAATTCAAAAGTTGTCACAAGAATTTAACAAATTTAAAGATAAAACCACCAAAGACTTAAACACACTGAAGCAAGAATTTGCAGCCCTCAAAGATCTGAAAAATACTGTAGAATCCCTCAGTAACGGAGTGGAGCAAGCGGAAGAAAAAAATTCTGACATTGAAGACAAAGCCTTTGAATGCTCCCAAACTCTCAAAGACGAAGAGAAATGGAGAGCAAAAATGGATCATTCTCTCAGAGATCTCTGGGATAATTTGAAGAAGGCTAATATGTGACTCATTAGAATCCCTGATAACGATGAGGTGGCATCACTAGGCACAGAGGCCCTTCTCCTTGAAACTATGAAAGAGAATTTTTCAGACATTCCTAGAAATTCTGAAATTCAGATAGCAGACAGCCTCAGAACCCAAGCATGACTCAACTCCAATAAGACATCCCCCAGACATATCATAATTAACTTCACTAAAGTTAATATGAAGGATAAAATTCTACAAGCAGCCAGACGTAAGAAAGCCATTACCTACAAAGGGAAGAATATTAGAATGACTACATATCTCTCTGCTGAAACTTTCAAGCCAGAAGAGGGTGGTCATCGACTTTTAATCTCCTAAAGCAAAATAACTCTCAACCCCGGATCCAGTATCCAGTTAAACTGAGTTTCATTTATGATGGAGAAATTAAATACTTTAATGACATTCATGTGTTGAAGAAATTTGCCATAACCAAACCAGCTCTTCAGGATATTCTCAGGCCTATCCTCCATAATGACCAGCACAATCCTCTACCACAAAAATAAACTCACTCAGAAACATTTGATCAAACTCTAACTTGCACAGTGGCAAAAGGATTAAAAATGTCCACTGGACTTTTGAAAAACTTGATACCCAAAATTTTACCAGAGTTATCAATATTCTCCATTATCATGAATGGCTTATACTGTCCTCTAAAGAGGCACAGGTTAGCTGAATGGATACAAAAACTCAGGCCAGAAATTTTGTGCATAAAAGAGTCACATCCTACTTTAAAAGACAAATATAGTCTCAGGGTGAAAGGATGGTCATCCATATCTCAGGCAAATGGTAATCAGAAAAAAGCAGGTGTTGCAATTTTATCTGTAGATACAGTAGGCTTTAAACCATCAAAAGTAAGGAAAGACAAGAATGGACACTTCATATTTGTTACGGGTAATACTCAATATGATGAGATCTCAATTATTAATATCTATGCACCCAACCAGAATGCACCTCAATTTATAAGAGAAACTCTAACAGACATGAGCAACTTGGTTTCCTCCAGCTCCATAATTGTCGGAGATTTCAACACTCCTTTGGCAGTGTTGGATCGATCCTCCAACAAGAAGCTGAGCAAAGAAATCTTAGATTTAAACCTAGCCATCCAACATTTGGATTTAGCAGACATCTACAGAACATTTCATGCCAACAAAACTAAATACACATACTTATCATCAGTCCATGGAACTTACTCCAAAATCGATCACATCTTAGGTCACAAGTCTAACCTCAGTAAATTTAAAGGAATATAAATTATTCCATGCATCTTCTCGGACCACCATGGAATAAAACTTGAACTGAGTAACAACAGGAATCTGCATACTCATACAAAAACATGGAAGTTAAATAACCTTATGCTGAATGATAGCTGGGTCAGAGATGAGATTAAGAAAGAAATCGCCGGGCGGCACCTGTGGCTCAGTGAGTAGGGCGCCGGCCCCATATGCCGAGGGTGGTGGGTTCAAACCCAGCCCCGGCCAAACTGCAACAACAACAAAAAATAGCTGGGCGTTGTGGCGGGCGCCTGTAGTCCCAGCTACTCGGGAGGCTGAGGCAAGAGAATCGCGTATGCCCAAGAGTTAGAGGTTGCTGTGAGCCGTGTGATGCCACGGCCCTCTACCCGAGGGCAGTGAGACTCTGTCTCTACAAAAAAAAAAAAAAAAGAAAGAAAGAAATAGCCAATTTTTTGGAACGAAGCAACAATGAAGACACGAACTATCAGAACCTCTGTGACACCGCAAAGGCAGTTCTAAGAGGGAAAGTTATAGCACTGCAAGCCTTCCTCAAGAGAACGGAAAGAGAGGAAGTTAACAACTTAATGGGACATCTCAAGCAACTGGAAAAGTAAGAATATTCCAACCCCAAACCCAGTAGAAGAAAATAAATAACCAAAATTAGAGCAGAATTAAATGAAATTGAAAATAAAAGAATTATACAACAGATCAATAAATCAAACAGTTGGTTTTTTGAAAAGGTCAATAAAATAGATAAACCTTTGGCCAACCTAATCACGACAAAAGAGTAAAATCTCTAATCTCATCAATCAGAAACAACAAAGAAGAAATAACAACAGACTCCTCAGAAATTCAAAAAATCCATAATGAATATTACAAGAAACTGTATTCTCAGAAATATGAAAATCTGAAGGAAATTGACCGATACTTGGACCGATACTTGGTGTTAAATTGAAATCATTTCCACTCAGATCAGGAACCAGATAAGGCTGCCCAGTTTCCATTGCTTTTTAACATTGTAATGGATGATTTAGCCACGGCAATTATGGAAGAAAAGGTGATCAATTGTATCCGTATAGGGTCAGAAGAGATCAAACGTTCACTCTTCGCAGATGATATGATTGTATATCTGGAAAACACTAGGGACTCTACTACAAAACTCTTAGACGTGATAAAGGAATACAGCAGCGTCTTAGGTTACAAAATCAACATTCATAAATTGGTAGCCTTTATTAATACCAGCAATAGTCAAGTTGAAAAAACAGTTCAGGACTTTATCCCATTCACAGTAGTGCCAAAGGAGATGAAATATTTGGGAGTTTATCTAACAAAGGACGTGAAAGATCTCTATAAAGAGAACTATGAAACTCTAAGAAAAGAAATAACTGAAAATATTAACAAATGGAAAAACATACCATGCTAATGGCTGGGAAGAATCAACATTGTTAAAATGTCTATACTAGCAATATATAATTTCAATGCAATCCCTATCAAAGCTCCACTGTCATACTTTAACGATATTGAAAAAACAATACTTCGTTTTATATGGAATCAAAAAAAACCTTGAATAGCCAAGACATTTCTCAGAAATAAAAACAAAGCAGGAAGAATTATGCTACCAGACCTCTGACTATACTACAAATCAATAGTGATCAAAACAGCATGGTTCTGGCACAAAAACAGAGAAGTAGATGTCTGGAACAGAATAGAGAACCAAGAGATGAATCCAGCTACTTACCATTATTTAATCTTTGAAAAGCCAATTAAAAATATTCAGTGGGGAAAAGATTCCCTATTCAACAAATGATGCTGGGTGAACTGGCTGGCAACCTGCAGAAGACTGAAACTGGACCCACACCTTTCACCATTAACTAAGATAGACTCTCACTGGATCAAAGATTTAAACTTAAGACATGAAACTATAAAAATACTAGAGGAGAGTGCAGGGAAAACCCTTGAAGAAATCGGTCTGGGCGAGTATTTTATGAGGAGGACCCCCCCCAGGCAATTGATGCAGCTTCAAAAATACTCTACTGGTACCTGATCAAACTAAAAAGCTTCTGCACAGCTGAGAACACAGTAAGTAAAGCAAGGAAACAGCCCTCAGAATGGGAGAAGATATTTGCAGGTTATGTCTCCAACAAAGGTTTAATAACCAGAATCCACAGAGAACTCAAACGCATTAGCAAGAATAGAACAAGGGATCCCATCACAGGCTGGGCAAGGGATTTGAAGAGAAACTTCTCTGAAGAGGACAGGCACGCGGCCTTCAGACATATGAAAAAATGCTCATCATCTTTAATCATCAGAGAAATGCAAATCAAAACTACTTTAAGATACCATCTAACTCCAGTGAGACTAGCCTATATCACAAAATCCCAAGACCAGAGATGTTGGCGCGGATGTGGAGAAAAGGGAACACTTTTGCACTGCTGGTGGGAATGCAAATTAATACATTCCTTTTGGAAAGAGATATGGAGAACACTTAGAGATCTAAAAATAGATCTGCCATTCAATCCTGTAATCCGTCTACTGGGCATATACCCAGAAGACCAAAAATCACATCATAACAAAGATATTTGTACCAGAATGTTCATTGCAGCCCAATTCATAATTGCTAAGTCATGGAAGAAGCCCAAGTGCCCATCGATCCACGAGTGTATTAATAAATTTTGGTATATGTACACCATGGAATATTATGCAGCCTTAAAGAAAGATGGAGACTTTACCTCTTTCATGTTTACATGGATGGAGCTGGAACATATTCTTCTTAGTAAAGTATCTCAAGAATGGAAGAAAAAGTACCCAATGTACTCAAGCCCTACTATGAAACTAATTTAGGATTTTCACATTAAAGCCATAACCCAGTTACAACCTAAGAATAGAGGGAAGGGGGAAAGGGAGGGGATAGGGGTGTGCTGGGTAGAGGGAAGGGGATTGGTTGGATTACACCAGCAGTGTATCTTACAAGGGTACATGTGAAACTTGGTAAACAGTCTGTGAAGCTAGTGAATGATGCCCCATGATCATATCAATGTACAGAGCTATGATTTAATAAAAATAAAATAAAATAAAATAAATAAAAATATAAAAAAAAATTCCAAGACCAGAGATGTTGGCATGGATATGGAGAAAAGGGAACACTTCTACACTGCTGGTGGGAATGCAAATTAATACATTCCTTTTAGAAAGATGTATGGAGAACACTTAGAGATCTAAAAATAGATCTGCCATTCAATCCTGTAATCCCTCTACTAGACACATACCCAGAAGACCAAAAATCACATCACAACAAAGTTATTTGTACCAGAGTGTTTATTGCAGCCCAATTCATAATTGCTAAGTCATGGAAAAAGCCCAAGTGCCCATCAATCCACGAATGGATTAATAAATTGTGGTATATGTACACCATGGAATATGATGCAGCCTTAAGGAAAGATAGAGGCTTTACCTCTTTCATGTTTATGTGGATGGAGCTAGAACATATTCTTAGTAAAGTATCCCAAGAATGGAAGAAAAAGTATCCAATGTACTCAGCCCTACTATGACACTAATTTATGGTTTTCACATGAAAGCTATAACCCAGTTACAACCAAGAATAGGGGGAATGGGGAAAGGGAGGGGATGGAGGGGGGACGTGGGCAGAGAGAGGGGGATTGGTGGGATTACACCTGCAGTGCATCTTACAAGGGTTTATGTAAAACTTAGTAAATGTGGAATGTAAATGTATTAGCACAATAACTAAGAAAATGCCAGGAAGGCTATGTTAACTAGTGTGATGAAAATGTGTCAAACGGTCTATGAAGCTAGTGTGTGGTGCCCCATAATCACATTAATGTACACAGCTATGATTTAATAAAAAAAAATAAAGAATTATATGTCATTTAGTCTTTATAAAATTCTGTTCTATAGCTATGATTATTTGTATTTCATAGATGAAGGGCTTGAGAAACTTCTTCATGGTTGCCCAATGAGTCCTGGATTACTTTTTTCAAGAGGTCACACAATTACATTGTGACAATCAGACTGCGTTGCACCCCTTTCAGACCCAGTCCTGACTCTTTATCTCTGCCTGGCTCTGCTCTTGGATAGTATACTGACTGTTCATAGGAACTGCCCTCAATTGCATGAATTACCTGTTATCATATTGAAAATATGAAGAGTGAGCACTAGGCCAACTCACTTGCTGGCCTCCCACTCTGCAGACACGCTTTTCCATGACTGTAGTTGGTGGGTGAGACCCATGATGGGGAATCTTGTTAGGGAAACTTTCCTCTCTCGGCCTCTGGCCCTTTATTCTCTGTCTTCTCATCACCCTTGGAAATTCTAGGTTCTTGGTGCCCAATAGCCCTTGACCTAAAATTCCCATTCAAGTACTTCACACCATTGTTTTTTAGTTTTGTTTTGTTTGGTTTGTTTTTTTAGAAACATAGTCTGACTCTGTCCCCCTGGGTAAGAGTGCTGAGGCTCATATCTAACCGTGACCCTATGCTCTTGGGCTTTACCAATCCTCTTGCCTCAGCCTTCCAAGTAGCTGAGACTACAGGTGTGCGCCTGTAGGCCTGGCTAATTTTTCTATTTTTAGTAGAGACAGAGTCTCACTCTTGCTCAGGCTGTTGAATTCCTGAGCTCAGGAAATCCTCCTCCCTCAGTCTTCCAGAGTGCTAGGATTACAGGCATGAGCCACCGCACTGGCCTCACACTTCTTAAAGCTATATGGAAATGGGTTTAAAATATGGGCTCTGGGCTCTGGGGTCTGGGCTCTGAACTCTAAGAGTTCAAATTCTAGTCCCACCTCCACCCCACCCCCACATTAGACAGATGATTTTGCACAGTTACCTCACCCTCTGTGCTTCAGTTTCCTAATCTGTAAATGAGATACTAATAACATTCACTTCACATGGTGTGTGTAGGATAAGATGTATAAAGCTTTTAATGTAGTTTGAAATAATAATTTATTCTGAATAAAGGCCACAGTTTGGACTTTGGCTGTTAACTAAAAGGTTCTTTTTACTGCAGTCATTCATGGTTTTTACAAGGCCATCAATATTTGACATTTGACACTATCTCATTTTATCTTCATGTAAACCAATAGGGAATCTTTCTCTAAAATTGTCTGTTACTGAAATGTGTCTTTCATCTTTAGGAGATGTGCTAATTGTGGAACCATTTGGTCCAATGTTTCTTCTTCTTGCCTCCTCCAATGAGCAAAAGGAAAACTTCATTTTATAGAACTTAGTGGTGAAAACCGAACAAACTGACAACAATCTTGATATTATTCAAACCTTGATTTTCTCATCTGTTTTTGAAAACCTTGAGTTACAACCTCAGCAGTTGATAGCTAAGATTTCTCCTGCTTTAGATTAAAGCTCTGTGATTATAATTGTGTTTTGCATCTTATTCAGATTTTAATAAACAAACTTTTATTTTATTGTTGTAGTAAGAAAACACAAAAGGAATTCTAGACATCAGACATGATCAATTTGGTTTACTTGACAAAATGCATTTAAAGATAAATAAAATCGGGGATGAACAATATTTCACTTAGAATTTGATTCATTACACATTGTATTTTATAATTTCTGAATTTGATTTTGGTGTCAAGACCATGTACTTGGATCAGTCTTAGAGAGCATATGAGAGCCCTTATATGTAAAAATGAATCAATTTTCCAGAGACTGAGGGTGACCAGAAAGGAGGCTGTGTGTGAAAAATGCACAGTATATCAGGATTAGTGAGGCTGGCCCAGGAAAGTGCAAGAGCTTAGACCAGTGGTTCTCAAAGTTCCTAATGCCATGACCCTTTAATACAGTTCCTCTGGGTTGTGACTCACAGTTGAGAACCACTGGCTTACACCATTTCTAAGACCGTGATATTTGTGTGCTGTTGGCCAGGTATGGGATCTTGCCTCATGAAACTCTCTCTTTTGAATCTATAAACTCAGCCTTTCTGTTCTGCCATTTTTCTAGTTTATGCAACTGCTTAATTCTAACCTCGATAAAAACAGAAATAATATTTTCTATGCTGCTACCTCTGCAAACTACTATACTCTTTCTTTTTTTTCTCATCAACAAAGGTCTTGCATGTACTTATTCTTGCAGCGACCCACACACTGGACATTTCCTTCTCATTCCTATGTATGGGGAAGACAATTTCTGCCTCCACCTTTCACTCACTTTTCAAAAAGGAGGTAAACGTGAGAAACCCAGCCATCTATTGAGAGGAATAGGCACATTCACAGTTTGCTGCTCACCTTAACCCCTTGTCTTGGGTGAGCAGAGTTGAGGTGGGGCAAGGGAGAGATGTGGTCAAATATTTGCTTCACTGATTCCCTTTCCTCACTAAAATAATCCCCAAATTCAGACTTAAATCCAAGGGAGAGCTGGACTAGGAGTACTCAGTCTGACATTCCAAGACATCCTTGTAATGGCCCTGATCTATACTAAAATCTAGCACACTACACTGTCTAATAGAGAAATACTCTGTGTTTGAGTAAATAAACTATTGAACTCCAAATATACCCAAAGCTTTTTTATTACTCTTTGCTTTTATTTAAGGTATTTCTTTTTATGATGATCAACTCCTAAAACTGTTAATTTCTTAGACTTTATCTCCCTGTCCCCTAAAGTAGTACAACTTATCTCTTTTTTTTTTTAAGAAAATTACCACTTTTACTCTGTAATTTAATTCACATAATCTTTTTTAACCTCTCCTTCAAGACTGCAAGCTTCTTGAACACAGGGACAACTTTTTCTCTTCTTTTTATCCCCCCAAGTATTTAACTTGGTGCCTTGCAAGTGGTGAAAACTCACTGTTTAGTTGTTAATTGAGACAATAAAACATTAATGCCTAAGAGTTCATGGGAACCTGTAGTCATGGCAGGCAGAAAAGATTTGAGTCACAGAATTCTTTGGCACTCATTGTCTTTCTCAAGAATTTAGGCTCTAGGCTTTCTGCTAATGTATGGCCAAGTTTTTGTCAATCTCAGTGTCTCAGGCTGAGGTACCATCTACAAATAACGTAGAAATTGCATTAAACAAATAAAATCCAAGGACTTTGCTGTTGCCATGTTACCATATTTCTCACATTCAGGAAGAGCACCAAGGCTTTGGCTATAGTCAGTAGAAACCTGGCTAGTGGGAGTCCCTGGATTTATCCATTCTCCCTTTCCACTCAGCCTTTTCTCTTCATCCCCTGGTCCTCTGGTTCTGCATATTGACTCCTGCTTTTCAGCATCTCCCTCTGCAGTGGCTCATCCAGGCCAGCTTCCTAGGCAATCTGGTCTACTCTGAAACACAATCATTAATTTAATCTCTTGCAGAAATTTATCCATAGCACATTCATGGATATAATGGGAAAGACTAATAAAATGAAGATTGATCTATATTCAAAATTGTGTAGAGATCTCACAGGAGTGGAAACCATGTGGGATCCATGGGAGGAAAAAAGTAGAGGAGATGATTAATGTGAAAGGCAGAGCCCAGGGTGAGCTTAGGAAGAGCTTTATCAGAGATATGCATGGAGATATTTCCAAAGTGGTGGAGCCTAGAGTGAAGGGAGGAGGGTAGCAAGCATGTGATCTGCTGGACATGTCACAGAGCACCCCTGTGCCCTCCTGTCTTGAGCAGTAACTGGGCTGACTGCTTCTAGGGGGCAGCACAGTGCCCATTATCATGAACTGAATTAAAAGCAGCAGCACTCAATGCTTTGTGGAAATCTAAGGGTGTTCAGGCCACTGTCAATGGTCTGCTCTCTCTCACTACACTATAAAATTCTAGACAAAGCAGGACCTCTGGGGCATTTCCCCAAGAAGACAGCCTGATCCAAAGATTTAGCAAATAAAGTATAGGATATCACAACTATAAAAGTGGTGACATTCTTCTCAGTAAAATATCTCAACAATGGAAAAAGACACAATATACTAAATGCTAATATGAAACCAATATATAAACAATTACATGCCCACAAGAACAATAAAATACTAATAGTCTAGCAATGGGGAGGGGAGAGGGCGACTGGTGGGAGGAGGGAGGACAATTGGTGAGATCTCACCTAATGTGCACAATGTGGTGGTGTTCAGCATGCTCCCTGGGTGAAGGGCTCAACTACAACTTGAATTTTACCTTGGAAGTGAGAACAATATAACCTAAAATTTTTTATCCTTATGTTAATTTGAAATTAAATAAAAAATAGAGAAAAAGTGGTGACAAAAATCAAGGCTCACTATAATTTTAAGAAAAAGACAATGTACTTCTGAAAATGAAATATGTTATAGTCAAGGAAATAGGCAACGAAAAATAAACATAAATTATCTGGGAAGGATCAGACATAATATTTGTTCTATAAAAAATGGAATCAAGAAAATAGAACTAACTATGGAGCTTAGATATTAAAAAATAGATAAAAACAAAACAATAAAATGTAATGCTCAGTGGATGCCATTATGTGAATTATGGGCACAGCTGACAAATTTTATATTGTGAAAGATTGCGCCTAATTTTTTAGAAAGTTTCATTTAAAGTTAAAGAGATGAAAAATTGTGCAAAAAAAGTATTAAGAGCTATAAAGGAGTCGTTATCATTAGGCTTGGCAATTTGTGCCATTTTTCACATTTAGGAAAACTAAAAGGTTAACAATTATATACATATATGTACACACATAACTTATATATGTGTGTAAGAGATTCTTCACTATCTTCTTGAAATATATATTGTATAGACTACTATAGCTTATATATTAAATATATTTAATAATTTCATCTGTTTTTGTGTTGTATCTGTGTATGTGTAAAACAAGGGAGTGAAGAATCACTAAGCCAAGAACCAAAGGAAGAATATTATCCAAGGCTTTGAACCACCAACAAGATAAAATGCTGTTCAGTGTTTCAATAGATAGTTTGAGAAGTGCTGTTGACATTTATGTGGGAGACTACATGGCCAAAACATTAACAGTTGGTGTACAAACACATCCTGAGTAAGATTTTTGGTAAAACTCAAATACGTTAAACTATCTCTTCAACAAGTCTCAACAAATTCAAAGGCCTGAGGTCACAAGAAAAAGTGCTCACTGACATAATACAATTAATATGGAGACTAACATCAAAAAGGTACTTAGATATGTTTAGAAATTAAGATAAATATATCACAAAGAATATATCAATGGTAGTATTTGCCATGAATTCTAGCCTTTCTGAAATTGATAACACCATGGCGATAGTGAATAAAAGATCTAATTAAGTTCTCTTAAAGTATCAATTCTTTTCTTTTCCGAATTTAAAAGACTTATTTCCTCCCTCAGTAACTTTTTTCTCTCTTTTTTTCTTTTGTTGTCAGTGAAGTGTCAAGCTTTGTTATTACCACATTTTGACAGCTATAATCTAGTCCCATCTAGTTGATACACATTTAAGAAGGAAGCATTTGTTACTGTATGCTAACTAGGGGAGCAGGACAATGGTGTTCCAAGTTTCTTTGGCATGATGCTATATGGGAAAGACATTGTATTGTTAATATTTTTGATTTTCCAAATATTTCACAAAAAGTATACGTTAATTTGATTTCACTTCTACCTTGTGCCAACAATAAAGATTGCTACCAATTAGGATGCCCAATTTTTAACAGTCTATTCACATCTTTGTGTTTAGAACTCTCTTTCTTACCCTGTTATGCATCACCTATTAGATAACCTTAGTAACATCCACATATACCAGTTATGTACCAATCACCTCCCTTTCACATCTACACTGAGTCCATTTCTATGAATCTATGGTTATATTGTCCTATAAGTAAAATAAAGTCATTTAGAATTGGAGATGATTAGCCACTGCTATCCCATGTTATGAAATTATATGTAGATTTGACTGGCAAGATTTTACACAATACCTTTCTCTGTTACACATCACATAAAGAAAGCCCTTTATTTGTCATTTGTATAATCACAATTGGTAATACTAACATGTATTTTCATTTATGGAATGGTTAAAGGTATTGTCTATGGCCAAGTTGCATAATTCTCAAAACTGAACTGAATAGTGGAGGTATCAGCCACTCTCTGAATGTCTATTCCAGCTATTTTTAGCCCAGGAGTCTTGACACTTGTTATTAGGAGTCTTGAGAAATATTGTTAGTAACAGAATTAAAGCACTAGAACTTGTCAAAACTTAGAGAAAAATGAAGGTCATCATATCTCCTGACTTATGATGAAATGTTCACTAACTTACGCCTGAATCTTTTTCAAAGTGGAAGTGGTAAAACAAATACAAGTCCAGAATTGCACCTACTTAGAAGGAAAAATAAAAAAGGATACCTAAGGGAAATATTTTAATGATTAACAGATATATGCCTGTGTGTTGTCTGGCAGGGGGGGAGGGGCTCAGAGTCCATGTCTCTCCATTTTTTCTTATCTTTCCTTTCAGAGTGTAGTTACGTCCATAATAATATTTGAGATATTGTTAAGTTACATTTTATGTGATTTATGAAACTCAGTCAAAAGAGGCATGCAATTGGAATAGGAAGAAAGCGAGTAGCAATTATTTACTATATTCACAAATATTTCTTAATGTGGAACATCAAAATAATTTGGACTTTTGTCTGTGACTCAAAACATGAATTATGTATTCCTAAAATCTAGCCAACATGGTGACTGCAGTTTCAGAGAATTAAGGTGAGGTAATATTAATTTTTTTAATCAAGATCCTCATATCTTGTTAGTAACATCTCACCACATTAACATATTAGCACTATCCCATTGTATTATATTAATATTAATATTATATCAGAATTTATTGTTGCTTGTACAGAGTTAAAGTCATATTGCATTAGTGACTTTCATATCAGATTAGTGCAAGTGGATCCTAATAAGACTTTCATATTCAATTACTAAGGTAACAGTTTTGCCTTCCCAAGTTACTTCTAACTTGAGCCCAGAGTACAAATTGATAAATGTGGTAATAAAGCTATCCTTCTGCTTGAAGATGGATGGCACCTGGGAACAAGGGGGCTGTGGAAACAAGACTTGAATTAAGGGGCCCCAACTGAAAGCAAAACTGTTCTACCCTTTGCCTGAACAGCAGCACTTGCGAAGCAAAGACTTTAAGAAACTGGAAGCACAAACATGTTTCCTGGTGATTTACACCCTACCTCCACCATCCTGTTCCAGCCTAATTATTTGGGTCACAGTAAAAGAAAGGTGGAATGGGGAGAAGCACAAATGGAAAACTACTCATGAAAGTAGTACACTGCATCTATTTCTTAGCAGGCTTTTCCAGAAATGATTTGAATTTAGAGGGACTTTCACCTAGCACTTGGATAGGTAGGGTGAGGTAGGTTAATATTCTAGGAATGTTTTCAAATCATACCAAATAATTTTTCAAATTTTTAGATTAAATATAATTGTGACATCTATTAAAAGATATAGGCAAAACTCTGAACATATTCTAGCACCACTTCTCAACATCTGCTAAATTACACAGACACACACATCTGCGTGCACACTTTGGGCGGGTGTTGAAATAGGTAAGTTAGTGGAACCTAAGCAGGTGCTGAGAGCAGGACCAGAGGACAAATCAGCCATGAACATCACTTGGTAGGTTAAGGCAGGATTTCTCCATCAACTAAGAAAAGTTGTATACATATGTACACACACCACACACACCCCAAACAATAATATGTATGCATGCATGTGTACATATATGCGTAATTGTTTTATAATTATTTTGTGTTTCTCTATCTGTATTATTTTGACTTCTGGTTTATTAGATAAAATTCCCAAACTTTCTTCTCCTTTACCTCTTTTCTCAAACCACAATTATATTGTTTTCTTGAAGTCTTAAATTCTTCAATTCTTAGTTATTTCTCTGAGTGAATCGGTATCTTTGAATTTATTCTAAGAAAAAACAAAACAGAACTCTAAAATGTTCTATTTCTGGATTCAGTATTTCTCTGCCATTACCATCTCCTATTTCTTTGTAGAGCCATAGCTTTCTAACTATCTAAACATTTATGGTCCCGACATCATAGCTGGTCCGCCCACTGAAGTCTGACCTGTATGCTCCACACTCTGTGGCACATTTCCTCTGGTGATCAGCAGTGGTCTGCAGGATGCTAAGACAAAAGGGCATCTTTTCAGTCTATAAATTCTAACCTCTCAGCTCACTTGTTCACTGGTCACTTGTTCAAATTCACCCTCTTTGTTTGATCTTTGCTATTTTAGCTGTTAGAGCCCCGTTTTAGTCTAGATTTATTTTCTCCTGCCTCTTTATCTATTTGTCTTCATTTGGTTACTGAGCCACATCTCCAAGTTCTCTATCCTACAGACAAACTGAATTAGGTACCATTTCTAGCTTGATGTTTTCAAACTTTAGTATGCATAAAAATCCCCTGCTGGGCTTCTTAGAATTCAGATTGTTGAACTCCACACCCAGCTGTGTGAACCAGAAATCTAGGGGCCATTTTTGTCTATCATGAAGTTCAACTGATTTTAACTTATGACTAAAGGAGATGCTTAGCTCCCTTAGGGTTTTTCTTCCCTCTAGGAAAGTGGTGGTTGAAATTCTTAATGAGGATTTTTTTAATTAACAAATATTTTGATATTGCTTTACTCATTTTTTCAACATCTTATTTTCAGTTTATTTAAAGAAAATGCTACAGAATTGGTAAGTTGGTATAATATCTCACAACGCAGTGGTTAAGTGATATTCCAGAACCACAGAAGAATTTAGCTAGATCCCTATTTTGAGGAATTGACACAGGTTTCATAAGCAGAAGATGGAAATAATAAAGGGACATAGAAGAAGGATACAGAGAACACTACTATAATTTTAATATAAAATTATTATTTTTGTTTTGAATTCTACATACTGAAAAGCTTATATATATGTGAGTGTGGTAGATTCACATTTTGGGGGCTTAAAGCTTACACAAATTGAGGAGCCCACTTTTGGAAGTGGTAGATCTAGTGATGTTGTCATGCTGAATCAAAATCTGCACTAGTGTAGAACACAATGGAGATTTACAGACTTTGTCTTTAGGGTCCAACAAAGACACCAGAATCTCTTCAATAACATTATTTTCTTTCCTTATAATTTCTTTGCAGAACACCTTCTGAAAATTGAAATCTTTATCTCAGAGCCAGAGATCTTAGCTTTGACCTAGTTGCCCTTTAAATATGAATAAGAGCTAGTGTTGAATCTATGGGTCTTGTATTTGTGTGGCCTACTTGACTGCATAATATTTGAAGGTGCTTGAAAAACAGTTTCTCTTATCCTTGGCAAATAATTTCCTTTGCAGCCTATAGGCGTTGGGAGCCATATTTTCCATATTTTTCATCTTCCCAGCTAGGACCAAGTAGTAAAGGTTATCAGAATTACAATTTGGATTCATTTCATATGTTTTGGTTAAATTAACATTATTTGTATTATGAACTGTTGTTTCCAAAAAAAAAAAAAAGCGTGCATTTTAGTTTCATTTTCTAACAGTATTTAATCAATGACTCCACTTGTTAGTCAATTTGTTTATTTGCATGTATATTACAATATTCAGGCAGGGGTGTGTGAGTGTGTAACTCACATGTACACATGTGGACACAACTAATGTCTCTTCTTGCAACCCCCTATCTTCATATCAGTGAACTAAAATGACACCAGATTGGAAATACACAAACACATATTTCTCTAACTATGAATATTGGCAGTATCAAACAGTGAGAAACACTTATTAAATGTGAGGCAGGAAAAGTAGCAGTACCCTCTATTATGAACATTTTTGTTGGGCATTACAATGTTTTTGAAGCTATATTTGAACCTGAATTATGTAACTATACAAGATGTCCCTAAAGTCCCCATACACAGAGAAAATGAGAACTTGTAGCTAAATGCACATTTATTTACAATATATTCATTAAAAAAAATTACAAAATATTTTCTACATGTTGACCACCTCTTTCTATACACAGAGAAAGTCTCTTCTGCCTCACGTAGTGGGCATATTTCAAGATATCTGCTGCTATGCATTTTTTCCTATGTAGGGCCACTTTCTGGACAGCCTGTACTCAAAAACAAGCACTGCTGATTAGCATAGGAAAGTTTAAAGAGGTCTTTTAGCAAAACTTACTGGAAAAGCATGCCTCAAACATTCAGTCATTTACTATGGACTGAACAGCATGACCTCTATGTGACTATATTTTAGATAAGACCTTTAAGAAGGTGATTGAAATTAGGTGAGATTATGAGGGTAGAGAACTGATACAATAGAATTGGATACAGTAAGAAAAGGAGGGGACAACAGAGCCCTACTTCTACCGTGTAAGGACACAGAAGGAAGGTGGCCATCTGCAATCCAGGCAGAGAGCCCTCATCAGTACCAACTATACTCCACCCTTCAATTTTTAGCCTCCAAAACTGTGAGAGTATAAATCGTTGTTTAAGCTGCCAAGTCTATGGCATTTTATTACAGAAGCACAGGCTAATTAAATCACTATTGGTAAATAGAAAGAGTTATGATAATTTCCAAATTTACGGACAGGTATAATAAAAAAAATAGGGAGATGTGAACATTGGGTGGGTGGTTGGAAGGCTCAGAGATAATTGGATTGTTATCATGGAGTTAAAAGGGAAATAAAATTTGATAAATGGACAAAAAAACTTTTCAGAAAAGACAAGTAAATGGAAAAGTTTAGAGTTGTTTGATGGCAATTGAGAAACTGATTTGCTCAAACCAAAATGCTTTATCAAGAAAATGTAGAGGAAATACTTTATGAAAGGGGATAGGGCAAGGAATTTTTTTAAATAAGGTCTCAAAAACACAAGCAATAAAAGTAAAAATACACAAATAGGATTACATTGAGCTAAATAGCTTTTGAACAGCAAATTAAACAAAATGAAGAGACAAGTTACAAAATGGGAGAAAGTGTTTGCAAATTATATGCTCAACAAGGGGTTAATATCCAGAATATGTAAAGAACTCAAACAGCTCAATAGTAAAAAAAACAAATAATCTGATCTAAAAAATAGGCAAAAGATCTGAATAGACGTTTCTCAAAAAGGCATACAAATGACTGGTAGATATATGAAAAAAATGTTCACATCTCTAATGATCAGAGAAATTCAAAACAAAACTACAATGTGATATCGTCTTATCCCAGCTAGACTAGCTGTGATTAAAAAACTAATAAAAAGAAATAGTGATGAGGATGTGGAGAAAAGGAAACTCTTAAACTCTGTGAATGGTGATGTAAATTAGTATATCTATCATGAAAAACAGTATGGAATTTCCTCAAAACATTAAAAATAAAACTATAATATAATCCATTAATCCCATCATTGAGTATATATCCCAACAATATGAAATCAGTATGTCAAGGAAACATCTGTACACCCAGGTATACTGTAGTGTTGTTCGCAATATGCAAGAAATGGAATCAACTAAATGCTCATCTACAAATAAAGAAAATGTGATACACACACACACACACACACACACACACGATGTTTTTGGGCAGAGAACATAGTAAGGTTAAAAGTCCTGCCATTTGTGGCAGCATGGATGAACCTGGAGGAATTATGGTAAATGAAATTAACCAGGCACCAAAAAACAAATAGTACATTATCTTATTCATATGTGAAATCTAAAAAAGTTGTTTTCTTAGAAATAGAGAGGGGAATGTTACCAAAGGCTGAGGAGGTTGGTGAGGGGGAGAAGGAAAGGAAAGCTAGGAAGGGGTAGTCAGTGGGTACAGACAGGTAGAATAATTTTGATGTTCTATTACTGGTAGGGTGACTATAGCAAATAATAATGTAGTATATATTTCAATATATCTGGAAGAGAAGATGTTGAATATTTCTACCATAAACAAACAACAAATGTTTAGGGCGGCACTCGTGGCTCAAGGAATAGGGCACCAGACCCATATACTGGAGGTGGCGGGCTCAAACCCAGCCCTGGCAAAAACTGCAAAAAAAAAAAAAGCAACAACAATATTTAAAGTGATAAATATGGTATTTACCTAGTTTGATAATTACATGTTTATGCATTGAAATATATTTTACTGCATAAATATATACACAGTTACATGTCAAATATAAATTTAACAATTAAGTAATAATTAAGAAAGATATATACAGCAATAAATAATTTTGAATGACTAACCAGACTCTAGGATTCACCACTTGGCATCCTGGTGGTGACAAAGAAACACTGGGAGAAAAAAATAAAAGGAGGGGGATGAGGACAAGATGGCGGACTGAACCCAGCTTTCAACAGAGGCTCCCGTCCAGAAGGACAGTTAAGGGACAGGAATTTAGTAAATATCCTGGTGGTCTTGAGCCTCATCAAGAGAGAAGGTTGAAGAAAGCACATCAACACCGCTGAGGCAAGCTGTGATCACAAGGACGCAAACAAGGGTACAAAATCCACCACCAAGCGGACGGGAGTCCCCCTCCCCCATGAGACTGGCTCAAGAGCCCCACAATTAAACAAGCGGGCAGAAATTAAAGGCCCTCCCACTACACTCCACGGGAGAGACCTTCTAAAAACTGGACATACCTCCCCTACTGGGGTGCCATGGCGTTCTCCTACTGGGCATAAAACTGAATAAAACTTTAAAAATCCTTTGCCGGCAACCCTGAATCCCCAACACTCCCCACCCGCCCACTGAGGTCTGGAGGCCTGTCCCCCAGGAGTTCGGATCCTTGAGTGATTTCTCAAGGGTAGTGGACAGTCCCCGAGTTGCGACTGGTCAGCATTGACTCTGAGGCACACGAGTGAGGAGAGGGCACTGGGCTGAGGGGGAGTCATGCCTCAGCGGCACTTCCCTGTGGTGCAGTGCAGCAGCCCTCCCCGTGCATCAATACAGCCAGACATAAAACTGAATGAAACTCTAGCTTCCCCCCACTCTCACTCGGGGTCTGGGGACCTGTCCCTCAGGAGTTCGGATCCTTGGGTGATTTCTTGAGGGGAGCGCACAGTGCCTGAGCTGCGACTGGTCAGCGCTGACTCTGAGACACGCAGGCGAGGAGAAAGCACTCTACTGAGGGGGAGTCACGCCTCGGCGGCACTTCCCTGTGGATTAGGGGCAGCAGCCCTCCCCAGGCGACATTACGGGGCCGGGCACAAAACTGAATAAAACTCTAGCTTCCCCGCTGAGAGCTGAGAGCCCCTACTCTCACTCGGGGTTTAGAGGCCTATCCCCCAGGAGTTCGGATCCTTGGGTGATTTCTCGAGGGGAGTGCACAGTGCCTGAGCTGCGTCAGGTAAGCGCTGACTCTGAGACACGTGAGCAAGGAGAGGGCACTCTGCTGAGGGGAAATCAAGCCTTGGCGGCACTTCCCTGTGGTGCGGAGCAACAGCCCTCCCCGGGCGGGCGTAAAACTGAATGAAACTCTAGCTTCCCCCCCACTCCCAATCGGGGTCTGGGGGCCTATCCCCCAAGAGTTCGGATTCTTGGGGGATCTCTTGAGGGCTGTGGACCCAGCATAAACTGCGGCCGCTCAGTGCTGACTCTGGGGCGTGAGACAGAGGAGAAAAGGGTCAGCTGAGTGCCCACACCAGAGCAGCAGTTCCCTGGAGGTAGATCAACAGCCGTTTTTTCTTTAAGGCAGAACGCTCACTTCTGGATATTCTGAGGCCACACCCCCTGTCTCCCTGGGCAACCAGAGGAGGCCACCCGTGAGCGGGGGATTTCCTGACACTGCTCACAAACCCGGGAAGCTTCCAGGGCGGGGCCGACCCAGAAAGGTGAAACCTCCAGCAGCAAAGACGTTTGAACTCAGAACAGCCCGTCTTCTGTAGGCGATTTCAGCAGGAACAGAGACAGAACCCCGCAAAGTGGTCTGTTCTGTTCCGTTCTATTAGCAGCATCCATCAGGGATGGGGCTAAGCCTGAGTGAACACCTCCTTCCCATCACCTGCATCAAGCACTCAAAGATGTCAGGTCCCATCTCCTCCTGCTATATAGCGGCAGTCTGCGGGGGCCTGGCAGAATTCCTTGCGATTCAGGCAGGTGCAAACACCTGGAGTGTCTGTTCACTACAGGCAACTGGGTTAGCCATCTGCAGAGATACCAATGACTGGGTCCGATGGAGGGGCAAAGTGGGGAAGGAGACGTCAAACTTCCCAGACTGCTCTGTTTGCTGGGTGGCTCCTCCTGACTCCATGCTGCACTGGGGTGAGCCGTGTCAGAGGAGTCACCTGGCCCCTGTGATCCAGTTCCCAGAGACCTCTTGAACTCTCCCACCCGAGACAGGTGCCGATTGAGACAGTTGATTTGGACCTTTTGAACTGGACTAATAGAATGAGGACTTTTCAGGTGGTGCCCTGGGTGTGCGGTTGTAGGAAGGGTTCATTCTCCTTTTCCAACTGGGGCCAGAGGTGGGCGGGCGGGGTGACTTAATTGCTGATTTTTCCACACAGCTGAGACTTCAAGCCAGAGTAGAAGGTGCAATAGGATAAAACAGAAACCAGCTGAAAACAAGACAGAACAACTTTGCTCCACCACACCAGACAGGGCCCCAGTTTCTCAGGCCACAACACTGTACAGCCCCTCGATAAAGCCCCAGGAGAAAAACCAAAGGGAGTAAAATAACCATGGGGCGGAATCAGCGGAAAAACTCTGGTAACATGAATAACCAGAATAGATCAACCCCCCCAAGAAAAGATATGGCAGATGTGATTGAAGATCCCATTCATAAACAACTGGCTGAGATGTCAGAAATCGAATTCAGAATTTGGATTGCAGACAAGATTAATAAACTGGAATTAGGAATTGGAGGAGAAACTCAAAAGTTGTCTCAAGAATTTAACGAATTTAAAGACAAAACCACCAGACTTAGACACACTGAAGCAAGAATTTACAGCCCTCAAAGATATGAAAAATACAGTAGAATCCCTCAGCAACAGAATGGAGCAAGCAAAAGAAAGGACTTCTGACATTTAAGATAAAGTCTTCGAATGCTCCCAATCTATCAAAGAAGAAGAGAAATGGAGAGCAAAAACGGATCACTCACTCAGAGAGCTCTCAGATAATTCGAAAAAAAGCAATATAAGAATTATAGGGATTTCTGAGAATGATGAAGTGGCCTCCAAGGGCACAGAGGCCGTTCTGCATGAAATTATGAAAGAAAATTTTCCAGACATGCCTAGAGAATCTGAAATTCAGATAGCAGACAGCTTCAGAACCCCAGCATGATTCAACCCCAATAAGTCATCCCCCAGACATATCAGAATTAGCTTCACTAAAGTTAACATGAAAGAGAAGATTCTCAAAGCAGTCCGGCGAAAGAAAACTATTACGTACAAAGGTAAGAATATTAAAATAACTGCAGAACTCTGTGCTGAAAATTTCAAGCCAGAAGAGGGTGGTCATCAACTTTTAATCTCCTAAAGCAAAATAACTTTCAACCCAGTATCTTGTATCCAGCTAAACTGAGTTTCATCTATGATGGAAAAATTAAATACTTAAATGACATTCATATGTTGAAAAATTTTGCCATAAGTAAACCAGATCTTCAGGATATTCTAAGACCTATCCTCCACAATGACCAACCCAATCCTATACAACAAATGTAAACTCACTCAGAAACTTCGGATCAAACTCCAACTTCCACCCTGCTGAAAGGATTAAAAATGTCCACTGGACCTTTGAAAAACTCGATACCCAAAATTCCACCAGACTTATCAATACTCTCCATCAATGTGAATGGCTTAAACTGTCCTCTAAAGAGGCATAGGTTAGCTGACTGGATACAAAAACTCAAGCCAGATATTTGTTGCATGCAAGAGTCACATCTCAACTTAAAAGACAAATACAGACTCAGGGTGAAAGGATGGTCATCCATATTTCAGGCAAATAGTAATCAGAAAAAAGCAGGTGTTGTAATTTTATTTGCAGATACAGTAGGCTTTAAACCATCAAAAGTAAGGAAGGACAAGAATGGTCACTTCATATATGTAAAGGGTAGTACTCAATATGATGAGATCTCAATTATTAATATCTATGCACCCAACCAGAATGCACCTCAATTTATAAGAGAAACTCTAACAGACATGAGTAACTTGATTTCCTCCAGCTCCATAATCGTCGGAGATTTCAACACTCCTTTGCCAGTGTTGGATCGATCCTCCAGCAAGAAGCTGAGCAAAGAAATCTTAGATTTTAACCTAACCATCCAATATTTAGATTTAGCAGACATCTACAGAACATTTCATCCCAACAAAACTGAATATACATACTTCTCACCAGCCCATGGAACTTACTCCAAAATTGACCACATTTTAGGTCACAAGTCTAACCTCAGTAAATTTAAAGGAATAGAAATTATTCCATGCATCTTCTCGGACCATCATGGAGTAAAACTTGAATTGAGTAACAACAGGAATCTGCATACTCATACAAAAACATGGAAGTTAAATAACCTTATGCTGAATGAGAGCTGGGTCAGAGATGAGATTAAGAAAGAAATTGCCAATTTTTTGGAACAAACGACAATGAAGACACAAACTATCAGAACCTCTGGGACACCGCAAAGGCAGTTCTAAGAGGGAAATTTATAGCACTGCAAGCCTTCCTCAGGAGAACGGAAAGAGAGGAAGTTAACAACTTAATGGGACATCTCAAGCAACTGGAAAAGGAAGAACATTCCAACCCCAAACCCAGTAGAAGAAAAGAAATAACCAAAATTAGAGCAGAATTAAATGAAATTGGAAACAAAAGAATAATACAACAGATCAAAAAATCAAAAAGTTGGTTTTTTGAAAAGGTCAATAAAATAGATAAACCTTTGGCCAACCTAATCAGGAAAAAAAGAGTAAAATCTCTAATCTCATCAATCAGAAACAACAAAGATGAAATAACAACAGACTCATCAGAAATCCAAAAAAGCCTTAATGAATATTACAAGAAACTTTATTCTCAGAAATATGAAAATCTGAAGGAAATTGACCGATACTTGGAAGCACGCCACCTTCCAAGACTTAACCAGAATCAAGTGGAAATGTTGAACAGACCCATATCAAGTTCAGAAATAGCATCAACTATACAAAACCTCCCTAAAAAGAAAAGCCTGGGACCAGATGGTTTCACGTCAGAATTCTACCAAACTTTTAAAGAGGAATTAGTACCTATATTACTCAACCTGTTCCAAAATGTAGAAAAAGAAGGAAGACTACCCAACACGTTCTATGAAGCGAACATCACCCTGATCCCCAAACCAGGAAAAGACCCAACAAGAAAAGAAAATTATAGACCAATATCACTAATGAATATAAATGCAAAAATATTCAACAAGATCCTAACAAACAGAATCCAGCAACACATCAAACAAATTATACATCATGACCAAGTTGGTTTTATCCCAGGGTGTCAAGGCTGGTTCAATATACGTAAATCTATAAATGTAATTCAGCACATTTACAATTAAAAAACAAAGACCATATGATTCTCTCAATTGATGCAGAAAAAGCTTTTGATAATATCCAGCATCCCTTCATGATCAGAACACTCAAGAAAATTGGTCTGGAAGGGACTTTTCTTAAACTGATAGAGGCCATCTACAGCAAACCCACAGCCAATATCATATTGAATGGAGTTAAATTGGAATCATTTCCACTCAGATCAGGACCAGACAAGGCTGCCCATTGTCTCCATTGCTTTTCAACATTGTAATGGAAGTTTTAGCCACCGCAATTAGGGAAGAAAAGGCGATCAAGGGTATCCATATAGGGTCAGAAGAGATCAACCTTTCGCTCTTCGCAGATGATATGATTGTGTATCTGGAAAACACTAGGGACTCTACTACAAAACTCCTAGAAGTAATCAAGGAATACAGCAGCGTCTCAGGTTACAAAATCAACATCCATAAATCGGTAGCCTTTATATACACCAACAACAGTCAAGTTGAAAAAGCAGTTAAGGACTCTATCCCATTCACAATAGTGCCAAAGAAGATGAAATATTTGGGAATTTACCTAACAAAAGACGTGAAAGATCTCTATAAAGAGAACTATGAAACTCTAAGAAAAGAAATAGCTGAAAATGTTAACAAATGGAAAAACATACCATGCTCATGGCTAGGAAGAATCAACATTATCAAAATGTCCATACTACCCAAAGCAATATATAATTTCAACGCACTCCCTATTAAAGCTCCACTGTCATATTTTAAAGATCTGGAAAAAACATTACTTCCTTTTATATGGAATCAGAAAAAAACCTCGAATAGCCAAGACATTACTCAGAAATAAAAACAAAACAGGAGGAATCACACTACCAGACCTCAGACTTTACTACAAATCGATAGTGATCAAAACAGCATGGTATTGGCACAAAAAAAGAGAAGTAGATATCTGGAACAGAATAGAGAACCAAGAGATGAATCCAGCTACTTACCGCTATTTGATTTTTGACAAGCCAATTAAAAACATTCAGTGGGGAAAAGATTCCCTATTTAACAAATGGTGCTGGGTGAACTGGCTGGCAACCTGCAGAAGACTGAAATTGGACCCACACCTTTCACCATTAACTAAGATAGACTCTCATTGGATTAAAGATTTAAACTTAAAACATGAAACTATAAAAATACTAGAGGAGAATGCAGGGAAAACCCTTGAAGAAATTAGTCTGGGTGAGTATTTCATGAGGTGAACCCCCCGGGCAATTGAAGCAGCTTCAAAAATACACTACTGGGACTTGATCAAACTAAAAAGCTTCTGCACAGCTAAGAACACAGTAAGCAAAGCAAGCAGATAGCCCTCAGAATGGGAGAAGATATTTGCAGGGTATATTTCTGACAAAGGCTTAATAACCAGAATCCACAGAGAACTCAAATGCATCAGCAAGAAAAAAACAAGGGATCCCATCACAGACTGGGCAAGGGATTTGAAGAGAAACTTCTCTGAAGAGACAGGCGCACGGCCTTCAGACATATGGAAAAATGCTCATCATCTTTAATCATCAGAGAAATGCAAATCAAAACTACCTTGAGATATCATCTAACTCCAATGAGACTAGCCTATATCACAAAATCTCAAGACCAGAGATGTTGGCGTGGTTGCGGAGAAAAGGGAACACTTCTGCACTGCTGGTGGGAATGCAAATTAATACATTCCTTTTGGAAAGATATATGGAAAACACTCAGAGATCTAAAAATAGATCTGCCATTCAATCCTGTAATTCCTCTGCTGGGCATATACCCAGAAGACCAAAAATCACAACATAACAAAGATATTTGTACCAGAATGTTTATTGCAGCCCAATTCATAATAGCTAAGTCATGGAAAAAGCCCAAGTGCCCATCGATCCACAAATGGATTAATAAATTGTGGTATATGTATACCATGGAATACTATGCAGCCTTAAAGAAAGATGGAGACTTTACCTCTTTCATGTTTACATGGATGGAGCTGGAACATATTCTTCTTAGTAAAGTATCTCAAGAATGGAAGAAAAAGTACCCAATGTACTCAGCCCTACTATGAAACTAATTTGGGGCTCTCACATGAAAGCTATAACCCAGTTACAACTTAACAATAGGGGGAAGTGGGAAAGGGGGGGTGGGTAGAGGCAGGGGGATCGGTGGGATCACACCTGTGGTGCATCTTACAGGGGTATTTGCAAAACTTAGTAGATGTAGAATGTAAAGGTTTTGGCACAGTAACTGAGATAACACCAGAAAGGCTATGTTAACCACTGTGATAAAAATGTGTCAAATGGTCTATGAAGCGATTGTATGATGCCCCATGGTCATATCAATGTATACAGTTATGATTTAATAAAAAAAAAATAAAAAAAAGGAAACATTAGTCTCTTGAACCACACTCAGAGGTAGGCAGGTTTCACCTGGCCAGCTAGATTTTATTATGACTTCCTCAAGTCACAACAACAAAAGATTGAGAGATTACACTGAAGATTGACAGGAAAATTTCTAGTCAATGCCTTCTACAGGCAGTGCTAAGGAGGTTGGCATACATGTCTACACTAGGACAAAAATGTGTTTGGCTTCAAGGCATTGCAATAGGAATTGGGTAGAGACACCTGGCTTCATATGTATTCTTCTGTCTAATGATTTCTGTCCTGAAATTTATCTCACAGAGGAGAGAAAATTGAATATGAGGAATGTTCGATAGCACAATGAGCATCTTTCACTGATCTCGCTCAGGAAAACAGTTTCATGTTCAAGTTACCCACTTGACTTGAATATATGGGTACCAAATATACTAGTGACAAGAACACCGAATTTAAAACCAAAAAAAACAGTGTGCAAATGCTATATTGGCTGTGCAGTAAATCTCAGATCTTAGGCTATTTTTTAAATTTCTCTGAGTGCTGGCCGTCTTACCTAAAAAGATACTTATTTTTAACTTGATGATTCCATGAACTTAGATATAAAATAACAAATTATAGTAATCATTATCCTAAATATTTCACAAATGTGAGAGTTTTAAAATTCCTTTACCTCTCTTCTCCAGTTTGATTTATAGGGTAGTGGCAGGCCCCCTTCTTATGTAGTGGGCTAGACTTACTTGAAGTGTCTCTACAATCAAAAAATGAGCCATCAAAAGTTTCCTCCCAACTGGTTAAATAAATTTTATTATGAATATGAATTATTTTCAGGCATTAAAATGAAAATATAAATACTTTATAAAAAATCATATACATGTAATCTGAAAAAACATATAATACATGCTAAATGTTGTAATTTAATTATCTTTTTAAAAGCATAGGTTCTTTTGAGAATATATATACATTAAAATGAATAGTAGCACATATAAATACAATGTTGCTATTAATATCTATTTTTGAAAGTGTCAAAGATTTCTTGTGCCCTCACTGATGTTTTATGAAAAGCAACTCCACTAGAGACAAAGTTCCAAGGCCTAGACTTTCAGCTTTGTGACTATTCCTCCATGTCCCACTTTGTAAATGTTCATTTGCTTGTAATGGCAATTTATGTCACTATGTGTTATACAGATGGCTCAATTCAAGGCCAGTCATCCAGTGGAGATGTCTTCACTTCAAGGGAAGTTGGTTAATGGTTGGAACCAGAACATTTTATTGTACCATATCATTGAACTGTATTTTCTCCAGTGCCTTTTTACTGACAATGCCTGAAAACATTTCATTATGTTCAATCACATATAAACATTCACATTAGGTTATCATTTCCCTTATAGTTCCACCTGCCCAGCACTGTGAATGCTTTGGGTTTCTTTCACCTTCATAAGAAAGAAGTTGGTTTTAAATGAAAACCCTTATTACTTGTTGGGTACCCAGTGGTTTAAACAAATGAAACATGGAAGTGATGGTGCTCCTGGTCAGGGTGCCACATATACAGAAGTGGGAGGGGTGAGCTACAAGATTGTTCACTTTTTTGTTGTTGTTAAATTATAGCCGTGTACATTAGTGCAATCAAGGGGTACAATGTGCTGGTTTCATATACAATCTGAAATATTCTCATCAAACGGTTCAACGTAGCCTTCATGGCATTTTCTTAGTTATTATATGTAGACATTTGTATTCTGCATTTAGTAACTTTTGCTTGTACCCATTCTAAGATGCATTGTAGGTGTGGCCCTACCCATTACCCTCCCATCACCCTAACCTCCCCCCTCCCCTCCCCTCCCTTGGGCCTTTCCCCATATTCTTGTGCTATAGTTGGGTTATAGCCTTCATATAAAAGCTATAAATTAGCTTCATAGTAGGGCTGAGTACATTGGATACTTTTCTTTTCTTTTCTTTTTTTTTTGTCTGAAAATGCCTTTATTGCACCCTCCATTCTTTTTTTTTATTAAATCATAGCTGTGTACATTGATAAGATCATGGGGCATCATTCACTAGCTTCACAGACTGTTTACCAAGATTCACATATACCCTTGTAAGATGCACCGCTGGTGTAATCCCACCAATCCCCTTCCCTATACCCACCTCCCCCCACCCTCCCCTCCCTTTCCCCCTTCCCCCTATTTTAGGTTGTAACTGGGTTACAGCTTTCATGTGAAAACCATAAATTAGTCTCATAGTACGGCTGAGTACATTGGGTACTTTCTCTTCCATTCTTGAGATACTTTACTAAGAAGAATATGTTCCAGCTCCATCCATGTAAACATGAAAGAGGTAAAGTCTCCATCTTTCTTTAAGGCTGCATAATATTCCATGGTGTACATATACCAAAATTTATTAATCCATTCGTGGATCGATGGGCACCCGGGCTTCTTCCATGACTTAGCAATTATGAATTGGGCTGCAATGAATATTCTGGTACAAATATCTTTGTTATGACGTGATTTTAGGTCTTCTGGTTATATGCCCAGTAGAGGAATTACAGGACTGAATGGCAGATCTATTTTTAGATCTCTAAGTATTCTCCATATCTCTTTCCAAAAGGAATGTATTAATTTGCATTCCCACCAGCAGTGCAAAAGTGTTCCCTTTTCTCCACATCCGCGCCAACATCTCTGGTCTTGGGATTTTGTGATATAGGCTAGTCTCACTGGAGTTAGATGGTATCTTAAAGTAGTTTTGATTTGCATTTCTCTGATGATTAAAGATGATGAGCATTTTTTCATATGTCTGAAGGCCGCATGGCTGTCTTCTTCAGAGAAGTTTCTTCTCAAATCCCTTGCCCAGCCTGTGATGGGATCCCTTGTTCTATTCTTGCTAATGCATTTGAGTTCTCTGTGGATTCTGGTTATTAAACCTTTGTCGGAGACATAACCTGCAAATATCTTCTCCCATTCTGAGGGCTGTTTCCTTGCTTTACTTACTGTGTTCTTGGCTGTGCAGAAGCTTTTTAGTTTGATCAAGTCCCAGTAGTATTTTTCAAACTGCATCAATTGCCTGGGGGGGTCCTACTCATAAAATACTCACCCATCCCGATTTCTTCAAGGGTTTTCCCTGCACTCTCCTCTAGTATTTTCATAGTTTCATGTCTTAAGTTTAAATCTTTGATCCAGTGAGAGTCTATCTTAGTTAATGGTGAAAGGTGCAGGTCCACTTTCAGTCTTTTACAGGTTGCCTGCCAGTTCACCCAGCACCATTTGTTAAATAGGGAATCTTTTCCCCACTGAATGTTTTTAATTGGCTTGTCAAAGATTAAATAACTGTAAGTAGCTGGATTCATCTCTTGATTCTCTATTCTATTCCAGACATCTACCTCTCTGTTTTTGTGCCAATACCATGCTGTTTTGATCACTATTGATTTGTAGAATAGTCTGAGGTCTGGTAGCATAATTCCTCCTGCTTTGTTTTTATTTCTGAGTAATGTCTTGGCTATTCGAGGTTTTTTCTGATTCCATATAAAACGAAGTATTGTTTTTTCAAGATCTTTAAAGTATGATAGTGGAGCTTTAATAGGGATTGCATTGAAATTATATATTGCTTTGGGTAGTATAGACATTTTAACTATGTTGATTCTTCCCAGCCATGAGCATGGTATGTTTTTCCATTTCTTAATATTTTCACCTATTTCTTTTCTTAGAGTTTCATAGTTCTCTTTATAGAGATCTTTCACGTCCTTTGTTAGATAAACTCCCAAATATTTCATCTCCTTTGTCACTACTGTGAATGGGATAGAGTCCTTAACTGTTTTTTCAACTTCACTGTGGTTGGTATATATAAAGGGTACCGATTTATGAATGTTGATTTTGTAACCTGAGACGCTGCTGTATTCCTTGATCACTTCTAAGAGTTTTGTAGTAGAGTCCTTAGTGTTTTCTAGATATACTATCATATCATCTGCGAAGAGTGAAAGTTTGATCTCTTCTGACCCTATATTGATACCCTTGATCACCTTTTCTTCCCTAATTGCAGTGGCTAAAACTTCCACAACAATGTTAAAAAGCAATGGAGACAATGGGCAGCCTTGTCTGGTTCCTAATCTGAGTGGACATGATTCCAATTTAACTCCATTCAATATGATATTGGCTGTGGGTTTCCTGTAGATGGTCTCTTTCACTTTAAGAAATGTCCCTTCTATACCGATTTTCTTAAGTGTTCTGATCATGAAGCGATGCTGGATGTTATCAAAAGCTTTTTCTGCATCGATTGAGAGAATAATATGGTCTTTATTTTTTAATTCGTTTATGTGCTGGATTACATTCATAGATTTACGTATATTGAACCAGCCTTGAGATCCTGGAATAAAACCGACTTGATCATGATGTATACTTTGTTTGATGTGTTGCTGGATTCTGTTTGTTGGGATCTTGTTGAATATTTTTGCATCTATATTTGTTAGTGATATAGGTCTATAATTTTCTTTTCTTGTTGGGTCTTTTCCTGGTTTGGGGATCAGGGTGATGTTTGCTTCATAGAACGTGTTGGGTAGTCTTCCTTCTTTTTCTACATTTTGGAACAGGTTAAGCAATATAGGTACTAATTCCTCTTTAAAGGTTTGGTAGAATTCAGACGTGAAACCATCTGGTCCTGGGCTTTCTTTTTAGGGAGGTTTTGTATGGTTGATGCTATTTCCGAACTTGATATGGGCCTGTTCAACATTTCCACTTGATTCTGGTTAAGTCTTGGAAGGTGGCGTGCTTCCAAGTATCGGTCAATTTCCTTCAGATTTTCATATTTCTGAGAATAAAGTTTCTTGTAATATTCATTAAGGATTTTTTGGATTTCTGAGGAGTCTGTTGTTATTTCGTCTGTTGTTTCTGATTGATGAGATTAGAGATTTTACTCTTTTTTTCCTGATTAGGTTGGCCAAAGGTTTATCTATTTTATTGACCTTTTCGAAAAACCAGCTTTTTGATTTATTGATCTGTTGTATTATTCTTTTGTTTTCAAATTCATTTATTTCTGGTCTAATTTTGTTTATTTCTTTTCTTCTACTAGGTTTGGGGTTGGAATATTCTTCCTTTTCCAGTTGCTTGAGTTGTCCCATTAAGTTGTTAACTTCCCCTCTTTCCGTTCTCTTGAGGAAGGCTTGCAGTGCTATAAATTCCCCTCTTAAAACTGCCTTTGCGGTGTCCCAGAGGTTCTGATAGTTCGTGTCTTCATTGTTGTTTTGTTCCAAAAAAATGGCGATTTCTTTCTTAATCTCATCTCTGACCCAGCTATCATTCAGCATAAGCTTATTTAACTTCCATGTTTTTGTATGAATATGCAGATTCCTGTTGTTACTCAGCTCAAGTTTTATTCCATGGTTGTCCGAGAAGATGCATGGAATAATTTATATTCCTTTAAATTTACTGAGTTTAGACTTGTGACCTAAGATGTGATTGATTTTGGAGTAAGTTCCATGGGCTGATGATAAGTATGTGTATTCAGTTTTGTTGGCATGAAATGTTCTGTAGATGTCTGCTAAATCCAAATGTTGAATGGCTAGGTTTAAATCTAAGATTTCTTTGCTCAGCTTCTTGTTGGAGGATCGATCCAACACTGCCAAAGGAGTGTTGAAATCTCTGACGATTATGGAGTGGAGGAAATCAAGTTGCTCATGTCTGTTAGAGTTTCTCTTATAAATTGAGATGCATTCTGGTTGGGTGCATAGATATTAATAATTGAGATCTCATCATAGTGAGTATTACACTTAGCAAATATGAAGTGACCATTCTTGTCCTTCCTTACTTTTGTTGGTTTAAAGCCTATTGTATCTGCAAATAAAATTACAACACCTGCTTTTTTCTGATTACCATTTGCCTGAAATATGGATGACCATCCTTTCACCCTGAGTCTATATTTGTCTTTTAGGTTAAGATGTGACACTTGTATGCAACAGATATCTGGCCTGACTTTTTGTATCCAGTCAGCTAACCTATGCCTCTTTAGAGGACAGTTGAAGCCGTTCACATTAATGGAGAATATTGATAAGTCTGGTGAAGATTTGGGTATCGAGTTTTTCAAAAGTCCAGTGGCCATTTTTAATCCTCTCGCCAGTGTGGAAATTGGAGATTTATCCGAAGTTTCTGAGTGAGTTTACTTTTGTGGTAGAGGATTGGGTTGGTCATTATGGAGGATAGGTCTGAGAATATCCTGAAGAGCAGGTTTGGTTATGGCAAATTTCTTCACCATATGGATGTCATTAAAGTATTTAATTTCTCCATCATAAATGAAACTCAGTTTAGCTGGATACAAGATCCGGGGTTGAAAGTTATTTTGCTTGAGGAGATTAAAATTCGGTGACCACCCTCTTCTGGCTTGAAAAGTTTCAGCAGAGAGATCTGCAGTCATTCTAATATTCTTCCCTTTGAAGGTAATGGTTTTCTTTTTCCTGGCAGCTTTGAGGATTTTCTCCTTCATATTAACTTTCGTGAAGTTAATTATGATATGCCTTGGGGATATCTTATTGGGGTTGAGTCGTGTTGGGGTTCTGAAGCTGTCCACTATCTGAATTTCAGAATCTCTAGGCATGTCTGGAAAATTCTCTTTCATAATTTCATGCAGAAGGGCCTCTGTGCCCAGTGTGGCCACTTCATCTGTTTCTGGAACTCCTATGATTCGGATATTCGACTTCTTTGAATTATCCCAGAGCTCTCTGAGTGAGTGATCCGTTTTTGCTCTCCATTTCTCTTCCTCTTTAAGAGTTTGGGAGCGTTCAAAGGCTTTATCTTTGATGTCACAAATCCTTTCTTCTGCTTGCTCCATTCTTTTACTGAGGGATTCTACTGTATTTTTCATATCTTTGAGGGCTGCAAATTCTTGCTTCAGTGTGTCTAAGTCTTTGGTGGTTTTGTCTTTAAATTTGTTAAATTCTTGAGACAACTTTTGAATTTCTCCTCGAATTCCTAATTCCACTTTGTTAATCTTGTCTGCAATCCAAATTCTGAATTCGATTTCTGACATCTCAGCCAGTTGTTTTTGAATGGGATCTTCAATTGCATCTGCCATATCTTTCCTTTGGTGGGGTTGATCTATTCTGGTTATTCATGTTACCAGAGTTTTTCCGCTGATTCCGCCCCATGGTTGTTTTACTCCCTCTGATTTTTTCCCCTGGGGATTTGGCGAGGGCCCATACAGTGTTGTGGCCTGAGAAACTAGGGCCCTGTCTGGTGTGGTGGGGCTAAATGGTTCTGCCTTGTTTTCAGCTGGTTTCTGTTCCACCCTAGTGAAACAGATACTTTGGATTGAAGTCTCACCTGTGGAGAAATATCAGCAATTAAGTCACCCTGCCCCCCACCGGCAAACAATTGGAAAAGAAAAATCAAACCTTCCTACCACCGCGCACCTAGGGCATCACATGATTTGTCCTCAGGTGATTGGTTCAGTTCAAAAATGTCCAAATCAATTGTCTCAGTCTGCAACTGTCTCAGGTGAGAGAGTTTAAGAGGTCTCTGGGAACTGGATCACAGGGGTCTGGTGACTACTCTGGTGTGGCTTGCTCCAGTGCTGCGTGGAGTCAGGAGAAGCCACCCAGACTATAAATCAGTCTGGGAAGGTTGCTGCCTCCTTCCCCACTTTGCACCACTTCACACCCAGTCATTGATAGCCCTGCACTTGCGTGACCCAGTTACCTGTAGTGAATCGGTACATCAGGAGTTTTTATCTGCCTGAATCACAAGGAAGTCTGCCAGGCCGCTGCGCTCTGCCTTTCTCCAGCAGGAGGAGGTGAGGCCTGACAACCTCGGGCACTAGATGAAGGTTGAGGGGTTTTCACTCAGGTCCAGTCTCGCCCCTGATTAATGTTACTGACAGAACAGAACAGAACAGAACAACTCTGCGTTTCCCCTGCAGAAGAGAAGCTGAATTGAGTTCCAAATCAGCTTGTCTTTGCTCTCGTATTGTCTATAGGCTGACGATCCCCTGAGGGCCAGGTGCATCTTAGGTTTAGTAAAACGGACCTCTGGGTCAGCCCCGCCCTGGGAGTTTCCCTGGTTTGCAAGTTTATGTTGCCTCAGGCAAACTCAGAGTCTCCTGTTACCCAGGGAGACAGGCCGTGTGGCTTCAGAATATTCTGTAGTGAGCCGTATTGCTAGCTAAACAGGGCTGCTGCCTTATGGCTCAGGCAACCGTTGCTCCGGTGTAGCTCCCCTCCGGTCAATTGTCCTCTCTCTGCTCCGTACCCCAGAGTCTGCACCGATAGGCTGCAGCCCAGCACTGTCTACACCCCTCGAGCAATCGTCCAAGAGTCTGGACCCCTGAGGGACAGGCCTCCAGACCTTGGAGCGAGAGCAGAGGGGAGCGCGGGGTGCGCTGGAAGCCTGGGGTTGCTGGCAGAGAACACACACAGCTTTACACAGTTTTATGCCTGGCCGTATTATCACCAAAAGACGGCTGTCGCGCTGTGCCTCAGGGAACTGCCACTCTGGTGCAGTCCCTTCTCCGCCGACCTACCGGGACTGGCCTCCAGACCCCAGTGTGAGTGAAGGAGAGCACCGGGAGCTCAGAATTCCAGGTAGAGACCATATACAGTTTATACAGTTTTATGCCTGGCAGGAGGACGCCGTGGCACCCCAGTAGGGGAGGTAGGTCCAGGTTTTAGAGGGTCTCTCCCGTGGAGTGTAGTGGGAGGACCTTTGAACTCTTCCCAGTTGTTTGTGGGGCACTCTGAGCCATTCTCATGGGGGAGGGGACCTCCGTCCACTTGGTGATGGATTTTGTACCATTTGTTTGTATCCTTGTGGTCACAGCTCGCCTCAGCGGGGTTGATGTGCATTCTACAACCTTCTCTCTTAGTGCAGCTAAAATCCACCAGGTTACTTGCTGAATTTTTGTCCTTTAACTCTCCTTCTGAACGGGAGCCTCTGTGGAAAGTTGGCTTCAGTCAGCCATCTTGTCTCCTCCCCCCCATTGGATACTTTTCTTCCATTCTTGAGATACTTTGCTAAAAAGAATATGTTCAAGCTCCATCCATGTAAACTTGACAGAGGTAAATTCTCCACCTTTCTTTAAGGCTGCATAGTATTCCATGGTATACATGTACCACAATTTGCTAGTCCATTCGTGGGTAGATGGGCACTTGGGCTTCTTCCATGACTTAGCAATTATGAATTGGGCTGCAATAAACATTCTGGTACAGATGTCTTTGTTATATTGTGATTTTTGGTCTTCTGGGTATAAACCTAGAAAAGGAATTATAGTATCGAATGGTAGGTCTATTTTTAGATCTCTAAGTATTCTCCAAACATCCTTCCAAAAGGAACATATTAGTATGTATTCCCGCCAGCAATGTAGAAGTGTGCCCTTTTCTCCACATCCACGCGAACTTCTCTGGTTTTGGGATTTTGTTATGTGGGCTACTCTTACTGGGGTTAGGTGATAACTCAAAGTAGTTTTGATTTGCATTTCTCTGAAGGTTAAGGATGATGAGCTTTTTTTCATGTGTCTGTAGATCCTATGTTTGTCTTTTTTAGAGAAGTTTCTCTTCAAGTCCTTTGCCCACCCTGAGATGGCATCACTTCTTCTTTTCTTTCTAATATGTTTGAGTTCTCTGTGGATTCTGGTTATAAATCTTTATCGGAAGTATAACCTGCAAATATTTTCTCCCATTCTGAGGGCCGTCTACTTGCTTTACTTACTATGTTCTTGGCTGTGCAGAAGCTTTTTAGTTTGATCAGGTCTGGTAATGTATTTTTGATACTGTTTTAATTGTCTGGGGAGTCCTCCTCATAAAATATTCACCCAGGCCAATTCCTTCAAGAGTTTTCCCTGCACTTTCTCCTAGTATTTTTATAGTTTCATGTCTTAAGTTTAAATCTTTAATCTAGTAAGAGTCTATCTTATTTAATGGTGAAAGGCATGGATCCAGTTTCAGGCTTTTACAGATCGCCAGGCAGTTCACACACCACCATTTGTTAAATAGGAAATCTTTTCCCCAATGAATGTTTTTAATTGGCTTGTCAAAGATCAAATAATGGTAAGTAGCTGGATTCATCTCTTGGTTCTCTATTCTGTTCCAGACATCTACTTCTCTGTTTTTGTGCCAGTACCATGCTGTTTTGATCACTGTGGATTTATAGTATAGTCTCAGGTCTGGTAGCGTGATTCCTCCTGCTTTGTTTTTATTTCTGAGTAATATTTTGGCTATTCAAGTTTTTTTCTAATTCCATATAAAATGAAGTATTATTTTTCAAGATCTTTAAAATATGACAATGGAGCTTTAATAGGAATTGCATTAAAATTATATATTGATTTGGGTAGTATAGACATTTTAAGAATGTTGATTCTTCCCAGCCATGAGCATGGTATGTTTTTCCATTTTTAAACATCTTCAGCTATTTATTTTCTTAAAGTTTCATAGTTCTAATTATAGAGATCTTTCACATTCTTTGTTAGGTATACTCCCAAATATTTTATTTTCTTTGGCCCTAATGTGAAAGTAATAGAGTCCTTGAATGTCTTTTTGTCTTGGCTATTGTTGGTATACATAAAGGCTACAGATTTATGGGTGTTGATTTTGTAGCCTGAGACATTGCTGTATTCCTTGATCACTTCTAAAAGTTTTGCAGTAGAATCCCTAGGGTTTTACAGATATACCGTCATGTCATCTTCGAAGAGTGTAAGTTTGATTTCTTCTGACCTTATGTTGATACCCTTGATCGCCTTTTCTTCCCTAATTACAATGGCTAAAACTCCCATTACAATGTTAAAGAGCAGTGGAGACAATGGACAACCTTGACTTGTTCCTGATCTGAGTGGAAATGATTTCAATTTAACTCCATTTAATACAATATTGGCTGTGGGTTTGCTGTAGATGGCCTCTATTATTTTAAGAAATGACCCTTCTATACCAATTTTCTTAAGTGTTCTGATCATGAAGGGATGCTGGATATTATCAAAAGCTTTTTCTGCATCAATTGAGAGAATCATATGGTCTTTATTTTTTAGTTTTTTTTTTTTTTATGTGCTGGATTACATTTATAGATTTACATATATTCAACCAGCTTTGAGACCCTGGGATAAATCCCACTTGGTCATTGTGTATAATTTTTTTGATGTGTTTTTGGATTCTGTCTGTTAGGATCGTATTGAGTATTTTTTGCATCAATATTCATTAGTGATATTGGTCTATAATTTTCTTTTCTTGCTGGGTCTTTTCCTGGTTTAGGGATCAAGGTGATGTTTGCTTTGTAGAATTTATTGGGTAGTATTCCTTCTTGTCCTATATTTTGGTAAACGTTGAGTAATATAGGTACTAGTTCTTCTTTAAAGGCTTGGTAGAATTCTGACATAAAGCCATTTGGTCCTGGGCTTTTCTTTTTAGGGAGATTTTGTATAGTTGATGCTATTTCAGAACTTGATATAGGCCTGTTCAATATTTCCACTTCATTCTGCCCAAGTCTTTGTAGGTGGCATGCTTCCAAGTATTGGTCGATTTCTATCAGATCTTCATATTTGTGAGAGTAAAGTTTTTTGTAATATTCATTTAGGATTTTTTGAATTTCTGAGGGGTCTGTTGTTATTTCATTTTTACTATTTCTGACTGATGATATTAGAGATTTTACTCTTTTTTTCCTGGTTAGGTTGGCCAAAGATTTATCTATTTTATTGATCATTTAAAAAAAAAAAAAACTCTTGGATTTATTGATCTGTTGTATAATTCTTTGTTTTCAATTTCATTTAATTCTGCTCTGATTTTGGTTATTTCTTTTCTTCTGCTGGATTTGGGGTGGAATGTCCTTCCTTCTCCAGTTGCTTGAGATGTCCCATTAAGCTGTTAACTTCCTCTCTTTCCATTTTCTTAAGGAAGGCTTGCAGTGTATAAATTTCCCTCTTAGGACTGCCTTTGCAGTATACCAGAGGTTCTGATAATTCGTGTCTTAATTATTGTTTTTTCCAAAAATTTGGTGATTTCCTTCTTAATCTTGTCTATAACCCATCTATCCTTCAGCATAAGATTATTTAGCTTCCATGTCTTTGTATGTGTATGCAGGTTCCTGTTGTTATTGAGTTCAACTTTTATGCCATGATGGTCTGAGAAGATGCACAGAATAATTTCTATTTTTTTTAATTTTCTGAGGTTAGATTTGTAGTCTAGGATGTGGTCGATTTTGGAGTATGTTCCCTAGGCTGAAGAGAAGAATGTGTATTCAGTTTTGTTGGGATGAAATGTTCTGTAGATGTCTTTTGAGTCCAGATGTTGAATGGTTAAGTTTAAATCTAAAATTTCTTTGCTTAGCTTCTTTTAGGAGGATCTATCCAGCACTGCTAAAGGGGTGTTAAAATCTCCAACTATTATGGAACTGGAAGAAATCAAGTTACTCATGTCTGTTATAGTTTCTCTTATAAATTGAGGTGCGTTCTGGTTGAGTATATAAATATTAATATTTGAAATCTTATCATATTGAGTATTACCTTTAACAAATATGAAGTGTCCATCCTTATCCTTCCTTATTTTGGTTCCTTTAAAGCCTATTGCATCTGCAAATAGGATTTCAACATCTGCTTTTTTCTGCTTTCCGTTTGCCGGGAGTATAGATGACCATCCCTTCACCTTGTGTCTATATTTGTGTTTTAGTGTAAGGTGAGATTCTTGTATGCAGCGGATATCTGGCTTGAGTTTTTGTATCCAGTCAGCCAACCTGTGCCTCTTTAGAGGACAGTTTAAACCATTCACATTAATTGAGATTATTTATAAGCCTTTCAAGAGTCCAGTGGACATTTTTAATCCTTTTGTGACTGTGTCAGTTGGAATTTGATCAAAATTTTCTGGGTGGGTTTACTTTTGTGGTGGAGGATGGTCTTTATGGAGGATAGGTCTGAGAATATCCTGGAGAGCTGGTTTAGTCATGGCAAATTTCTTCAACATGTGACTTTCATTAAAGTATTTAATTTCTCCATCATAAATGAAACTCAGTTTATTTGGGTACCAGATCCTGGGTCCAAAGTTATTTTGTTTTAGGAGATTAAAAGTTGATGACCATCCTCTTCTAGGTTGAAAGGTTTCAGCAGATAGATCTGAAGTTATTCTAATATTCTTCCCCTTGCACGTAATGGTTTTCTTTCATCTGGCTTCTTTCAGAATTTTCTCCTTCATATTAACTTTAGTGAAATTGATTACGATGTATCTGGGGGATGTCTTATTCAGGTTGAGTCATGCTGAAGTTCTGAAACTGTCTGCTATCTGAATTTCAGAATCTCTTGACATGTCTGGAAAGTTCTCTTTTATAATCTCATGCAGAAGAGTCTCTGTGCCTTGTGAAGCCACTTCGTCACTTTCAGGAATCCCTATAAGAGGAATATTGTTTTTCTTCTAATTATCCCAGAGCTCTCTGAGAGAGTGACCTGTTTTTGCCCTCCATTTATCTTCCTCTTTGAGAGTTTGGGAGCATTTGAAAGCTTTGTCTTCAATATCAGAAATCCTTCTGTTTGCTCCATTCTGTTACTGAGGGATTCTACTGTGTTTCTCAGATCTTTGAGGGCTGTGACTTCTTGTCTCAATGTGTCAAAATCTTTTTTGATTTGTCTTTGAATTCATTGAATTCTTGAGACATCTTTTTGGTTACTGCTTGGAATTCTAATTTGATCTTATTTACAATCCAGATTCTGAATTCGATTTCTGACATCTCAGCTATTTGTTTGTGCATGGGATCTTGAGCTGTGTCTGCCCCATTGTTCCTTGGGGGATTTGATTTTCTCTGATTATTCATATTGCCACAGTTTTTCCATTGATTTCGCCTCATGATTGTTTTTCACCGTTGCCTCTGGCCATCCTGAGTTGGGAGGTGTCTCTCCAAATTAGACCCCAGCAGGATCACTCTATTGTTGCTGGATCTTTGTAGGGAGTGACCCTTTGTAGCTTCTCTTGGGCTGCCCCATCCTGGGAGTTTTGGTTGTGGGAGCAGCTCCAGAGTGCGACACACCCGGATCCAGCAACAGGGCGTGTTATGGTGCACATGTTTCTGGGAGTGCCTGGCCCCCATGACTTTGGCACAGAGGGCCCAAGGCTCCAGCAGTCTCTGGCCAGGAGAAGGGCTCTGCGCATAGGCAGGGAGGGCTCTGGCGGGCACACAGCTACCAGAGTCCCTGGCCAGATGAGCGGGTCAGTGTGGAGGCAGTGAGGATACAGGAGGGAGGACACGGAGTTGCGCGGCACCCAGAGTTCCAGGTCAGGGTGTGCAGAGGCCCTATGGGTGTCGGTCACGGGGCGCGGGTTGTGGTGCTGCTCGTACCGAAGTCCGGGCAGGTGCTTATCACTGGTCGCGACGCAGCTCTTACAGAGGTCACATTGACTCCCAGAGGCATTTTTAATAGAAGAACCTGAAGTGCACTCTTGATAAACATATGTACCTGTCACTGATGCCAAGGTATTGACTCCATTATAGGTAGATATCCTTGCTGCGATAACTTCCTAGTGCCGATAACATAGAGACTGCACTGTTTTCAAAATAAGCTTTTGTGTCTTACTTTGCGATGCCTGGTGGTGCCTGGGCTGCAACTGTGCAATTATACTTTTCTGTCTGGTTCATTCCCTGTTGGTTCCCTGCTAGGGTCTGAGGAGAGTGTGCTGCTTTTTGTCCCATCACTCTCAGATCCATCCTTACTGTTGAAACAGAGGAACTGGGTGGATGTTTTCTACAAGATTGTTCTTGATGTTCCTAAGAATATCCTACTGACTTTTATTCCTTTCCTTCCTTAATTCATTCTTTTGTTGTTATAAAAAATTAAAGCAACAATCATATTTTACGATTTTTTTGGTTGTGTAAATTCAAAGATGAATTATTTAATATTATTAACATTAAAGAGAGTGGTGGGTAGGGGTGGACAATATATGAACAATTACAAGATTTTAAAAGCTCCAGTAGCTCTATGAACAAAATGCCACTGGAGTACAAGGAGATGCCAGAGACTTCAGGGAGAAAGTCACAGATGTGCCTGAGAAGGTAGCCACCATGGACAACTCAACAGAGGGAAAGCACAAAGACAGTCAGCAAGTGTTTAGTGCAGCCCAGCTCATAATTGCCAAGTGGTGGAAGCAGCCCAAATGCCCCACAACCCATGACTGGATTAACAAATTATGGTATATGTATTCCACTGAGTACTATTCAGCCATAAAAATATGGAGACTTTACTTCTTTTATATTTACCTGGATGGAGTTGGACCACATTTTTCTTAGTAAAGCATCACAGGAATGTGAGAAAAGTATCCAAAGTACTGAATACTATTATGAAACCAATATATAAATACTTACACACTCACAGGAATGATAACACACAAATACAGCATAGCAAGGGAGAGGGGAGAAATAGGAGAGGGACAAGGAAGCGGGAAGGGTGATTGTGTGAGTAGGGAGGGTATTTGGTGGGATCACACCAAATGTGCACAATGCAAGGGTTATCATAAATAACTAAGAGTAAATTTTGAATGTCTTACTACAAAAAATAAGTAAGTGAGATGATTAGTATGTTAATCAGTTTGATTTAAGCATTTCACATTGCAAATCAAATCATCACATTTTATTCCATAAATGTATACAAGTATGATTTTAATTAAAATGTAAATAAAAATAAATTAATGAATAAACAAAGCCCCCCTTCCCCCCAGGTCAGTCATCCAGTGACTGGAAGGTGTGAGAGACGGTGTGAGAGACCTTGCCATGTTCAAATAAGAGCAAATAGGTAGATGCAGGTTTAGTTGCTCTCTGGAATGTGTGTGTGAAGCTATTATATAGGTTAGTGCTTTAGAGAAAGCTTTGGATTTCGGAAAAGCTTCATGTTGTAACTAGTATTAGATAATGTTAACACTAAAGCTTAATATATTTTTGGAGTAATGATATTGTTCTAAGTGCCAAGGTTCTGTGTAACAAAATAGCATGGTTAAAATGATTGTTTTGATATGTAACATCTCTCTATTGCATGTACATACCCTCTATTTTTGCCCTCCCATCCCCAGCTTCTTCATCAAGCTATTAAAAACATATTAAGGTATTTGTTCCCTTAAACCAATAATATGGTCTTGCTCTATCAAATGAGTATTAATTTCTGATACTATAAATCCCTGTCCTGAAAGACTGGCTCAAGTTTGCATACTGAGCCATTCCGACCATTTGGTTTTGACCAAAACCCAAATCAACCATTCTGTCAAACTCCCTCCAAAATTTATTAGGCTTATATCTCAAAATCCCCATAGCATAAAATAATTTATTCATTTAATTATTAAGGAGTTAAATTTGTATGAAATTCACCAAGAAGTTATATTACTTAAAATTACAAATTATATGGATACATGCCTGAGATTTTCTGAGGGCCGAAGTGACTCATTATGAAATATTTCTAGTCTAAATTTTTTGATATCACTTACCATTACTTTCAATTTTAAAGTCTATATCAGGCTTTATTTATTTATTTGTTTATGCATTTATTTACATATTTACGTATTTATGAATTAGAGCTAGCACAGTTTACCTTACGAGGAAATTACAGTACTCCTTATAGGTTCTTTCCAGATTTTTGAGAGATTAAATAATTTTGTTATTTTATTTGTGAATTCCACATTCAGTCAAATAGTCCTCTTTGCCTTTCCCTCATTCCTGCTACACACAGTAGCAGAGAAATATATTTATCACTTTTTCCAAGATTTTTTTCAAGTTCTTATTAAGCATATCTCGGAATATCATTTTTGCATATTGTATCTTTTAATTCTTTTCATTTTTACCATTTACCTTATTCTATTTAGAGGTTTATTTTTATTTTATTGTCCCTGTACCTAACCCAAAACCAAATACTTATTTCACTGAAAATTCTATCAACTGCCTGAAATCTACTTTATAGTGAATGGGATAAAAATAAGTAAACACAGGGAATTCTGTTGTTCAGATTACAGTAAGTGTAAGCAAATATATAACACTGTGCCTTTCCATTTTATAGGCATTGAGGTGGGTGGAGTTACATGATTGGGGGTGCTGCCTAACCAAAATTGAAGTTGGGTGCCAGAGGGTAACAGATGGGCATATAATTATCAGCTGGCTGCTAATTTGACCACAAAGCTCTGTGTATGAGCAGGCCTGCATAATTTAGTATATAATAGCAATAATGATGACTGACAAGAAAGAAAATTACAACTAGTCATGAAAAAAAAAGAATGCTACCTGTGTTCAACAGATTCAGGACAGGGAATCTGGCTTACCATCCACCAGAGAATGCTGGGAGTTCAACAGCGAAAGGCTGCTTCTCTGGAGAGGGAAGCTCCATCTCCCTCCACACAGTTAATGAAGTGTACTGAAGTGTACCTCGCCCCCACCTTCAGAGATCAAAGTTCAAGCATCTGTATCAGACACATTCGAAAGGCGAGGTCTTCTCTCCCCACTCGGTTCTATGTCTCCTCTTTAGGGAGCATTCTCCTGGTCTATTATTTATTGTGCTTCAGTGACATTATTATTCATGGACCAACATTTCAAAATACTTGACTTGGCGCTGGGTCTGGAACTAATACTAATAAATACAAAGCTGGGTACAGGGTGACTTTTTTTCCCCTTCTTTTTCTGTTCTGCACACAAAGAAAGGAAATGCTGTTTTTCAAAACTCAGTTATCTTGCACTTCTTAATGCAATTTAGTTTATTGACTCATTAGAGGCAGTGCCATTCCCAGGAAGCGAAAAACCTCAGTTCCACATTTCTGTAGACCATCAACAGAGGAATCAAAGAAAAAAAAAAAAAGACGTTTTTTCTTTGTTTTGATTGCAATATAACTAACAATAACATTTATTTTGGGGGACAGAGTGTCTTTATTCACTACTGTGGAGCCAGTGATCACAAACAGCACTGGGTTGATAAAAACGATGCTGATATTTGAGGAAAGATTATAATACAATGAGATTAATTTTTTAAGCAAATATAGAATGTAGCTATTCGAATAAACTAGTCCTCTTCAAAGTAGCCAACATGGAAAGCTATTGTATGTTAGGAGGTACAATACTAATTATATGCTGTAAGTAACAACAACATCAAAATGACTACCAGTATTCTCAAGAAATAGTGGTTTGATTTTCATTCAAAACAGGAAATCTGCTGGCATTGATTCACCTGTTTTATGATCATAAAAACAAAGGTATTTTCCATTGTTTTCTCTGCCATCATGATCAGACACCATGGCTTCCGACTATTTTTTGTTGACCTAAGTTTACATCATGGCTGAATCATCGTTAGTCATTTATACATTTATATTTTATCCAGAGAATGGAGAAAAGAGGTAGAGCCAGGAAGCTGCCTCTTAGACCTTTTCCTCTTACCACAAAATTAAAAAAAGCTCCTCAGACATTTATCCTTTCACCTCCTTATCAGGAACTGCGCCTCATGCCTCTCCCAGCGGCAAAGAGTGTAAACAAACAGGGTCAATGTAGGATTTCACATTTTCTATTGTGGGAGGTGAGCAAGGGAGAACGGAGCGGAGATTGAAGATGAGGCTGACCAAAGAAAAATGTTTGGCATGGCAGAGAGTTATTCCAACCAGTTTCCATTATTTAAAATTCTGCTTTGTTAAGAAAAAATGAAAATAAAATAAAATAAAATCCTGCTTTGTTAAATGACTTCATTTTCAAGCCAAGTTTTCTTTAGAGTAGAGGTCGTGCCTACCTTTGTTAACCATTCCATTGTTTAGATCCTACGAAAAGGTCTCACTTATGAATGGAGAACCAGTGAATTCGTGAGTGAATGAATTTGCTCCCACATTTTCTCCACTAGGTGCCTATAGTTGTGTTTTATGCAACTGTCAGGCAAAGGGAGGGTGTAGAATGGGGAAATAATAAACTGATAGCTGAAAACATGAACAGACAGAACATATTTTTAATTTTTTTAAGTGGATGAGGTGAATTATCCAGGATTCCAGGATAAAGAATCAGAGAAGTATTGAACAAACCACACAATTTGATGAAGCCCAGATCCTCCCGAAGGACTCACCATTCCGAGACTGGAGCTGCTCTTGACAACTGCCACAGTGAGGTAATGGAGTCAGAAGTCTGATTGTTCTCCCTACTGACCTGCTCCCTTGTTATTCCTGCTGTATCTTCCTGACAGCCCCTTGGTACTGCAAAGTCTCCAGGTCTGAATACTGGCAGTTAGAGAGGAGGAGAAAGTTTCTTATGAAACTTTAATTAGTTTTTCATTAACTCCTTTTTTTATAAAGATTTTTTCATTCCTTCCACCTAATACTTATAAACTATATGTCAATCTCCAAAACAGTACTTCCATCACTGAAATTGTTTGAGCTGCCTGTGAGTTTATTGAAAGTCCTGGCTTTGAGGAGTTTTCAGTGAATTAATTTTTGAGAAGCTGAATTTGGAGTTGCGTGTGTATCTCCAGAAGCATCCTGGCTGGTGTGTATCATACCTTTTGCTTAACTGAACATTTTTAGTATGAGAGACAAAGACAATATACAAAGGGGGAATATGACTAAATTCTCCTGGAACAATAATTCTACCACCAGTGATTAAAAAAAAAAAAAAAGTAGATGGACTGATTTACCTCTGTCCCTGGATTTGTAATTATTTTCTGCCCTTCAACATCTACTTCCTTCAATCTGATGTTATTTCTACCACCACACCACCCCACCATACCTATTTTATAAGGTTCACCAATGTTTGTTCTCTCTACTGTCCAAACAAATTGTTTAAATCACCATTGCTGTTATCAATTTAAAACTGTCATAATCATTATTGAGGTTAATAATTTGAGTAATACTATGAATCACATGAATGTGATTTATTTCTATTTAATACAGCTAGAATAAACTGGAATACTATGAGGTTAAATGGGATCAAGTCAGCAGTAGAACCAAAGTAATACCTGGTATTTCTTCTTAAAGGATATTTTTTCTTATACAATTGACCCTTGAACAACATTGGTTCAAATTGCATATGTGCACTTAATGTAGATTTTCTCCTGCCTTTGACATCCTGGAGAGCAAGACCGCCCTGTCCCCCTTCTTTTCAGCCTACTCAGTGCGAAGATGATGAGGATGAAGACCCTTAGAATGATCTATTTCCCGTTAATGAATAGTACATATATTTTCTCTTCTTTATGATTTTATTATTTATTTATTTATTTATTTTTTCAGTTTTTTTTTTGGCCAGGGCCAGGTTTGAACCTGCCACCTCTGGTATATGAGGCCGGCACCTTATTCCTTGAGCCATAGGCACCAGCCTATGATTTTCTTAATAACATTTCATTTTCTCTATCTTACTTTATTATAAGAATATAATATATAATACATGTAGAATTCAAGGTATTTGTTAACTGTTTAGTATTATCAGTAAGACTTTTGGTCAACAGTAGGCTGTTTATAGTTATGGTTCGGAGAGTCAAAAGTTATATGTAAATTTTCAACCATGTGGGAAGTTGGCCCTTCTAACCCCCACAGTTTTTAAGGATCAAGTGTGGATTACCAAGCTACACAGAATTAAAGACAACTATTGTTTTTATATGAGGACAGAGTACCTTCCTCCCTTAAAAAAATGCATTTAGTCTAGTGTGTCAGGCTCATGCCCTATCTGACTTTAAACAGTACCCATCCTCAGCAGGAAATTATCTTTTCTGGGTATGTCTGGTATACTGGTTAATAGCTGCAACAAAAAACTTTGCAACATCCTAAACTCCAAGGAGCCCCTCGAAAATGTTTTTTCTTTAGATAGTTCTCTTGAAAGGAGAAAATGATCTCTTGCATTTTTTTGCTATTGTTTGCTTTCTCAGATCACGACTAGGAAAATATGAAATTGTCACAACAGATACTGAAATGAAACATACAGTAAAATTCAAAATATATTAATCATTAAAGACTTTTAGAAAAGTGCAATTAGATGGAAATTTCCTTAACTTAGTAAAATTAAAAAACTAGCTACAAAATACGAAATCAAACATCATCCTAAATGGGGAAAAAATGCATAAGCATTTTTTTAAAAAGAAGGAAAAAAATGTTATCTATTACTACTTTAATTCAACATTCAGCATTGTACTGGGATGCTAGTCAGCATAATAAGAAAAAACAAACAAAAGGTACATCAATTGGAAAAGTAGAAATAATAGTCTCATTAATTATATGTCATATACTTATTAAAATAGAAAATTCAGAAATGTCCATAGCAAAAGCTAATACTAGGAGTTTGGGAAGATGGTAGGACATGAAGTTCATATCCAAGGATCAACTGCATTTCTACAAAGCAGACTTGAAAAATTCTGAGGAGAGACTAAGCAAATTCAGTGCCTGTAATACAGTGTTCTTTGGTTTGTTTGTTTGTTTGATTGATTGTTTCTGAGCTTTTTATTTTTTGCAGTTTTTGGCCAGGGCTGGGTTTGAACCCGCCACCTCTGGGACATGGGGCTGTCGCCCCACTCCTTTGAGCCACAGGCTCCACCCTGTTTTTTGTTTGTTTGTTTGTTTTTTAATAATTTCCTAATGTTAAGTTTCTCTGATGTTTATAAAGAATATTCAGTTTAGATGTTTGGGATTAATTTCTTCATATATTACTGGATTGTGAGGGCTATGTTTCGTTAATTTTGCACCAAGACTTAAGACTAAAAGTGGCCTTTACTATTTTTCTTTGTTTTTCTTTGTTGAATTTACAAATCAAGGTCATACCTATATCATACAACAAATTGAGGAGTGTATTCTGTTTTCTTATGCTAAATAATTTTTGTAAATTTGAAATTATTTGTCCTAAATTTGTTTGTTTGTTTTTAAAACTTTCTAAAGTTTGTGCTTAAAGCATCTCAGGTTGGAATTTTCTTTGTGGAAAGATGTTTAACTTTTTTTTTTTTTTAATTAAACAATAGCTGTGTACATTAATGCAGTCATGGGGTACAATGTGCTGGTTTTATATATAATTTGAAATATTTTCATCAAACTGGTTAACATAGCCTTCAAGGCATTTTCTTAGTTATTGTATTAAGACATTTATATTCTACATTTAGTAAGTTTCAGATGTACCCTTGTAAGCTGCAACTTAGGTGTGGTCCCACCAATTACCCTCCCTTCACCCATCCTCTCCCCATCCCCCCCCACCATTTCCCCTTTTCCCATATTCTTGGGCTATACCTGGGTTATAGCTTTCATATGAAATCTACAAATTAGTTTCAAAGTAGGGCTGAGTACATTGGATACTTTTTCTTCCATTCTTGAGATACTTTGCTAAGAAGAATATGTTCCAGCTCCATCCATGTAAACATGAAAGAGGTGAACCACATGGCCTACAGACATATGAAAAAATGCTCATCATCCTTAATCATCAGGCAAATGCAAATCAAAACTCCTGTGAGATGTCATCTAATTCCAGTAAGATTAGCCCATATCACAAAATTCCAAAACCAGAGATGTTGGCATGGATGTCGAGAAAAGGGAACACTTCTACACTACTGGTGGGAATGCAAACTGATACATGGAAAGATGTTTGGAGAACACTTAGAGAACTAAAAATAGACCTGCCATTCAATCCTACAATTCCTTTACTAGGTATATATCTGGAAAGATATTTAACTCTTGATTCACTTTCTTGAATGAATTTAGGCAACTCTGATTTTGTTCTTTTTCAGCTCTCTTAGGAATGTATATATTGTTAAGAATTTGACAATTTCATCATAATTTTTTAAATTTATTTGTATAAAGTTTAAAATATACTTTTATTATTTTATATATAACAACTTATTATTTAACAATAAGAACATAATACTTAATGACTATATGCCAGGCTTTACGTAAACTCACATTTAATTTTTACAATTCTATGAGGTAAGCACTACATTTGTCTCCATTAAGCACATGAGGAAACTGAGGCACTGAGAGGTTAACTTATTGGCCAGTAGGAAACTAAATAATGGAGCTGGAATTTGACTCAGGCAGTTCGACTCCACAGCCAAGATCTTTTTTTTTTTTTTTTAATTAAGTCATTTGAACACAGATCATGAATACATTTATGCCATTGTGGGATTCAATGTGTTGATTATTTTTACAAATTGGAGTGCTTACATCCTACTAATCAACATAGCCTTCACCTCATTTACCCAATTATAGCGTTAAGACATTTGTGTCCTACACCTGATAGATTCAACTTGTACTTGCAATATGCTCCATACGTCCCCCTACTAACCCTCCCTCTATCGATGTCCCCCCTTCCCCTCTCCCTGCCCTTCCTTCCTTCATCCTATGCTATAGTTGTGTTTCATTTTTTACATGCAAGTGTGAGTGATTATAAATTGATTTCACAGCAGTAGAGTACATTGGATAATTTTTTTTTCCATTCCTGAGATACTTTACTAAGAAGAATATTTTCCAGCTCCATCCATGTAAACATAAAAGAGGTAAAGTCTTCATTTTTTTTTAATGCTTCATGGTATTTCATGGTATACATATACCACAATTTATTAATCCATTCATGGGTCGATGGGCACTTGGGCTTCTTTCATGACTTGGCAATTATGAATTGAGCTGCAATGAACAATCTGGTGCAAATATCTTTATTGCTAAATGATTTTTGGTCCTTTGTAAATACACCTAGAAGACAAATTGCAGGATCAAAACGGCAGGTCTACATTTATATCCCTGAGTGTTCTCCAAACTTCCTTCCAAAAGGAACATACTAGCTTGTATCGTCACCAGCAGTGTAGAAGTGTTCCCTTTTCTCCACATCCACACCAACATTTTTAGTTTTGAGATTTTGTGATGTGGGCTACTTTTACTGGAGTTAGATGGTATCTCAGAGTGGTTTTTGTTTGCATTTCCCTGATGATTAAAGATGATGAGCATTTTTTCATGTGTCTGTAAACCATGCGCCTGTCTTCTTCAGAGAAGCTTCTGTTCATGTCTCTTGCCCACAATGAAATGGGATCACTTGCTTTTTTCTTTGTAATAAGTTTGAGTTCTCTGTGGATTCTGCTTATTAGACCTTAGCTGGAAATATAACTTTCAAAAATCTTCTCCAATTCTGAGGGCTGTCTATTTGCTTTACTTAGTGTGTTCTTCGCAGTGCAGAAGCTTTTTAATTTGATCAGATCCCAGTAATGTATTTTTGATGTTGCTTCAATTGCCTGGGGTATCCTCCTCATAAAGTGTTCTCCCAGGCCAATTTTTTCAATATTTCCCCTGAACTCTCTCCAAGAATTTTAATAGTTTCATGTCTTAAATTTAAGTCCTTTGACCAGTGAGAGTCAATTTTTGTTGGAGAAGAAAGGTGTGGGTCCAGTTTCAGTCTTCTACAAATTGCCAACCAATTGAGTCAGCACCATTTGTTGAATAGGGAATCTTTCCCCCAATTTATATTTTTGATAGGCTTATCAAAGACCAAATGACAGTAAGTGTCTGGGTTCACCTCTTGGTCTTCAATTCTGTTCCAAACATCTACCTCTCTATTTTTGTGCCAGTACCATGCTGTTTTGATCACTATTGATTTATAGTATAGTCTGAAGTCTGGAAATGTGAACCCTACCAATTTGTTTTTATTTCTGAGTAATGTCTTGGCTATTTGAGGTTTTTTCTGTTTCCATAAAAAAAACTAAGTACTAATTTTTCCAGGTCTTTAAAGTATGACAGAGGTGATTTAATAGCGATCACATTAAATCTGTAGATTGCTTTAGGTAGTATAGACATTTTAACGATATTGATTCTTCTCAGCCATGAGCATGGTATATTTTTCCATTTGTTAACATCTTCAGCTATTTATTTTCTCAGAGTATCATAGTTCTCTTTATAGAGATCTTTCCCATCTTTAGTTAGATACACTCCTGGATATTTCATCTTCTATGGCACTATTGTAAAGGGAATAGAGTTCTTGATTGCTTTTTCCCCTTGACTATTGTTGGTATATATAAAGGCTACAGATTTGTGAGTGTTAATTTTGTATCCTGAGATGTTGCTGTATTCCTTCATAACTTCTGGGAGTTCTGTAGTTCATTCCCTGGGGTTGTCCAAATATACAATTATATCATCTGCAAAGAGTGACAGTTTGCTCTCCTTTGGTCCTATTTGGATCCCCTTGATTGCCTTCTTTTGCCTGATTGCCTTAGCAGTGGCTAAGACTTCCATTATAATGTTAAAAAGCAGTGGAGATAGTGGGCATCCTTACCTGGTTCCTGCTCTGAGTGGAAATGATTTCAATTTTACTCCATTCAATACAATATTGGCTGTGGGTTTGCTGTAATGGCCTCTATCGGTTTAAGAAATGTTCCTTCTATACCTATTTTCCTAAGTGTTCTGATCATGAAAGGATGCTGGATATTATCAAAAGTTTTTTCTGCATCAATTGAGAGAATCATATGGTCTTTGTTTATGTGATGTATTATATATATTGATTTACATTTATTGAGCCATCTTTTGGACCGTGGGATGAAACCCACCTGCATGATGTATAATTTGTTTGATGTGTTGTTGGATTCTGTTCGCTAGGATCTTCTTGAATATTTTAGCATCAATATTCCCTAGAGATATTGATCTATAATTTTCTTTTCTTGTTGGGTCCTTTCCTGGTTTGGGTATCAGGGTGATATTTGCTTCATAGAATATGTTGGGAAATATTTCTTCTTTTTCTATGTTTTGAAAAAGGTTAAGTAATATAGGTATTAGTTCCTCTTTAAAGGTTTGGTAGAATTCTGATGTGAAGCCATCTGGTCCTGGGGTTTTTCTTTTTGGGAAGATTTCTCATAGTTGATGCTATTACAGAACTTGTTGTAGGCTTGTTCAAATTTTCCACTTTTTTGTGGCTAAGTCTAGGTGGGTGGCATGCTGCCACGTATTGATCTATTTCCTTCAGATTTTCGTACTTCTGAGAGTAGAGTTTTATGTAGTATTCATTAAAGATTTGTTGAATTTATGAGATGTCTGTTTATTATTTGGCCTTTATCATTTTGGATTGATAAAATTAGGGGTTTTACTCTTCTACTTCTGGTTAGGTTAGCCAATGATTCATCAATTTTATTGACCTTTTCAAAAAAAACACAACTCTTTGGTTGATCTGTTGTATGATTCTTTTGTTTTCAATTTCCTTAGTTCTGCTCTAATTTTAGTTATTTCTTTTCTTCTGTTGGGTTTAGGGTTGGAATATTCTTCCTTTTCCAGTTGCTTGAGATGTCCCAGTAAGTTGTTTACTTCTTCTCCTTCCGTTCTTTTGAGGAAGGCTTGCAACACTATAAATTTCCCTCTTAGGACTACCTTTGCAATATCCCAGAGGTTATAATAGTTTGCGTCTTCATTATCGTTTTGTTCTAAATATTTGACAATTTTCTTCTTAATCTCGTCTATGACCCAGCTATCATTTAGCATGAGGTTATTTAGTTTTCATGTTTTCATATGAGTATGCAGATTCCTATTGTTACTGAGTTCAACTTTTATTCCATGATGGTTCAAAAACATACAAGGAATGATTTCTATTCTTTAAATTTGCTAAGGTTAGACTTGTGACCTAAGATGTGATCAATTTTGAGGTATGTTTCTTGGGCTGATGAGAAGAATGTATATTGAGTATTGTTAAGATGAAATGTTCTGTAGATGTCTGTTAAATGTAAATGTTGAATGGTTAATTTTAAGTCTAAAATTTCTTTGCTTAGTTTCTTATTAGAGGATCTATTCAACACTGCCAAAGTTAAAAATCTCCAACTATTATGGTGCTGGAGGAAATCACATTGCTCATGTCTGTTAAAGTCTTTCTTATAAATTGAGGTGCATTCTGGGTGGGTGCATAAATGTCATTAATTGAAATCTCATCATGTTGAGTGTTGCCCTTTACAAATGCAAAGTGACCATCCTTATCTTTCCTTAATTTGTTGGCTTAAAGGCTATTATATTTGTGAATAAAATTGCACCACCTATTTTGTTCTGATTTCCATTTGTCTGAATTATAGATGACCATCCCTTCACCCTGAGTCTATGTTTATCTTTTAAGATAAGATGAGATTCGTGAATGCAGCAGATGTCTGGTCTGAGTTTTTATATCCAATCAGCCAACCTGTGTCTCTTTAGAGGACAATTTAAGTCATTCACATAAATTGATAAGCCAGATAGTCCAGTGGACATATTTAATCCTTTCACCATTGTGGAAGTTGGAATTTGATCAAAAGTTTCTGAGTGAATTTACTTTGGTGGTGGAGGATTGTGCTGTTCATTATGGAGGATAGGTCTGAGAATATCCTGGAGAGCTTGTTTAGTTATGGCAAATTTCTTTAACACGTGCATGTCATTGAAGTATTTAATTTCTCTATCATAAATGAAACTCAGTTTAGCTGGATATAGGATCCTGGGTTGGAAGTTATTTTGTTTAAGGAGATTAAAGGTCAATGACCACTTTCTTCTAGCTTGAAAGTTTTCAGCAGAGAGAACTGCAGTCATTCTAAAGTTCTTCCCCTTGTAGATTATGGTTTTCTTATGTCTGGCTGCTTGCAGAATTTTGTCCTTCATATTAACTTTGGTGAAGCTAATTATAATGTGTCTATGAGAATTTTTATTTGGGTTGAGTCGTGCCAGTGTTCTGAAACTGTCTGCTATCTGAATTTCAGAATCTCTTGGCATGTTTGGAAAATTCTCTGATTATTTCATGAAGTAAGCATCTGTATCCTTTGAAGAAACCTCATCACCTTCAGGAATTCCTATAAGGCGAATATTAGATCTCTTCAAATTATCCCAGAGCTGTCTGAGAGAATGAGCCATTTTTGTTCTCCACTTTTATTCCTCTTTGAGCATTTGGGAGTGTTCAAAAGCTTTGTCTTCAATGTCAGAGATCCTTTCTTCTACCTGTTCCATTCTGTTACTGAGGGATTCTACTGTATTTCTCGGATCTTTGAGGGCTGCAAGTTCTTGCCTCAATGTGTCAAAATCTTTGGTGATTTTGCCTTTGAATTCATTGAATTCTTGAAACATCTTTTGAATTACTCCTTGAAATTCTAGTTCTATCTTTACCTCTATTCTGTATTTTATTTGCTATCTAAATTCTGAATTCAATTTCTGACATCTCAGCTATTTGTTTATGAATGGGATCTTGTGGTGTGTCTGCCATATTGTTCCTTGGGGGAGTTGATCTACTCTGATTATAAATGTTGCAAGAGATTTTCTGCTGATTCAGCCTCATGACTGTTTTTCACTGTTGGCTGGATGGGCAGGTAAGGTGAAATTGGATTGGAAGTTTCTGGAGTTGTGGTTAACCACAACTTTGTCAAGGATCTTGGACTGATGACTACAGCTTTTCCCTCTATAGCTTTGCAAAGCACTTGTACAGTATTTCAGATTGAGGCTGAGGAAAGTTGCTTGGTATGGTGGGGTTAGTGGCTCTTTCTTGTATTCAGCTGGTTCTTGTCTGATCCTAGTGTATCAGTGACTCTGGTGAAGTCTTTGCTGTGGAGAAAGACAAGCAACTAAGACACATAACCCCTCATGGACAACAAGTGGAAGAGGAAAATAAACCCTTCCCATTACCACACAACCAGGGTACCACCCAAGAGAGTCCTTGGGTGATTGGCCCAGGTTAGGAGTTCCAAACCAATAGACCCAGTCAGTATGAACTCTCAAGTATTAGAGTTCAAAAGGTATCCAGCAACTACCTAGTGGAGGTCTACTTTCTGCTCAAATTTTGTTCACTGTGGAGTCAGAAAGGCCTGCCCAGTAGCAGAGTTGGACCAGGAGGCTGTTTCTCTTTCTCCACTTTGCTCCTCTTTCATGCCCAGTCACTGGTGACCCCACAGGGCTGAGGTCCTGCTCCTTCCAATAAGCAAATGTGCCTGGCTTTGTGCCTGTCAAAGTCAAAGGAAGGTCAATGCTCCTGCAGTCTGGCCACTACCCTCTGCCACCAGCTGCTTGGGGGAGCTGAGACCTGCCTGCCTCATATACTCAATAGCCACTGGTGAGTGTTCTGCTTGAACTCAGTCTAATCCTGAGGGTAACAAGTCAGCAAATGCTTTTCTCCCTCAGCCACTGTGCCTTTGCCCCAGCTGCTCTGCAGCACCAGTATCCCTATCGAGCAAGTTCTGATTTCCTCTAGTAGTTCTCAGAGTTTGGGAGGTGTCTCTCCAAGATTAGACCCTGGTGATATCACACTGTTGTTGCTTAATCTTTGTGGGAATATGACCCTGCGCAGTTCCCAGATGACTGCCACAGCCAGGGAGTTCTGACTGTAGGAACAGCTCCAGGAGTATGGGGCACATGGATCCAGCAGTAGGGTGGGGGACACTGCACACAGTTCTGGCAGTGCCTGGTTGCCCGGTGACTTCGACAAGCACAACACTTGGCTCACAACTCTGGTTGGGCAGGGCGTGGAGGCTCCTGCAGGGTGGGGCCCGGGGGAGCAGGGCATGGCATGAGCAGCTCTAGCAGGGCAGGTCTGGCAGGGCGGAAGGCACTGCTCATGAGCCTCCTCCTGCAGTCTCTACAGGGGTTAGGCTTCTGGTTCATCAGGCAAGGGGCAAAGGGTAGACTAGAAATTCAGCATGGCAAGGAAAACATTAGTTCAATTTTTCTGCCTTGCAAGAGAGTGTTTAGAGTCACAACAGGGTCCCTCTGGGGAAGTAGACCCCGTGGGGTGAGACAAAAGGTCCTCAGTTCACTGCTCTCATGTAGAAAACCTACAGAAACAAACAAAGAGAAAAAGAAAAAAAAAAAAGCACAACTTTTTTTTTGGGGGGGGATGGACACTTTTCCTTTGGGATGAATTTTGTACCTGAATTTGCTTTCTTGGTGTCGTAGCTTGCCTCAGCAAAGGTGACCTGCAGTTATCACTCTTCTTTCTCCACTTGGCTCCCAGTCTTCAGCTTAATTGGGTACTTCCCTCTGGATGGAAGCTTCTGTTGGAGGCTAGCTCCAGTTGGCCATCTTGCCCCTCCCCCCACTGTTATTATTTTTAATGAGTACAAAATGTATGTGCTCCATTTTTATTTCTAAAACAAAAATTTAATTCCTTTCTATTTAGGTTTTTCTTGATAGTAGTGCCTGAAGTATGCAAATCTTATCATGCAGTAAAAAGTATATACTTTAAACCTTTCTATTGTCTACTGCATGTTTAATTTCTCATTATTTTAGGATTTTATTTTTGTTATTTTTAAATACCTTATTTCTTTTAATTTATTTTTATTGTCTTCAAAGTTTTGAGATGGAAACAGACCTTTTTTTTTTTTTTTGAGATAGAGTCTCACTTTGTCACCCTTGGTAGAGTGCTGTGGCATCATAGCTCACAACAACCTCAAATTCTAGGGTACAAGTGATTCTCTTGCCTTACCCTCACAAGTAGCTGGGACTATAGGTGCCCTCCACAATGCCCCTCTAGTTTTAGAGATGGGGTCTGACTCTTGCTCAGGCTGTCCTAAAATTCCTGAGCTCAGACAATCTACCTGCCTTGGCCACCCAGAGTGCTGGGATTATAGGTGTGAGATACTGTGGAGCTTTATTTCAGAATTTCTTTCTTTCACACGCATATTTAAGGCTATATGTTTCCCATTTAGAATTGCTTTACCAACATCATGTCACATGTTTTTACACCTAGCAATTTTACTGTTTTTTCATTCTAAGAATTTTGCAGTTTATTTAATTTATCCCAAATCTATGCCTAATTTGGGTACACACTACATCAAAGAACCAGGGATGTAGGTTTTTTGTTAAAAATAAAATAAAATAAAGTGGGTTTTGAAGAGACAAAAAACATTTTTACCATTTTTCCCAAGCCATTCTCTGTTACAGTTCCTCAATGTGTATAGTCATAACTGATACTTGGATTTATACGTATCATTCAAACATCACGTTTTGTTTTCTTTTGTCTTTTCTATTTTTCTCATATTTATTTTATGTCTTTTTTTATAATTCTTTTCATTTATCTTTGCTAATGGGAATTTATAAATTCTATTTTTATTATTTTACAGGCTATTTTAGAATATAATTTGCTGAAACATAAAATCATCAATGTATTGACATATAAATTAATTTATTAGAAGATAACATAATCAATTTTTTACTTTTATCACATTTCTTCATTGAATTCATACTTAAATATTCTGGTTCTATGAAATTAAATTTTGTCTTAATTTAATTACATGAAACATAATCATCACTCCCTTGTTCTTTCCTTCTTACTTCCCAGAACTTTCATTTAAATTCAATTTTCTTATGCCTGAAACATGTAATTCACTAAAGGTCTGGAATTGGCAAACCCTCTCCATTTTTGCATGTGAAAAAAAGTCTTTAGATTTTTTTATCAACAATTTTTCTTGTATATAGAATTCTAGTTAATTATTTCCTCCAAGTATACTGAAATCCTCATTTCTCTTTTTTATGTTATTCATGATTATCATTTGTAAATCAGCTTATCTTTGCATATAATTTATCCTTTTATGATTTAAGATTATCTTCCTTTTATTTTCCCATGTTTTATTCTAGTGTATTATAGATTTCATTTTATTTTACATTGTTAATAATTTATGTGATTTTTTTGTCTTTATATTCTGATGAATTTTCTGCCATAGTCTCTTTAAATATTAATGTTTTATACTTTCCTTTTAGGGAGTCAATTATACATGCTTTAGAAATTTATCTTCCACATCTCTTAGTCTTACTTTCTTTCTTGTGAATTTGTGTTGCTTTCTGAAAAATGTCTCTAGGTTTCTATTCATTATAATGACTTTTTGCTAATTCTCTCTCTAGCTATGTTTAATATGCTGTTAAATAGATCCATTAAGTATATAATTTATTTTATAAAATTGAACAATTTTAGAAATTATATTTGTTTCTTTTTCTTAGTTTGCTTTGTTATTTCTTAGGTTTATTTTTTTTGTTTGCTTTGTTATTTCTTAAGTTTATTTTTTTATTGTTTGCTGCAAATCTTTTGCAGTTTATACTTTATATATTTAAACTTAGTAATCTTAATTATTTATATATTTACTTAAATATGAATTTAATACTTGAAGTCTTTGCATTTTTTTGTTATGTGCAAATATGACATTAATCCATTTGATAATGTAAACCAAGAAAGTAAACACTTAGGAATAAAATTAATTAGAAATATGCAAATCTACACCAAAAATTTGTTTTTAATCTTAAAAAACAGAAAAGGAGACTTGACCAAATTGAAAGTCATCTTCTGTTCTAGGATAGAAGGAGTCAACATTTATAAATTAATTAATTTATAAAATTAAATATAATTTCAATAAAATTAATTGAATTAATTTATAAAATTAAATACAATTTCAATAAAATATCAAATTGTTGCATGAGCTTAGGACAGTTAATATTAATGTTCATATGGAAACACAATTATTTATGAACAGATAGGCAAAGATTAAAAATAAAAATTATAAGAAGTATATTTCTTCTGACTGTTGCTGCTAAAAAATAATAAATACATAAAAAGAAAAAATATATCACTATTGGATGATTTAAAACAACAGAAATTTATTTTTTCAAACTTCTGGAGATCACAAGTCTAAAATCTAGGTTATCAATAGGGATGTACTCCCGAGATTGCTGACACTTCTGGCTTTTATTTGATGTCAGAATTCTATGATGTGTGGGGCATCCCTTCTGCTTTGTCATCATATCATCCTTTTCTCCAGGGGTCTGTTTCAAAACTCTCTGTATTGTACTTGTAAACAAGCAAACAAACAAAAACTCAAAACAAAAAACTATATATTATCATTAAAGCCACCCAAGTATTCCAGAATAAATTACTCCTATTATGATCATGAATATAATTGCATCTTTCATTACATCACACAACATTCATCATTGTCCATAGAAAATGTAATTCATAGGATGTAGGTGTGTCTTTTAGGTGGCCACCATTATGCTCACTACAGGGGTAGATAATCTTATCATACTTTAGAGAATTTTATTAAGACTCTATAGTTAAAATTACATGACACTTGCACAGAAATATATATATATATACCAGTAAATAGAGTGTAAAGTATGGAACTAGGTCTAACTACATATGGAACTTTGGTATATGCCACTTAGAATTACTCAAGTAGAGTAAGATTTCCTAACAACAATGTCTGGACAACTGAATAGCCATATTATGTTATTATAATAAGTTATGGATTATAGCCATAACTTCCAAAAAGCTTACGGACCTAATATTCAAAATGAAACCATGAAATTGCTATAGTAAAACATGAGTGTAGTCCTTTTTAAACTTTGTTAAAGGAAATGCTTTCTAACTATGACTGAAATTCCAGAGACAATAAAGGAAAAAAATTGAAATATCTGAATATATAAAAATAAAGGAATAAATGATAAGAAACAGCATTAACAGATCAAAAAGCAAATGGCAAGAAAATATTCACAACCTAGACAAAGGGTTGATATCCTTAATATGCAAAATTCTTAAAAAGTATGAATGAAGAACAAAAACCTCAGCAGAAGGGAATATATGAACAGACAATTCAGAAAAATTAAGATGAAATTGATGCTCAAACTTATGAAGTAAATGTTTGTTTTCACTTGTAATTAAAGAAATTAGTTTTAAAATAACACAGAAACACCACAGCCTGTCAAAATTACAAATGAAACAATACATTCTTGTCAGAATGCTGAAGGAAAAAGGAACTCTTTATACATGGCTAGTTGGTACACAAACTTACATAGACTCTGTGGAGGCAAATTGGCAATACCTAATTCAAGTTAAAAATACTTGCCTTTTGATCCAGATATCTTACTTCTAGGAGTCTCCTCTGAAGATATATCTATACCGATACGAAAATACAGCAGAACCTCTGAAGTTGACCATTTCCCTACATTGGCACCCCTTTAAGTTGATGTAATTTTTATAGACTGAACATGCACCACATGTACATATCAGTATAGTAGGCCTCATTCCTTTTCTTGACCACCTCTGTATGTAGACCAGTTTGTTACAGTCCCTTGGGTGGTCAACTTACAGATGTTCTATTGTATAGATGTACTAAGTGATTCCTTGCAACACTGTTTACAATTTTGTTTGTAATTTATAACCGATCCATCTGTGTCGATAGATCTATGAATCTATGTATTTAGATATATATATATATATATATATATGCATACAGATATATGCATACCTTCCCTATTTCTTTATATATACATATATGTATTTAGAGATTATATATATGCATACAGATATATATATATATATATATATATACCTTTCCTATTTCTTTTTTCTTTTTTTTTTTTTTTTGAGATACAGTCTCACTATGTCAATCTTGGCAGAGTGTCAAGGCATCACAGCTCACAACAACCTCAAACTCTTGGACTTAAGTGATTTTCTTGCCTGAGCCTCCCAAGTAGCTGGGATGACAGGCACCCACCACAATGCCTGGCTATTTTTTGTTGTTGTTGCAGTTTTCATTATTGTTTAGCTGGCCCAGGCTGGGTTCGAACCTGCCAGCCTGGGTATATGTGGCTGGCACCATAACCACTGTGCTACAGGCCCCAAGTCCCTATTTTGTTAATATATATATATAAATACCTATAGATGTGAATACATAAGAATAAAGGGATGAATGGTAAGAAACACCATTAACAAATCAAAAAGCAAATGACAAATGGCAAGAAAATTTTTACAATATAGACAAAGGGCTGATATCCTTAATATGTAAAACTGTTAAAATGTATGAGCAAAGAACAAAAAACTCAGCAGAACTTATATATATAAAATAACATAAAACCTATCTATGTACATATATAGATATATAAAGGAATAGGGAAGGTGTGCATATTCACAGAATTATTAGAAGAATCAAAAAGTATTACTTGGAGAAGTAGTAGTTTGGGGACAGTGAAAATTAAAGATGGGTTATAACATGCTGTAGTATCAGGTAGTAAGCAAGTGCTCCAGAAAGTATAAGTTCTTATCTAAAGAATGTAGAAACCAACCTGAAGAAGCTGCTAATGGACAAAGCTGGAACAATCGGACAACAAAATAAATAATGAAAAATAAATTTTAACAAAGCAAATATTTATTAATTCATTATAAGTAATGACATAAGTAACTGGAGAAGAAAAGATAATTCTTTGTTACAGTAGATTACTTATTAAAAGTATAAAAAGAAAATGTAAGTAGAGTGTGGATATTGACCAAATAGCACAGCAATAATTGTTGCAGACAAGGTACCTCAATGGACGCTAAATGTGGTTGGTGAAACCTTGAAGAAAAATTTTTAAATTATCTGCATCTAAATCTTGATTAAGTAGGAAGGGAAAATTAGTATCCCTACAGTGCAAAAACTCAGGCAGACATGAGCAATGTTAAGTAATTGAAGTTAATGCCACCAATAGTAGGACAAATGGGTCTCATGACCCCTTGCTACGATGCATTGAGAAACACACAATACACTTCTGTGGTATTCTTGCTAAATTTGGCCAACTTTAATCTATTCATGAAAATTGATAGACAAATCCAAATTGAGGAACATTCTACAAAGTAATTGACAAATATTCTTTAATTTTCCACAGAATGAAAGAAAAGTAAATACTGAGGTGACAAGTAAGAAATATATCTAAATGCAATGTAGTATCCTGGAACAGAAAAAGGACATTAGTGGGAAGAAAATGGTGATATTTGAATAAAAGATACAAATTTGTTAATAAGATTGTATCGCTATTAACTTCCAAGATTTTTATATTTCTACTCTAATTATATGGGCTGACAAAAACATAAGCTGGGTCAGTGGGTCAGGTATAGACAAGTACTCTTTTACTGTTTTTGCAGCTTTTCTAGAAGTTTCAAATTAGTTGAAAATTAGAAGTTTTAAATAATTTATTTCTTTTTATCTCTGGGTCACTTTGTATTTATCAACTCTGTCACTTGCCCTTTGTTAATCTCCTGGAAATACTTTCTTTCCCAAATTTTCATTAATAATGCTTTGCTTTATTTACAAGGGTTAAATATTTATAGAAATCTAAAGACACAAACTGTATAAAGTAAAATGGGAAACTCTTCCATGACTTCTCCTATTTAGGAGCTCCTATTTAGAATTAAAATTGTATTTTGAAATATTTATTTGTACTGTTTTTGGATCATGTGTTCTACCGCATGCCAAATATGTCTTTGTGATCTTTTACTGTCAACTCAAAAAATGTGATTAGCTTGCTTTGGTAGTGTGCACTTTCTGAATGATTGTGGGTAGAGAGATAATTAACGTGTATACCCTGTTTCCCCGAAAATAAGACAGTGTCTTATTTTAAGGTGTGTTCCCAAAGATGCACTAGGTCTTATTTTCAGGGGACGTCTTTTCTGTCCTGTAAGTAGGTCTTATTTTCGGAGAATGTCTTATTTTTGGGGAAACATGGTAATTACAAAAGTTCCACTTAAATATGTGATTGTTAAGATTTAATTTAGTGTCAACTAATTCCTTTTAGATATTTCTGCTTGAAATGAAAGCACAAAGCTACGGTTCTAGTTCTGCAGTGTATTTGCCAAGTCATCTTGTATAAGTTGCTCAACCTCTATAGTTCTCAGTGTATCTGCCAAGAGAATAGGTAACCTCTTACCTGTCTCTTAACTCCATGTTATAATTCCACACTGAATGTTTAACAGTATAATTTGAAATAGTAGGAAAGAAGGGTGGAGGAGATAGTGTTTTGGAGGCTCATTTTTCAATCTTCAAGGTAATGTTTCTAGCCAATTCTTTTCTTATTCTTTACATTTTAATTTTTCTGGTACAGTTTTCTAGTTTCTGAGCATAACAGAGGGGCATAGATAATAGATTCCAGAGATGGTCTATGTTCATATGAAGCTCTAAAACTTCATATTCGTGAACTTGAACAAGTTACTTAACCTCGTGAAGGTAATAATTATATCTTGTCACAGTGGCTTCATGAGCATCTGATGAGTCATAAGTGGCAAAGATTTAGAATAAAAGGCACCTGGAACCTCATAAGTACTGAACATAGTTTGCTAAACAAAAATTAATTAATTTTAAATTTGATATAGCTTTAGGGGTCCATGGAATAACATACAAATGTCATGTTATATTTGCTTTCAGAAAACAAAAAATAATCAGAGAAAACACAGGGAAACTAGAGTTGCTTAAGTGTGATAACTTTGAAGGAGTAAGTCCAGTTTCTAAAAAATTATAGAAATGCCAAAAGAGTTATTGCAGATTCCCCAAGGAAGAAACTTCATTCTAAAATGAAAAAGTGTCACATGTCATGGAATCTTTGATTTGTATGTCACATGTGTATACAGACACATTGTCTTTCAATACACAGATATTTTGGTCACAGACTGTCAGTGATCATTTGAGAACCAAACCAGCAGTTCTTTTCTCCTTTTCATTCTCTGTTGTCATTGTTATAGGCAATGTTAGAATTTATTTTCATCTGATTATCAGAGTGCATCAAGACTGACATGTTCAGGAGAGCTGGGTTAGGCACAAGAGCTGCTTCCAGAGTGAGACAAACAAAAAGACTTTTCAATTCAGCAGCTCCCCAAAGTGTATGATTCATATATGAGTCATTCTCATGAAGTGTGTAGAATTCCTATTAACAAAGTCAGAAATGAAAATAAAGTTGTTTTTAATTTAGGAGACAGAAGAGTGGGATGAAATATTTAGCTCCAGAGGATCCTTCTGAACATGAATTTCTAGCACAAAAGTTTCACCCCTGTAAGCAGAGAGATGCAAATTTTGCCTTCCATACGCTAATCAAGACTGTTAGTCTTTTTGGCAAGAAAACAAAGGAAAACCAGTCTAATCCTGAGTAAACCTGGCTTTCTCCTTATTCATTGGGTCTCACAGGAAAAGCAGATTGCAATGTTTGACTCTAATATATGCAATAAAAATTTCAGTGATGCTGTCAAGCTGACTACTTAGCCATTCAGCTCCTTTCCTTATTATACACATAGCTATGTACTGTCACTTGAGATTACTTTGTGCAAGAAAGCTTTGTTAAGACAGAGTAATTTGATGAATGTCAAAGCCAAATGTATATAGAGGGATATAGATATAAGGAATGGGGCCAATCTGATTTCTGTTTGACTCCCACACAAATCACATTTCCAACACATTCCAACGAATCACAGTTTGATGCCAGGCTGGCAGACAGGACATATTCTGGACATGATAAGGAAGATAGATTTGGGATGTTTCAAACATGGCTCCATGAAGGGAATGTTTCGCAAAAACATCAGAGAATACAATACTGAATTATTTCTTCAGTATATTTGACTAAAACATTCGAATTAAAACAGAATTATACTTGGTTTCTCCATGTAGATATTGCTGACTTCCTTGGACTCTGCAGAGTGTATTCTTCATATTGTTGGCTTCATATTTCTAGGCGACATAGATGTTAGGTCAGTCTGTAGAGAGATGGATTCTGCTACATGCGAGGATTTATTCAGGATTGGGATGGGCGTTTCTTTGGATAGATGGTGCTGCATTTCTTCTTGTAGGTGCTGCTCTTCTGAAACAGCTCTGGGAGGTGAGGCAGGGCCACAATTATACTGACATAGAATGTAAAGAATCCCCAAGTTATTTACTTCTACTTCTCCTTTATAGATGACCTCAAGTTTTAAAAATATAAATATTTTAATACGAAGGATGTTCCTGCGTATGAACCTGGATGGAAGTGGAAGACATTATTCTTAGTAAAGCATTACAAGAATGGAGAAGCATGAATCCTATGTACTCAATTTTGATATGAGGACAATTAATGACAATTAAGGTTATGGGGGGGAAGCAGAAAGAGGGACGGAGGGAGGGGGTGGGGCCTTGGTGTGTGTCACACTTTATGGGGGCAAGACATGATTGCAAGAGGGACTTTACCTAACAATTGCAATCAGTGTAACCTGGCTTATTGTACCCTCAATGAATCCCCAACAATAAAAACAAACAAACAAACAAAAAAAAACTAAATAATGAAAAAGAAAAAGAAAAAAATACATAAATATTTTATATTGAGTTCATTAACAAATATCTTTAGGAGTAACTCATTTTGAAATCTTGTATTGAACTGTATCTCAGAAATGCAATAAACTTAATTGTGATTTGACCTCCTTATTTCTGTGATTCTAGATACTCTTTTGCTTATTAATTTCTCCAGCTGACAGTTTCACTGACTATGGAAGTATGGCCATTGTATGTAGGGGCCTAACTGTGAAAGGTGCACTCTAGCATTACAACATGGAATGATCTGCTTGGAAGGACTTTGGTATCTTCTGTGCAGAATAGCTTATTTTATAAATGAAGGCACTGACTTACAGAGTGATTCTTCTGTTATTCTTGCTCACAAAGCTACTGAAGAAATTTCCCAGACCAGGTTTCTACATAGATCTGCAGATTAATTTACATAGCACAGGATTTATTTGAATGAGGATTGTTATAGTCCAGTTGTCATGAATATACAAGACAAAAACTTTGTTTCTCCCCAAATTTCAAGCATAGAACAGCTGGGACACTTTAAGCTTTTTTTTTTTTTTTTTTTTTTTTTTTGAGGTAGAGTCTCACTCTGTTGCTAGGCTAGAATGCCATGGTCTCAGCCTGGTTTACAGAAACCCTAATCTCCTGGGATCAGGGTCATCCTCCTGTCTCAACTTCTTTAATAGCTGGGACTATAGGTACCCATGACAACATCTGGCCAGCTTTTCTATTTTTGTAGAAATGGGGTCTCACTCTTGCTCAGGTTGGTCTGGAACTCCTGAGCTCAGGGAATCTGGCACCCCTGCCTCCCAGAGTGTAAAGATTATAGGCGTGAGCCACTGCACCTGACATCTAAGTTCTTTTGGAGCTCCCAGAGAATATCTATACTACACAATATAAAAGAGAATAGGTAAAATGATGCATTTCAGTTGATCAGTCAAATTCCTGTCTGTTGCTCAGTTTATCCATCTGTAAACTGAAGGTAATAGTAACACTTGATTTTATAGTATTATTTTAAAGTTTAGATGAGTTAATATATATAGTTAACATATATGTAAAGCATGTAAAATGGTTCTTGCCTTATAATTAGTGCTAGAATATGTTAACTGTCATTATTATCTTCTACTTTCTTAAAGCTATAGGAGGAACAATATGGACACTTTGGCAAGTGGGTGTCTAGATGGAACCAAATTAATTTTTGTACTTGTATCCCAAAATGCCTCTCTTTCCACGTGTGACTTTATCCCCATATACAATTTATTATTGTTCTTCTTACTTAGAATAGCCATTTCCCCTCCTTTTGCCTCTGCCTGGTTAACTCCTCCTTATTCTTCAACACATAATTTGAGTGCAACCATAGGAGGAGTATCTTCCTGGTTTGGGTAGATATCTAGAGCTTCTATCCTTATAGTAAACATACTGGGAGATAATTATATGTGCCAGTTTATATTGAAATGATCTGTTGAATTGTGTATATTCATCTGAGAGTTCCTGTGTTCAGTGTCATAGGTATGTTTTATATCTCCAGTACCTACCACAGTGCACTGTGCATGTTATATGCTTGAGCATATGTGTTGATACTTATTGAACAGAACAAAAAGCTAGCTCATCTCTTATTTATCAAAGTCTATAGAGATGAAGGAAATGAAGGGAAATAATTTTTTTGATGTACACAAATGTAGGGAAATTATACTGAAAGCCCAAGGCAGTCACTGTGTAAATTAATTTGGTAGAGAATGCATGACCCAACACTTCAGCTTGAATATACACTCAAATATAGACCTTGCCCAGATTGTAGGTTAACATATGCTAAATAGCTATATATATATATATATATACACATATAAATGAATCAATCGATCATAAGCACAATATCACCACAAGGAGGCCATTTGAGAGAAAGTAAAGAGAGATGCCAAGTATCTACAGATACTTGATGTAAAAAGATGTCATAGTGATATAATGGGGCAGCAAGATTATAGAAAAGCAGATAGGTTTTATGATTGTCATTCACTTGTTCAGCATTTCCATAAATTTGCATTTGTTTGCACTACGGGCCAGTTCCTGTTCCTTGCACTATGAATGCTCATACCAATAGTTGCTTAGTCAAAAACTACTCTCTACCCATCCAAGGCCAGAAACATGTGGGAAAGAATCTCTTATATCCTGGCAAGATAGATTCTTTCCAAGCCTTCCCTTCCTCTGATCTCTGATCTTCCTGAACATCTTTTTTAGAAATTCTTTCTATAAATGAACAAATGAATATTTGTTGGTACAGTCCCAGGAAGAAATAAAAGCATTAATAATTTAGATCACTTCCACAATTCTGGTAATAGCCCCACGTGGTATAGATAAAGTTTATATCTACTCAATGTTGATCAGCTTTCATAAAAATGCACTACAAATATAAATACAAATATAACAAAAGACATTGAACTCAGGGTCTCTGCTTTCCACAAGACATAACTCAGAAAGATAGGTGGTAGAATCAATGCATTAGCTTGCACAGAATCTTGAGCAACCTCTTATTTAAAACCTGACCTTGAGTTTACACTATCTTGTTTAGCCTCTTCTTACTTCATGGGTTTCTGTCTTTTTTCACCCAATGACATTGAGGTATCTTGAAACTGAAGTCATTTCTTTGCCTTTGCTTACCTCGAATAAATTTTCGCACAGGATACATATTTACTTATAGACTGAGTAGGCATCACAGAGACTTCTATGGTAAGAATGTAAATAATAGAGTCATGGAGGAGAGTTTGTAAATCTAGAGTAAAAAGGCTGGCCATAGATCCATATGGGTGAGGAACCTTACTCAAGTACTCAGTAGGCCAGAGGAGCTGTCTTTATCCACAGATCACCTTCCTTCTCTTAGATGATTGGCCATTATCACCCTCTCATGGCTTTAATCATGCATTTCCTGTAAAAAGAATGCAGGATTATGCCCTTGGTGTCTCTTTGGGAATTCCATCTGTGGTGGACTCAGCTGGTGTCCATCCATTGTTTTTCCATGAAGTCAACCCCAGATTCTACTAATTCTCTGGCAGATGACTACAAGCCCAGAGCAAAGAAAATAGAAGCCTGAGCATCTGAGAGAGATTGGGTAGAAGAAAAGATGGAATCTGCACAGTAATACCTATGTTTGAGTTCATGCCCTTAGAGCAGGCAGTAGTTCCACAAGTCCCTAACATGCAAACATCTGGTGACCACAGAGGCAGCAAGTTGTAGCATTAAAAATAAACCATTACACCTAGGTGGAAATATCTGTGTTCTATCAGTATTACCAAACTTTTCTAGGCTTTTCTTTCAGGACAAGGAAAATGGAGAAATGATTTTGAAAATAATTAGTGAATGGGCAGCACCTGAGGCTCAGTGAGTAGGGTGCCGGCCCCATATGCCGAGGGTGGCGGATTCAAACCCAGCCCCGGCCAAACTGCAACCAAAAAATAGCCGGGCGTTGTGGCGGGCGCCTGTAGTCCCAGCTGCTCGGGAGGCTGAGGCAAGAGAATCACGTAAGCCCAAGAGTTAGAGGTTGCTGTGAGCCGTGTGACGCCACGGCATTCTACCCGAGGGCGGTACAGTGAGACTCTGTCTCTCAAAAAAAAAAAAAAAGAAAAGAAAAGAATTAGTGAAGCATAAATCAAATAAAATTTCTGAAATGCCTGCGTAGTACTTGGGACTTAGTAGTTGCTCAGAGGTCCTTGATCCTTTCTTGTCTTTGGCCCCCATACTGACCGGCTTCAACAGGCATCACTAAGTAGGACTGTGACCGGGCAAACGACTCAGGACCACCTGGCCTGCAGCTCATGCCTGCTGAGCTAGGTTGAGCCAATCCCTGAGGATGCTATGGACATCAACCAGAAGTCAAATAGGAGTCAGAGTGAGATGTATCCCAGGAGCATGACATTGCATGCTGCAAGAGCATCGGAAATGGAGGGACTACATAAACTCTGGGGAGACTGGGTAGGATAGTATAAGTCATAATTGGGCCATAAAATGTAATACTGTTTTCATTTTTATTGAGACCTGTAAGTCTAAATACCATTACCTTATCTTTCTCTTCAGCTTCATGACTAAGAGAAAAGTAATGGTTGGTTGTTATGTCCTACAAATGGCAGCTCCTTTTTTTTTTTTCCTTCCTTCTGTAAGGTTTTCCTGGGTTGTGATTTCATTTCTCCCTCAGTCAGAAATATTAAACTTCAATACAGTTTAAGGTTTGTGTTTGAGAAACCAGTACAACAAGTAAGGCGAGGAAGCTTGCCTCAGTGACTGCCAGCAAGCCACTGCTTCCTGCAACCCAAGGAGCCAGCCTCCCCTGTGTGACCCTTCCAAAGAAGGGTACAAGTCAAATCTACTGAGTATAAAACATAAATGTCTTAACACAATAAATAAGTAAATTAGGTGAAAGCCATATTAATTAGTTTGATGTAACCATTCCAAATCATATTAAAAAAAAACAACACATTGTACCCCACAAAAGCATAAATGTATTCATGATCTATGTGTATATTACTTAATAAAAGGAAACAAAAAAGAAAAGAAAATTCTCTTCTTCCCTGGTAGACTGAAATAAATGTGCATACAGTTAAAAGATGAAAAGGTCTCAGAGAAGTGAGGGAGGGATGTGCTTGGTTGCAACATATACTGATCAAGAGGGAGGATTTGAGACAATAGTCATAATTATCAGAAATTAATTCCCAAAGCAGGTAATTGTTATATTGGCACCTTTCCAGCTCCCTGTACTTCCATTCAATAGCTATCTTCAGGAGGAATGGGTATGAAAACCTTTTATAACAAAAAGTCCTAGGAATTTAAATATTCTCAAAAACACTACATACATTTCTATCTTATTTAACCTCATATAGCCAAATACTCCTTGTACTGCTGTATGTCACACTTAGGGCTATTAAAAGGTTAATATAGTTGAGGATGCCAAGGACCATCCCGCTCAACCTCTAACTTTACAAAAGAATGAACAAAGCACAATGGACTTGTCCAGTATCAAACAATAATTGGGACTGGAGAAAAGTCTGCTATCATCCCTATTTTGTAGCAATATGTATTTTTATTTTTCCCTTGAGTCTTAAGGGCTTAACATGGAAGTGCACTGTAGTCAGGGGCCATGGCTTCTCTCTTCTCCTTTTAAAGAGAAGTTTAGTGTAGATGTGGTTATATGATATCATAGCAAGTGATTCTAGGATTCTTTTTTCTCCACCCCTATCAAAGATAAGCTCACATGTTTTGCAAAATAGAAGTTGACACCTGTCACCTCTTGGCTGGAGGGTCCTCCACAGGCATTTCACCCAGCTCTTTTGAGATTTTCACCATAACATGGGAGTGTTTCAGTTTCTGGAACAACACTCCTACTGACTGTGTTATTCAAACATTGGGCTTTGGTTACACAGGGCACAGGAGGGGTTTCACAGAAGCAGAGCTAAAGCCACCTAGATAACTCCTTGCCCCTAGACAGTTCCCATAGCCCCGGTGAACTGTAAGAGCACAGAACTTTTTGAAGGGCTTGCTAAGCTCCCCTATTATCTTCACATAGGTCTCCTATGAAATGTAACTCTACAGGAATATCTCCTATTCTTAACGTTATCTTCTGCTCTTGTTTAAGTATTCACAGGATGTTATTTCTCCTATCTTCTAATCTTTACTCTTGAATTTTAAAATTTATTTCATGTATTTGTCTTAGATCAGATTATGAGCTTACTGTTTCTAAAGATGAACTTATTTATTTCTTTGTTGCCCTCATCTTACCTTTCACAAGATACTTTGTACAATAGTGTCAACAAAGACCCATTCACTGACTATCACTAGAACTGTTTTGCATCTGATTTGAACATGTGCTTACTTTAGTATATTTGTGGTTACAGAGACTGGAGAATTGATTCTCTCTTAAATACATGATTTCTATCTCCCTACTGTGTAATGGAAGATAAGAAAATTAACTTAAATTATTAGCTCATATTTATTAAGAATGAATAACATGTCAGGGGCTATACCAACATCACCTTCAAAAAGACATATTACTAACACCAGAATTCACAGGTTGATTGTGGAAACTGAATAACACCCCGTGAACTTTTAAACATGATTGAGATATGTATTGGCATGATTTTTAATTTGAAGAAGATGATGATGAAAATTAGTTTATCCTATTGGGTTTCACTTCGCAGTGCTTGAAGATCTTTGAGGTGAGAGGCTTCAAGAGTAGGTTTCAGGGAGGGGAAAATCCACTTTAGAAAAAAGATAAGGAATGCCAGGGAAAAGACACAGATTTTGACCAAAGAGGGAAGAATAAAATAAGTGAGGGGTACCAAAAATGTATTTTGAGTTTCTGATAAGTTTCAGCCCTTTCCTATTTGTGCTTTTTCTACAATTGTGAACAATATGCCTTTGATTTTGCATATTTTTTTCTTGATCCAAACATTGTTTCCCTTTCGATCTAGTTCTACTTATCCTCAGGGCTGCTGATTCAACAATAGGTGTGAACGTTCAAGCTTAAATGATATATATTTTAACTTGTTTTTAAAGAAAGCTTTGTAATTCCTGTAAGAAATGAATCATTAATTCTGCCATGACATTATATATGAAATCTACCCAGGAGCTCCCAAATACTCTCCAATTCAGAGGTGTCTAAAGTTCAGCAACCAAGCTGTTGTAGTATTATATTTGCCCTTTAAAAAAGGTCAAAATATTGTTCTCTTGATGTCAACATCAATGAACTAAATGAAATTGGGCCCGTGAAGATTGGATGTGGTTAAGGGTTTTACTGAATTCATGAGCCTCCTTAGTCATTGGAAAATAAAACTCCCTAGCAAACCTTCTTGAGAGTAAATCTTAGGAATATTTTGACGTTAGATATGGGCAATCAACTGGACAATTTTCATCGAGTTTGAATGCGCAAGGCCATTTTTTAGTTTTTGAAATTCATGGTGTATTATTTCCCCATCCAATTTTATTTACTTTTTGAGGATCCTGAGAAGAAAAGAGACTTACTTAAGGTCAAGTTTAAACTCACAGCAAAAACAGGATTAATACACAAGATCTGGAAGATGTGGTTTGGTGTTAAGGTAATTATATGAGTATTTAAATTTACTAGTTGCTAATGTTGGCAAGGCTAGAATCTATCCTATAACTGTAGTAAGTGGTCTTTGGTGCACCTGTCCTTGACTATAATGCCTTAGGAAATTTTTAATGCTGTATTTTCTTCCCTTTATTTTTATTTCTTAAAAAAAAAATACTTTCAAATAACTTGCCTATTTAGATAAATCTGAAGAAGTCAAGTCATAGTATCAGAATCATAATGAGAAATTATAGGACCTCTTTGATTCCTAATTTCTACTTCCTGGGAACAGATTTCTACTCTTCTATTTTTATAGTTTTATTTTTCTTAATCTATGATACATACTTTAAAATAATCTGTTTATATTACTGCATCCTGATGGCAATTTTTGCTATGATGATTGCTTCTCTGTTGCTGGAGATTCAGTGGTCTAACGGAGTCCTCCATTCTTTTACTTCCCAATGTGGTTATGGCATAGTGTAAGGTCAGATTTTTCCTCACTTGCACAGATTCTGTAATAATTGTTCATGATTGGGCTATGTATGATTGTGAGCAAATTTTCTTTCTTGTTCAATATCTTTTCTTTGCTGGATGAAATTGTCAGTTCATTGATATCACTAACAGGGAAGATTTTTGTAAAACCTAATCTGGAATCAGTACATATCTCTTCTATCCTCATTTCATAAGTCATAATTTAACATAGCTGAGTCCAGCTGAAAGGTTGGAAAGCAAAGTCTAAAAGGAGGCTACAGGAAATAAAGAAAAAAAGATTTGGTAAAACTTTTATCAGTCTTTGCCATATCTTCTTCCAATCTTTTTTCCTAAGTTATTTTAGTTTTTCAAGTGGGTTTGGAACAGAAAATAGCCTAATTACCTACATTTAGCTGAAAGTTTTATACAGGAATATCTCAGAGAAATTGTGGGTTCACTTCCAGTCCACCACAATAAAACAAATATTACAATAACATGAATCACCGATTTTCTTTCCCAGCACATATAAAAGTTATGTTTATACTCTATTGCAATCTATTAATTTGTGAAGTAGCCTTTTGCCTAAAAAAAAGTACTAGCCTTATTAAAAATACTTTATTGTGAAAAAAAATGCCAACCATCATTTGATCCTGTAGCAGTGGAGGGTCTTGCCTTAATGCTGATGGCTGCTGACTGATCAAGGTGGCAGTTGCTGAAGGTCAAGGTGATTGTGGTAGCTTCTTAAAATAAAGCAACATTCTTTTTAATGTTTAAAGGGCTTCTGTGAAAAAATGTTGTGTTTTATTCTCTCAGTTATTTATTCTCTGTAGGTAGAAAGATGTTTATTTCATTGCTGTACTTATTTATCAAGTGAGTCCATTGTCACTGAAAAGGGTTAAGTGATTTATTTCTTAAGTTCACATGGAAAGAAGTTGAACTTCATGTAAAAACTTCTTAGGCTGGCCTGTCTGATTGTGACCTTCCTCCAGCAGGGTATTGGTCACTATGAATTTTATTTTTTCTTAAATATAAGGGTATTAAAAAAAATAAGAGATTGACATAATTTGTCAAGCAGAAATACAACTTTCATTTGTAGAATTATTTATCTTAGACTTGAATAGGCACCATACTTCCTAAGTTCCATTCCATTTATTTCACTACCACTTAATGGGTGAGCTTCCACTTCAGATTCAGATACAAGCTGGCTTCTCTTCCATAACTCTGGATAACACAGTTCCCAAAACCACCAATCCACTCCCACCAACACAGCACAGACTGAAACCTTTCATGCTGAAGAAACACAGAAGCAAAGGTAGACAGGACATCTCTGTGCTATTGTGGACAAATCACGGCCAACTAGCAAAGCCTGGCAAAAACTGTAGCAGAAAAGAGATTTACAATAAAATAGAGCCCACATTTTTCTCTCCTATTATATGAAAACATTACGTTTATGTCAATATACTGGACTGTCTGATAATCCCATCACCATACCTTAGTCACAACTCGTTAAGAAATGCGTAACAGAGGAAAGGTATATTTGTTGAGCCAGGGATTATACCCACAGTTTATTCACCTTCACTCATTCAATATTTATACGTCTATGTATAGGTTCCATAGTTTCTCAATAAAAAAAAAAAGAGATAAAACTAAGAATGAGAGAGGTTAAAGAAACCTTGCATTATTTCTTGAGAGAAACATAGAACAAGACCCAACACAGAGAGAAACCAGGAATAAGTGATGGAGAAGAGCCATATGCAAAAGATAACAATGAGAATACGTCCTTCCAAGACATGCATGTTGAAGGGAGCAGTGAGATGAGATTGGTTGAAAACAGCCACGCTAATTGTAACTACTGATGGAAAGCTATCTAAACTGATGAATCAGTATTTGAAAAAGCAGGACTTGTAGTAGAGAAAGGTTTCCTTCAACAGGTGTTAAGGCAATCCTTGTGTTAAAGTCACAACCTGGAGCTTGATCCACACAATGTCCATGTCCATCTCCCTTAGCAAAAAGAAAAATTACATCCATGGTATAAAAGTGCATACAGAGGCACCTCAGAAGTACCTGGATGCTGGGATTGCATTAGGAAGATCCCATGGTTCTGGTGCTGGCAACAAGCCCTGATGCCTTCTTCACCTTCCCTTCATTGAACTTTTATGTAGTAAAATATATATATTAATATTTCACACTCTTTTCTCTTTCCAATTGTGCATATATTCGTAACAAAAATCTCCAAACCTACTGGTTTTATTTGTACTTTATCTCTTGAATCTTCTGCCCTCCTTACTGAATTTTCTGTTTTTTATTGAGAAGCTGCTTTAAAAGATGCCCTTTTCTTAATGAAATTCATCCAAATAGTTTTTATAGCCCTATTCCTTCCCATTTTCTTTCCTTTCTGGCACACAGTCTACCTGGTATCCATAATTGCCATTTTACCTTGCTGTCATTTAGCCCAAAGTTCATTATTTGCTCTTCTATTAAATGTTTTTGGGTTAATTTCCTCAGAGTGTCCTCATTGCCAGCTGGCCTGTTTCCTGCAGATTTCTGGTGGCCAAATGTAACACCTAAGCACCTGCACCTTCACTGATTTTTCTGAGCATTTGTTTAGCCCCTATCAATCATTATTTTACAATAAACGACACCTTTGCAAATGGAGAGAAAGGCTCACCCAGTGACTGATGCTTCTAAATGCCTGTCTTTTCTCCTTGTGAGAATCACGAAGATCCCTTCCTTTTATTTTGAGGACTCTGGCTGTACCTGCCATGGCTACTGGGAAAACAAGGCTAAACTGCCAATACCAGAGACTCTCTTTTTTTCCTCTTACGGCACTTCCCTATCAGTTGTAACAATATGCCACAATTAATGATAGCAGAAATACCCATGTTTGATACCGCATGCATCACACTTAGGCGTGATGGATTAGCAATCAAGAAAATTAATTCTGCCATTACAAAGTAACATCTGAACTTTGAAGCTAGGCAATTGCATTGTATAAGCATCTGTTATGAATTCATCCATAAATATAACATTAGGAAAACTTATTTAGGTGCAGAATAGTTTCAACATTGTTGGTGTTTTAGTTTCACAAACAATGGTTTGCAATGCTTTTCCACCATCCTCATTCATTTCAGAGTGATACAAAAACATCAAATTTCAAGGTCAGAAAGACATTGGATAATTTTATATATCTTTGACCAAATAAGTAATACTTCTAATAGACTGTTCATGATCATATGTCTAACAAAAATTAGTATTTTATGGAACAAGTAATTTAGGTTTTATTAAGGTAGTGGTCTTACTATGATATGCCACTTTTGATTTGAAAAGACTGGAATAAGCAAAGTCAATCTATTTAGCTTTATTTCCTATAATACTTCACCTCTGAGGCTATTTTATACACTTTTACTCCAGAAATGCAGCTTTGGAAATCTCTTCCACTTGCCTCACAGACCTGGTTCTCCAGTCTTTCGTAATATTTTTATTCGGAGCCAATACACATCTAACAGCCCCTGGGATTGCTAAGGCTGCCAGCTAATGACCAGATCAAACCACATAAAGAAAAAATGATGCCCAAGGACCTTATAAAATACAGTAAACAATCAAGACACACAAAATTGTTCTATTAACTTCAGTAATACATTTCATAGGGAAGTAATTTTATGTTAACCCCCAGTACAGATTGACAACAGCATGCTTCTGTAACCATTGAAAAATGGCTAACATTGATGGATCTATTAGTCCTATCATGTTGCTTGGGGCCAATGTGGTAAACAGTCATTTCACAGCTGGTTTGGTCCAAAGGTAGACTGTGAATATGAGTCTCTAGAAAAGTGAATGAGATAAAAATATGCTCCTGTATAGGAAGTGGAAACCCCTGGTGAGATCATATGGAAGGAAGGAGACATCAGGAAGAGTATTGACATTTACCATTTCTCACATCATCAGCTAAAAGGGACTCATCCACTTTTGCTCTCTGGTTCCCTCTCCCTGCTGTAAGGTATTATGAATCTGTTGAAAATATGAAATGAGCAAAACTCTATGAAGTCTAATAAATCTCTCTCTCTCTCTATCTGATAGCCTCAATATTTTGGAATCTATGTACTAATAATTTGAATCAAGATTGGGACAGGTAAAGCATGTAATAAAGATAAACTTGATGGTATATTCAGAACCCGATTAAGTCGTCAGAAGAATGTTGGGAAAACCTTACAGAAGCATTTCAAATTTTTAGAAACGCTAAATTTCATTGTGTTGGTTGGATTTACTAATTGTTAAATATTATTCTTTAACATGGCCCTGATATCTATACTTGAAAATGCTATCCTAATTTTTTTTTTAATTTTTTTAAGAGATGGGTCTTGCTTTGTTATCCAGGTCAGGATACAGTGATGCAATCAAAGTTCACTGCAGCCTCAAATTCTTAGGGTCAAGCAATCCACCCATCTCTGTCTCTGAGTAGGAGGAACTGCAGATGTCAGTCACCTGGTCTAGCTAATTTTTTTCTATTCTTTGTAGAGATAAGATTATGTTACATTGCCCAGGATGGTCTAGAACTTCTAGACTTAGGGAATTTACCTGACCTGGCTTCCGAAAGTGCAGGGATCACAAACGTGACCTAACATGCCCATTTTAAATTAATTATTGATTTTGTCAGAAGAGTATACTCATAATAATACTTTACAACTGAAACTGTCATTTTATCCAAGTATTTTGAGTGAATAGATTATGTTCTTATTTGTATGTTTGGTTTGTTTGTTTATATAGTTGTATTCCATTCAGTTATTAGCTATTTTTAAGTGCCTATACATGAGCTGGGATCTGAGAATTATAATAAAAATAATAACAATTGGAGACTACTATTGTCATCATACTAGTATTTTACAAAATAGATCCATATATGTTAGCACAGTACCTGCTCACAATGGCCACCAGAGTCAGAGAGAACATACTTAGCCACCTCCTTTGATATGTCAATAAACTGAAGTCAGGAACTAAGTATATTTGTACAATCCAAGTCTGCAACCCAGGAGCCTCTTTATTCAACTCAGTGTACTTTCTACCAAACTGCTAAAAAAAACCCTTTCTAACAACACGTCATAAAATTATACACCACAATCAAGTGGGATTTATCCCAGGTTCTCAAAGCTGGTTCAATATACATAAATCTAAAAATGTAATTTAGCACATAAACAAAATAAAAAATGACAATATGATTCTTTCAATTGATGCAGAAAAAGTTTTTGATAATATCCAGCATCCCTTCATGATCAGAACGCTTAATAAAAGTGGTATAGAAGGGACATTTCTTAAACTAATAGAGGCCATCTACAGCAAACCCACAGCCAATATCGTATTGAATGTAGTTAAAATGAAATCATTTCCACTTAGATGAGGAACCAGGCAAGGTTTCCCATTGTCTCCATTGCTCTTTAACATTGTAATGGAAGTTCCAGCCATTGCAATTAAGGAAGAAAAGGCAATCAAGGGTATCCACATAGGGTCAGAAGAGATCAAACTTTCACTCTTCACAGATGACATGACTGTGTATCTGGAAAACACTAGGGATTCTACTACAAAACTTTTAGAAGTGATCAAAGAATACAGCAATGTCTCAGGCTACAAAATCAACACCCATAAATCTGTAGCCTTTATATATACTAACAATAACCAAGCTGAAAAAACAGGCAAGGACTCTATTCCTTTCACAGTAGTGCCAAAGAAGATAAAATATTTGGGAGTATACCTAACAAAGGACATGAAAGATCTCTACAAAGAGAACTGTGAAACTTTAAGAAAAGAAATAGCTGAAGATGTTAACAAATGGAAAAACATACCATGCTCATGGCTGGGAAGAATCAACATTGTTAAAATGTCCATACAACCCAAAACAATATATAATTTTAATGCAATCCCTATTAAAGCTCCACTGTCATACTTTAAAGATCTTGAAAAAATAATACTTAATTTTATATGGAATCAGAAAAAACCTTGAATAGCCAAAACATTACTCAGCAAGAAAAATTTCAGTAGAGGGAATCATGCTACCAGACCTGAGACTATACTATAAATCAATAGTGATCAAAACAGCATGGTATTGGCACAAAAACAGAGAAGTAGTTGTCTGGAACAGAATATAGAACCAAGAAAGGAGTCCAGCTACTTACCGCTATTTGATCTTTGTCAAGCCAATTAAAAACATTCAATGGGGAAAAGATTCCCTATTTAACAAATGGTGCTGGGTGAACTGGCTGGCAACCTGTAGAAGATTGAAACTGGACACACACCTTTCACCATTAACTAAGATAGATTCTCACTGGATAAAAGATTTAAACTTAAGACATGAAACTATAAAAATACTAGAGGAGAGTGCAGGGAAAACCCTTGAAGAAATCGGTCTGGGCGAGTATTTTATGAGGAGGACCCCCGGGCAATTGAAGCAGTATCAAAAATACACTACTGGGACCTGATCAAACTAAAAAGCTTCTGCATAGCCAAGAACATAGTAAGTAAAGCAAGCAGACAGCCCTCAGAATGGGAGAAAATATTTGCAGGTTATACCTCTGATAAAGGTTTAATAACCAGAATCCACAGGGAACTCAAAGGTATTAGCAAGGAAAGAACATGTGATCCCATCTCAGGGTCGGCAAGGGACTTGAAAGGAAACTTCTCTAAAGAAGACAGAAGCACAATCTACAAACACCTGAAAAAAAGCTCATCATCCTTAATCATCAGAGAAATGCAAATCAAAACTACTTTGAGATATCACCTAACCCCAGAAAGAGTAGCCCACATAACAAAATCCCAAAACCAGAGATGTTGGCGGCGTGGCTGTGGAGAAAAGGGCACACTTCTACACTGCTGGTGGGAATGCACACTAATATGTTCCTTTTGGAAGGATGTTTGGAGAATACTTAGAGACCTAAAAATAGACCTGCCTTTCGATCCTATAATTCCTTTACTAGGTTTATACCCAGAAGACCAAAAATCACAATATAACAAAGACATCTGTACCACAATGTTTATTGCAGCCCAATTCATAATTGCTAAGTTATGGAAGAAGCCAAAGTGCGTATTCACCCACGAATGGACTAGCAAATTGTGGTACATGTATACCATGGAATATTATGCAGCATTAAAGAAAGATGGAGACTTTATCCCTTTCATGTTTACATATTCTTAGCAAAGTATCTTAGGAATGGAAGAAAAAGTATCCAATGTACTCAGCCCTACTATGAAGCTAAATTATAGCTTTCACATGAAGGCTATAACCCAACTATAGCACAAGACTATGAGAAAAGGGCCAAGGAAGGGAAAGGGAGGGGGGAGGTTAGGGTGGAGGGAGTGTAATGGGTTGGAAAAACAAAAAAAAAAGAATCATACTGCAGGCCCGGCACCTGTACCAGGTGGCTAGGGTGCCAGCCACGTACATTGCAGCTGGCTGGTTCATATCCAGCCCAGGCCAAAAATTAGCCAGGCATTGTGGCAGACTTGGGAGGCTGAGGCAAGAGAATCACTTAAGCCCAAGTGTTGGAAGTTGCTGTGAGCTGTGACGCCACAGCACTCTACCCAGGGCAACAGCTTGAGACTCTATCTCAAAAAAAAAAAAAAAAAAAAAAAGAAAAGAAAAGAATCATATTGCATATGAGATAGTAATAACCTTTCCAATCACAATAAAATGCTGAAAAGTCAAACAATGTTTAACTATTTTATTTAAAAAAAACTAGCTATAATAAATAAAAATGTCAGTCTTGCAAAGATCTAGGAAAGGAGCAGCTAAGTTTCTAAGGTAAGAATATAAAACTGAAAGATATTTACAATAGATTAAGTGAAAAAATGCAGACTATAAATGTCCAGTATTATTACTTTGCTTAAGATATATTGTGTAAATAAAAAATAAATGCTGAGATTGATTATTCCATGTTTAAAAATAAAAAATGAATTGCGATGTAGTCTGTCTTCTATTTTCGGAAAAAGATTGTGTAGAATAAATGTTAATTCTTTTTTGAATTTGATAGTATTCTAGATCTAGAGATGTCTTTGAGGGAGTTCTACAATTAAGAATTTGATTTCCTTAATTTAGATATATGCCTATTCAAATTATCTATTTCATATTCAGTGAGTTGTAAGTTGTGTTTTTCAAAAACTAGTCTGTGTTATGTAAGAAATTAAACTTATATGTATAGAGTGAATCATACATGTTAAGAGTCTTACCAATATTTAGATGCCCTCAATGTCTGTCTTACTATCTATTTCATAATTGATATTACAAATTTGTAACTTTTCACTTTTTTCTCTGTCAGTATTGCAGCAGCTTTGTCCATTTTATGGATCATTTCACAAATAAGTTTTTTACTTCATTTATTTTTTCTTTACTGATATTGATTTCTACTTTTATCTTTATTATTTTCTTCCTTTTCTTTTATTTCACTTTACTTTGCTCTTCTTTTTCTGGGTTCTTGAAGTGGGAGCTTCGATTATTGGTTAGAGAATTGTATGCTCAGGAGTGCTTTAGTTTTATCCTACAAATTTTGATCTGTTGTCTTTACATTTTAATTCAATTCAATGTATTTTTTTATTTCAGTTGAGACTTTCTTTCTATTTTATTTATGGATTAAACATGTGTGTTGTCTCAAAAAAAAAAGATTTCAAAATCAAAATAGATGCCCTCAATAAAAGGAGCCAAAATGTCTCAGAAACAAAAGGTGCAAATAGACTTTTTCCATAGACAACATTTAAACTTCCATATAATCAGTACCTCTTTAACAGCTGTTTCTCTGATTTTTTTCATGTATTTGAGACTAAATCAATAGATGTCTGAATTAAAAAAACATATTCTATTTCTTTAAAACAGCATCTCAGATATTAGACATACCTATTCTTCTATTGTGGGCTTCTTGTGATTATGTTTATGTGTTTTTGGCCACTCTAAGTCCCACTTTAAATTGAAAGCCTATCATGACTTTCCATTATGAATGGCAGATCTATTTTTAGATCTCTGAGTGTTCTCCATATATCTTTCCAAAAGGAATGTATTAATTTGCATTCCCACCAGCAGTGCAGAAGTGTTCCCTTTTCTCCGCATCCACGCCAGCATCTCTGGTCTTGAGATTTTGTGATATAGGCTAGTCTCATTGGAGTTAGATGATATCTCAAAGTAGTTTTGATTTGCATTTCTCTGATGATTAAAGATGATGAGCATTTTTTCATATGTCTGAAGGCCTTGCGCCTGTCTTCTTCAGAGAAGTTTCTCTTCAAATCCCTTGCCCAGCCTGCGATGATTTAATAAAAAAATTAAAAAAAAAAAAATAAAAAAAAAAGAAAGCCTATCATGAAATAAAAAAGATTTGAAGACAAAAGTAAGGCAAAAAATTGGAAATATATCAGTCTTGTTTCCTGATCACTCACTCATGTAACCATGATTATACTGTCATGTTCTTCACAGTTATTTGATCAGGATGGTGATGAAGAAGGAAGGCACATGTTTCACTGCATTTAAAAAGTGCAATTTTCATTCCCCAGAGTGACGACAGCATGATTTATGTCCATGGAGTTGGGTGAGGTTCTGGATAGTGATATGCTTCCTAAAAGCTCATGTGGAATCACTCTCCACATAGAGATGTGCCTTGTTCAGACTGTGAATGAGAAGAATCTCATTTTCATAGTACCAATTCTGCAGCATTATTTATATTTTAAAATATATTATTATAAATTATTTAAATATGGGTTTGTAATAATTGTATACTTTAAATAGGGTGTGTGTGTATGTATAACCTTTATATATAAGCTTAAAATTTGATATTGTTTAAAAACTTCATTATTCCTAGTCTTGTTTCTCAAAATCCAAATTCAAATGCAAATATATCATATAATCATTGATCAATTTAATTATCTCAATATTTATTTTTTAAAATGTAAGACAGACCTTGTTTATATAAGTGATATCACTGATGGGAAGAATTATATGTGGATGGGACATCAAATTTATTGACCAATTATACCATAATCATTGCACAAATGGGGAGGAGAAGAATGGGGAGAAGAAGAATTGTAAATTCACCTACAGTGAATCTAGAACATGGTAAGACAAAGATGAGCAACAGAAAACTTCCAATTTCTTGCAAATCTTTCAAAATCGCCATTCCCTCTTCTTGTGCCCAACCAATGAACTTACTTTATCTGTCTGTCTTGAAGATTTCTCTAGAAAGCCCCTATCTCCTTCATACTCTTTCTTCAGACTACAAATTTCTAGTAATATTCCTTTTTGTCTCCCTTTTCCCACTTTGAACTTGTCTTTCACCTGCTCCTTACAACATGTCATCTAATAACCACAGCCTGAAACCTACACCAGTGTTCTATCTCCTTTGTGTAGTCCTAGGCTATTCAAGGAGACAGCTGGTAGATATGACTAGCATGTCCAGTAGGTCACCAGAAAAGATAATATGGAAAAGTAAACCTTATTTTCCCTCTGGAGTAACATAACATTAATCATTAAAAAATACTTAATATTCTCCTAATTGTTATATACACTGATGATTAAAAACACAGGGGGTTTTGTTTGTTTGTTTGTTTGATTTTCTTTCTTTCTTTCTTTTTTTGGACACAGAGTTTCACTTTGTTGTCCTTGGTAGAGTGTCGTGGTGTCATAGCTCACAGCAACCTCAAACTCTTGGGCTCAAACAATTCTCTTGCCTCAGCCTCCCAAGTAGCTGGGACTATAAGTGCTTATCACCTAGCTACTTTTAGAGACAGGGTCTCACTGTAGCTCAGGCTGGTTTTGAACTCAGGCGATCTAACCACCTCAGCCTCCCAGAGTACTGGAATTACAGGTGTGAGCCACCACTTCCAGGCCTAAAAATTCAGGTTTTAAAGCCATACTCCTTGGGTTCAAGTCTTAACTACTCTATTTATCAGCAAGGTGATGTCTGGCAAGTTATTTATGTTCTATTCCTCAGTTCTCCTACCTGTGAAATGTGCTGGTAGAATTTATTTTATAGAGTTGTTATCAGATTCAATTATTCAATATAAAAGGTACACTGATAAATCTCTGGCACATAGTAGAATGCGTATTGTTAATGTATATTTATTACTGAACAAATTACTTATTATATCCTCAAAAATGCTAATGCTAAAGCAAATTGGTTGCATGTGATTTTAAAAACCCCAAACAAATAAATAACTAGGAATTAATTTGAGTATTAGAATACAAACTGATTCTAGGAGCTGCAATCTTTTCATGACAATTTTAACTGACTGACTGTATCTGGAGAAGGTCTAATGCTGTACTTTACAAGCTGAGGTTGCTTTGAAAACAGACTCATACTAATATCCAGGAGCTGGTGTGAACAGGTTAGCATCCCTCCAGTCTTTGCTTTCTTTGTCTTTTGTGCTTGTGAACTCAATTCCTTTTTCTAAAGGGTAAGTATGTGACTTATGTACCACCAGCCTCCTAACTAATATGCACATTGCTGATGTATGTAGTTGCTAAATGCATGTGTGTAGAGATCACTCTTGCAGTCATCCTGTCTCATGGGAATATAAACCCATTTCTGCAAATAAACAGAAAGAAGAATCCTCTGACAACACAAATTAGTTGTCATAAAAGCTCCAGTATTAAAGGCAGGTACTTGGGCTTTCCTTTCAACACCTAACCACTTTGATTATCTGCTTATTACTGTTAGAACATATTTTAAGTTTCAAATTAGAGAAGAGATAGGGGTTTTGTTTGAATCAGGCAGACTGACATTTGCAAGAAATTATAGATAATAGCTATATAGATAATAGCTATAAAAAATCCAGACTGAAGAAAAGGTAGGTACTTCCAGATAGCACAGACAATAATCACAGTGGTAACTGAAAGTTATCAAGCAATGGTTAAATGATGTTTAGTATTCTTTAGGATGAGACAGCTTAGAAAGATTTCCATCACACTATCAAAATAAGCTCATTTTAGACTTGTGAAACTAGATTCTGGTTATCTGGAAAATACCCCTTACATTGCTAGATAAATTAAATGATAATTTGATGGTTCTATATAGAACACAGCTGTTCTATGGTGATCATTAAGCATGTACATTTTCTTGTTAAACTTACTACTCATTCAAATAGAGATTAAAATTTCACAGACAGGCTATTCACAAGAAACATTGGTCACTATTGATAATATAGATCATAGTTAGTTTCATAGATATTACATTTAATGCTCAGAGTAGAGAAGGAACATAACAGGAAGCAGGAGGCCTGCAGATATTGAATCCAGTACATAAAATAACTTTTGAAATTGTATTCCATTCTTCTGCTTCCTTAGCTCATGATTTGGTTCTGATTGGGAAAGAAAAATCTCGGAAGACTCAGAGGTTCAAATCATATTAGCACTCAAAAGTTTGGATGTTTCTTCAAACCTCCTGGGTCTGAAAATATTGGCTGGAAATACCATGAAAAACAGCTTCTTCATGGCGTTTCTGGCAGTTCGACTCCTGCTCCTGGCTGGAAGTTCAAGTGCAGAGACGCATGAAATTGAACAATGATAATAATAAAAACTTCTCTGAAACCATTTTGAAGCTGCAAAAAAGTGGGATTTTTGGTCTATGTAATCTGGGGGAATGGCTCAGGTACAATTTTATAGTTAAATGGGTTCATCTTTTTTCCTCCCTTTTCATTTGGTTCCCATTGCATGATAATTTCACCCTTTAGTAAGGAATTCAAACTTCGGCACCACTGAACTGATAACTGCTAATTATTTGGACTTTGATTAGTTTATCTGTTGGCTAGCAAGACTTTTTTGTCCTGCCCTTTCTTTATGAGCAGTGGGAAATTCAGTTTAATGCACCTTGTTCTTCTCTTACATGGATGCATGGATACAAGATGAGAGAAATGGTTAAAGTTACTGGATGAAATACAATGAATTTTGAAGATTATACCTGAATTTTATTACTTCCAGACCTTCTCCTTTGTGGTATTCATGGGGAAAACAGCATTAGAGTCTATTTCCAAACACTCCCTGGGGCCACTTCTGGAGAAGGAATATTTATGTAAAAAGAAGTTAGGCACTTTTTTAGTATTAAAATTCTCATGAGAATCTTAAAATACTGTTTTGAGCATGGGGGACTGCCAAAGGAAAAAAATGGGTGCAACGCTGTTTGTCCCTCTTTCAGTCTGGTTCCTCTCTGTTGTCTCTAAAGTCTCTAAACCTTATTTCTAGGATATGAAAGGAAAATACTCTTAGAAGAACAGTAAAGGTGAACGAGCCATTTGTTAAAATTCATAATCTTACAAAAAGAATACTTTTGGCAACTTTAATATAAGCAAATTTTAAACAGTACCCATTTGTCACTTTTTCAACAAAGAAGGATACCTTCAGAAACAAAGTCTACTAGGGTAACATAACTGAGAAATTCCCTGGGGGACATACTGCTTTAGAGAACTTCTCAAATATACCCAAGTTAAGAAGGTACAGATGGGAAGTGGTGAACAAAGTGGTGAAGGTACAGATGGGTAGTGGTGAACAAAGTGGCGAAGGTACAGATGGGAAGTGGTGAACAAAGTGGCGAAGGTACAGATGGGTAGTGGTGAACAAAGTGGCGAAGGTACAGATGGGTAGTGGTGAACAAAGTGGCGAAGTTACAGATGGGTAGTGGTGAACAAAGTGGCGAAGTTACAGATGGGTAGTGGTGAACATAGTGGCGAAGGTACAGATGGGTAGTGGTGAACAAAGTGATGAACCTATTTATTTATTTAAATAGGTATGATTTCATGAAAAAGTTATTAAAATTTCTAATATTATTTTCTAAAATGAATCATCTATATTTAGGCTGTGTAATAGACTTTTCTTTGAAGTTACAAAATATCAAATGTTCTTTAATAATTTGTTCACATGTGGTATTTTGTGTGGTTGTATAAATGCTCTGTTCATTTTTCCTTTCAGACATATTCATTTAGTCAAGGATTATTTTTATATAGATTGATTATAGTGATTAGAATTTTCCAAAAGATTTTGCATTCACAGTAAATACTGATGATTTTAGCCTACTGTGGAGTTGTTTATAGAAGTTGGTTTTCGAGCCCAACTCCATAAGTCTAGCTTTAGGAGTGACAAGGCCGATAAACCAAGAAAGAACTATTTTATGGATGATCCAGTAACTGGAATTGCCAGAAAAATAAAAAAAGAAAGAAAGAAAGAGAGAGAGAGAAAGTAAAGGACTTTAAGAAAAGACCACTATTGACTGGCTCGTACACTGGATGGCATTTGCCTTCATCTGCAGGATAATTGGACCAGGGGACTACAAATCCATTGCAATACAAGGTTTTCTATACAAGGTGGTTAATGTACCATCAATCAGCAAGTAGGAATAGTTTCTGTGTTGCAGTCTAAGTATGTTTTCATTCAGCTCATTTGCACTTCAAAGCTGAAGTCGATAATTCAGGCCCAAGTAGGTGCAATTTGGGCTATTTCCCTTTTGTAGGATATGAACACAAGCTGAGAAAATTTCTAAATTCATTTGCACAAGGCATTACTGGCCAGAGCAAATGCCTGGCAAATTCATTTGCACAAGGCATTACTGGCAAAGCAGAGGTGCTGCTAGTTTCCTATAGGTAAGTATTACTGCTACAAATAAATCCCATGGGAGTAGGAGACTCCAGATAAACATGGCTTGCTCTCTATTGGTGATCAATAATTTTATTACATAAAACATAAGATATTCTTTGCTTTACAAGAGATCTGAATATCTTATCATCAGTAAAACACCTGTGTGGTAAATGATTAAGCCCGACCGATCATCTTTATGGATTAAGAAGCATTTGGTGAGTGGGAAGCAGGAAAATGTGCTGAAAGATGATCCCTCTCTATGTCAGGGACAGCATGGCTAGGTTGTTATCAGAAACCGCAAGCACTTCTTTTCAAACATAATTTGATTAAAATTCCTTGGTGGCCACTGTAGTACTATGTAACACCTATGAAACAATGCTGTGTTTCTGGTACTTTGTTTTCTGTTATTTTATTCATTTTCAGATTCAACTAAAATGTACTAAGTGACTGTTTTATGTGCTGAAGCCACATATCCCAAATTTCACAGGACACTCTTGAAAAGTCTGCCTCATTATAGTCTCTCCACATGTATGCTACAGTCAACACAGACCTTTCCTAGTCATTGTGTTAGAGAATGTCACCAGCATTATCTTAGGAGCTACTCATGTAGTTCTGTGAGATATGACTGCATTTAAAGTGATTGACTCAACCCACTGAAATAGTGTGTGGTTTGAATTATTTTTAACCCAGCACTCATTGGGCACTTTCTTATGCTCAGGAATTATGTGCAGTGCATGACCTCATTCACTCATTACAACATCTTTATGGCCAGTGCAGTTCCATTGCATCCATTTTACAGATGAAAAAACTGAGAGACAGAAAGTAGGTGATTTTTGCACAAAGTAAAATCATTTGCCCAGGTTTTCCAGGCAGAACAAAGATATTAAATTAATTATTCTAATTCCAAGGTGATAATTTTTATATTAAGTACACTGCCTTTCATGTGTGTGACACAAGCTTGTAATATATCTTTCTTTCTTTTTTTTTTTTTTAGAGACAGAGTCTCACTTTATAGCCCTTGGTAGAGTGCCATGGTGTCACAGCTCACAGCAACCTCCAACTCCTGGGCTTAGGCAATTCTCTTGCCTCAGCCTCTCTAGTAGCTGGGACTACAGGTGCTCAGCACAAGGCCAAGGTATTTCTTGTTGCAGTTTGTGGGCCAGGCTCGAACCCACCACCTTTGGTATATGGGGCCAGTGCCCTACCCACTGAACTACAGGTACCACTACTGCTTGTTACGTTTCTTGAGATACACACCAATGGCTTTGTTATAAGTGATAATGAATCTTTTCAAAAGCCAGTCTCTCAGGTTGTGATAATGTCTCCCTGACTTCTAATAGGCTCCCCATCTTGGCTCTCCTCCACCTATTTCATTTCTCTGTCCACTGTTCTCCAAATTGGTTTATTGACTTGTTGCCCCTGGAGTGCCTCATGCTCAGGTTAAAGAGCTCTATGTGTTTACTTGCCATAAATGCCACCTCCTTTAGTCTTCTCCTACCCCTAAATACTAAGATTGAGACTTTATGGGGTTCTACCTCATTACTTTGCTTTTAAATGATTTCCCTTTCTGTTTCATGTGAATTCATAATCAATTGCATTCTGTTTATTAGTACCTATTTTCAGTCATCTTGAATCATTTTTAACAAATCTTTCCCAAATCTCACACCTATCTATGGTAATCTCATACAGTCCAAGGAAAGGGATAATTATTTGTAATAGTTATTGAGTGCTAGACTTCTGTCATGTATTATGCTAGGGACTTCGCAAAAACTGCCTTGAAACTACTGTGTAAATATAGATTGTCAGGACCATTTTATAGGCCAAAAATTGAGTCTTTGAGAAATAATTATCTAAGACAGTCAGGACTCACAAATCTTTGACCCCCAAAACCATGTCTATCAAACATTACCCTGATGATTCCCTTGCAGAGTGATACATTTTTTTTTCTGATTCTCTCTCTACTTCATGTAGCAATTCCAAAGATCTTCTAAAGTTATAAAAAAGGAGTCTAGAGTGGTCTGGATTTAGGCCCAGGACACTGAATTTCAGCACACAGGCCTAATTTGAGTGGGCAGGTAAATTTTCTTTGGATCTTACTAATTGCTACCTCAAAGGTGGGAATATTTCCATCACAGGGAAAGGTGGACTCCAAGGTGCCCATTCCCTGTGTGGGAAACTACATTTCCCTAAAGCAATGTTTTTCAATCTTTTTTATCTAATGGCACACTTGAACCTATAGTTAAACTTTTTTTTTGCTGCAGTTTTTGGCTGGGGCTGGGTTTGAACCCGCCACCTCCAGTACATGGGGCCAGCACCCTAGTCCTTGAGCTACAGGTGCCACCCACTATAGTTAAACTTTTATGGTACACTTGATCAAAAAAAAAAAAAAAAAGAACTAAAAAAAAGAATATGCTCACTGTGTTTTTAACTTCCTTTAAAAATAATTTAATTAATGATCTTTAAAATTTTTTGCAATACACCTAAGATCCGCTCATGGCACACCAGTTGAAAAATCACTTCCCTAAAGGATTTTTGAATACTCATTATGTTCTATGTTGCTGCAAAATAAGAACATTTTAAAAAGAATTTTTCACAATGAATTTTTTTCTCAAATTTGCATGCTTCCCTTTAGTTTCAAAATTACTGTCATTATCTAATTTAAAAAAAAAAATAGGTTAAGTTAATCAAAGGAAAAATTTAGGTTGAACATCAAAAAAACCCAAAACTTGGTAATAGTGAGATCCATTAGACTCTATTAGAATCCCCATTGATTGAGTCATTTGGAAGAAGACTGCCATCCCCTGGAGATGATTCTCAGACAACCCCAGGCCCAGGGAGAAAGGAGCATATGGAACCCACAGGCTCCTCAGTCACTAATGTGGGTGATTTTTTCTGAATTCCCTCATTTTACCTTCTTGTCAACAAATCCTGCCATCATTTCACTCACATCTTTGCAGCATTTTCCAGGGCTGTTAACGAAAATCATTTCACAGAGAGTGGGAAAGAATGTCATTTTGTCATTTTCTTGGGGGAGTAGAGGGAAGAGCAGGCAGTCTCCGCTTCCTAAGGCTTTCATGATGAAACGAGAAAAGGGGCATGAGGCCTGCCTGCTAGTATGCTGGGAGGGTGGGAGAAACAGCTTTTCTTGTAGCACTGTGCAGAAATAGTGACTAGAAATATCCCGGTGAACCTGTCTCCTCATTAAATAGGAAGAAGAACAGTTTGAGACCACACCGATACCTTCAAACCTGCTGGCACTAATGAGCTGTGTGAACTTTTTTTTTTTTTTCAGTGTCTGACCTTTATTGGCAGGTAGGGGGGGAGGAGGGCCTGCCTCATGCCCACTCCCTGTTTGTGACCCCCTATCATGAGTTAAGGCTCCAAGCAGCAAGTAAGAGGAGGATGCCGCTAAAGCAGCCAAAGCCAGGTGGCAGTTCCCCAAAACACTTCAGCTGGGTGGGTGCTCAGTGATCTAGGTGAGGCTGGTGTTGGAGCTGCTATTGGCACTGCCCCATTTCTGCAGGCAACGCACAGAGCTGGGTACTTGCAGGCCTGTGGTCACCTGGAAGCTGTCACACCATACCCTGAAGTCAGGCAACAATGGTTGTGTGAACTTGGCTTTGAAGATGAAGCACTTGTTTGGTGCGGGCATTGTAGAAGGACAGGAGGCCTTGGTGGAAGTCACAGTGCACTGCCAGGCAGTTGGGCACAGGGGCATCCAGCACCTTAAACTTGTTAGCGTGCTTGGCAGTGCAGCTCACCTGAAGCCAGTTGTTGACATGCAGGCACCAGGACGAGGCCATCTTGCCCAGCTGTTCAAAGCAGCCCAGGCTGCGGTAGGCCATACCCACACCAACCACTTTGCTGTCTGGCTCATAGCGTACCTCTCAGTAATGTTCCCCACCATCAATCAGTGTGTCCCCCAGCACTGTGTAAGACTCAGCTGTGAAACAGTCCTGTCCCCCACGGCCAGAGAGCATCCTCTTAGGTAGATGGAGTACCTCTGGCTGGGGAGTTGACGGGAGATGCTGTCCGTCCCTTGCCATCTTTCTCATGAGTGCTGATATCCTGCACCTTCCTGTCCACAGCGTCCCACTCCACAGAGAGATCATCCTCCAGCAGGTTCTGGTGGGATGTGGATGCATCCAGGTGGAACATGAAGGCTGGCGTCTCCAGGGTCACTGGTTCGGAGAACACTCGTCTGCAACTGCCTTGTTACAGGCCTTCACGCGGAAATTCATGTATTTCATGTCAAACTTGAGACCAGTCAGGGTATACTCCGTCTGCCTGATGCCTTCAATGACCATCCAGGGCTGGTCCTCCTTGATGCGGGCTGGACCCCCAAAGTTGGTGCACTGGTATTCCAGCACATAGTGGTCAATCTTGTTTTCCTCATCTGGCATCCGCCACACCAAAGTCACACAGTTGTCTGCCACCAGGGACTCGGCCAGATCGATCACAGGAACACTGGGCACAGGCAGGAACTTGAGTGCCTGTAGCATGTGCTGCTCCTGTGCAAAGTCCACCATGAGGTGACTCGTGTTGTCACTGACCTTGGCTTTCAATGACAGCCGAAGGCAGGGGCCATGGTCACACCATCTTTGATTTGCTTGGCAGCCTGAGGAAAGTCCTCACTGTCTGTGGCCTGCAGGATCTGGTTATATCTGAAAGTTAAGAGGGACCTTAATGATCCTCAGGTGTAGCTCACTTCTTAATTCAGTAACTCCTTTTAATTACAGAATTCCTGTGATATGGCCATTGGAAGCTCATTATTTCATTGAACTCTCCATCCCATGGTTAGCTGTTTCATTTGTTTAGGAAGTCTCTTTGTGTTGAGCTGGGACACACGTTCATTCATTAGTATTTGTTTTCCCCTTTGGAATAATTATAATAGGAAAAAAAAACAGTGGCAATTATGGTGATGATTAGTAGAATTTTTTTTCTATATGGTTAGCATGTTTAAGTTCTTATTTATCATCATTGATTGTGTATTTTATAGACATTACTTCCTCCTACTTTACAGAATGAAGAATTGAAATGTAAAGTGCTTGAGTGACCTCATGAAGCATCACAAAGCTCATAGATGGATATAAAAATGTTTAACTCATTCAAAATAAGTTGTCTTCTACATTTCTTTTAGGTTGCTCATGGCCAACTCCCTTAAGCATTTCTTAATCGATAAGACTTTCCATCACCACATGATTATGGTAGATTTTATTTTAGAAGTTTCTAGATTTCTTTCCTGTATTGAACCTAGAATTGGAAATAACACCAGAAATGTGGATTGACACGTGCAGCATATAGAAGATTCTCTTGCCATCCTTCATCACTTTTCCAAATCAAATTTCTGCATCTGCAAAAGGCATTAATAGCAAAGATGGTAATGGACATTAGAAGAACATGGCAGAGCAGCAACTTTAAAGGAAGAAAACACATCGAGAAGACCCTATAGCAATTTTCAGACCTGAAGCTTCTTTTCATTTGTTTAAAATGTCACAAATGTATCTGTAAAACTGGACTTAATTGAAATGATTCTCTAGTCTGTTTTAGGCTTGGAACATTTGTCAAACTTGGAGGTGAACGTGCTCCTGTTTCCACTGCTCTGAGCGCAGCCACACAGAGGGTACATCAGTCTTTTGAATTTGAGAGCTTTACAGGAAGCTTCTGACAGAGTGATGTTGCTAGGAGGAGCTCAGGCTTTCAGGTGAGTCAGGAAGAGAAACATGATCCAGGTCTGATTGCCCTTGGATGGCCAAGGAAAGCCAGAGAGCAGGGGCCAGAGGATGCACAGGCACCACCCACCCAGCTAGAGTCAGGGTCAGGGCTGCTACATGAATTTGGCTGATGTGGAGAGTGTGCTGATGCTAACAGGCCTTTAAGGAAACACCAGGGGCAAATCAGGGAAATAAACTAGTACTCTTATCGTATGCTCTCAATGAACTTGCACATATTCCAGGAAAGTAACAAGACCAGTCCAGAAGAAACACGTAGATCTCATTGAAAAGAAAAAACAGCAGTAGTAGCAGTTACAGTAATAAAATGATGCTACAGATAATACATCAGCATTATGAGAAGTCCAACATGGGGAGGAGGAGAAAAAGGGACCTTTGCAATTAGGCTAGTGTTATGTCTTTCTGTGTATTTTCCCATGTCTTTTTCCATGTGGCTTTGTTGTTTAAGGATCTTTAAGAAAGTGTCTTAGGAGAGGCATCCTGGTGCCATGAAAATATACACAGTTAACTGTGGGGGGTCTGGGTTACAATCCTAGTTATTAACTAATGCAAAACACTTTAAAATAATAAGAAAAGTCTTTTGTTTTACCTCTAAAATTACCAACATCCTGTAGCAGAAGCATTCTTCGTTGTTTTTTAAAATCCTGCTTCTTGTGGAGGTATATCCATAGTTCGATGCACAGTACAGATGTAACTCTTAATCTACAACATGCAGGCAACACCGTATCCTATACTGAAGATGAATACTTAGCTCACTTATATTATCCTCACTTGATATCTCCTACTCACTTCTCAGTTAATATTCCAGTTTTTCAGTTGGTTATCATTTTTTTTTTTTTTTTTGTAGAGACAGAGTCTCACTTTATGGCCCTCGGTAGAGTGCCGTGGCCTCACACAGCTCACAGCAACCTCCAACTCCTGGGCTTAAGCGATTCTCTTGCCTCAGCCTCCCGAGTAGCTGGGACTACAGGCGCCCGCCACAAGGTTATCATTGTTTTAAACAATTTCTTGAAAACATCTTTAGGGCTCACTTTAGCATCACATATACTAAAGTTGAAATGAAACAGAGATGCATACAGCTCCTCCTCAAGAACAGCATGTACATTTGCAAAGATTTTTATATTTTGATGGAGTATAATTCAGCCTGTAAAAGAGAGTATAATTTTGAGGTATTCTTCAATATAGATGGACCTTGAAGATATTTGATAAATGACATAAATCAAACACAGAAGTACAAATATATGATTCTACTTATAGAGGTAACAAGAGTAGTCAAGTTCATGGAAACAGAAGGTAGAAAGATGTTTTCTGGGTATTAGGAAGAGAACAGAATAGGAAGTTGTTGTCCAGTGGTTACAAAGCTTTAGTTCAGGAAGATAAAATAGGTCTAGGGATGAATCGTGGAAATGGTTGTATAAAAATTTAGATATACTTAATGCCACCTAATTGCAAACTTAAAAATGAATGAAATGGTGAGTTTTATGTTTATATATAGCATTTTACCACAATTGTACATGTATGTGTGTTTACATGTATATAAATGTATATACACACATACAATATCTATAATCTCTTATTACTTTGACTCTGACCATACTCTTGAGTTACCCTTTATAAAATACACATCTCTGTATATTTTTCCCACAATCATTACCCTTGTTATACTAGAATAACACTATCCACAAACTTTTATGATGTGTAGAAGCCATGACTAAAGATATTGGTGCTATTCTCCAATAATTTTTCCTCTGGTATACCTTTTCTACAAATGGGATGATTGAACTCCCTAGGCCTACCCATTCATTTGCCAAAGCAGCAAAGTAACATGCTTTGGCCAATGAATTAAAAAACAGAAAAGTTAGTCATGCTCAGACGTGAGCATTTAAATACAAACACAGTTCTCACTCCCCTGCTGTAGCACTGGAAAAGTTTGAGATAGCATCTTTTTTTTTTTATCTTTATGTTCTAAAATTTTTCTTCTTTTCTTTTTTTTTTTTTTTTTTAGACAGAGTCTCACTTGGTCACCCTGGGTAGAGTGCGATGGCATCATAGCTCACAGCAACCTCAAACTCTTGGGTTCAAGTGATTTTCTTGCCTCCTCCCAAGCAGCTAGAAGTACAGGCACCCGCCACACACCCAGTTATTTTTTAGAGCCAGGGTCTCACTTGGCTCAGGCTGTTTTCAAACCTGTGAGCGCTGGCAATCCACCCACCTTGGCCTCCCAAGTACTAGGAGTACAGGCGTGAGCCACTGTGCCTGGCTAAAATTTCTTAATAATATATTTAGAAGTGGTTTTTGTTTGTTTGCTTGCTTTCCTTTTTAATCCATATTTTTGTGTATAAAAACAGAGTCACCATTCAAAAATAGGAAAATTTTCTTTCTTCAAAGATTCAAACATTTCCTGTGTTTCGCATTGCATACTTATTCCCTTTTATTTTCTGTTTTCTCTTTCCAGAGCTCATGGTTTTGGACCTTGGGTATCCTGAGTTGTTCTTCAACATTTTTTATGCTTCACTGCATATTTTCTCTTTGTCCCCTTTGCTCTGTGTTCATGCTGAGTTCCTAGACTTAATCTGGTTGATGTTTCTGGTAGCATTCTTCAAATATCTCTGACAATACTAATTAGATTTTCTTTTCAAATTTCTTCTCACCCATGAGTTATTTCTGTTTCCACTGTAATTCTTTGGTCTGTCTTATTGTCTTAATGCTGTTTATTTGCTCTATCTGCCTGAGTGACTTTAATTTAAATCAGGAAGTATGGGGTGACTTTTCCTGGTAGTAAGCTGGGTTTTATCTACTGCTATATGTATAAGCTTGTTTTCCCTGCAAGATTTCTCCTTCAACTGGGAGGCTGACCAAGCCAGTTTGGCACTTGACTCACTGAGAAGCCAGCTTTCTGATAAGGGATTGCCGTAGCAGGAAGAAATTTACTCTGTGGCACTAGCTCTGAGCTAGTGCTTCTCATTCGCCCCAAGTGCTTTATTGCATTCTTTTTATTGTTTCAGGTTAATTTGAGGGTACAAAGAATTAGGTTACAATGTTTGCATCTGTTAGGTAGGGTCCCTCTCATAATTGTGTCCCATCGCCAAGAAGTATCCCCTACATCCTCACATTGTGTCCATTATGTTGGATTTATTGAATTTTTTAAAAATAGTACTCATCATTTTTATTATGATTGTTGTTATTATGCTTTGTTTTCTTTTGCTTTGAATCAACATGAAGTGTCTTGTACACTTATTATATCCAGGAAAATGAGAGAGAGGAGAGGAGTAGAAAACTGCTCCTTGTTCCAGAGAATTTTATTCAGACTCCCCATTCTCTCCTCCCAAGTTTGGCCTCCTTCCATAATCCTACCCTCCTACTGCTTTTATTCCAAAAGACTGTGAAGGTTTGCCAGGGAGATTAGCTCCCTCTTTTCCTGCCATCCTCATCTATGTTAATTTTGAACAACCTTCTTTGCTCAAATACAAGGGTGTCCCAAAGCTCATCCATACATTGGTAAAATGAGAAATTGTACCTAACCGTACCTTTATTTACAAAATCTTCATACAATTTTTCCAAAGTCATGGTCAACACATACAGAATACTTTGAAACAGTTTGTAAATTTTTGTAAAGAATATTTTATAGAGAAAGGCACAGTTAGCAACAATTTCCCACTTTGCCAGTGTATGATGACTTTAGGGGCGACCTTTGGGATTCCTTAGATATGGTCCCTGCCCATTTGTTGTCTCCCAACGATGCTTTGAAATCTAATATTTCCCATTATCTCTTTTATTGAGGTTCATGACTTTAATTCTGTTCTGATTCTCTCATGTTCTAAGGAGAAGTAAAAGCAAGTTCAGGAACTTGATCCCCATATTGAGCCAGAGATCACCTTGGGAGTTTGCAAAGTTATAGGTCTGTGTTGCATTTTGTTCACCTGCAGTGCTGTCCACTCTGTTCTTACTGAAGCCATAAGTGATAAGTTTGAGTAGGTAGAACAGATGAGGATATTTTTAGTGTTTCCTGGACACAAAAAGTATTAACAACTACTAATGGATTTTAAGCTATTTAAATATAATATGGTTAGAAATGGAAGGCAGATGAAAGCCACACAAAAGTCAAAAGACCATTTTTGTGCCATGTCTTTTTTTTTTTTTTTTTGCCAAACTGTTCCTTGGAAGAAGTCAGATGTGATCAACCTAAAATTCCATTATTAAACTATCTGTTCTGCTTTTAAACATACCTAAATGCAATGAATTAGTTTAAAAGAAACTATAAATATAATAATAGTCAGTATCAGAAAACCTAAAACATTTCAATACATTTTGTTAGTGTTTGAGATTTGTATCTCAAAGAATCTCAAATTCAGATTTTTGTTCTTGTAATTTTCTGCTGCTATAAATATTTCCCAAGTTGTTTTCCTCAGAATACATATGGTACTCCTGAAAAATATTTTCACAAGTGCTTGTGGGTGCTTTACTGGTGCTTGAATCCATCCCATAGTGTATAAAATCGTGCTGATTCAAAATGTTCAACATCAACAGTGACAGGGTTTCTAGAATCCATCCTGGCCCCACTTCTGTCCAGCTGCTTTTATTAACTCATCCGCTGTGTCATACTCCCTGAACTGCAGGGTGCTGACTGGTGTAGTCTGGTTCCCAGTATATACCGCCACATCATCTCCTCTCTGATATCCCATTTGGATCCTCTCTTCTCAATTTATGTTAATGATGACCGTCTGTACTACTGTTATACGTCCAAGTCTCTTTGGCTCCATATTTCTTAGGTTTTATATATACATATACATATATATATACACACACACATATATACATGTATATATAAAGCTTGGATTAATTATAGTCCTAGGTGGATGGGAAAGAAAAGGAGCTCTCCAACCTGGGCTCTGTGAATACAGCTAGAGGCAAACACTAGATTAACATGCAAGGAGAAAAATTGTGAGTCATACTGAAGTGGTACAAGGTGTGTGAAGTCGTGGGGACTGAAGAGTGGAAACATCAGGTGGAAAAGGCCAACAGAAAGTGGCCCCAAGAGATTCGCAGAGACAGGAGCCAGAGTTCACAGCTAGGCTTTTATGTATGGTGATAGTTCGTAAGTAAGAGAAAATATTTCAAATTAAAATTTGAGTTTCATGACATGCAGCATCCCTTGAAATCAAACATGAAAAACATGTGTTTACCAAGAATCTGTTAGACGCATACTATGTAATGCATTATGCTAAAGATTATGGAAAATTCAATAGTGACTAATGCACTATCCTTGAAGAAACCCAGTGTGTGGCAGGAAAGTGAAAGATGAGTTTACATGAAATGGAGAAATGAAAGAGAAGAAAAATGTGACAATGTTTTGTAGGTGGAAGTGTAAGTTATTTAGGACTAAGAGGACACAACATATGACTACAGTTCAGAGTTTTATATGCTGAACCTTGGACCCATATAGTCAAGTTAACCCTCAGTTCCCCTGGGAGAACATAGAAATGAGATGCAAGGAAAGCTTTCTATTCAGCTCCCTTGTGGCCTGAAGGAGGAAATAAGGTAGGGTTCCATGAAAGTGTCCTGAGGAGGGCCCAAAAGAAATCCCTATTAATCACTATTGTTTGTCTGCAAAAGGAGAATACTTCCTTAATAAAAATATTTTGAATTATATCATCTGGCAAGTTAAATTGCATAATTATAAATCCAAATCTTCCTGTTGATTTTCTCCTAGGAGAACTTAAAAATACTATTCTCCTTCAATCCTCTTTAAAAATTAATAAGAGCCATAAATCACCACTGATCCTTTGGCCCAGATCTGGATGTTTACTTAGACATCCTTGCCATTTAAAAATTTCTGTGCCTTAATGTGTTGGGCTATGCACCTACAGTATATTTCATTTAGAATAGAGTCTCCTTTTGGGCATCTTGCCAAAGAAAAGGTCATTCTGTTATTAACGCCACTTATCTTAGTAGAGAAGACACCCCATGCCACCATTATATATGGCTTAGTTATTTTACTGAGCAGTATAGTTGTTTTTTCCATTGTCATTACCTTCAGTGTTCTAAGAATTTGGTAAATTTATGCATTTCTATCTTTCTGCTTCACAGTATATATATATATATATGTATATATATATGTATATGTGTATGTGTGTGTGTGTGTATGTGTGTGTGTGTCTTCCTGCAACAAAAGCACAAAACACAAGTTGCAGCAGTAACAATATAAACAAGGCCAATTGGGACCTGCTTGGTTTTTGAACTGCAAGGTTGGGGAAGGGGTTAGGATTGAGTGAAGGACACTACTTCTAAGTCTGTATGATTAAGGACAGACCATTATAAAAAATAAAAAATAAATGGAATAAGGAAGGAAGGAAGGAAGGAAGGAAGGAGGCAGGCAAATGAAGGGAAGGAGGGAGGGAAGGAAGGAAAGAAGAAAGGAAAGAAGGAAAGGAGGGAGAGAAAAGAGAAAAAAGAAAGGGGAGGGGAAAAATAAAATCTGAGGTAGATAATTAATAAAGAACATATTTTAATCTTGCTGTTATATGCACAAATATAGAACTTATTTAAACTTTTAACATCAAATATAATGATGTTTGTTTGGACTTCAGGTCAATTTAATTTCTATTATTGTCAGTGATGCATTTAATTCACATGAGATAAATTTCAGTCTAGAACTTCCTTGTGCTTTTTTAATGTCATAATGACAATTTTGTCAAAGTTTCCATGAAGCAAATAATGTTTTCCAAAATGAAAAAAAGGGGGAAAATAGAGTTATGATTGCTTTATAGGTTCATTATTCTTCCAATTAACAAAATTTTGCTCTTGTTATACTTCATAATATATGAAACGTATTAAAAATAGAAAGTACGTTTTCTTAAATGTTATAAAGACATTTGCATATGAGGCAAAAATAATAAAAGTTGATAAAATTGTAAGTACAAATTGTTCTATATTGGCATATAAACTTTCCCTTTCATCCTTTAGTTCCCTCTTCAGCAGAGCTCCAGAATTTGATTCAATCGTGAAGCATGTTCTGCTACACTAGCTCCCAGAGCTAGCCAATTATCTGTGAAGGTTTCTTCTTGGATGCCCTCAGTTAGCTCTGTTCATTCAATGGAAAACTTGTGGTACTGAATTCATTCTAAATGACAGCTAGAAAAATCTGTACTATTTGAATGGAAACTTAAATATACAATGCAAGGTATTTGATTTAACTTGATTTAATTTAGCTGTCAAAGCTCCAGTGAAGATGCTTAGTGTTTCATGTGGAGTCTATTTGATATATAGAGGGGTGTGTGTGTGTGTGAGAGAGAGCGAGACACACACACACACCACACACTTTTATAATACCTTTGCAATATAATTATTATTATTTTTCTTTTTTTTAATGTTAAGTCATAACTGTGTACATTAGTGCAATCAAGGGGTACAATGTGCTGGTTTCATATACAATCTGAAATATTCTCATCAAACTGTTCAATGTAGCCTTCATGGCATTTTCTTAGTTATTGTATGTAGACATTTGTACTCTGCCTTTAGTAAGTTTCACCTGTACCCATTCTCAGATGCACCGTAGGTGTGGCCCTACCCATTACCCTGACTCCACTCTAACCACTCCCCTCCCTTCCCCTTCCTTGGCCCTTTCCCCATATTCTTGTTCTATAGTTGGGTTATAGCCTTCATGTGAAAGCTATAAATTAGCTTCATAGTAGGGCTGAATGTATTGGATCTGGAACATATTCTTCTTAGCAAAGTATCTCAGGAATGCAATATAATTATTTTTGTTGATTTCTTTTATAAAAGTAAGAAAAAAACTTATATTAATGTCTATGAAGTTGTAAAATGTAATTAATCTTTTTTCATTACAATGTAGATCATATTATTTTCAATACTGCTCCTTAGGATTCTGACCCTGTATTAAGAATTCTACTGAAACTATGCTGAGACCTGTATCTTGTTCTCAAGAACTGCACCACAACAAACTGAAAAAACAACTGTCTCTGGTGTCCTCTCTACTATCGAGATGCACTCAATCAGTTCACCTATCTAGCAAATGTCAAATTAAATCTGACCATCTCTAACATACCTGGTTCTTGGCCAGATATGGTAGAAACAGGAAAGTATAGGACAAAGCACTAGAACTCAAAAAAGTTTTCCAAGGTTGGCATTTATCATCTTGGGAAACTCAACAAGTCTTTGTTTAGGCATATAACTGTAAAATGAATATGTAAAAGTGGCCATGAATGGTTTGAGACTTAAGAAAGGGAGCATGATTAAGAAGACTACACAGAGACATGAGAGGTAAAATAGCAGCAGTTTAATATAGTTGATTACCTCCTTCACCAAGAAAAAGAAAGAAAATAAATACAACAGTTGAGTAGTTGATTTCCCATTGGAAAGGATGTCCTCACTATTACAACTGCAAAATGAAAGACAGTGAGTAAGAACTCTTATTAATAAGAAGCACAGTATGGGAGTCATGACTTAGGGAGAGAAGAGAAAATGTAGAGTAAAAATAGGGGGTATTAATACAGAAAAAAATATTATATCAGACTGGAACACTGTTTTTTCATAAAATAAATATCCAGAGAATCTTAATTAACTTTATTTCAATATCGTGTTCTGGGTAGTAGTTGAGACATAATTTTATCATTCACAAGTAATTTCTGGGATGAACTTTTGGGGAAGATTTGCACATATTGCCCTTTATCTGTCCCTCTTTACCTCACAGATGGGTGAAAGTGGTGGGTATATGACACTAGTCCCTGCAGAGGATTTGTAACAACTGCATGTACTTTGTAAATATGAGGGGAAAGAGAGTGTCTGAAAAGCCAAGCCAAGCCAAGGAATGAGTTGGTAGTAAAATTTTACTTTTAGAACAATCTAATTCTGAACAGGATGGATATGTGGGACACCAGAAAGAATGAGACAACATGGAAAGTAGAAGTGGCTGATGTGAGGAGATGTCTTGTATTTGATAAAGGGTGTTGGTGATAAATTTGAGAGGGTATTTCTGCTATGACTGGGGATGTCACCATCCAGCTGGCATGGAAGTGGCACTGAACATTACAACAGTGTAGATGAAGACAGGACAGTGAGTTTAATAGCATTGTCTTCATTGTAAACGGTTTGAGTTTGCTTCAGGAATTAAGCCTCAGTTTATAAAAGCTTCATCATATAATTCCATACTGAACCTTGAGACATACATATCTTTAAAAATATCAAAATTGAGAATTTTCTGGGTGGCTTTTCATGAATGTGTAGTACTGATGTTACTTATGTTATTGTAGAATTGGGTATAGAGTGGCTTATATTGCTTTATATTGTTTTCTGTCTTATATTGTTCAGTCAACCATAGACCATACTGAGTCTGTGTATCTGGCAATATGGACAAACTATTAAAAAGAAAACCCAGGTAATCTGATAAATGAGATAAAATTAAAAATATTTTTAAAAATGATTATCTTATCATAACTGTCTTCCCATAATGCAGAATTTATATTTACCTGTCCCATGGTAATAGATGAATACTGTCTTAGACCATAAAACATTGCTGGTTACAAAGGGGCATGTTTTTTGCCAGACCCTCTAGCTTCCTCACATAGAAAGTTTTGTACAGATTCCTTGTTTTCTCCAGAGCCATTGTCTACTTAAAGGAATGTGTTGAATATCTACATAATTCCATTTAAAATGTACAGCTATTTTCCCCTCTTATCTGTGAAAGCTTTTCACACACACACAACAACAAACAAACAAACAAAAAACCCAAAAAAACGAAACCCATCTCCCTGAAAGTTATGGACCATGTGTTGGAGAAGTGAGCAAAAAGCTACATGGAAATGGAAATGGCAAAGCTGTGTATGCAGCTGGGTTGTCCCTCATTTGCTCAGTGTCCTGGTCTTTGTGAAGATTCCCTGGGAACAATAAGAATTTCAAAATCTTCCTAATGCCACATAAGTGTATCTACCACAAAACCTAATTCAGGGCTTTCTGTGCCGGGTTCTTTTATATATTTATTTAATAAATGGGCCAGGGAGCTCAGCCTTTTCTTTCTGATAGCACCCACTGTGTCATATGTAAAATGGCATTTCTCTGCTGGTCCATATATCCTTCCTCTCATGCTCTCCTTTCTATATTGATTTGAACCTTGGTTTTAAAGAACACAACTTGATCTCATAGAGGAATTTTTCATTGTTTATTTGCCAGTTCCTTTCTCTCTGGGTGACAATCCATATTCCTATGTATGCTCAAGTAAAGATATCTGCTGTTTCTAAGAAGTGATTTTGATTTCTGACTAATAACAGGCAGCTGGTCCAGATGGGTGTCTCTCACACCAAAGTCCTCACTCCCTCTGGTTAGTACTTAGTGGAAGAGGCTGGGTGCAGAGGCTCATGCCTGTAATCCTAGTCCTCTGGGAGGCCTAGACAGGAGGATCAGTTGAGCTTAGGAGTTCGAGACTGCCTGAGCAAGAGTGAGATGAGACCCTGTCTCTACTGAAAGTAGAACAACCAGCTGGGCATCATGGCAGATGCTGTAGTTCCAGCTACTCCGGAGACTGAGTCAGGAGGATCACTTGAACCCAAGAGTTTGATGTTGCTATAAAGGTATGATGATGCCACATCACTCTACATAGGGAAACAGAGTGACATTCTGTCTCAGAAAAAAAAAAAAAATAGTTGGTGGAAGATGTCAGGGCCTGGGATGCCATGTCTCCCGCCTGGACCCAGGGCCTCCTCGGAGGCAGGATGCTAGTTCTCTGCCTGGGCCCAACTCAACTGTCTGGACGCAGGCCACTGCACCAGCTTACTCGGAGTAGGTCTCATTCAGGTTTCTTGTGCCGAAGCAGTTTGTAAGTCACAGTCACTATTAGTAGATGCGAGCATCTCAGCAGCAATCTCTAGCAGCAGTCTTAGTAGAGGAGAGCTGATCAGGCGTCCTCCAAGCAAGAAGTGGATTCAAAGGAGGAACCCCGGCTAACTTCTCCCGACGATGCTATTTATAGAAGTAATCCCATGGTCGCCTGCGCCACAGGTGTGGAGACTACTAACCAATGATGTACATACTTTCATGCTCTTGGGTGTCTCACTAACGAGAGCCCATGATGTTAAATCCCTTCCCCAATCCCTTATATCCAAAGTATTTCGCACAGGTGCCTCCTACTGGAAGACTTCAAGGTAGGCATTGAATCATGGACTCAAGCTCTGCCTCCAGTTCCTGCAGCAGTGTGTACTGAGAATTACACAAAATAGCTAAGCTTCAGTGAAAAACCAAGAAGCCCTCATGAGGTTTGATCTCTGTGATGTTAGCTATTTGAACATCTTTAATACTTTAATTCTTTTTTGTGCTTTTCTTTTTCAAAAAATGCATTTCTTTCCACTGTCATACCCTTGAACACATGGGAAGGAATATAACCTATATATGAATTGTGAAAATCTTATATGGCAGTGGAAATTACAACCTGGCATTCATAAAATGAAAAAGCAATGTAGCATTTTTTTAGATCCAATGAGTATATGAATCAAGTTCCTTAACTATAAATTAGTTATAAAGTGAGTTTAAATGTAGCATTCTACTTTATACAAAGGAGATGGGATTCTTTCTTTTTTCTTCCTTCCTTTTTTTTTGTTTCTTCATAAAGCCTCGTTACTGAGCCCTTACTCTATCACAGCCACTGTGTTTAGTACTTGGAATTAGCTGTTAACTACATCTTGAGTTTATAAAATTTTTCAGGTGCCTTTGTAAAGTACAGCTTCACTGCATGCAAGGTACAGAGCTTCTTCTCTATCATGTATATATAACTGGTAATAGTTTAAAATAATGAAATACTAAATGAAAGTGTGGAATTCCCACATGGCAATGGTGGCTGGAGAAGGCAATTATCAGGGTTAAATCATGATAGTAGTCAGCACTTGATAGGGAAAAAGAGGCAAGTTCAAGATGTCAGCATCACCTTCTCTGATTATTAATAAATATTGATGTTAATTTAGCACTTTCCGTCTTCAAAGCACTTTACAATTATTAATTAGTCCTCTTAGGACTACTTGGAATATAATTTCTGAGGTTTGCATTTAAATTGAATTTCCACGATGGTGTTTTTTGGCTTCAAGCATAACAACATTTTTTTTAATTATCAGAATTTTTTTCCAAAAAAGGCAAAATAATAAGATAAATATAGGTAAGTAAATATTCCAGAAAAAAAATTATGTGAAAACACTGAGTATAAAGGCATATGGAGTTACACTTGCACAGTCCCATAGCAATGGCCCAAGATCTTGGTTCAGTTTCCCTACGTGACTTTGGCTAAGTGGAAATACTTTCAGTCACCCAGGGAACTCCACTTGTGCTGCCACACCTTTGTACAGAGCAGTGGCTCTTTCACTCAAACTGCTCCATTCTTCCCTTGACTAGATTCCTGTGCATGCCAGTTTTATACTTTATCTCAGAAAAACATTTTATAAACGTTGTATTTTTTATTATCATTTAATAAGCATGCATTAAGTTAAAATAAAAACATAGACTTTTCACAGCTCATAGACAAAGGAACCGAAACCTGATTACATTAATAAGCACCCTACAATAAGTATTAAAAAATAAACTTTATTTTTTTCTTAACATGGCTTAATTGTTATAATCAATGAGCCAATTTTGATGTATTTCCATTAAAGTCCATTATACATTCATGAATGTGTAGGGCATCTATTCAACATTACAGATCATACAGCATAGTTTCTCTTTGTGAAAGATAATTAGAGTGTGACTTCTGTGCTCACTCACCTTCATCTCTAAATTTCACACCTAAATTTCAAGGAACTTGTATCCCTTAGGTGACTGCTTGCACAAATACTGAGACACCTGTCTTCTCAGCTCCACTGGGCAGGGAGTCTGTGGGTCTCTAGAGAAATGCATTTCATCAATTTGACTTGAAGTTGAGACTGAGGTCTAAAGGTTAGCGGTGAAAAAAAATTACAATTTAATTCAGTTTGACTCGTAAGAGGCCTTCTAAAATATATGTACCTGTTGTGTATTTGTCTAACTAGGGAGCATGCAGACACTTTCTTTTTAATTGCCATGCATGTCACCTCTCTCACTTCTACACTGTCCAAGATCCTCCACAGGATCCAGAGTCGAGCATTTCCTGATCTGTGAAGTTATACGTAGTTCTAACTATCAAAGGGGAATCACTTCTCTACTTTAGAATGTCAGCTTACAGCTTATTTAAACTAAGCAGATTTATTAGCATATGTATATTTAAATTTTTTTTTCAAAATATCTATGAACATTTTGGACCACAATCCCACACTTTGCATCCAGAGACTGTCTAACATTATATATTGCTTCTCGTATTTACATGAGCATAGCATTGCAATGTGACTGTGTGTTCAGATTCCTCTTAATTTCTAGACTGCAATTATGTAACAAAAGGGAATTCTTATTTTTAAATTACTCTTGGATCTTTCAACAACTTGAAATTTACCTACCACATAATACAGTCTCAATTATGGATACAATTTGAACATAAAAGTGCATTGACAAATAGAAATGGCAAGAAAAAAGTCAGGTAGAATATCAACTCAAAGTAACATTTCAAGGGGACATTATAAAGAAATTTCAAACTTTCTTGCCCATTCCTCATTCCTAATTAACTTGTAATGATTCAGAGAAGATGAGTTAAACAAACAAGGTGGGTTATGCTTTGTGATATCACACCATAAAATCTTGATTAGAATGCTATGTGAGGTCTGACAATTAATCTCATGAACTTGCCATGGGGTGCTTACATTGGCAGCACTGTACAACCAACTTGGTAAGGTTTCATAACCGTGGTCTATCCGTGCCTCACAGCTGTGTTCATGTCGACGTGTGCCAGTGTCTTACTCAGTGGTTTTCAGTATTTTTGTATATGTTTATGCATCATTGTAAGAATGTTGGAGCTTGAATTAGAGCAATGAACAAATGTCAAATTTCTTGTTAAATTTGGCAAGAGTGGAAATAAAATCAGGAACATGTTAGTCCAAGTTTATGGGAGTAATGTCTTGAGGAAAATAGCAGTGGATTAAACATTTTCTTAAGGGGAGAGAAAGCATCACTGAGGAAGAGAAGTCAGGGCAGCCATACTATGGAATGAGCAGAACTGACAAAATCATTGCACGAACTCATTGAATTGTGTATCAAAATCATTAATTGACTATGAGAAGCATAGCGGACCCGGTAAACATTGATAGAGACGTAGTTTGGAAAATCTAGACTTGAGAAAGGTGTGGCTCTTGCATCAGGACAATACACTAGCTTACACGGCACTTGTCTGTTAGGGAGTTTTCAGTCAGTAAATAAATAACTATAATGGAATACCCTGCCTACTCACCTGATTTGGCCTCCAATGACTCTTTCCTTTTTTAATTCAAAGATAAAGGAAATATTGAAAGGAAGACATTTTGGTGACATTCAGGACATCAAGCTCTGATAGCTGTTTCAGAAAAAGAGTTCTGAAATTGCTTCGAAGTTTGGACTAGGTACTGGCACTGGTGCATAGCTTCCCAAGAGGAGTACTTCAAAGGTAACCATTGTGATATTCACCAATTAGGTATATAGCACTTTTTCTAGGATGAATTCACAAACTAAATTGTCAGACCTTGTATTTGCCTCAAATGAAGCTCCCTTCTGTCCTTGCAGGTCTTCCGTACATATCACATTAAATGACTGAGGATAAAGACACTGTTGTTCATGAAGGAGTTTCTCCATTTCTTTTGGTGAGGAAAGAGGCATTCTACTGACTGAGAGAAAAAGAGAGAAAATTACAAACTCCCATCAAAGAACCTCAAGTGTAACCAGAGATCCATGGTTCCCTGGAAAATAAAGGGTGATGGCATCCTGCTTACCTTTGGGCATCCTTTTAAAGCTCTCCCTGTTATCTCCCTGTGTCTGAGCCAGGCACTATATTAAAGGCCCATTAGCAGGTGGTAATCATTCTCATTTCCCATCACGCTGTATTTTAATTGCCCGGATGCTCACCCAACTTCTCCACCAAGTTTTTGCCCACATTATGATGTAGTTAATTTTGTATCTAGAACATAATATGGGAGGAGGGAAGGAAGCAAGGTAGGCAGGCAAGTCTCAGATCTAGAAATAGCAAACTTTCCTTAACACGCTCTTTATGGTAAGGTTTAAATGCCTCCCTTAGAATATGGACTAATAGAGTGGTGCCTGTGGCTCAGTGAGTAGGGCGCCAGCCCCATATACCATGGATGATGGGTTCAAACCCAGCCCCAGCCAAACTGCAACAAAAAAAATAGCCTGGTGTCATGGTGGGTGCCTGTAATCCCAGCTGCTCACCTAAGTCCAAGGATTTGGAGGTTGCTGTGAGCTGTGACACCACAGCACTCTACGGAGGGTTAATAAGTAAGACTCTGTCTCAAAAAAAAAAAAAAATAGAATCGTTACTAATAAGACAGCCCTGAGCTATTCAGGACAAACAAAAATGCTACTTGGAAATGGAAACTAGTTGACCCAAAGATCCTTTGGAATCATGTTGGACCCCCATGATTAACTTTGATTTTTCCTTTCCATCTTTCTGGGTTATGTTGGACAACAGTGGGTGAACTGACCTCAGCTGTAACTTACTGCTGTGTACCAGGGACACCTACTTGCTATAGCCAAATGTGGAGATGGTCCCAGCCCTAACAGTGCTGCACTGTGCTAACATATATCATGTCTCCTTGCTGCTTTTTCCTTGGTTGACTCCATGACTCCAGAACATACTGACTTTGTCTCTTTTCCATCATCTGAGATGAGTTTAATTGACTTGTGCCCTGTGGAGTTTGTTATTCATATGGAAGGATATCTTCTTCCTTTTAATACATTTCATTATTTTAAAACTATCATGCATGCATATTATTGATATGCATTGATTCAGACACTAACTGAAGGCAGGGCTCAAACTATATATCGCTGCCTTATATCTTTCAATGGTTAACATATTATGGTGAAAACAATAAGTATTCACTGTATTTAAAAACTATGACATGTATAAAAAGCAAAGGAAGTTTCATTAATTTTTATATATTTTTTTCTATTGAATTCATACATACTCCCTTCAAGCTTCCAAGATTCTGGGATTTATCTTATGAATTTATTATATTCAAGAAACAGTTTTCAAAAAGTACTTGTTATATTTGTATGTTTATTGTCTGTGATTTCATTAGGTTAACAAAAAAGCAAAAAATAGTAAAATGTTTGTCCAGTCTCGTTTTATGTCAGACACCAAACTCCTGGAGTGAAGAGATGCCATTGAAAACCACGGCATACTCTCTCCTTGTCAGTACTCCGGCAAATCTGTGCTCCATCCTCATCCCTGTCGCAAATGGTATCTTAGCAGCAGTAAGGTCAGAGACAAAAAAGCACTGAGTTCATGAGATTTAAAGGCAAGTTAGGAGTTGGACTGGAGCCCCAAACCATACAGGCTATAAGGTCAGAGCTTAACTGTTTTTCCATTTTATTTCTCAAGGACAAGGGAACGTGATGCATGAGACTCCAACACCATAAACCCTCTACTGAGGGGGCCATTTCATCACATATGGTTGCAAGTTGAGTACTGACCACACAATTTAAATCGACAGCAGCAGAGTCCTAGAAAAGCAATGTCACACGCAACAGCTTTTTCCTAATTATTAGTTCCTGGACAGGAGGCAGGAAGGGAATGAGGGGTGGAGATGGGGGGAGAAGGAGGGGCTGGAGGCACAGTGACATTTCCCATCTCAGGAGTACAAGATTCATTACCTCTGATGAAAAGTCACCAGGCTGCAGTGAGTCCTGACATACTCCGTGACAGGAGAAAGTGACATGGCCATTTGACATTCAGGGCTAGAAGGTTGCCAGTCTGTAATCACTAGTTAAAATTGAATCTTGTACATTGCACCCTGCCAGCACAGCTCAACTCTTGATAATTATTTGGATGCTACTGTATTTGGATTTCATTTCCCCAGCAGAGAGGGGAAGTTGGATTTATAGTTTACTGCTGGGTTAAGATTGGAACAAGCTAGATCTTTTTTATAGTTAATATGGCAGAGCCAAATAAATCTGGAGATGTTTTTTGTCCCCATTTTAATTTTACACTACTTGGAGATGGGGAGGGGGGCACAAAGAAATCAAAAGGCCTTTCTTCTAATTTTCCACAAATAAGCTATGATTCTGTCTGTGCTAATGTTTTCCTCATTTTTTCTTTCACTTCATGATGCTTTATTCTAGCCATGTGGATGTAGAAGGAGCTGGGAAATACCATTTTGCAACTGCTGTCACCTGAGCTGCCACATAGTAAGGGCTTCTTTATAAATAAGAACATACAAAGATGGTCAATGCCGCTTAATCATTTTGCCTGTACCTGGGGGTCAGGGAAAGGACAAGAGAAATATTTTGTAGTAAGTCACTTTGATTTAATTACAGGATGGCTTTGAACTGTTGATTTGCAAATAGGCATGCTGTTATTTCAATAAGAATATTGTCTACCCTCTCTCCCACATAGAGTCCTGGAAACTTCTGGTCATCACTGGGAGCACAGTCCTTTACTCACCCCATTAAGCCCAGAAGAGGCTTGGTAGGCTCTCTCTAACATTTTCAGGAGTCACAAGCAACATGTTCACAGGTGAGCAAAGTGGTCACCAGAGCCAACTTTACATGCAAACAGAATACCTGCTGCCTGTGTACTGGGGATGAGCTGTCCCCTGGGGCACAGCCTGCATCATGGCTGATCAAAGCTTTCTTTTCCACTAATCTTCCTCAGTCTCTTCAGTTTCATCAGCAGAAAAGCATTAATTAAAATGAAAACATTGTGTTTCTAAGGGTTCCTAAAAAAAATCCTCGCTATTGTCTTGGAGGAAAAACAAATAAATTCTCAACAAAGACAGGTAATTCATGGTGCCAATTTTTTATCAGAAAACGTCAGTAGGCTCTGTCCTTGGAGGAGTGAAGGGTCCCCTCTGGACTGACCCCACTGGTGCGAATGCCTGATTTCTGCTTGGTGAAAATCTTCCTGTCACTCACAGAGAATTCACATCCACTGAATTTGTAAGATTGATGTGTGGAAACAGAATGATGATTTATGTAATTTACTGTGAGAAATAATTATGCAATAGAATTTGGAATTTGCAAATTCCAAATGGCCAGTGCCAGACATTGTAGGTGAACCTGCCAAATCCTGACAGGGTTGGTGTGGGCAAGGGTGACATTCACCAACTCCAGGACTTCCTTAAAGCTCTGAGGTAGTTAGGATTCTTAGTGTAAAGTTTCTGTTCTCCTGAGCTGGGAAGGGTGCTGGGAATTATTGCTTCCTCTCTTCTCTTGTTGGTCACAACAGCAAACACCATTCCTAGGACCCACCTCTGCTTCACACAGAGGGATTTGTTTTAATATTCCAGCTCAGCTTGCAAGTGGCAGCAGTATTTTCCTGCATTTATGGCTCTTAGGGGAAACTACTATCAAGAATGAAAATGCTGGTTGGGAGCAATAGCTCACGCCTGTAATCCTAGCAATCTGGGAGGCCTAGGCAACTGATTGCTTGAGCTTAGGAGTTCAAGACCAGCATGAGCAAAAGTGAGACTTCCTGTCTCTAAAAAATAGCCAGGTGTTGTGGAGGGCACCTGTAGTCCTAGCTACTTGGGCGACTGGCAAGAGAATCACTGGAGCCCAAGAGTTTCAGTTTTCTATAAGCTATGATGCACCATGGCACTCTATCCCAGTGCAACTGAGTAAGACTACTTTGTCTCAAAATAAATAAATAAATAAATGACAGAAAAAGAAAATGCCCCCAAAGAGGCACATTTAAATCCATTTGCATTAGCTAGACACTATGATAGGAGCCTATAGCCCCAGCTTCTCAGAAGGCTGAAGCAGAAGGATCTCTTTAGCTCAGGAGTTTGAGGTTGCTGTGACCTAGGCTTAATCCCAGGGCACTCTAGTCTGGGGCAACAGAGTGAAACTCTGTCTCAGAAGATACATAAATAAATAAAGTTATTTGCACACATAACTAGTATGAATAAAGTCATTACTTGCTTTCCCTCACTATAAGGCCCAATGTAGAATGGAGGGCCTTGAAGCGAGAGTTTCTTATCCAAAGTAGGAATTGCTGAACAGGGAAGACTAGCAAGCTGTTAAGTTTGAGAAATTTGGCAATAAGGTGGCAGAATGAGACTATCTGGAGGAAGTACATGAATAAATAAAAGAGAAGATTATAGAACAAAGTTGGAATAAGAAGAAAATTAGAATTATCATGGGGGTTGAAATTTGTGCCTATAGGGTGGCGCCTATGGCTCAAGGAGTAGGGCTCCGGTCCCATATGCTGGAGGTGGCAGGTTCAAACCCAGCCCCAGCCAAAAAAAAAAAAAATAAATAAAATAAATAAATCCTCAAAAAAAAAAAAAAAGAAAAAGAAATTTGTGCCTATAATCCCCTAATAGCAAGAGACTAAGAAGGTGCCATGAACACCATGGTTGTTGCCATGGCAGTGATCCGGGCAGTAATGAAAGTGAGGTATATGGGTTGTTAGTCATACATGTGTAGGGACTGGGTCAAGGACAGTTTTATCATTTTTCTGTGGGCTTTAATTACCCTTTCTTTGGAAGAATAATCTCATTTATTCAAAGCAAAAAGGCCACGCAACAACTCTTCGATTAAAAAGAGATTTCAATGACAATGTTGCTCATGGCAAACTCGAGGGAAGTTCTCCTATTTTCATACTTGAAAGAAAGAATTTCTTCCTCTTTTTCCCCAAAGTAAATTACACACATCATGTGCAGTTCATTTCAATGGCCCCTCTTCCACAGAGTCTCCTGGCTTAACCAGCATAGGTAATATTTCCTTCTCTAAATTCCTGTAGAATTTGACACTCTTGTATAAATGTATCATCTGTGTTTGTGTTTGATTTTAAAGTTCCTACTTTAAAAGGAATTCCTACTTTTACACCTTGCTTGAATAAGCAATTAAACTCTGAAAGCAACTCTTGAGAACTGAAGCTGTTCTTTTAACTTCCTGGAGACTCAATTTTCTTATCTATTAAGATAAGGAAGTGGGAATATGACCCTCAAAGTTGTCTTCTAGTTCTAATATTCTATAAAACTGTGTGGTGCTTCTCTTGTCATCCCAAATCTACCAGATACAAGAAGAAAGGATTCTGGAATAAATCAAAGGATAATGAAAACATACATTTAATTGCACAGGGCTGAACTCGTTTATCACTTTGATATACATATTTACAAAAATTATTTTAACTGCTTTTTTTCTAGTGTAATTTTACATCTAAGTTTTTTAATCAGGCTAAATAGTCCAAAGGGTGATCACATTCTCTTAGTTTCAATTATTTTTCCTTAGAAAACTAGAGTAGATAAGAATAAGATGAATAAATAAAAGAAACATATTTTTCTTTGTTTAATTTGTACAACCCTGTGTTCAAGTGGCACACTGTGGGACTGAACTCCAAGCACACCACAGGCACATTCAAATGACAGCCCTTTGAATGCAGTAACACCAGCACGAGAGCATCATCACATGTGGGGCCTCTGGATTGCTCACTCTGAAACTGGATCTGGGAACTCTGTCACCATGCTTCAATAGGAACACTTCTTCTTCTTCTTCTTCCTTTTTTTTTTTTTTTTTAACATTTTCTTTCTAAAATGTTGTAATACCAATCTTCTTTTTAACCTCACTTTTTTATGTTGTTTTTTTTTTTTTTTTGAGTAGATGAAGTTATCTGCAGCCTTCTGCTCATGCACTTCCTAGCTGTGAGCTTTTCCTGCAGCTCTTGATGCAATTATCATCCTAGAATATTAAGCAGAAGTAATTTTATCAAGCAATCAAGAAAGCTTCAGCTAAGGTTTCATATTAGTTATGGCTGAAAACTGTAAGAAAGAAAGACTATGAGAAACACATTTCTTACAGGTGAACAAAAAGACATAAGCCTATAAACACTAAGGAGATAATGGCTCATATTTTAATATTATTATTCTTGAACATGCATATTTGTGTTCTTTGGGGCTATATTGATCAAATCCATTAGCATTACACAGATGGGGACAAAATAATCAATATCCCAGTGAACAGAGGAGATGGGGAGAGAATTTGTGGCAGCCTCCAGTGAAGCCCAAAGATTGCACCACTGAATTTTTAAACTTACTTTGCATCTGTAGTCACCCAAGAAGGAAGATTTTGCTGCTGAATGGGGTTTGAGGTGACTACTCATCTTAGGACTACAAAGAAACAGGAGTCTGCTTTTCTCTGATGTTTTTCTCATTGTCATCCTAAAGTACAGTGGCGAACACTTTCCCTCTGTCTTCCTGAGCACTGTGAATTCAAATGCAGAGGAAAAATATGAGTTTGTTTTTTCTACTGCTTTCTTCATCAAGATGATTTTCTGAAATGCAACTGTAGAAAACAGACTTTTTTATTTTAGGATCAACAACAGTTTTTACAATGTTAGGCAAACCAGAGCTCCTCCTTAAAATGTCAGGGAAACAAAAACCTTTCCCACCTGAAAGGCCTCTTCACTTGCCTTGAAAGGATTTTTGAGGCTGTTCCCCTTAAGCTGCTTTCTCCTTCTGTGCAATTTCCCAATCCCATTCACAAACTGTTGCCATGGTAAATAATTATATCACAGATGAATTGTGTACACTTCCTTTTTATAGCTGGAAGAGAAATTGTAGAGGAAAGGGGAAAAAATCAAAATCCTTTAAAATTACAGGGGAGATAGCTGAGGAACGATTGCCTCCTCGTTAACATAATTAGCTCCATGAATTATAAATTGTATTAGAACTTGCTCTTCTTGACAAAAGGAGTAATTATATTTACTCATGTAAAATTAAACAATACCAAAAAAATTAATGGGACTCACCAGAAGCTCTCTTGACATTATCATAAAATTCAGAGATATGAATATCCTATAGTCTGAAGTGATTTAAACAGGATAAACTTTAAGGCTGCTCAAATTTTCCATATAGAAATATATGCTCTGGCTAGTTTATAATTGAACTCCCAGGTTCAAGAAAACTGCATGCACAAAATAACAACAAACAACTCTTACATGGTTTCTTTCATAGACTGATGTGCAAAAAATGACAGTTTTTCCAAACCCAAGTGGGATATGGAAGTAATTTCCATACTAGGATTTTCCTTTTTTTTTTTTTTTTAATCAACTGAACTAAAGTTAAAACCTCCAGAATAGTGGGTAAGCTGTTTATTTAAACAACTCTCAAATGTATATAATAACAGGGCTGACATGAGAGAAGGTTGATTTGCCTAACTAGCTTTGCACATCCTGAAAGATTTCCCGTGGAGTGGGGGAAATGGTAATGTGTCACAACGGTAATGTTGTGAGGTCTCTGCATATCTGATCTGATCTGGCTACCCAACAACCAGTGACTGGCAACATCTCACACTAGCAGACACTTAGCTCAGGCTAGGAAGCAATGAAAATAGAGAGGAGTTACTCCTTTGTACCCAACTCCATCGATTTTGGACAGTCGTGGGCAATTTTGGTCTCTAATGAAATTGTGGAACGATGTTTTCTAATTTTTGTATCCTTTCTGTTGAAGAGGGTGGGATATTTCTAGATTTTCTCATCTACGTTACTCTACCAAAATTCCTTATTTGTTTATTTCTCCCATCTTCACAATTTGAGGTAAATTGTGTATTGCCTGTGCTTCCTCTGTTTGACCAGATGGTGACAGGGACAAGAATTCTATTCTGTTTACTAGATACAAGCAATAATATTTAAAAGACAATCACTTTTCACCCAGAAACCACTCTATAAGATCTGACTCCCTTCTCATAGTCGGTGAAATCTTCCAAAACATCTACTGCTTTCTACCTGCCATTATATTTGGAATTGCTCCCACCAATTACTCTTATAAGGTAAATTGTGAAGCATCCTTCAACAATATGGCTGATATATTAATAACCATGACTACTCTGGAAGATTAGATCTCTCGTGAAACTATTGACTCAAATGTTTGAAACCCAGAGAAAGGAACACTTATTTGCATTGTAGGTAGGAGTGCCTAGGATGAATGTAGGTGTCTTTGGAGAAAACATTAGCTTCTGCATTCATTAACACACTGAAAAAAATTTTTTTTTTTTTTTTTGGTGGATCTGCAACATGTTCAACCATATACTGCATGATAGGAATGGGGAAGGGAAACAGAAAGTAGATGTTTCTTAATACTTATAGAATTTATAAATACTAGAAACCCAGCCCATTGTTTCGAAAAATATGTTTCAAAATTATGTTTAAAATGAATCCTTAGGAATATGACAAAATGATTAAATCATATGTTAAATGAAAAAGAAAAATATAAAATTGCTATTCTAATGATGCTTGGTGTGGGCATATGGAATGACAATCTGTCATTCCTTTTCCTCCTGGCCATCCTTCCCACTCCAGGACTTCTAGATTGATTCATTTTGCTCATGGGAGTATTTTCTAGTTTGTTTCTCAATTTGCATCTCAGAATGTTAATTTAGGCCAGTCAAGTGGACAACCTGGGGCAGATTATACCTCCAGGAAGAATCAGCTCTCTCACTTCAGCATCCCTCTCAGGGTCCCCATCAGGAAACAGATGGTATAGGTGCATGTGGTACTTGAGGAAAGATTAATAAAGGAACTATTTAGAAAAATGCATATGTGTCCACGAGATAGCAATAAGGTATGGTGCAGTATCCCAGAGCTGGTTATGATGGGAGTTATCACCATCCACTAAAGGGACAAGTGAGCTACATGGTTGCAGAGCTGAAGAGGGAAGCCCCAGGAGCAGAACACCAGGCAGGACATGGTAGTGGCACAAAGACAGACTGTGGCAACTTGACAAGGCAGGAGCAAGGAGAACGAACACCTGAGTTCAGCATATTGCCTGCCCTCTAGCATCTGCACGCAACTTCCATCACCAAGACCAACATGAAGCTTGGGTTAGGTGCCTTTAATTCAGTTCATGAAGATTGGTCCCTTGGGTAGGAAGCATGAGAAGGGTGAAGAGTGTAGGGACAGTACAAAGCCCCTAACAACAGTGAGCAGACAGCAAAGATCACCAGACATATTTAAAGGCATTAGCAAATTTTTCACTATAGAAAATTATATATTTCAAAATTTTAAAAAAGCATTAATAAATTGAAAAATTATGATTTTGAAAATCTGGTATGAATCTTTCCCTTTGAATTTACATGAAAGCTTACCGCATTTTTGAACCAGGTAAATCAAGCAGTTTAGTCCCTTTTTTTTTTTTTTTTGACTAATTTATAGAGAGCCTGAGTTTCCTCACTAGTATCACTGTTTCAAGAATAATTTTGTTATAGGATTATATGAATAAAAGAATGAGTAGTGGAGTTTCCTGGGAAACTTATCCTTATCATTAGCAGTATCTTTTTGGATTTTGCTGGTCTTTTGCTCATAATCTTTCTTTCCTTATCACAGGATATCCACTTTAGCCATCCAAGGAGGTCATTCCTGCTTTTACCTCAAGTAGTAAATCATGACACTCACACAACATTTTACATTAATGTTATTGGGTTAAAATAGTTTATTTTCTAATGATATGATATGGCTGATTTTTATTTACCATTACTGTGTTATCATTTGTAAACAACTCATTAAATATATGTTCTATAGTTATTTTCTTGCAGGGAAAACTGATACTCTGATCATTTATTTTATCTTTTTTCTTTTGCAGGCTAACAACAGACTAACATTATATAATAGCAGACAGTATCGTTTGGGTTTTATTAATAATATTCTACATTAAATTCTGGTGTTTTAAAAATGATTCTCTCTGGGCCAGGTGCGGTGGCCCATACCTGTTATCCTAGCACTCTGACGGGCTGAGGCAGGCAGACTGCCTAAGCTCATGAGTTCGAGACCAGCCTAAGCAAGAGTGAGACCTCATATCTAAAATAGTCAGGTGTTGTGGTGGATGCCTGTAGTCCCAGCTATTTGGGAAGCTGTGGCAAGAGAATCACTTGAGGCCAAGAGTTAGAGGTTGCTGTGAGATATGATGCAAGGGCACTCTACCAAGGGCAAAATGTGAGACTCTGTCTCTAAATAAATAAATAAATAAATAGTTCTCTCTACATTTCTTTTCTATATTATTTATTAAATTTGTCCTATAAATCTCTCTCTTTTAGCATATAGCTCTGATTTTATTTATATTGCCTAGTCCTATAAAGGCATTTAATTATAAAAAATATCTTTGTCTTATATAGAGACTAATGTATTCTCAATGTGATAGATACTCAGGGCCACTAGAGAAGAAAACTAGAGTTAAGGAAAGAAAAAATAAAATAAGAAACAGTGGTATGCTTTCAGATGCCATGTGCAGTAAAATCTGGTGGTACACAGACAAAACAAGGTGAGATCCAGGCATGGAAAATATACTTATGTTGTCACAGTACCCCACTACATGGCAGATACCACAGCTAGATCATAGTCTGGCCTCTCCTCTAGATTTTGATCAAGTTTTATAGTATCGAACATTCTAGTGCAAGCAGAATTATGCAAATGCCCAACATATCAGAATTGCCCTTGCAATCTCTCATTTTCAAAAGGAAACAACCTCTGAAAATCATATATTATGACTGTATTAAGTGAAATGAACAATACTTTCTTTTGTATTGTGTTGGCATTAAAATGTATTACATGATACAATTTGGAACTATAGATTTGAGTATGTCACATTGCTCGGAGCTTACTCACATACACTTACACTGAGAGTCACCCAGCAAGGGGATTCGGAGCAGTAAGGCACACTTTTATAATGATAACTATAAAATCTTTCATGATCAGTGCCAGATAATGTGGTTAAAACCTTGATAGAAATAGTTTAATTTGAGCCTCTGAGAAACCCTGAGGGGCGTTTTTGATCCAATGTTATAGCTGAAGGAACTGAGATGCAGAGAAAATAAGTGACTTTCCCAAGGGTGTATAGGTGCCAGGGTTGTAGCTGGGATTTGACTGGAAGGATGCCGGCTTCTGGAGGTAGGGCATGTTTCCTCCCTATGCCCAACTTAACTCCTGCCTAGTTAATTCATGAATTTAAAATTACATAATCTAACTCCCAAAAGACAAGTCAGAGAGTATTTGACTATAAGCTTCTTTGGATCAGAATCTGCTTCTTCTTCTATAGCGTTGCAGCTAATTCCCATTCTGGGTAGCAAAAATAAGAGCTCCAATGTGCATTGTTATCCATCAGTAGGTTAAAGAAGGAAAGTCAGCTGATTCAAAGTCAGATGCACATTTGAAAATAGAAATCATTAGCAGTCATAAGTCAAAAAGGAAAATTAGATCATACTATAAATAGGAAAGCAGTGGACAGCAACACAGTGTTTGAGATAATAGCCACATATACATCTGAGCTCCCCCTTGGCTGGATGCTGAGAAAATACCCCAGTAACAAATGTCACTGGATGTCTGAATGGCATTCAGAATGGTTTCTTGCCTGTTGGCTGAAATACTCATGGCACAAGCTCCAAAAGAAGTTATTTCACCAAAAGTCTGTCAACTTCTATTAGATCACCCTGGGCATTAATTTCAATTTTCATGTTTCTGCACCATAGAAAAAGAAAAGAAAAAGAAAAAAAGCTATTGTACCCAAGCTTAGCTGCCAACTGTTGGGAAAAAAAAAATTGATTTCTATTGAATACTGCACTTTGGAATGAAGGAAAACATTGTCTAAATGAAGTTGAGGCTCTCAGTCACCTATGCCTATATTACTGTGAAATCAATTATGTGGGCTCTTTCAAAAGTTACCGATTGTAGCAAATTGAATGGCCTTCATTTCAGCATAATTTGGAGAGGTTGATGTAATCAGAGACCTTACACCATGGTGAGATACAAGATTTGTGATATTCAGATGGGAAAAAAGCAACAGTGGTTAAGCTTGTTCTGTACCTTCCGCTTACTGGCTGTAACGCTTTCATAAGTTCAAATGAAATTGTTTTGATGAAGGCAATGATGTCGCTGAAGGAATGTGAGAGGGGGAGCGAGAGTGGAAATAAGGTTTCTGGAAATCGCACTATTGTCCTCATATGCAAGAAGGCTGAAGAGTATAATCCCAGGCCTAATTGGCTGCAAATGAAACTCTTTAGTATCAAATCTGAGTTATGCCCCAGAGCTGAGGTTCAAGCTTAGATTTAAGGAGAGGTGAAATGCTTTATTATTTTTCTTGCCGTGAATGTTTTTTCTTTTTCTTTTTTTTTTTTTTTTTTTTGTGGTTTTTTGGCCAGGGCTGGGTTTGAACCCGCCACTTGTGGCATAAGGGACCAGTGCCCTACTCCTTGAGCCACAGGCGCCGCCCACCGTGAATGTTTTTTCAACTTCATTCCTTTGAGAGTCTAGAGACCCAGATAATTGCTCTTTAAATTATAAATGGATTCTCCTCAATCTGAAGAAAATTTTCAGTTTCAGAAAATCCATGGCAGTTTTGGTTTCATTACATATGCCTATGTGAAAAGTATTGTATGCGTTTATACATGAAAAGCAGCATGTTTACAACCAAGTATTCCTACATTACAATATGTTGGTAGTCACTGTCCAATGCAAAGACAATGTGGTTTACTCTGAATCAACACTCTCAAGTCCATTAAGAGTCTGTGACTTGCATGAGCACACGGTACTTGGCCTTTGAAAGATACAACATGGTAAACAGGAGCATACCCCTTAGAAGATGTGCTGGACATATTCTAACTTTGAAAATTAACATGACTTTGACTTGGAGAAACGGACAGCAGGGCTCTGTCCTTTGTACTCAAACTTCATTGTATTTGTTATTTTTCATCAATTCTAAAAATCCCATCTCACAGACAAAAAAGAATATATATGTATATGTGTGTGTGTATTATATATATATATGAGTGTATATATATATATATATATATATACACTCATATATATATATTAAAAGCTTTCTTATTTGGAACTGACTCATGATTAGAATTGAGAGACCTTGATGCAACAAAAGCAAAAGGACCTGCCTAAGTTCAATCTTAGTTCCTGCTACAAATGTATGATTTACCAGATTAAACATTAGTGTGTTCATTTGCACATAAGATCTATTTTTGTAGAGATATTGATGAATTAAAAAATGCATTTATGTCAGTGGGCATGTAATGAGTATAAGAAAATGTCAGTTATTATTGTTATTTTCCACCCAATTAGATAGTAAGATGTCTGAAAGCTAAAAGTCATGCTTTTCTCTTTGCGTAAAATTACATCTGATATAGATTTGATGTTCAATTATTTCTTGTCTTCAATGACATGATACATTGGAAAGAAAATTTATTAGGGTTCAGAAAGCTCTTAGTTCAATCCTGGATCTAACTGTGCAATCTTGGCAAAGACACTTTCTAGGTCTTTGTAATTTAATTTATGAATTAAAAGGTATGTTTCAAAGGAGTTAAAAAACTTTCTTTACTTATAAGTTCTGGAAATCAAATTTATATTTTGTGATTTGAAGTAAAATTCAACAAAATTTGTAGTCTGAATGCATATACATGTTCACCTAAGTACTATGCATACATGATGCATGTCATATTTTTGGAAACCTTGTCAACTGGACTAGCTTCCACATATGTAGTTTAATATAAACACATACACATGCATAAACACTTTCTATTCCTTCAAATTATTTGGAACAAGATGTCTCTGTAATATTCTACCCTAATTTTACAATTTAATATAATTCATTTTATTAAGGTAAAACATTCATTTTATTGAGAGAAAACATTGCCCATTTGGCAATGATAAGAGTTACTGGGGAAAGAGGCTGACTGTTGTCCATAGAACAGGTCACACTATCAGCAATTCATTATTAAATTCTCCCTCTTCTGAGGTCCCCCTTTGTTGAGCATCAACTTGGCACACAAATATCTTCATAATTTCTGTCCATTCTGAAGGGTCTATTCACTTACCTCTTCTTTCAATTATTTTGTCATCAATTTTTCAATCCAGTCCCTTCTAAGTCCTTGATCATCCAGCCAGTCCTCTGAACTGAGCCCATGAATCAGGACATGATCAGATGTCTGGCCATTTCTCTTCCAAGCATAGTGGATAACCAGTTTTAGTGCTTGAAGTTCTGCCCACAGGAGAGATTTCCCTTCACCACTGTGTTTAAGTGTGGGCTTCAGCCCAACCAAGTTGACACATAAAAGTAACATCACAGGGTATTCCTCTGAGTTAAGAAAAAGCAGACTTTTCACATAAACACAACAGTTGCCTTTCTGTTTTTCTCTCACTTGCTTCACATAGGTTGTATTATAATATGGTTATTGGATTTGGAAATAAATATATTGTCTTCATTTATTCCATCCTCTAATGCTGCATCAGACAGTGTCTTATCTAAAAATAAATGCTATCCATCTTATATAATTCAGTCTATTTCATTCTAGAAACCTCACCACTGTCCTACTCATGACAGACCATCTGCTGCGCTCTGTCTACCATTCCATAAACAATGACTCACCCCTGGCTTGTCTGGCTTTTTTTTTTTTTTTTTTTTAACATAGTATTTAAAGAATCTAAAGAACTTGGAGAAATAGTCTTTGTAAAGGCTAGAACTTTCCAGTGATAGAATAAATCAGCCCTGTTAGTGGAGGCGTACAAAGAGAGATGGTGTGAACTGCTTGTTCTTTCCAGGCTGCTAGAAGAGAAATTGTGATTTAGATGAGGGTTTGGACTCTAAGATTAGTAATTCATTTCCAGCGATAACACACCAGCCTCTTGCTCAACCCTCCCTATTTACATTGACTTTCAAACTTTTAGTTTCTTCATATTTAAGACGGAGATAATAAAACCTATCTTGTGATTTTGCTGTGAGGATTAAATTGCATAGTACCTTAACAGTACCTAGTTCTTTATGTGGGATGACCTCACTCCTCATGTCACCTGTTTTTAATCTTTCTGCTTTGCTGAAAAGATAATCACTCCCAAATTTTATGACAGAATTAAGTGCCAATAACTCCAAGATCCTTTTCCTAATTCTTGTAGTCAAAAATATTTCTTCCTCAGTCTAAAACATAATTTTATTTGTACATTTTCATTAATACTTACTGTTACCTAAATATTTACCTAATTTCCTCCACTTTGTTTTTAGTTTCTTGAGAACGGAAACTACAATGTAGTTCCCTTGAGTATTCTCAGGAAATAAATTAAGTAACAGCAGTAATGTACTTTTTAGGGGAACTAATATATGTCAGGATCTCTCACCTTGACTCTATTACTCGTTTCAATAATTGTATGTCAAAGATGGTATTATTATTACCGGCTTGTAGGGAAAGAAAAAAAAAAAAGAAAAAGAAAAAGGAAAACCTTGATGTTTACCAGGATTCAGCAACTTGCTAAAGTTGCATAGCTCCCATGGACTTGAGCTGGTTTTTGAAACACTGTTTAATTACAAAACTTATCTTTCAGCCTGAAGGTGGTAGTTTTGATCTGAATCTATACTTTGTCAGTGTAAATACAGTTTGCTATTTCCGTCGGAATCATCTTCTTTGTCTTAAGTAGGAAATGGAGAGAGTTCTACGTAAAAGGTGGCTTTCTATTTTCACATCTTACAGTAAAGAACAAAGAACTAATCAGAATAAAGTTGTATTACCTGGGGAAGTTAGACCTAGGCATAACCACGGGGAAGGTAATGATGCAGGTGGGCTTTATTATAGGATATGGACAGGAAGAAAAACTGGAAACTAAGTCAGGAAAAACAGATGTAGACATTGTGCTCATACAAGCAGCAAATATCCAGGCAAGTCCAACAAATAGAAAGGGGGGTGTTTCTTAATAGGATAATGGAAAATAAAATGTTTCAGGAAAAGAATCATATTTATAAATTCATAAGGTAGTATTTGAAGTTCAGTTCTGGGCTGATCAGTCTCTGAGAGGAATTTATTAAAAGCGTGTGCACTTCCTGGACATGGAACTATGGATCGACACAAGGACAGAGTGTGAGAGTATTAGGCAAGGATCCATTAAAAAGAAAATAGAAAGAAGTTACTGACTGTATCTTAGGACCAAGACAAAGATTCTCTGTGCTAGAAAAAAGTACCAAGTCAGAGGTGGCTTAGAACAGGGCTGGGGAGGCCTCATGGTCCTCAAGTGCAGTCTTTTGACTGAATCCAAATTTTACAGAAGGAAACCTTTTATTTTTATTGAGACATTTTTATTTGTCTTCTATATTTTTTATTTATTTATTTATTTTTTAAATTTTGACTTTTATTTCATATATAACCAAACATACTTGATGCAATTGCATGAAATGAGTTATGTAATTCAAGGAAACTGATTCCACAATAACACCAGAAAATAACAGATTAATAACAATACTTTGTTCATGTCAACTTTTCTATAGCTTCCTAAGACCGCTAGCTTGAGAAATGAATGAGTTACTGCCAGGTAATACAGTAAAAAGCAGGACCTTTTACAGTACAAGTTCAGAAAGGACATTTTTAAAGGGAACAAATTTAAAATTCCAAAGAATAAAATGATTTTCAAGGAAATACTCTTGACTGACTGTATCACTTAGACTATCAGTAAGCCATAAGGCTAAACTGATGGTTGCTACATGATTTAGTTCTAACTTCCCCTGCATGACTGGCACTATTACTGCATAAGGATGGCTGTTGAGAGTTCAAGGGGACTCTAGTATGCCAGTTCAAGTCAAGTATGCCAGTCTCGTGTGAGCTTTGACAATGGTGATCTGTGTTTCTGTTGGAAGTGGAATTTGCAAATAGTTGCACAGCTCAACAGTATTTTTTAATTCTGTTTGCTTAGTAGTCCATCATGTCAAAGAAGACCAAGAGAATACTAAAGAAAGAAAACAAGGATTTTAGCAAGGATTGAGAATTGCCATATTATCTTGTTTCTGCTAAAGATAAAATGATTTGCTTGCTTTATGATGCTCAACATTAAAAAAAAATTCAATTCACATCAACATCATAATGTTCATAAGGACCACAGATATCTTAAATTAGAGGGAGAGGCATGAAATGCTGTACGCAGAAATTAAATGATGAAAATCTCAAGCAAAGACAATTCTATCAAGGAGCAAAAGAACTAACTGGAAAGAATACAATTTAAGCTACTTATGAAGTTGCCTGTATACTCGTGAAATAAGGGAAGCTTGTCCGAGTCAGAGGATGCTTAGACGCCAGTAACATTTCAAAATACAAACAGCTGCCTCTTGCAAGGAAACCCATAACTGATCAGCAGTATAGACTAGCCTTTAATTTACCAGAACAAATTCATGCAATACTTCAAAAGGAAAACATGTGTTATTCAATTGCTTTGGATGAATCAACTAATACTACTAACTTGGTGCAGGTTTTATCCTTCATTTCAGGTCACAGCAGATTGTTTTCGCTATGAAGCGTTTCTCATTTTGGGCTCTCTTGCACACAGAACACAGGGAATAGATACCTTCAATAACTTTAAAGAGAAATGTGAAGTTGGACTGTATTTAGTAAACTTAATACCTGTATGTACAGACAGTGCACCTTTCATGGCGGGAAAACATAAAGGGTTTATAGCACAGATTTTTTTTTCTCAAAGCTGTATTAACAGATCCAGGTGCTTTCATTTCTTTTCATTGTATCTTGCATTAATAAAATCTCTGTGCTAAAGCTACTATTTTAAGTTACACTTTGCAGCAAGTTACAAGTATTGCTAATTATATTCATACAAATACAACATGATACCATCAATTTGCTAACATGATAAAGTTGAACAATGGACTGTTCAGTTTATGTTTTCTGTGTCATTCTAAAGTGCATTGGCTATTTTGGACATAGGTGTTAGGCAACATTTTATCTCTGCAAGAATAGATAGATTTTATGAAGAACAAACAGAATCATCAGTGAGAATTATTGTAAAAGTATTTCTATAAGAATGCAGCATTGCTGGGTGCTATCATGACAAATCAAAAAAACATCAATATTTCTTTGCAAGATGAAACTAAATATATATATTAGTTACATTATATAAAACATTATATATATAGCAAAAATTTTATATATACATTTTTGCCATATATATATATATATATTTAGCAAAAATTCAAACATTTTGGGGGAAAGACGACCTTTTTTCAAAACACTGCTTCAAAGGAAATTTCAGATCAATATTTTTCCCTGTTAGGGGAAAGGCCATCGATGAGGTGGAAAATACATGTAGATCATTTGAAAAATACACAGCTGTTACAGACTTATTAATTGGAGATTACAATGGAACGTTCACTGACATTGAGAGTCATGACATCACACTCAAATTAGCATTTTAGCCTCACCCAGTTGATATCACCAAGGCACCTAAAGAACTACAGAAGGAATTGATTGAACTCTTGGTAGATGGCATTTAAAAATCATTGTTGGTTGCGGAGAAAGATCCAATTGAAATATGGAGAAATAGAATACTTATGCCTTTGCCAACATGCCCCCCAAATGCTTTCTTACTTTTCAAAAACTTATGGTTGTGAATCTATATTTTCTTACTTAACCCAAATCAAAATGTCCTTAATGTCGTAATCAACCAACATACATGTAGAGAATCCACCAAAAATGTGGATCTTCGTGCTACAGCCAAATATTTAAATGCTTTCCAAGAAAAAGCAGACATGGCAAAGTCATTAAAAGGTTAATTAACTTCAAAACTAACAAATAGCTTTTGTTTTTTGAAATTATTATGTAATAGTGGTCAATTTTTATTTTTATGGATAAATAATGTACATTTTTAAGTATATTTAACTAAAGTTTTTTTTAATGTGGCCTCATTTGAATATAGGTGAATGAATGCAGCCTTCCAACAGGAAAGGTTCTCTGCCCTGGAATAGAGCCAACATGGGCATGATGCTGAGCCACTTGAGATAATTGTATCGGAAATTCAAGCTTTGGTAGAGTGTCGGCCATATTCATTTGTTGATACAACTACAGATTCCTGGAGGTAAAAATCTAAATAGATCTTGATAGGCATTTTCTTTCTTTTTTTTTTTAGAAAGAGCCAGACTGACTTATTGAATCCTACTGAAATTAAAACAATATTACAAATCAACAGAAACACCTGGAAGAGTTTTGTAGAAAGTCCATCACCAAGATTCTATCTGGAACAGACAAAGCAAAAGACAGAGACTGCACAGAAATGACAACAACATTTCTATCATTATCTCAATTCCAGCTTTGTTTTTAAAACCTTAGCATTTCTCAAAATCATCCAGAGAGCTTGTTAAAACAAAGATTTCTGGGACATCTCTAGAGTTTCTGATTGAATATATCTGTCACTTATCTGCCACAGGGCCTCATAAGTTACATTCTAACAAGTTCCCAAGTGATAATGATTATGTTGGACCAGAGACTACAGGCTGAGAACTCTTGAATTAGAGTAAAATTTCTCCTAAGTATAACTAATAAGAATTGATCCAATGTCACCAACACTAAACAGGGAGTAGAAAACATAGAATTAAGAAAATATTTTTGTCCAAGTGTGAGAATCCTTAGTGCTTCCCGAATTTGGAAAGTCTGAAGGTATACTGAATTCATCAGTTACAGATTTTGAACCTTGCCTACCCATACCTAGGAACCTGCTATACTTCCCAGTTTTAGATATCTAGATCCTTGTTTAAACCTATACTATCTTCCTTATATCTAGTATATGCTTAGAGGGGCTTCTACTCCAGCCCTGTTTTTTTTCTATCCACATGTTAGTATGACATCACTAATCTGCACCTTCTCATGAAATTTATAACATATCTTCCAAAACATCCCTGATTTTCTAATTACATACCTTTTTTTTTTTTTTTTTTTTTTTTTTTTTTTGTAGAGACAGAGTCTCACTGTACCGCCCTCGGGTAGAGTGCCGTGGCATCACACAGCTCACAGCAACCTCTAACTCTTGGGCTTACGCGATTCTCTTGCCTCAGCCTCCCGAGCAGCTGGGACTACAGGCACCCGCCACAATGCCCGGCTATTTTTTGGTTGCAGTTTGGCCAGGGCTGGGTTTGAACCCGCCACCTTTGGCATATGGGGCCGGCGCTCCGCTCACTGAGCCACAGGCGCCGCCCTCTAATTACATATCTTAATTAAAGTGGGAAAATATTGAAAAATAACATGGTCTTGAACAGTGGAATGAAAAATGGATTTAGCATACATTCATATTTCTACAAGGGCTGAAGTCAGAGCCCACAGCTGCCAGCCATAGCAGAACTGATGTGCAAGTGTCCAGCATTAATCCACATGGCCTCATGACATTAATGAGAGTCCTGTGGCTTCATTCCCAAGCACTACTTTGAACATTCATCCCAAGATATGAATTAACACAATGTAGTTCTTGTAATGCTGGGTCTTATTGCTTAATTGATGTGATCATAATGACAGTGGGGGACTCTAAATTTTCTATGTCACTTCATGTCCTATAAAGTTTCAATAGAACAATAAGCTTCTTAAGAAGACGAGTCATTTGCATGTAAGAGTTTAAGTGAGAGGCTTAGAGGTAGTTCCCACCATTAAAATGAGGTTATACAGCGATATTGGCTGAGAAAGACATATGATGTTCACCAAGTTTTAATATTTATGACAAGTATCTCAGGGCTAAATACTGAGTTATTAATTTTCATTTATTTGTCTCAAGTCTCCATTGTACTTCAAAGTGAGAAATAATCTAACTCAAGATATATTTGACTATCAAGTTTTCCTTTCAACAGGTGGATATAAACTGTCGGAACACCCAGTATTGCTCCATGGCATGTGTAGTGTGCTGGAGTAGGGGTAAAACAATTCCAAGAAACATGCTATATCTTCCTACAATGATGTACAAAAATAATTTCCTCCAAGTTTCAAGATTTACTCTTTGCTTCTTGTCTATTTACCTCTTGTTCTATTTACCGTCTGTACCATTTGATACTATTGACTCTCTATTCTTCAACTGCTCTTCTCCCTGGCATGTAATCTCTTTAGTCTTTTGTTCTCCTTCCATAACCTCACTACTCTGCGCCCATTGACTATCCTTCATTAATATAACCTTTCAATCCAAGTAGCTCCCTGGGTTCTGACCTTGACCCTCCTCTCTGCATCTTCTATACTATTTATTTGGTTATCTCATGCAAGCACACAATGGGAGCTATCAGACTCAGGAAGAGGAGACCTAAATCCAAAGTGTAAAATATATACTTAAAATGTGAAGGTCATCAATATTCCATTCAAGTCACCGTGTTATATTTGACCAAAACTACCTCTGGACAAATGTAAAGTAAAACCAGAATTGCTTTTCTTTCTTTCTTTTTTTTTTTTTCCGAAAATAGTGACTAATATAAATAAATAAGAATAAAATTCATCTTTTCATGATGTCCTGTGGCATTCAGGGTCACATGTGGGGTTATAGGACAAAGGAACCTACAACTGCATAGAAAGTGATCCTTTTGATTTTTGCACTAGAATTATTGACTTTTTTGCTAGAAGAAATGACTTATTTGAATCCTCACCCTATCTAAGACCTAGAAGACTGTGTGTTTTCTGTTTTCAAGTTCACGTCTGTTCAAAGGAGGATATTAACTTTTCTCAAGTATAAATTCACACCATAGTGAAAATTGTGAACAACTTTAATTACAAGGATTGGCAAGAAAGGAAAATCTTAGAATATCAAATTTTTAAGTTTTAAAAGACACCAGAAGAATTTACAAATAACATGCATAGCATCCTCCTAAATTCTCAAAACAAAACTTAAAAGTTAACAGGAAGATATAAATGGATTCCCTACCCTACAGTGGATATCATTTTGATACCATGAGTTTTTGAAAATATGGATCCTATATCTAGACAATCTTAAAATAAACCACATACAAAGCTGAAACATATCAGCCTTGAGAAATGGGTGCCAAAAAGGACCTAGTTTCCAATATTTATCAAATATCAGGAATAGAGTACATAAAATTCTAAAAGGCCAACGTAAGATACCAAGTGTTCAATGAAGTCCTGAATTTCACAACAGCATCAGCAAATGGAAAACAAAACTACAAGAACTCAAAAAGGGATTTCAAAAAGTGGTTCAATTACAAAGTCAACCTAAACTCCTTACCTGAGTAATTGCAGACCAGGAAGATGAACATGCAAGATTAAGGGAAATAGGAACAGGGATATTTGAGTGATCCAGAAAGATCATTCTTGAATCTTTCTAATATTCTTTATAGTTCAGATGCAACACACACCAAACCTGCCATAATTAGTTCTCAGCCAATATGTGAGAATCAGAAAATCACAGCATTGTGAGATGGTAAAGTAGAATACCTCTTAGATTGCTAGATTCAATAATCTTTATTTTATTCATGAAGAAACTAAAGGTCAAACAAAGAAAACCCATGCCTAGAAAAATATAGACTGTTTAAGTTATACACCTAGAACAAAATCACACCCTAGAACTTCCAACTAGACAAACTGAATTGTCAGCTGAAATTAGTGGTGGTAAAACTGCAGAGTGACTATGAAATGGGTATTTATGTATGAACTCATTTAAAAAGGTTTATAGTATGTATCTTCTCATGGCCTTGGTTTTATACAGGATATTTCATAGCAGACCTCAGATATATAAGAACAAAGACAATATTATGGTCAAAGACCATATTTGCTTGGTCATTTCTGCCTCATGATTCACTTAAACTAACTTTGATCCCTCAACCAATACATTACTTATTTCTAAAGTTTTCTTTTCTGTTTTCTGTGCAAGAATATCACTGAAATCTTGGCTCCAAATTGAAATGAATGGTCATTTGATAAGGCATTCACCTTGGAAGAAATTTTGCCATGGACTACAGTGAACTAAGATCATCATTTATACCACTGACAATCAATAACAGTTTGGTTGCTTAAATCCCTGTCCAATGTATTTCTTTTTGGCAGTAAAAGATCTGACTCAAAGATGGACTATATGTTATTTAATAGAGTAATGTAGAATTTCAAAATCTCCATTCTTCTTCTTCCTTGCAGCTCTTGAAAGCCATTTAAAATCACATGCATTTCTCTGTAACTGTTCTCAAACAAAACACTAATCTGAAGGCCAGCCTGTGAAGCTATTTTGTAATCTCACACAAGTCACTTGGAAGTGCCCGCAGGGTCCCAAAGTGGGCCCAAAGTTACCTTATGATGTAACTGAATTCTTAACTTAAAGACATATTATCAGAATCTCTGAGTCCTACAGAATGTAATGTCTTATACAGGTGAATGTCTTCTGTCTCTAGTAAGATACTAAATTTTGAACATTATCTCAAGTATGGGTGTTAAGCACTGCCTCAGGGCCCCAGGCTTGAAAAAATAGGACTGGTGACCTGTAGCAAGAGTCCACAGAATCATGTTCCAATAGAACAATTAAAATGTCTGCCTAATTGGAGCTCATCTAAAGGGAAGAAGTCCAGTCTGATTAGCTACCCAGGAAAAATGCTTTGATTTCAAATAAAGCTAATGACCCAGAACCCATTGGCTTAATGCCTAAGTCCTCGGGGTTTTATAATACAAGCCATAAGAAACAGAGAAGAATAGTTTCATCAAAAGCTTTTGGGGTCTTTAGAATGTAAATATTATATTATTGAGATTCTTCTTATTCCTTTTTTTTTTTTTAATGGGAGACAAAGTCTCATTCTGTCTGGGTAGAGTGTCTTGGAGTCATCCATTCTAACTCACAACAACTTCAGTCTCTTGGGCTTAAGTGATCATATCTTGCCTCAGCCTCCCATGTAGCTGTGATGACAGGTGCCTGCCAGGACACTTGGCTAGTTTTTCTATTTTTAGTAGGGATAGGGTCTCACTCTTTCGCTGAGCTGCTCGGAATTCATGAGCTCAAGCAATCCACCTGTCTCTGCCTTTCAAAATGCTAGGATTACAGGAGTGAGCCACTGTGCCTGGCCTATTCTTGAAATTCTTCTAAGTGACTATAATGCAAAGTAGAAAGAATTGGACCTTGGAAAAAGATGTAGCTTGAACAACTTAGGCTTCTGTGAATCTAGCTTCTCACTAGTAGTATGTAATGAAACATCCCAGGAGATGTTTCCTTAGCAGAGCTTTAGCTGAGATCACAGTGTCCAGTGTTTTAGGGAACACCTGGAGTGAGGGTAGCAAGATGCAGAGAGACAGTATCATTGCTCAAGTGAATGTTCTGCAAGGCCTGACAGAGTGATGATTATCAACCTATGTGAGATGTCACCTGGAGATTCTTAGCTATACCCAAGGAAACTTTGTAGGAGACTTAAGCTTGGGTTAGACAGAGGATGGAAACCCGTCACATACGCAATACTGCTGTTAATGAAAGCTCTTTCGTATTCACAGATTGGTAGGGATGGAGAAACTTTGATTAGTACACTTCTACCAGTTTCATCTCGTACTATTTGCCAGACAATAATAGAAATTTATAAGCCCTATTGCCACTCTTTGAGTTCTTTTTTATCAAAATCTCAGAAGATTTTACAACCCTGAAATTCAAAGCCAATATTCTAGAGTGAATACTTCCTTGGCTACGTTAGCCACCATGATCAAACTTGATTCCCTGAATTTGCATAACAATTATTTCATGTACTATTCATTTAATGAGCTTATTGTGAACTTGTGTGTGTTGTTTAGGTTTCACAAAATTTGGCTCTATCTCCCTCACTGGACTAAAAACTCTTTGAGGATGCTGGAACCTGTCTTTCTTTGTTTAGTTTAGAGTAGTTTCTACAGTGTTATAACATTGGCAAATACTCAGAAGCATTTGAATGAATGTATGAATTAAATATTTAATTTTCTATCACATCGTGATGGTCTTATACAAAAACAAGCTAAGTTGCTATAACTTGATTTGGCTCATCTATTTATACTATACGGTAGCCAATAATAAATAAATGGCCAGATTCGTTTCCCTATAGATTGTAGTGATTCCCTGGGATAATTTCTCATTTGTCAGAATTGCATGTAGATATAAGTTCAAGGAAAGAGGTGAAAAAAAAAAGAAAAATCTGCTGATAAATTTAAAATTTTTCACACACACAAAAAAAACACAAGAGTAAAACAGCTGAAGCTCAAATATAGACAATCATGTCTCCTGAAAATAAATATGCCCCAAGCTCATAAACACCAAGGCCAGTGGTCAGGAATGAACAGATGTTTATTGCCTCATGCACCCTCTGCTACTCTGGGATAATCTCTTAAATATCCCAAATCCAGTCTGAATTTAAATTAGATTCATATTTTCTTTCACAATTATTCCATTAAAAATATCATATGATTAGCCAATTAAATGGAGGGAAAAAATCAGTAGGAGAGCAATCCCCTTTAATATTTTCAATTAAGATGCAGTGTGGCCAATAAAAATGGCTTACATTTTCATTTTATGGGTACCTATGGAGAGCATTATGACACAAATGACTCAGAAGAAGGTAATCGTTTCAAAATATATTGTACTGGAAGACTGTAAACAGTGCAGTGTGTTGGCTTACAAGGGATGTGATGAAAATATAAAGTTTTTTTCAAAGGGTATTCATGTTTATTTTATAGTCTTTTAGGGTGCTTGTGCCTGCCAATTTACAGCACATATTTCTAAAATGCCACAGACTGTTCTCTCCCAGGGAAGGGTGGGAAGGTGAGGATATACCCATTAGGGGATAATATGTTTTTAAGGAGAAGTGAGTCATGCTGCAACTCCATCCTGTCTGCTGCCTAGCTTTGAAATGGAACTTCACCAGGGCATAGTATAAAATCTTATTTTCTTATAAGACCATAAGGGTAAAGCCAAAAGGCTGGAGCTACATGATATCAAATTCAGCAAGAATATGAAACGTTTCTAACTCGCTTCACAACATCAGCTGTTTTGAGGAGCTCCATAGACACTGATATTTGTACTAAATTATTTATTTTTTTCTCCGACTTTTTGACATGTGTCTTATGTAACTCTAATTAATATCAATCTTAATACTTCTTAATGGTTATAATATGGCACTGCATTTTTTAATTTATAGACATCTCGGTATAAAAGATGTTTTGGATGAGGTGAGAAATGATTACATTCTTTTGGGCTAAGGGTGGTTAAAAAATGTTTATCCTGAATTAATTAAAAACTTTTATACTTGATTTTCACTGAATTTATCAAGATTATATGGTTTTAGGATTGGTAACATAAGAACTTTAGACAAATTAAATTTAACAGAGTTTATCTGAGGAAAGAATGATTTGTGAATAGGACAGCTTCCAGAACAAGAACAGGTTCATAGTGACTTTGGGGATGCAACATGGTTGAATAAAATATGTTGACATTAAAAGAATAGTGACATACAGAAATGGAAATGAGGTCAGAAGCAGATAGATTGGTTACACCCTGGTGTCTGCTGTATTTGAACACAGTTTGAACAGTTGGCTGCCTGCAATTGGCTGAAATTCTAGGATTGTTTTAAGAGTAACAGTAACCATTCCCTTAGCTTACTGTATGTAGGTAAACATTCAGGCTGAACTTAAAATAGGTAAGGAGGCAAATTTAGGCTAAATTTATTTCAATAGGAGAGATTCTTGAATATAGAGATTTAATAAACATTTATTTAGTCATCCACATAAAACCAGACCACTAGTATTAAGGACACTTCAACTAATGAAAGCAATGCAAAAATAACCAAATCAACAACTAATAATAGAATTTTTAAAACTTTGGAAAATTCTTTAAATGAAAATATTCTGTGCTTATCATGTGTAAGATCCTCAGTAAGACTTTAATACATGTTGCTTCTTTCAATCTTTCTCACAATCCAGCGAGACTGGTATTTTTATCAGACTAAACAAAGACCACATAGCTAGTAAGCGGCAGCAAACTGAAGAATAACCACTCTGTCTAGGGCCATATTGTATTGGCACATATAGGTATAGTGGTTTTATGTACCTGAAAGACATTTGTCCCTTCTCTCTCTGATAGAACTAAGCTTTAATCTATGAACAAGAAGGGCAACACTATATTTTTCAGGGGAATGGCAAAAATTCACTGCACTTGGGGGAAGGCAATAGGAAAGCTGTATCATAGAGGAATGGGTGTGGTCTAGGCTTACAACTTTAATGGGCTAGGAAAGAAGAGATGACTGCACCTTCGGACACTATGCCTGCTTAAGGTAACAAAACAACACAGGGCATCCACCTTGAATCAACCTCTATGATGATAATGTACTTTAAATAACAAAGAATTGCAGAATATTATAGGGGAAAGGGCAGCAAAGAAGTGAGACAAGGCAAACTGACCTTTTTGAAAAAAGCACGGGGCAAGATTAAGGTACAGGGCTGAACTGGCATTACTCTGGCTAACCACCACTCCACAAAATAAGTGATCATTACAGAAATTAGAAATTGGTAGTGTAGTGAATGCAAGCATGGCAATGAAAAACCTTAGAAGAGGCCCAAATATGAGCTAGATTAACATAATGCCCTGTTTTAAAAGCCCAAGAGGAGGCAGAGCATGATGGTGGACAGGATGGACGTGTAGCCCACCTCTCCCAAGTCATCAGGTGAGAGGAAGGGGAATCTGGACCTTTTCCCCGCATAGATTATTGGTGTGGACGGACAACTGGAGATGCACAGCAAATTGGCGGATTGTTGTATATGAGGTGTAATTTAAAACCACGGACTCTGTTGTAGAGATTTTACCTGCTTGGCTGTGCTAGCCGGCAGGCCCCTCCCTCATGGAGGACAGCAGTTTGCAATTCCTGGCAAAACCCAACTGATGAAAATTTATTCCTAAACAGAGTTTGGAACCCGAAAGGGGAACCACTCAGAATCACAAGGAACTAAGCAACCCAATAGAAAATTGAATGGAAGAGATCCCACCTGGGAAACAGACATTTTGAATTGTCCGAAATGGTGGGCACCTTCCCCCAGAACAACAAGAGTGATTAAATACACCGAACCAATCCTGGTGGGGAATATTGGTGTGGGCTGGCAGTTCAGGCTGCATGGTGAACTGTCGAGTGGCTGAACTCAAAATTCCAGACTCAAAAGTGACACTCCGAGCCACAAAACTGAGTATAAGGATTCTGTGTGCCGCAGCTGTGGCGGCAGCGACCCAGCGGCAGCTGGCACCCTCCCCCACAGCCAATTGCAGTTTCCAGTTTGCCGGAGAATGCGGGAGCTAAGTGGAAAGATTTGTGAAGCGTGGACTCCTGCACTGAGTTGGGAGGTCGGATAGGAGGGCTGTCTGGAACAGAGCAGCTGAGGTTGCGCAACAATTAGGTAAAAAAAACTTTTACAGAAACTCCAAAATGGCGATCTGCCAGGTAGGGTGGTTACAGTGGTAACAGTATAAACTGTGAATCAGGTATAAGCCTGGGAACAACTCACAGCGCCTCCTGGTATCCAGAAAGTATATTTCATTATAAATATATTTCTACAAAAGGTGATCCCTACATCATACATATAGATATATATTTCTACATATATACAAGAATAATATTTTTGTGGATAGTGCCTTTTTTTTCTCATCATTTTCTTGGAGGAACTATCATTAATTTTTATTGTTTTGTTATATTTTTTATTTTTTCTATTGTTAATTTTTTCTTTCTTCTTTTTTAACTTTTTATGAACACCACCTTTTTTTTTCTACCTTCAGTCTTCCTCTTCTTACCTTCCTATGCTTTCTGAGAGTGCTAACATCAGATTTACAGAGGGTTTTTTGTTTGTTTGTTTGTTTGTTTGTTTTGTTTGTATGTTTTTTACCCTTTTTTCTCAATTATTTTATAATTATCATTATTTTTATTGTAGTTATTTTTTTTGTTGTTGTTGTCTGTATGTCTATGTGTTTCTGATTGTTTGTGAATCTGTGGGCTTGTGTGTCTGGTAGCCTTTTTATCTGTTTATTTGCTCATTTGGTCTCAATGAGTTTGGTGTTTCGATCTGCAATTCTGAGCTCCCAGCACTCCCCTCCACTCTCACTCTGAGGTCTGGAGGCCTGAACCCCAGGAGTCCAGATTCTTGGGTGATTTCTCGAGGGGTGTGGACAAGGCCTAGACTGCAGCTGGTCAGTGCTGATTCTGTGGCATGGGAGTGAGGGGACGACAGTTGGCTGAGAGAGAACCACACTGGAGCGGCCGTGCTCTGAGGCGCAGAGCAGCAGTCATTTTGGGCAACAATGCGGCCCACCCCTGGATATTCTGAAGCCACAACCCTGTCTCCCTGGGCAACCAGAGGAGGCCAGGCATCTTCGCAGATGACAACCACCACGGAACAGATCTGGGACTGAAACACAGGCTTCATGAGTAAAAGGTTTGCCTGTGGCAGTACCGGCCTAGGCGGAGTGTGGGGACTAGAAAATGCACGTGCAGAGCTGGGAATTTCCCAGGGTGGGGCTGACCTGGAGGACCACTTTACTGAGCCAAGACGCACCTGACCCTCAGGGGATCATCAGCCTATAGACAAAGGTAGGCAGGAGGCTAGAGCAGACCATGATACTAATACAATCCTGCAAGAGTAAAGACAGGGCCTGAGGCACAGGTTCTGAGAACTCAAAACAGCTTCTCTTCTGCAGAGGAATTTAGGAGGGACAGAAACAAATTCCGACAAAGTTGTTATTTTCTGTCAGCAACATCAATCAGGGGCGGGGCTGGAACTGAGTGAACACACCAAAGCCTCCATTAAGTGCCCAAGGTTGTCAGGCCTCACCACCCCCTGCTGGATAGAGGTAGAGTGCGGTGGCCTGGCTAAGCAGATACAGATTTCCTTGTGATTCAGGCAGGTGCAAATCCCTAGAGTATCTGCTCACGGGAGGCAACTAAGTCAAGCCCTGTGGGGCTTAAGTGACTGGGTGTGATAGAGGTACAAGGTGGGAAAGGAGCAGTCAACCTTCCCAGACTACTCTATTTGCTGGGTGGGTCCTCCTGACTTCACACAGCACCGGAGAAAGTCATATTTGAGTTGTCACCAGACCCCTGCGATCCATTTCCCAGAGACCTTTGAAACTTTCATACCTGAGATAGGTGCTAACTGAGACAATTGATTTGGACCTTTTGAACTGAGCCAATCACCCAAGGACTATTCATGTGGTGCCCTGGGTGTGTGGGGGTAGGAAGGTTTGATTTTCCTTTTCCAATTGTTCCTTGTAAGGGCAGGGTGACTTAATTGCTGGTACTTCTCCACAGCTGAGACTTCAATGCAGAGTAACTGTTTCACTAGGGTCGAATACAGATCAGCTGAAAATAAGACAGAACCACTTAGCCCCACCACACCAAATAAGTCCCCAGTTTCTCAGGCCATAGCACTGTACAGGTCCTCAACAAAGCTCCAGGGAAAAAGTCAAATGGTGTAAAATAATCATGGGGCGGAATCAGCAGAAAAACTCTGGTAACATGAATAACAAGAATAGATCACTCCCTCCCCCCAAGAAAAGATATGGTAGATGTAACAGAAGATCCCATTCCTAAACAGCTGGCCAAGATGTCAGAAACTGAATTCAGAATTTGAATTGCAAACAAGCTTAATAAAATGGAGGAAAATTTGGGAGTAGAAATTCAAAGAGCAATTGAAAAGTCAGAATTAGAAATTCAAGGATAAATTCAAAAGTTGCCTCAAGAATTTGATGAATTTAAAGACAAAACCACCAAAGATTTTGATGTACGGAAGAAAGAATTTTAGCGCTCAAACATCTGAAAAATACAGTAGAAACCCTCAGTAACAGAGTGGACCAAGCAGAAGAAAGGATTTCTGATATTGAAGACAAAGCTTTTGAATGCTCCCAAACTCTCAAAGAGAAAGAGAAATGGAGAGCAAAAACAGATCATTCTCTCACAAAGCTCTGGGATAATTCGAAGAAGGCTAATATCCGCCTCACTGGAATCCCTGAAAGTGATGAAGTGGCCAGGCAAGGCACAGAGGCCCTTCTCCATGAAATGAAAGAGAATTTTCCAGACATGCCAAGAGATTCTGAAATTCAGATACCAGACAGTTTTAGAACCCCAGCAAGACTCAATACAAATAAGACATCCCCCAGGCATATCATAATTAACTTCACTAAAGTTAATATGAAAGAGAAAATTCTGAAAGCAGCCAAACGTAAGAAATTCATTACCTACAATGGGAAGAATATTGAATGAATGCAGATCTCTCTGCTGAAACTTTTCAAGCCAGAAGAAGATGGTCATCAACTTTTAATCTCCTAAAACAAAATAACTTTCAACCTTGGATCCTGTATCCAGCTAAACTGAGTTTCATTTATGATGCAGAAATTAAATACTTTAATGACATTCATATGTTGAAGAAATTTGCCATAACCAAACCAGCTCTTCAGGATATTCTCAGACCTATCCTCCATAATGACCAGCCAAATCCTCTACCACAAAAATAAACTGACTCAGAAACTTGATCAAACTCCAACAACCACAGTGGTGAAAGGATTAAAAGTGTGCACTGGACTTTCGAAAAACATGATACTCAAAATTTTACCACACGTATCAATATTCTCCATTAATGTGAACAGCTTAAACTGTCCTTTAAAAAGGCACAGGTTAGCTGACTGGATACAAAAACTTAGGCCAGATACTTGCTACATACAAGAGTCACATCTTACCTTAAGATAAATATAGATACAGGGTGGAAGGATGGTCATCCATATTTCAGGCAAATGGTAGCCAGAAAAAAACCAGGCATTGTAATTCTATTTACAGATACAATAGGCTTTAAACCAACAAAAGTAAGGAAGGATAAGAATGGTCACTTCATATTTGTTAAGGATAATACGCAATATGATGAGATTTCAATTATGAATATTGAAATTCAATTATGAATATTATGCACCCAACCAGAATTTGCCTCAATTAATAAGAGAAACTATAACAGACATGACCAACTTGATTTCCTCCAGCTCCATAATAGTTGGAGATCTCAAGACTCCTTTGGCAGCGTTGGATAGATCCTCCAATAAGAAGCTGAGCAAAGAAATTTTAGATTTAAACCTAACCATCCAACATTTGGTTTTAGCAGACATCTACAGAACATTTCATCCCAACAAAACTGAATACACATACTTCTCATCAGCCCATGGAACATACTCCAAAATCGATCACATCTTAGGTCACAAGTCTAACATCAGTAAATTTAAAGAAATATTTAAAGAATTTACTTTAAAGTAAATTTAAAAAAAAATTAAAGAAATTATTCTTTGCATTGTCTTGGACCACCATGGAATAAAAGTTGAAATCAATAACAACAGGAACCTGCATACTCATACAAAAACATGGAAGTTAAATAACCTTATGCTGAATGATAGCTGGGTCAGAGATGAGATCAAGAAGGAAATTGCAAAGTTCCTGGAACAAAACGACAATGAAGACACAAATTAACAGAACCTCTGGGATACTGTAAAGGCAGTCCTAAGTTAGAAATTTATAGCACTGCAAGCCTTCCTCAAGAGAACTGAAAGAGAGAAAGTTAACAACTTAATGGGACATCTCAAGCAACTGGAAAAGGAAGAACATTCCAACGCCAAACCCAGTAGATGAAACATATAACCAAAATCAGAGCAGAATTAAATGAAATTGAAAACAAAAGAATTATACAACAGATCAATAAAAAAAAAGTTGTTTTTTGAAAAGGTCAATAAAATAGGTAAACCTTTGGTTAACCTAACCAGGAAAAAAAGAGTAAAATCTCTAATCTCATCAATCAGAAATGACAAAGATGAAATAACAACAGACTCCTCAGAAATGCAAAAAAATCCTAAATGAATATTACAAGAAACTTTATTCTCAGAAATATAAAAATCTGAAGGAAATTGACCAATACTTAAAATTAAAAGCATGTCACCTTCCAAGACTTAGCCAGAATCAAGTGGAAATGTTGAGGAGGCCAATATCAAGTTCTGAAATAGCATCAACCATATGCAATCTCCCTAAGAAGAAAAGCCCGGGACCAGATAGTTTCACATCAGAATTCTACCAAACCTTTAAAGAGGTACTAGTACCTATATTACTCAACATGTTCCAAAATGTAGGAAAAAAAGAAAGACTATCCAACACATTCTATGAAGCAAACATCACCCTGATCCCCAAACCAGGAAAAGACCCAACAAGAAAAGCAACTTATAGACCAATATCACTAATGAATATAGATGCAAAAATATTCAACAAGATCCTAACAAAAAGAATTCAGCAACACATCAAACAAATTATACATCATGACCACGTCGGTTTCATTCTAGCATCTCAATGCTGGTACAATATAGTAATTTATAAGTATAATTCAGCACATAAACAAATTAAAAACACAAAAACCATATGATTCTCTCAATTGATGCAAAATAAGCTATGATAATATCCATCATCCCTTCATAATCAGAACTCTTAAAAAAATTGGTATAGAAGGGACATTTGTTAAACTGATAGAGGCCATCTACAGCAAACCCACAGCCAATATAATATTAAATGGAGTTAAATTGAAATCATTTCCACTCAGATCAGGAACCAGACAAGGCTTTGTATTGTCTCCACTGCTCGTTAACATTGTAATGGAAGTTTTTGCCATTGCAATTAGGGAAGAAAAGGCGATCAACGGTATCCATATAGGGTCAGAAGAGATCAAACTTTCACTCTTCACAGATGATATGATTGTATATCTGGAAAACACCAGGGATTCTACTACACAACCATTATAAGTGATCAAGGAATACAGCAGTGTCTCAGGTTACAAAATCAACATTCATAAATTGGTACCATTTAAACATACCAACAATAGTCAAGCTGAAAAAACAGTTAAGGACTCTATTCCATTCACAGTAGTGCCAAAGAAGATGAAATATTTGGAAGTTTATCGAACAGAGGACATGAAAGATCTCTATAAAGAGAACTATGAAACTCTAAGAAAAGAAATAGCTGAAAACGTTAACAAATGGAAAAACATATCATGCTCATGGCTGGGAAGAATCAACATTGTTAAAATGTCCATACTACCCAAAGCAATATATAATTTTAATGCAATCTCTATTAAACCTCCACTGTCATACTTTAAAAGTCTTGAAAAAAATAATACTTTGTTTTATATGGAATCAGAAAAAAACTCGAATAGCCAAGACATTACTTAGAAATAAAAACAAACCAGGAGGAATTACGCTCCCTGACATCAGACTATACTATAAATCGATAGTGATCAAAACAGCATGGTACTGGCACAAAAACTGAGAGGTAGATGTCTGGAACAGAAAGAGAACCAAAGGAGGAACCCAGCGCCTTACCATTATTTGATCGTTATTTTAATTTAAGCCAATTAAAAACATCCAGTGGGGAAAAGATTCCATATTTAACAAATGGTGCTGGGTGAACTGACTGGCAACCTGTAGAAGACTAAAACTGGAGCCAAACCTTTCACCATTAACTAAGATAGCCTCTCACTGGATAAAAGATTTAAACTTAAGACCTGAAACTATAAAAATACTAGAAGAGAGTGCAGAGAAAACCCTTGAAGAAATCTGTCTGGGGCGAGTATTTTATGAGGAGGACCCCCAGGCAATTGAAGCAGCTTCAAAAATACACTACTGGGATCTGATCAAACTAAAAAGCTTCTGCACAGCCAAGAATATAGTAAGTAAAGCAAGAAGACAGCCCTCAGAATGGGAGAAGATATTTGCAGGTTATATCTCCAACAAAGGATTAACAATCAGAATCCACAGAGAACTCAAACGTAGAAGCAAGAAATGATCAAGTGATCCCATTAAGGCAGTACAAGGGACTTGAAGAGAAACTTCTCTGAAGAAGACAGGCACACAGCCTACAGACATATGAAAAAATGCTCATAATCTTTAATCATCAGAGAAATGCAAATGAAAACTACCTTGAGATTCCATCTAAGTCCAGTAAGATTACCCCATATCACAAAATCCCAAAACCAGAGATGTTGGCGTGGATGTGGAGAAAAGGGAACACTTCTAGACTGCTGGTGAGAATGCAAATTAATACATTCCTTTTGGAAAGATGTTTGGAGAACACTTACAGATCTCAAAGTAGATCTGCCATTCAATCCTATAATTCCTCTACTAGGTATGTACCTAGAAGAACAAAAATCACATCATAACAAATATATTTGCACCAGAATGCTTATTGAAGCCCAATTCACAATTGCTAAGTCATGGAAAAAGCCCAAGTGCCCATCGATCCACGAATGGATTAATAAATTGTGGTATATGTACACCACGGAATATTATGCAGCCTTAAAGAAAGATGGAGGCTTTACCTCTTTCATGTTTACATGGATGGAGCTGGAACATATTCTTCTTAGTAAAGTATCTCAAGAAGGGAAGAAAAAGTATCCAAGGTACTAAGCCCTACTATGAAACTAATTTATGGCTTTCATATGAAAGCTATAACCCAGTTATAACCTAAGAGCATGGGGAAGAGGGAGGGGGGAGGGAGAGGGGAGGATGGGCAGAGAGGGTGATTAGTGGGATTACACCTGCAGTACATCTTTCAAGGGTACGTGTGAAACTTAGTAAATGTAGAATATAATTGTCTTAATACAATAACTTAGAAAATGTCAGGAAGGCTATGCTAACCAGTGTGATTAAAATGTGTCAAACTGTTTATAAACCCAGTGTATGGTGCCCCATGATCACATTAATGTACACAGCTATGATTTAATGTTCATAAAAAAAGAAATCAATAACAAGAGGAATAGTGGAAAAAATGAAAATATATATAAATTAAAAATGTTCCTCAAAAAAACATAAATAAATAAAAATCTTGACAGGATAGGAGACTTAAGCCAATATTTTTTTTTAATCAACTTTGTTCTATGTTCTAGAAATGAATAAACCTTCCTTATGTTGGGCATAATTTTTATTAATATTAAATCATAGCTGTGTACATTAATGTGATCATGGGGCACCATACACTGGGTTTATACATTTTCATCACACTAGCTAACATAGCCTTCCTGGCATTTTCTTAGTTATTGTGTTAAGACATTTACATTCTACATTTACTAAGTGTCACATATACCTTTGTCAGATGCCCTACAGGTGTAATCCCACCAATCGCCCTCCCTGTGCCCACCACATCCCTCCCTCTCCTCCTTTACCCCCTTCCCCCTATTCTTAGTTTATGACTGGGTTATAGCTTTCATGTGAAAGCCCTAAATTAGTTTCATAGTAGGGCTGAGTACATTGGGTACTTTTTCTTCCATTCTTGAGATATTTTACAAAGAATACTATGTTCCAGCTCCATCCATGTAAACATGAAAGAGGTAAAGTCTCCATCTTTCTTTAAGGCTGCATAATATTCCATGGTGTACATATACTACAATTTATTAATCCATTCATAGATCGATGGGTACTTGGGCTTTTTCCATGACTCAGCAATTATGAATGGGGCTGCAATAAACGTTCTGGTACAAATATCTTTGTTATGATGTGATTTTTGTTCTTCTGGGTACATGCCTAGTAGAGGAATTATAGGATTGAATGGCAGATCTACTTTGAGATCTCTAAGTTTTCTCCAAACATCTTTCCAAAAGGAATGTACTAATTTGCATTCCCACCAGCAGTGTAGAAGTGTTCCCTTTTCTCCACATCCACGCCAACATCTCTGGTTTGGGGATTTTGTGATATGGGGTAATCTTACTGGACTTAGATGGAATCTCAAGGTAGTTTTCATTTGCATTTCTCTGATGATTAGAGATGATGAGCATTTTTTCATATGTCTGTAGGCCATGCACCTGTATTCTTCAGAGAATTTTCTCTTCAAGTCCCTTACCCAGCCTGAGATGGGATTACTTGTTCTTTTCTTGCTTATACATTTGGGTTCTCTATGGATTCTTGTCATTAATCCTTTGTTGGAGATATAACCTGCAAATATCTTCTCCCATTCTGAGGGCTGTCTTCTTGTTTTACTTACTATGTTCTTGGCTGTGCAGAAGCTTTTTAGTTTGATCAGATCCCAGTAGTGTATTTTTGAAGCTGCTTCAATTGCCCGGGTGGTCCTCCTCATAAAATACTCACCCAGACCGATTTCTTCAAGTGTTTTCCCTCACTCTCTTCTAGTATTTTTATAGTTTCATGTCTTAAGTTTAAATCTTTAATTCAGTGAGAGTCTATCTTAGTTAATGGTAGAAGGTGTGGGTCCAGTTACAGTCTTCTACATGTTGCCAGCCAGTTCACCCAGCACCATTTGTTAAATAGGGAATCTTTTCCCCCCTGAATGTTTTTAATTGGCTTGTCAAAGATCAAATAACAGTAAGTAGCTGCATTCATCTCTTGGTTCTCTATTCTGTTCCAGACATCTTCTTCTCTGTTTTTTTTTTTTGTGCCAGTACCATGCTGTTTTGATCACTATCAATTTAAAGTATAGTCTGAGGTCTGGTAGCGTGACTTCTCCCGCTTTGTTTTTATTTCTCAATAATGTCTTGACTATTCAATGTTCCTATCAAGATTTTTAGCTTTCAACAAAAGATTACAAAACATCTCAAAAAGCAAGAAGAAACCACACTCCCAAGTGACAAAGCAACCATCAGAATGAAACTCAAAGAGAAGATAGATGTTGGAACTACCTGAATGTAAAGATAAGTATGATTAATATAATAAACATTATAATGAAAAGGTATGCGGCACACAACATAAATAAGTAATTTCTTCAAAGAGACGCAAATTAGAAATAATTAAGTTAATATTAGAAATAATGTAAAACAGATTCGGGGATTAAGAATACCTGAGGAAATACTCAATGAGCTATAATATAAGTTAATAAAGATCGTTCAAAATTAATCATCTTTAGAATAGAGAGTTTAATAATAAAATAAAGTCTATAATCCTTGAGGCAATATCAAATAACATAATAAATAGGAGAGAGAAGTTTAGAATTATTTGCAAAAATAATGGTCAAGAATTCTCAACATCGGCTCAGTGCCTGTAGCTTAAGCGGCTAGGGCACCAGTCACATACATGGGAGCTAATGGGTTCGAATCCAGCTCAGGCCTGGCAAACGATGAGGACAACTACAACCAAAAAATGGCTGGGTGTTGTGGCAGGCGCCTGTAGTCCCAGCTACTTGGGAGGCTGAGGCAAGAGAATCGCTTGAGCCCAGGAGTTTGAGGTTGCTTTGAGCTGTGATGAAATGGCACTCTACCTGGATGACAGCTTGAGACTCTGCTTCAAAAAAAAAAAAAAAATTCTCAGCATCAATAAAAGATATTGAACCACAGATTCAAGAAGCTAAGAGAATTAAGAAAAATAAAGGTATTTTAAAATAGCTTGTATATTGAATAGGATATACATTTCAACTCCTGAAACTTTCGGATAATGATGAAATCGTGAAGAAAGATGGATGTTTCTAAAGTACCATATGTAGAAGAATATACATAAGAATTACAGAATATTTTCTTTGCCAGAAATTATAAACTGGAAGACAACAAATGGGTACTTGTTGTAATTTTGTCAAAAGTCACTCTAGAATTCAATATGCAGTGAAAATACCTTTCTAAAACCAAAGAATTTCTCAGGCAAACCCATTCTACAAAAAGAGATAAAAGTTGTTCAGGCGAAAGAAAAAAATATATACATGCATGCATACATGTTAAGTATTGAAATTTTGCTTTTCTTTGAAATGTAGTTAAGTCTGGAAATACAATAAATTAAGGAATATTCTATTACTTTCAATTACTCTGAAATATTAACTCATGTCTAGAAACAATAACACTTTAGTATATGATTGATTATAGTATGTGAAAATTAACTGTGTGCCAAAAATAACAAAAAGAATGGAAAGGAAGAAATGATAATACATAATCGTAAAGTACTTATACTGGACACGAAGCAGTACTGTCTTCTGTGAATGGACACTTTGATTAATTAGAGAATTACAAAGCAGATCGTAGGGCAAAAATACATTTTAAATAAAGAGTGTGCTTAAAAAGTCAATAGAAGATAAAATATGGAATCATATTTTTTCAATCAACCTAAGAGAATATAGAATTATGTAGAAAAGGTAGATTTTTAATCAAACCATATAAAAATAACGTTAAGTATGAGTGATCTAAAAGGTAAAAGGCAGATATTGTCAGATTACATTAAATAAACAAAATCTATAGTCATGATGTTTACAAGAAAATAGATTTAAATATAAATATTTTAAAAGTAGTAAAATAATTTTCATTCCCACCAGCAGAGCAAAAGTGTTCCCTTTTCTCCACATCCGCACCAACATCTCTGGTCTTGGGATTTTGTGATATAGGCTAGTCTCACTGGAGTTAGATGGTATCTCAAAGTAGTTTTGATTTGCATTTCTCTGATGATTAAAAATGATGAGCATTTTTTCATATGTCTGAAGGCCGTGTGCCTGTCTTCTTCAGAGAAGTTTCCCTTCAAATCCCTTGCCCAGGATGGAGGCGGAGCATGATGGCAGACAGGACGGACATGTAGCCCACCTCTCCCAAGCCACCAGGTGAGAGGAAAGGCAGTCTGGACCTTCCCTGTGTGTGGATTATTGGAGTGAACAGACAGCTGGCAGTTTGCTATATATGAGGGGTAATTTAAAATCACACACTCTGTTGTAGAGAATCTTCCCTGCTCGGCTGTGCAGGCCAGCAGGCCCTTCCCCCACGGAGGTCAGCAGCTTGTAAATGCTGACAAAATCCAATTGACAAGTAATTAATCCTGAACTGAGGGAGGCATCCGAAAGGAGAGCCACTCAAAACCACAGGGAGCTGGGCAAACTGTTGGACAATTGAAGGGAAGGGATCCTGCCCGGGAAACAGACATTTTGAACTACCCAAAAGGGCAGGCACCTTTCCCCCAGGTGTTGGAGGGGGCTGGCGGTTCAGACTGTGCAGCGAACCGGCCACCCATCCAAAACTCTGAATCATAAAACTCAGAATAAATCCCACAAGCGCTCCAACCACGGAACGGCTTGAAGCCCAGGACTGGCTTTGGCTTCTGGGGCCGCGGAGCAACTGAAGCCGCGGGAACCAGCTACAGGAGACACCGCGGGAACTCAGCACCACTCCCCTTATGGCCGATTGCAGTCGCCAGTTTGCCGGGGAACCTGGGAGCAGAGTGGAGGAACTTAGGAAGCGTGGACACCTGCACTGAGTGGGAGGGTCGGTCGCAAGTGCTGTCCAGAGGAGAACAGCCGAGGTTGCACAATTCTTAGGCGACAAACTTTTACAGAAACTCCAAAATGGCGATCAGCCATGGAAGGTGGTTACCATGGTAACGGGATAAACTATAAACCAGGTATAAGTCTCAAAACCACTCACAGCGCCACCTGGTGTCCAGAAAGTATATTGCAGTATGAATATATTCCTACGAAAGTTGATCCCTACAGCAGACATATAGACATTTATAGGTATATTTCTACCACAAGAATATTTTTGCAGTTGGTGCCTTTTTTTTTTTTTTTTTGGTTTTCATGTTTTTTTTTTTGCTGTTGTTTTCTTTTTGTCTGATTTTTCCTCACCATTTTCTTAGAGGAGATTTTGATAATTTTTTATTATTACATTTTATATAGATACATTTTTTATTTCTATGTCTTCTAATTTTAATTTCTTCTTTCTTCTCACTTAACATTCCTTCTAACACCACTTTTTTCTCTTTTTTTTTCCTTTCTTTCAATTATTTTACGATTATCACTGTTTTTATTGCAGTTGTTCTTAAATTGCTGTTGTCGTGGCTATTGCTTGTATGTTTATGTGTTTCCGTCTATCTCTGTATCTATGGGCCCATGTGCCTGGTAACCTTTGTATCTGTTTATTTGTTCATTTGGACTCAATGAGCTTGGTGTTATGACCTGTAACCCTGAGCTCCTAACACCCCCCCTCCACTCTCACTCCGTGATCTGGAGACCTGCCCCCTCAGGAGTCCAGATTCTTGGCTGAACACTCAAGAGGTATAGACAGGACCTGGACTGCAGCTGGCCAGTGCTGACACTGTAGCAAAGGAGCAAGAAGACAACGGTCGGCTGAGAGGGAATTAGACTGGAGCGGTGGTGCCTTGAGGTGCAGAGCAAAAGCCATCTTCAGCAATAACAAGGCCCACCCCCAGATATCCCATAGCCTCTCCTCCTGTCTTCCTGGGCAACCAGATGAGGCCGAGCATCTTCTCAGATGGCAACCACCATGGAACGGACCTGGGACTGAAACACAGGCCCTGTGAGTAAAGGGTTTTCCTGAGACGGTACCGACCAGGGTGGAACATGGGGACTAGAAAACACACTCGCAGAGCCGGGAAACTCCTAGGGAGGGGCTGATCCAGAGAACTGCTCTACTGAGCCTAAGACGCACCTGGCCCTTAGGGGATCACCAGCCTATAGACAAAGGAGGCCAAGAGGCTACAGCCAAAAACTGATCGTGCTGCGAATACAAACCCGCAGGACTAAAGACAGGGCCTGAGACACAGGTTCTGGGAAATCAAATCAGCCTCTCCTCTGCAGAGGAATCTGGCAAGGTCAGAAACAAACTCCCACAGGGTTGTTCCTTTCACCCAGTAACATAAACTAAGGGTGGGGCTGGAACTGAGTGAACACCTCCAGCCTCCATCAAGTGCCCGAGGTTGACAGGCCACACCACCCCCTACTGGATAAAGACAGAGAATAGTGGCCTAGTCGAGCAGACACAGACTACCCTGTGACTTAGGCAGGTGCAAACCCCTGGAGTATCTGCTTACTGCAGACAACTGACTGGGTCAAAGCCCTGTGCGGCTAGCAGAGACTGGGTGTGACAGAGCTGCAAGGTGGCGAAGGAGGCATCATTCTTCCCAGACTGATCTATTTATTGGTGGCTCTTCCTGACTCCATGCAGCACTGGAGCAAGCCTTTTAGAGCAGCCACCAGACCCCTGTGGGGACCCAGTTCCCAGGGACCTCTTGAACTCTCCCACCCGAGGCAGCTGCTGACTGAGACAATTGACTTGGACTTTTTGAACTGAGTCACTCACCTGGGGACTATCCAGGTGGTGCCCTGGGTGTGTGGTTGTAGGAAGGTTTGATTTTCCTTTTCCATTTGTTGCCTGTGGTGGGTGGGGTGACTTAATTGCTGGTATTTCTCCACAGTTGAGACTTCAACCCAGAGTAACTGTTTCACTAGGGTCACATAGAAACCAGCAGAAAACAAGTCAGAACCACTTAGCCCCTCTACACCAAACAGGGCCCCAGTTTCTCAGGCCACAGCACTGTACGGGTCCTCGACAAAACACTAGAGGAAAATCAAAGGGAGTAAAACAATCATGGGGCGGAATCAGCCGAAAAACTCTGGTAACATGAATAACCAGAATAGATCATCCCCCACAAGGAAAGATACGGCAGATGTAATTGAAGATCCCATTCACAAACAACTGGCTGAGACGTCAGAAATCAAATTCAGAATTTGGATGGCAAACAAGAGTAACAAAATGGAATTAGGAATTCGTGGAGAAATTCAAAAACTGTCTCAAGAATTTAACGAATTTAAAGACAAAACCAAGAAAGACTTAGACACACTGAAACAAGAATTTGCAGCCCTCAAAGATATGAAAAATACAGTGGAATCCCTTAGTAACAGAATGGACCAAACAGAAAAAGAATCTCCGACATCGAAGATAAAGCATTTGAATGCTCCCAAACTCTCAAAGAGGAAGAGAAATGGAGAGCAAAAATGGATCACTCACTCAGAGAGCTCTGGGATAACTCGAAGAAGGCAAATATCCGTCTCATAGGAATTCCTGAAACAGATGAAGTGGCCTCACTGGGCGCAGAGGACCTTCTGCATGAAATTATGAAAGAGAATTTTCCAGACATGCCTAGAGAACATGAAATTCAGATAGCAGATAGCTTCAGAACCCCAGCACGACTCAACCCCAATAAGACATCCCCCAGGCATATCATAATTAACTTCACTAAAGTTAATATGAAGGAGAAAATTCTCAAAGCTGCCAGGAGAAAGAAATCTATTACCTTCAAAAGGAAGAACATTAGAATGACTGCAGATCTCTCTGCTGAAACTTTTCAAGCCAGAAGAGGGTGGTCATCAATGTTTAATCTCCTCAAGCAAAATAACTTTCAACCCCGGATCTTGTACCCAGCTAAACTGAGTTTCATTTACGATGGAGAAATTAAATACTTTAATGACATACATATGCTAAAAAATTTGCCATAACTAAACCAGCTCTTCAGGATATTCTCAGACCTATCCTCCATAATAACCAACCCAATCCTCTACTACAAAAGTAAACTCACTCAGAAACTTCTGATCAAACTCTAACTTCCACAATGGCAAAAGGATTAAAAATGCCCACTGGACTTTCAAAAAACTCAATACCCCAAATTTCACCAAACTTATCAATGCTCTCCATTAATGTGAATGGCTTAAACTGCCCTCTAAAGAGACATAGGTTAGCTGACTGGATATAAAAACTCAGGCCAGACATTTGTTGCATACAAGAGTCACATCTTAACTTAAAAGACAAATACAGACTCAGGGTAAAAGGATGGTCATCCATATTTCAGGCAAATGGTATCCAGAAAAAAGCAGGAGTTGCAATTTTATTTGCGGACACAATAGGCTTTAAACCAACAAAAGTAAGGAAGGACAAAAATGGTCACTTCATATTTGTTAAGGGTAAGACTCAATATGATGAGATTTCAATTATTAATATCTATGCACCCAACCAGAATGCACCTCAATTTATAAGAGAAACTCTAACAGACATGAGCAACTTGATTTCCTCCAACTCTATAATAGTTGGAGATTTTAACACTCCTTTGGCAGTGCTGGATCGATCCTCCAACAAAAAGCTGAGTAAAGAAATTCTAGATTTAAATCTAACCATCCAGCATTTAGATTTAGCTGACATCTACAGAACATTTCATCCTAACAAAACTGAATACACATACTTCTCATCAGCCCACAGAACTTACTCCAAAATCGATCACATCTTAGGTCACAAGTCTAACCTCAGTAAATTTAAAGGAATAGAAATTATTCCATGCATCTTCTCGGACCATCGTGGAATAAAACTTGAGATGAGTAACAACAGGAATCTGCATACACATACAAAAACATGGAAGTTAAATAACCTTATGCTGAATGATAGCTGGGTCAGAGATGAGATCAAGAAGGAAATTGCCAAATTTCTGGAACAAAACAACAATGAAGACACAAACTATCAGAACCTCTGGGACACAACAAAGGCAGTTCTACGAGGGAAATTTATAGCACTGCAAGCCTTCCTCAGGAGAACGGAAAAAGAGGAAGTAAGCAACTTAATGGGACATCTGAAGAGACTGGAAATGAAAGAACAATCCAACCCCAAATCCAGTAAAAGAAAAGAAATAACCAAAATCAGAGCAGAACTAAATGAAATTGAAAACAAAAGAATAATACAACAGATCAATAAATAAAAAAGCTGTTTTTTTGAAAAGATCAATAAAATAGATAAACCTTTGGCCAACCTAATCAGGAAAAAAAAGAGTAAAATCTCTAATCTCGTCAATCAGAAATAACAAAGATGAAATAACAACAGACTCCTCATAAATCCAAAAAATCCTTAATGAATATTACAAGAAACTATACTCTCAGAAATACGAAAATGTGAAGGAAATTGGCCGTTACTCGGAAACACGTCACCTTCCAAGATTTAATCAAAAAGAAGTGGAAATGTTGAACAGGCCCATATCAAGTTCAGAAATATCATCAACCATACAAAATCTCCCCAAAAAGAAAAGCCCGGGACCAGATGGTTTCACGTCAGAATTCTACCAAACCTTTAAAGAGGAATTAGTACCTATACTACTCAACCTGTTCCAAAAGATAGAAAAAGAAGAAAGACTACCCAACACATTCTATGAAGCAAACATCACCCTGATCCCCAAACCAGGAAAAGACCCAACAAGAAAAGAAAATTATAGACCAATATCACTAATGAATATAGATGCAAAAATATTCAACAAGATTTAACGAACAGAATCCAGCAAAATATCAAACAAATCATACATCATGACCAAGTCGGTTTTATCCCAGGGTCTCAAGGCTGGTTCAATATACGTAAATCTATAAATGTAATCCAGCACATAAACAAATTAAAAAACAAAGACCATATGATTCTCTCAATCGATGCAGGAAAAGCTTTTGATAACATCCAACATCCATTCATGATTAGAACACTTAAGAAAATTGGTATAGAAGGGACATTTCTTAAACTGATAGAGGCCATCTACAGCAAACCCACAGCCAATATCATATTGAATGGAGTTAAATTGGAATCATTTACACTTAGATCTGGAACCAGACATGGCTGCCGATTGTCTCCATTGCTCTTTAACATTGTAATGGAAGTTTTAGCCACCGCAATTAGGGAAGAAAAGGCGATCAAGGGTATCCACATAGGGTCAGAAGTGATCAAACTTTCACTCTTTGCAGATGATATGATTGTATATCTGGAAAATACTAGGGACTCTACTACAAAACTCTTAGAAGTGATTAAGGAATACAGCAGTGTCTCAGGTTACAAAATCAACATTCATAAATCGGTAGCCTTTATATATACTAACAATAGTCAAGTTGAAAAAACAATTAAGGACTCTATCCCATTCACAGTAGTGCCAAAGAAGATGATATACTTGGGAGTTTATCTAACAAAGGACGTGAAAGATCTATATAAAGAGAACTATGAAACTCTAAGAAAAGAGATAGCTGAGAATGTTAACAAATGGAAAAATATACCATGCTCATGGTTGGGAAGAATCAACATTGTTAAAATGTCCATACTACCCAAAGCAATATATAATTTCAACGCAATCCCCATTAAAGCTCCACTGTCATACTTTAAAGATCTTGAAAAAATAATTCTTCATTTTACATGGAATCAGAAAAAACCTCGAATAGCCAAGACATTACTCAGAAATAAAAACAAAGCAGGAGGAATCACGCTACCAGACCTCAGACTATACTACAAATCGACAGTGATCAAAACAGCATGGTACTGGCACAAAAACAGAGAAGTAGATGTCTGGAACAGAATAGAGAACCAAGAGATGAATCCAGCTACTTACCGGTATTTAATCTTTGACAAGCCAATTAAAAACATTCAGTGGGGAAAAGATTCCCTATTTAACAAATGGTGCTGGGTGAACTGGCTGGCAACCTGTAGAAGACTGAAACTGGACCCACACCTCTCGCCATTAACCAAGATAGACTCTCACTGGATGAAAGATTTAAACCTAAGACATGAAACCATAAAAATACTAGAAGAGAGTGTAGGGAAAACCCTTGAAGAAATTGGGTTGGGTGAGTTTTTTATGAGAAGGACCCCCAGGACAATTGAAGCTGCTTCAAAAATACACTATTGGGACTTGATCAAACTAAAAAAGCTTCTGCACAGCCAAGAACACAGTAAGTAAAGCAAGCAAACAGCCTTCAGAATGGGAGAAGATATTTGCAGGTTATGTCTCCGACAAGGGTTTAATAACCAGAATCCACAGAGGACTCAAACGCATTAGCAAGAAAAGAACAAGGGATCCCATTGCAGGCTGGGCAAGGGACTTGAAGAGAAACTTCTCTGAAGAAGACAGGCGCATGGCCTTCAGACATATGAAAAAATGCTCATCATCTTTAATCATCAGAGAAATGCAAATAAAAACTACTTTGAGATATCATCTAACTCCAGTGAGACTAGCCTATATCACAAAATCCCAAGACCAGAGATGTTGGCGTGGATGTGGAGAAAAGGGAACACTTTTGCAGCTGGTGGGAATGCAAATTAATACATTCCTTTTGGAAAGAGATATGGAGAACACTTAAAGATCTAAAAATAGTTCTGCCATTCAATCCTGTAATCCCCCTACTGGGCATATACCCAGAAGACCAAAAATCACACCATTAACAAAGATATTTGTATCAGAATATTTATTGCAGCCCTATTCATAATTGCTAAGTCATGGAAAAAGCCCAAGTGCCCATCAATCCACGAATGGATCAATAAATTGTGGTATATGTACACCATGGAATATTATGCAGCCTTAAAGAAAGATGGAGACTTTACCTCTTTCATGTTTACATGGATGGAGCTGGAACATATTCTTCTTAGTAAAGTGTCTCAAGAATGGAAGAAAAAGTACCCAATGTACTCACCCTTATTATGTAACTAATGTAGGACCTTCACATGAAAGCTATAACCCAGTTATAACCTAAGAATAGGGAGAAAGAGGAAAGGAAGGGGAGGGAGGGGGGAGGGAGGCGGAAGAAGGGGGACTAATGGGATTACACCTGCGGTGCATCTTACAAGGGTATATGTGAATCCTAGTAAATGTGGAATGTAAAGGTCTTAGCAAAATAACTAAGAAAATGCTACAAAAGCTATGTTAACTAATGTGATGAAAATGTGTCAAACGATATATGAACCAAGTGTATGGTGCCCCACGATCATACTAATGTACACAGCTATGGTTTAATAAAAAAAAAAAAGAATTAACAAAAAAAAAAAAAAAATCTCTTGCCCAGCCTGCGATGGGATCCCTTGTTCTTTTCTTGCTAATGCATTTGAGTTCTCTGTGGATGCTGCTGGGAATGCAAATTAATGCATTCCTTTTGGAAAGATGTTTGGAGAACACTTAGAGATCTAAAAATAGATCTGCCATTCAATCCTGTAATTCCTCTACTGGGAATATACCCAGAAGACCAAAAATCACATCATAACAAAGATATTTGTACCAGAATGTTCATTGCAGCCCAATTCATAATTGCTAAATCATGGAAGAATCCCAATTGCCCATCGATACACGAATAGATTAATAAATTGTGGTATATGTACACCATGGAATATTATGCAGCCGTAAAGAAAGATGGAGACTTTACCTCTTTCATGTTTACATGGATGGAACTGGAACATAGTCTTCTTAGTAAAGTATCTCAAGAATGGAAGAAAAAGTACCCAATGTACTCAGCCCTACTATGAAACTAATTTAGGATTTTCACATGAAAGCTATAACCCAGTTACAACCTAAGAATAGGGGGAAGGGGGAAAGGGAGAGGATGGAGGGAGGAGGGGGGTAGAGGGAAGGGGATTGGTGGGATTACACCAGTGGTGCATATTACAAGGGTATATGTGAAACTTGGTAAACGGTCTGTGAAGCTAGTGAATGATGCCCCATGATCATATCAATGTACACAGCTATGATTTAATAAAAAAAGGAAAGAAAATATTACAAATTGTATATAAAACAAGCAAACACCTTGTACCCCATGATTGCATTAATGTACACAGCTATGATTTAATAAAAAAAAATTTCATTTACAATAGTATCAACAAATACTTAGGAATAAATATAACAAAATAATGATAAGATGTTTCTACTGAAATCTACTAAACATTGTTGAAAAAAAAATTAAAGAAGACCTAAATAAATGAGAAAACATAAAAAAGTAGTAAAATAAGAATTCTATACTATGCAAATACCAAAGGAAAAATGAGGCCAAAATATTAATATCAGATAAAATAGAATTCAGAAGTGGGGAATTTATCAGGAACAAATAGAGACATAACAAAATAACAAAAGTAGTCAAGTCACCAAAAGACATAAAAATTCTATTTGTGAATGTAGCTAACAACAAAACTGCCCAATGCCTAGGGTAGAAAATGATTTAATAAAAAATCCAAGACTTTAACACTTTTGTCTCAGTCATTAATAGAACAAGTACATAAAAACTATTTATGATGGAAGACCCAAAGAACTACAGAACAATTGACATCTACAGAACATTTCTTAGAAGAATGGAAAAGAAAAATATATTTTATATTCAACTTCCTAACACACATTAATCAAGTTAAACCATAAAATAAACTATACAAAATTTAAAATAGTAAAAGTCCTATATAAAGTATGTTATGCAGACTGTAAGAAGAGTAAAGTAGACTAGATATCCATCTGAAAGATACCTGAACAGTACAAACAACCTTGGCAATTTTAAATATCATTTTAACATAACCTAAGATAAAGAGGTGGTCCCAAGAAAAATTAAAACAACAACAACAAAAATAAGACAAACAAAATTTTCAAACTAATAAAGTGAAAACACCATAATCATATACTGAAGTATATGTAAAATCATGGCTCGGATTGTCTATGTGAAAACATTTCACCCTCCAAAATAAAATCTATAAAAATGTCCAAGAACATAAATGAATTTAACAAGGTCACATTAAATAAGTTCATTAGGCTCGGTGCCTGTGGTTCAAGCAGCTAAGGCGCTAGCCACGTACAACTGAGCTGGAGGGTTCAAATCCAGCCTGGGCCCGTCAAAAGAATGACAATGATGGCTACAACCAAAAAATAGCCGGGTGTTGTGGCATGCGCCTGTAGTCCCAGCTACTGAGAGGTGGAGGCAGAAGACTCACTTGAGCCCAGGAGTAGGAGGTTGCTGTGAGCTGTGACGCTACGGCACTCTACCCAAGGTGACAGCTTGAGGCTCTGTCTCAAAAAATAAATAAATAAATAAGTTCATTATAGAAATCAGATATATTTCTAAATATTAGGGATAAGTTAAAATTTGAAATTAAAGAAAATACCATTTACAATATCATCCCAAAATGTAATACATAGGTAATTCTAACAAAGGATGCAGGCTCTGCATGGAAAACCACAAACACTGGTGAAAGAATTTAAAAAGACCCAAATAAATGGAGAGCAATAACTTTTTTACAGAATGGAAGCATCAATATTGTTAAAATGTTAGTGCTCATAAATTTGATATATAGATTCAACTAATCTCAATCAAATGCCAGCAAGCTTTTTAAACTATTGTCATAAGTTAATTATAAAATTTATCTGGAAAGACAAGAGAACTAGAAGAGCCACAAAAAATTTTGAAATTTTGAGAATTTGAGAATGTTGATGTTAGAACTACAGTAACTGGTTTCAAGATTTATATAAAGCTGCAGTTATAATAAAAAAACTACAGTATTGATTAATAGGCGAAATCAGTAGAAAGGGGAAAATAGACTCACAGAAATATAAACAAATTTTATTTTTGACTAAAGAACAAAAGAACTTTAGTGAAAAAAGAACAGCACTGTCACAAATACTGGAACAGCTAGACACCCACAAGCAAAACAAGACAAAAGACCTTGGATCATACTTTATAGTTAATGAAAAAATAATACAAACAAACCTTTAGTATGCGGACTGTACCAAATGCATCCAACCATATTAACAATTAGTAACATGAGAGCACTGAAGGACTAAAATGGGGACAGAAAAAGGAAAGATTTAATTATCATTTTGAAAACTGTTTTTTCCAGTTTTTTTCTAAAATCATATCAAAATAAAATGTTAAAAATGGAAAAATATATTGTGCAGTCTGTATATTTATAAATAGATATTTATACCATTTGTAATATATAAATGTAAAGTATAGTGTGTACTTACTGTACATTTATACATAAATACAAAAATATTTTCTTGTTTTCTTTGAATGACAGGTGTTCCAGAAGAGTATTCCTTACTTTCTGAATAGTTAATAATACCTACTTTTATTTTTGTTGTTGATAGCTTATTAAATTCTATAAAATATGACAGTTGAACATGTTTAATTTAAAAATACATAATGAGCTTTATTATAAAAATAGCATGTAGTAACTTTTTGTGATTATTCCATGTGCACTGGAAGTGCAGATGCATTCTGACATTGTTTTGTGCAATGTCTATGTACGCTGGGCATACTCAGGTCAATTTGCTAATTTTATTGTTCAAATTCTCTAAATAGCTTTTCCTATTTTTGCTTGTTTGCTTTTCCTTGTGGCTGTTGAAAGAAACATGTTCAAATACCCTATTATGGTCTTGCACCTATTTAACTTTTTCTTTTTAAAAAAATATTTTGTTTCATTTTTGTTTTATATATTTTGATACTATGTTATTGATATATGAAGATATAATATTGTGATATATTCCTAATTAAGTTGTTTATTGAATTATAAAGTGTTTCCTAAGCACTGCTTTTTCAACACTTCATAAATATTATCAGGTTATGCTTTTATGTTTTTATTTTTATTTTTACTTTTATTTATTTGAAACAGTTTCATTTTGTTGCCCTTGGTAGGGTTCTGTGGTGTCAAAGCTCACAGCAACCTCCAACTCTTGGGCTCAAGTGATTCTCTTTCCTCAGCCTCCCAAATAGCTGGGATTACAGGCGCCTGCCACAATGCCTGGCTGTTTTTAGAGACGGGGGTCTTACTCTGCCTCAGGCTGGTCTCGAACCCGTGAGCTCAGGAAATCTACCCACCTCGGCCTCCAGCAGTGCTAGGATTACAGGCGTGAAACACCATGCCTGGCCAGGTTATGCTTTTATATTAATTCAATATACTTTGAATTATTTTCTTTTATTATTTTTGTCTTTTACCCATTGATTATTTGGAAATCTGTTATTTGTTTTCCAGATATGTATGAACTTCACAGAAATAATTCTACTATGATCCATAATTTAATTTCACTGTGAAATGTAATCAGTATGACTTGAAACCTTTAAATTTATTGACAAGTTGCATTTTTTTAATTCCATATTATTATTATTTTAATGTCTAACATATATTTCGTGTGTGTAGTCTGATATCACTGCTTAGCATGTTCTAGAAATGACTACTAGTCAGCTTAATAAATATTATTCAAATCTTCTATAACTTTACAGATTTTTCTGTTAATCGGGCCTATCAATTATTAAAAGAGGGCATTAAAGTAAGTGTAACTGGGAATATATTTATTTCTTCTTGATGTGCTTTCTTTCGTGCAAATATTCTGGAATTTTCTTTTTTTTTTTTTTATTTTCTTGTTAATGGTATTGTTTTTAATAGCGATTTTTTTTTTATTAAATCATAACTGTATACATTGATATGATCATGGGGTATCATACACTCGCTTCATAAACCATTTGACACATTTTTATCACAGTGGTTAATGTAGCCTTTCCGGTGTTATCTCAGTTACTATGCCAAAACATTTACATTCTACCTTTAACAAGTTTAGCAAATACCCCTGTAAGATGCACCACAGGTGTGATCCCACCGATACCCCTCCCTCTACCCGCCTCCCTCCCTTTCCCACTTCCCCCTATTGTTAAGTTGTAGCTGGGTTATAGCTTTCATGTGAGAGTCCCAAATTAGTTTCATAGTAGGGCTGTGTACATTGGGTACTTTTTCTTCCATTCTTGGGATACTTTACTAAGAAGAATATGTTCCAGCTCCATCCATGTAAACATGAAAGAGGTAAAGTCTCCATCTTTCTTTAAGGCTGCATAGTATTCCATGGTATACATATACCACAATTTATTAATCCATTCGTGGATCGATGGGCACTTGGGCTTTTTCCATGACTTAGCTATTATGAATTGGGCTGCAATAAACATTCTGGTACAAATATCATTGTTATGTTGTGATTTTTGGTCTTCTGGGTATATGCCCAGCAGAGGAATTACAGGATTGAATGGCAGATCTATTTTTAGATCTCTGAGTGTTCTCCATATATCTTTCCAAAAGGAATGTATTAATTTGCATTCCCACCAGCAGTGCAGAAGTGTTCCCTTTTCTCCACATCCACGCCAACATCTCTGGTCTTGAGATTTTGTGATATAGGCTAGTCTCATTGGAGTTAGATGATATCTCAAAGTAGTTTTGATTTGCATTTCTCTGACGATTAAAGATGATGAGCATTTTTTGATATGTCTGAAGGCCGTGCGCCAGTCTTCTTCAGAGAAATTTCTCTTCAAATACCTTGCCCAGCCTGCGATGGGATCCCTTGTTTTTTTCTTGCTGATGCGTTTGAGTTCTCTATGGATTCTGGTTATTAAACCTTTGTCAGAGATATACCCTGCAAATATCTTCTCCCATTCTGAGGGCTGTCTGCTTGCTCTGCTTACTGTGTTCTTAGCTGTGCAGAAGCTTTTTAGTTTGATCAAGTCCCAGTAGTGTATTTTTGAAGCTGCTTCAATTGCCCGGGGGTTCTCCTCATGAAATACTCACCCAGACCAATTTCTTCAAGGGTTTTCCCTGCATTCTCCTCTAGTATTTTTATAGTTTCTTGTCTTAAGTTTAAATCTTTAATCCAATGAGAGTCTATCTTAGTTAATGGTGAAAGGTGTGGGTCCAATTTCAGTCTTCTGCAGGTTGCCAGCCAGTTCACCCAGCACCATTTGTTAAATAGGGAATCTTTTCCCCACTGAATGTTTTTAATTGGCTTGTCAAAAATCAAATAGCGGTAAGTAGCTGGATTCATCTCTTGGTTCTCTATTCTGTTCCAGATATCTACTTCTCTGTTTTTGTGCCAATACCATGCTGTTTTGATCACTATCGATTTGTAGTAAAGTCTGAGGTCTGGTAGTGTGATTCCTCCTGTTTTGTTTTTATTTCTGAGTAATGTCTTGGCTATTCGAGGTTTTTTCTGATTCCATATAAAACGAAGTATTGTTTTTTCAAGATCTTTAAAATATGACAGTGGAGCTTTAATAGGGAGTGCGTTGAAATTATATATTGCTTTGGGTAGTATGGACATTTTGATAATGTTGATTCTTCCCAGCCATGAGCATGGTATGTTTTTCCATTTGTTAACATTTTCAGCTATTTCTTTTCTTAGAGTTTCATAGTTCTCTTTATAGAGATCTTTCTTGTCTTTTGTTAGGTAAATTCCCAAATAGTTCATCTTCTTTGGCACTACTGTGAATGGGATAAAGTCCTTAACTGCTTTTTCAATTTGACTGTTGTTGGTGTATATAAAGGCTACCGATTTATGAATGTTGATTTTGTAACCTGAGACGCTGCTGTATTCCTTGATCACTTCTAGGAGTTTTGTAGTAGAGTCCCTAGTGTTTTCCAGATACACAATCATATCATCTGCGAAGAGCGAAAGTTTGATCTCTTCTGACCCTATATGGATACCCTTGATCGCCTTTTCTTCCCTAATTGCAGTGGCTAAAACTTCCATTACAATGTTGAAAAGCAATGGAGACAATGGGCAGCCTTGTCTGGTTCCTGATCTGAGTGGAAATGATTCCAATTTAACTCCATTCAATATGATATTGGCTGTGGGTTTGCTGTAGATAGCCTCTAACAGTTTAAGAAAAGTCCCTTCTAGACCAATTTTCTTGAGTGTTCTGATCATGAAGGGATGCTGGATATTATCAAAAGCTTTTTCTGCATCAATTGAGAGAATCATATGGTCTTTGTTTTTTAATTTGTTTATGTGCTGAATTACATTTATAGATTTACGTATATTGAACCAGCCTTGAGATCCTGGGATAAAACCATCTTGGTCATGATGTATAATTTGCTTGATGTGTTGCTGGATTCTGTTTGTTAGGATCTTGTTGAATATTTTTGCATCTATATTCATTAGTGATATTGGTCTATAATTTTCTTTTCTTGTTGGGTCTTTTCCTGGTTTGGGGATCAGGGTGATGTTTGCTTCATAGAATGTGTTGGGTAGTCTTCCTTCTTTTTCTACATTTTGGAACAGGTTGAGTAATATAGGTACTAATTCCTCTTTAAAGGTTTGGTAGAATTCTGACGTGAAACCATCTGGTCCCGGGCTTTTCTTTTTAGGGAGGTTTTGTATAGTTGATGCTATTTCTGAACTTGATATGGGTCTGCTCAACATTTCTACTTGATTCTGGTTAAGTCTTGGAAGGTGGCATGCTTCCAAGTATCGGTCTATTTCCTTCAGATTTTCATATTTCTGAGAATAAAGTTTCTTGTAATATTCATTAAGGATTTTTTGGATTTCTGATGAGTCTGTGGTTATTTCGTCTTTGTTGTTTCTGATTGATGATATTAGAGATTTTACTCTTTTTTTCCTGATTAGGTTGGCCAGAGGTTTATCTATTTTATTGACCTTTTCAAAAAACCAGCTTTTTGATTTATTGATCTGTAGTATTATTCTTTTGTTTTCAATTTCATTCAATTCTGCTCTAATTTTGGTTATTTTTTTTCTTCTACTGGGTTTGGGGTTGGAATGTTCTTCCTTTTCCAGTTGCTTGAGATGTCCCATTAAGTTGTTAACTTCCTCTCTTTCCATTCTCTTGAGGAAGGCTTGCAGTGCTATAAATTTCCCTCTTAGAACTGCCTTTGCGGTGTCCCAGAGGTTCTGATAGTTTGTGTCTTCATTGTCGTTTTGTTCCAAAAAATTGGCAATTTCTTTCTTAATCTCATCTCTGACCCAGCTCTCATTCAGCATAAGGTTATTTAACTTCCATGTTTTTATATGGGTATGCAGATTCCTGTTGTTACTCAATTCAAGTTTTATTCCATGATGGTCCGAGAAGATGCATGGAATAATTTCTATTCCTTTAAATTTACTGAGGTTAGACTTGTGACCTAAAATGTGGTCAATTTTGGAGTAAGTTCCGTGGGCTGATGAGAAGTATGTGTATTCAGTTTTGTTGGGATGAAATGTTCTGTAGATGTCTGCTAAATCTAAATGATGGATGGTTAGATTTAAATCTAAGATTTCTTTGCTCAGCTTCTTGCTGGAGGATCGATCCAACACTGCCAAGGGAGTGTTGAAATCTCCGACGATTATGGAGCTGGAGGAAATCAAGTTACTCATGTCTGTTAGAGTTTCTCTTATAAATTGAGGTGCATTCTGGTTGGGTGCATAGATATTAATAATTGAGATCTCATCATATTGAGTATTACCCTTAACAAATTTGAAGTGACCATTCTTGTCCTTCCTTACTTTTGATGGTTTAAAGCCTACTGTATCTGCAAATAAAATTGCAACACCTGCTTTTTTCTGATTACCATTTGCCTGAAATATGGATGACCATCCTTTCACCCTGAGTCTGTATTTGTCTTTTAAGTTGAGATGTGACTCTTGTATGCAACAAATATCTGGCTTGAGTTTTTGTATCCAGTCAGCTAACCTATGCGTCTTTAGAGGACAGTTTAAACCATTCACATTGATAGAGAGTATTGATAAGTCTGGTGGAATTTTGGGTATCGAGTTTTTCAAAGGTCCAGTGGACATTTTTAATCCTTTCGCCAGTGTGGAAGTTGGAGTTTGATCCGAAGTTTCTGAGTGAGTTTACTTTTGTGGTATAGGATTGGGTTTGTCATTGTGGAGGATAGGTCTGAGAACATCCTGAAGAGCTGGTTTACTTATGGCAAATTTTTTCAACATATGAATGTCATTGAAGTATTTAATTTCTCCATCATAGATGAAACTCAGTTTAGCTGGATACAAGATCCTGGGTTGAAAGTTTTTTTGCTTTAGGAGATTAAAAGTTGATGACCAGCCTCTTCTGGCTTGAAAAGTTTCAGCAGAGAAATCTGCAGTTATTCTAATATTCTTATCTTTGTACGTGACAGTTTTCTTTCATCGTGCTGCTTTGAGAATCTTCTCTTTCATGTTAACTTTTGTGAAACTAATTATGATATGTCTGGGGGATGACTTATTGGGGTTGAATTGTGCTGGGGTTCTGAAGCTGTCTGCTATCTGAATTTCAGATTGTCTAGGCATGTCTGGAAAATTTTCTTTCATAATTTCATGCAGAAGGGCCTCTGTGCCCTTGGAGGCCACATCATCGTTCTCAGAAATTCCTATAATCCTTATGTTGCTTTTTTTCGAATTATCTGAGAGTTCTCTGAGTGAGTGATCCGTTTTTGCTCTCCATTTCTCTTCCTCTTTGAGAGATTGGGAGCGTTCGAAGACTTTATCTTCAATGTCAGAAATCCTTTCTTCTGCTTGCTCCATTCTGTTACTGAGGGATTCTACTGTATTTTTCATATCTTTGAGGGCTGTAAGTTCTTGCTTCAGTGTGTCTAAGTCTTTGGTGGTTTTGTCTTTAAATTCGTTAAATTCTTGAGACAATTTTTGAATTTCTCCTCGAATTCCTAATTCCATTTTATTAATCTTGTCTTTCATCCAAATTCTGAATTCAATTTCTGACATCTCAGCCAGTTGTTTAGGAATGGGATCTTCAATCACCTCTGCCGTATCTTTTCTTGGGGGGTTTGATCTATTTTGGTTATTCATGTTACCAGAGTTTTTCCGCTGATTCTGCCCCATGGTTATTTTACTCCCTTTGGTTTTTCCCCTGGGGTTTTATCGAGGGCCCATACAGTGTTGTGGCCTGAGAAACTGGGGCCCTGTCTGGTGTGGTGGAGCAAAGTTGTTCTGTCTTATTTTCAGCTGGTTTCTGTTCGATCCTATTGCAACTTCTACTCTGGCTTGAAGTCTCAGCTGTGTGGAAAAATCAGCAATTAAGTCACCCTGCCTGCCCACCTCTGGCCCCAGTTGGAAAAGGAGAATCAACCTTCCTACAACCATACACCCAGGGCACCGCCTGAAAAGTCCTCAGTCTATTAGCCCAGTTCAAAAGGTCCGAATCTACTGTCTCAATCGGCACTTGTCTCGGGTGAGAGAGTTCAAGAGGTCTCTGGGAACTGGATTACAGGGGCCTGGTGACTCCTCTGATACGGCTCACCCCAGTGCAGCGTGGAGTCAGGAGGAGCCACTCAGCAAACAGAGCAGTCTAGGAAGGTTGACGTCTCCTTCCCCACTTTGCCCCTCTGTCAGACCCAGTCACTGGTATCTCTGCAGATGGCTAACCCAGTTGCCTGCAGTGAACAGACACTCCAGGTGTTTGCACCTGCCTGAATCGCAAGGAAGTCTGCCAGGCCCCCGCAGACCCTCCCTCAAGAGATCCCCCAAGAATCAGAACTCTTGGGGGATAGGCCCCCAGACCCCGAATGGGAGTGGGGGGGCGGAAGCTAGAGTTTCATTCAGTTTTAGGCAACAATACGGCCCGGGGAGGGCTCCTGCACTGCACCGCAGGGAAGTGCCGCCAAGGCTTGATTTCCCCTCAGCAGAGTGCCCTCTCCTCGCTCACGTGTCCCAGAGTCAGCGCTGACCTGACGCAGCTCAGGCACTGTGCACTCCCCTCGAGTGATCACCCAAGGATCCGAACTCCTGGGGGATAGGCCCTCAGACCCCGAGTGAGAGTAGGGGCTCTCAGCTCTCAGCGGGGAAGCTAGAGTCTTATTCAGTGTTGTGCCCGGGGAGGGTTGCTGCACTGCACCGCAGGGAAGTGCTGCGAGGCGTGACTCCCCCTCAGCCCGGTGCCCTCTCCTCACTCGCGCGCCTCAGAGTCAATGCTGACCAGTCGCAACTCGGGGACTGTCCACTCCCCTTGAGAAATCACCCAAGGATCCAAACTCCTGGGGGACAGGCCTCCAGACCTCAGTGGGCGGGAGGGGAGCGCCGGGAGGGTTGCCGGCGAAGGATTCCCAAAGTTTTATTCCGTTTTATGCCTGGCAGGAGAAAGCCACGGCACCCCAGTAGGGGGGTAGTTCCAGTTTTTAGAAGGTCTCTCCCGTGGAGTGTAGTGGGAGGGCCTTTAATTTCTGCCCGCTTGTTTAATTGTGGGGCTCTTGAGCCGGTCCCATGGGGGAGGGGGACTCCCGTCCGCTTGGTGGTGGATTTTGTACCTTTTGTTTGCGTCCTTATGATCGCAGCTTGCCTTAGTGGTGTTGATGTGCGTTCTTCAACCTTCCCTCTTGGTGAGGCTCAAGTCCACCAGGATACTTACTAAATTCCTGTCCCTTAACTCTCCTTCTGGACGGGAGCCTCTGTTGAAAGCTGGCTTCAGTCCACCATCTTGTCTCTCTCCTGGAATTTTCTTAATAATCATTTATGATTGTTATCTCCAATTAATGTATTGAATCTTTATCATTATGAAATTACCGCTTTACCCAGGTAACTGATATTAATATAGGAATCTATGTCTGATACTATTATAAGAACTCCAGTTTTGTTTTGGTTATTATTAATATCTCATGTTTTGCTCATCCTTTTACTTGCATTTTATTTTAACATAGGAATTTCTCATATTTAAAGTGCATTTCTAGTATATACCAAATACTTGGGTTGTGCCTTTTTATTTAATATAGTCTTCAGAATCTTTACTATTAATTCAGTTTATTTATATGTTCAGTTTTAAATATTTCATCTTATTATCAGTTTTCTACTTGTCCCATCTATTATTTTTCCCTTTTTCCTATTTTCCTTCTTTAATATTTTTAATTTTTAGCTATACCATTTTATTTTAATGTTTTTTAAAAATTTATAATGTATATTTTTAACTTATCACAATCTTCCTTCTACCCTGTTTCCCCAAAAATAAGACAGTGTCTTATTTTAAGATGTGCTCCCAAAGATGTGCTAGGTCTTATTTTCAGGGGACGTCTTATCTTTCCTGTAAGTAGGTCTTATTTTCAGAGCATGTCTTATTTTCGGGGAAACAGGGTATTGATAACACTTCTCATAAAGTAGAAGGAAGGGCTCTACATTAGTTTTTCTTACTTTCTATTCTTTGTTCTATTCTCATGCGTTTTGTTTCACTTATCTCTAAAGCCTACAGTACATTGTTAATTTTTAGTAATTTTTAGTAGGTGTGTTTTACAGAGATTAAAATAGTAAGTAATAATCCTTGTGTGTTAATTGATACAGTTATCACTTTTTAGTATTTCACATTTCTTTGTAAAATAGTACATTTCTTCATCTGAGATACTGATATATTTCATACTGATATGTTCTTTTCATTTTTGTTTGTATTTCCAAAAAATTAAAAAAATGTTTTTCATTTTACAATTTTTGTTGAATATATAATTCTACTTTATTTGTTATTTCATTTTGACTTGTACTTTAAATATCTTCATTATCTTTTGGCTTATATTATTTTGCAAGCATTCTCTGATAGCCTATAATTATTTTTCTATACATAATAGAACTTTTTGCTGGGAAATTTTTAGTTTTTCTGTTTGTAACTGATTTTGAGAGAGTTGATTATTAAATACGGTGGTATAGTTTTTTGTGTTATTTTGTGCTTGGGAATTATTAAGTTACTTAAATCTTCAGGTTTATAATTTTCATTACATTTAAAAAAGTTTGCAAAATATTTTTCTTTCCCTTTTGACCTTTTTTTTATCACACAGTTACGTTTCCCGCACACAGTTGTGTTGTTTTAGGCCTTTTGTAAGATACTTGGTGGGACCAGAGCTATGTTTAATTGTGGGCTAATTGTATCTCACTTCTGAGGCAAGCCCTCCTGATTAGCCAGTATCACACAAATTAAGAGGTTTGCCCATCATTGTGGTAAGAACACGCACCATGTCCAGTTCTGTGTTAGTGACATCTACTGTTTTTCTACTACTTTTTCATGGCCCTTTCAGAGGACACAGGACCTACCTCGCATGTATGCATGAATATGTATACTGGTAAAGTCTCACATCTGCTGGTGTTGGAATTCTTTCACATCAGCCTCAATTCCCAGATACTCTTTCCTGAAAACTCTAACTGCTTTGGTTCTTTTTTTCCACTTAGTATGACCATCTGGATTCTTCTTCCCTATACTGCAGACTAGAAATTCTCTTAAGGCAGTGATCTGGGGATAAATCACTTGTTTCACTTCCTCCCACCTCAATCTGTCAAGAAGCACTACCCTCTATATCATGATACCTTAAAAACTGGCTTTTCTTAAAATTTGTCTGTTTTTTGGTGGTCGTGGTGGATATCAGGTACAGTGATGTCTTAGTTCATTTTGTACTGACAAAAGAATAATTGACACTGTGTAATTCATAACGAACAAGATTTATTTATTCCAGTTCTAGAAGCTGGTCATCTCAACACTAAGTCACTGAAAGATCTAATGTCTTCTGAATGCCTAGCCTCAGCTCCCAGGATGCTGTGAATGTTGCAACCTCTAGAGGAGAATGCTGTTTCTCAGAAGAGAAGAGGAGAATCCTCTAGAGGAGAATGCTGTTTCTGGCAGAAGAGTGGAAGTGGAAAGACAGAAAAAAACAAGAGAGGGCTAGGCTCTCCCTTTATACCTGAACCAATCCTACTCATGAGGGTGAAGCCCTCATGGTCTAGTCACATTGAAAAAACTTCATCTCTTAATACTGTTACAGTGGCAGTTAAGTGTCAACATGGGTTTTGGAGTGACATTCAAATTGTAGCAGATGTTAGTCTAGTTTCTGTTTGTCCATTTTGGCTGAAAGCAGAAATCCAGATAACTGGACTATTAAAAGCAGTGTATGACATCATTACAGTTGCAGTAACGATATTGTACTTCACATATTTGAGGGTATTCCTGAAGTCACCTCTTAAAAAACTGGATTTTGTTTTTATATCTTTAGGACACTTGTATTATAACTTAGAATTTTTTACATGCACTTTCATTCTCATCCCTGATAATAGCTAATAACATCCCAGAAACTGTCCCTGCCTCCAGGGTAATCCTTGAATATATGCTAGCTTATATTTGGGCCTTAAAACTTCATGCAATTAAATTTAATTTCATGGCCTTAAGTGTTTTTTGATACCAAGGTTGTGAGCTGTGCTTTGCTATCATCCATAGCACCTAGCTCATTTAATAAGTACATAGATAGTATTTACTCTGTAAATAAACATATTTTTATCACCAGTGAAAGATATAGGTTGAATTTTAATATTACACAAACATTAAATGATACCTGACCTTAACTGCTTCATTTTTAACTTCTATGAAATTGGAAGATTTATCACCCTGATAAAATATATACAGTAATTAAAAAAAATTACAACCTTAAATAATAGTTGAGAAATATGTAAATTAAAAATATCTCCAGGGGATTTCACATAAGAGTAGGAGGCCTAAATCATGTGACAAATATATTTTATGATCTTGTCTTTCTCAGAGGAGAATGTGAATCTAATTTCAAGCTTCTCAAGAGAAAAAAAAATTAGCTTTTAATTAACACCATAAGGCAGACAAACATAGCTCAGTGATCTTTATCTCTGATGTTTGCCTTGGATGCTTTCAGAAATAGAAAGCTTTCAAAGATTTCATGCTTTTTGTAGTATCACTTTAAGGTACCTTCAGGCACCAGGTGCATAAGGTACATGCATAATACGACTTTATTTATGGGGATATTTGCTGGGACTTGTAAGAAGCTGTTTTTATGTTATTATTCAAATATCAAAATGATTATGCTGTGTTACTTGTGTAAGCACCTCTAGGAGAATATACTTTTTTTCTATGAAAAATAAAGTTGAAGTCATCCACATGAGAAATGCTATTGTACCTTTTTCTTAAGCCTACATATAATTACACAAGGTTGTCAGACGCTAGTTGAAATGACTGTGGGTAATTATTGACCTTTTGACTTTGTCTATTTATTATGTTGGTGCTATAAAAAATTGAATGACAAAATAAGAAAGTTTAACACAAAATAAAAAACATTTCAATCACTAATTTCACAGATATTGAGGAAATATTTTTGATCACTTTTGATGTGCCAGGATCTAAGGATTAAAGCAGTAAATAAAACTCAAGGTTATTCTGTCTGGAGTAAGGGGAGATAGAGATTAAACAAACAAAGAAAGAAATAAATGAACCAGAAAAATATCAGATAGAGATGTGTAGAAAATGTTTGAAAGGACGTTGGGGAGTAAGGTGACAGAGGTGCCAATTTTGATTGTGCAATTATAGTAGGTATTTCTGATGTGTTATTATTAGACTAAAGTCTACAGGACAAGAAGTAAAGTATGGAATGATAAGAAAAAAGACTTTTAAAGTAAAAACAATAGCTATTCAGAGACTATCAGGTGATATATTATAATATTTGGGAAAGGGTGTCCAAACTTTTTTTTGGTGCTGTACATTGGAAGAAGAGTCATCTTGGATCACACACTAAATACATAACAACTAACAAAAGATGAGCAAAATAAATAAATAAATAAATAAAAAAGGTCTGTGAGTAATTTTCACTATATCTGACGCAACAAGTAAGCAAAACAGGCCTCAAACAAGCTGCATGTGGCCTGCAGACTGCAGTTGGACACCCCTGAAGATTCCTCCTCAACATGCTTATTCAGCAGAGGTACGGCAAGTATTGTTTCATCAAGCCACTTGGAATCTCAAGCTCAGGCTTCACGTGCTCAAAAATGCTTCTGTTTTTAGTCTGTGCCATGTGCAACACAAGGCCTTCATTGATAGGCAAGAAAAGAGGAACTAAAGAACCACACCACATACAGGCCTTCCACTGAATTAGTCTGCAAGTGGATGTCATTCTGTTCTTATTTTATGGTCAGATTTTAACAAATAATGTTTTTCAATTGAAAGAGTGGCTTAACAGTAAAACTTCACAAGCAAAGAGCCAGAGAAGAACTGGGTAGTGGTACATCCTGATACTATGTAACATATACGCTAGGTAAAAAAAAAAAAAAAAAAAAAAGCTTGAAAACACTAATGGACACAATAAAATTGATAGGTACAGAGACGAAGAAAAAGTGGTGTGAGATAAGACAGGGGAGAGGGCTCTAAACGTTTTAAGAATTTTGTAAAACAAGAGTTAGATGTTGGATTTTATCCTAAGGAAAATGGGAAGCTACAAGATGCTTTTAAATAATCATATGATCCTATTTTCATTTTTAAAATGTCAGTGTGGATGTTACCTAGAAAACGGATATTTGACATAATAAAAAAGGAAAGCCAGTAGAAGGCAACCGTAGATGTTTAAAAAGTGGGTGGAGGGGATAGTTAATAGTAAAGATGGAGAAATGTGAATACATTTATCATGTAATTGGAGATAAATTGTATTGGCTCTCCTGATGGATTTGTTGTAGGGGAAAAGATACTGTTTAGATTTTTGTCTTGAGCAAAACACAGGAACTATTTACTATGATGGGAAAGAAATGTTTGGGGTATAGATTTATGGTGTAAATATAGAGCTATCTTTTGAGCATGTTTGATAGGTTTATTAGATTATTACAAATAAGCCAAATAAATATCGTTCTTGTAATTCAGAAAGTTACTGAAGGTGGAGATGTGGGTTTTAGAGTCTTCAGCAAATAGATGGCATTTTTCCATCATAGGCAGGAAATTTACCTGGGGGTATTAGAAAATAGGTTTATTGTTGATACAGGATAGAAGGAAGGCAAGTGTCTGGATTCCTAATCCTAATGGTTCTTCCATGACTACATGTATTTTTTTTCTTTCTTTTTTTTTTTTTTCTTTTTATTGTTGGAGATTCACTGAGGATACAAGAAACCAGGTTATATTGATTGCATTTGTTAGTAAAGTCCCTCTTACAATTGTGCCTTGCCCCCAAAAGGTGTGTCACACATGGAGACCCCACCCCCACCCTCCTTCTCTTCTCTCTGCTCTCTCTCTGCTCTTCTTTTCCCCAACCCCTCCCTTCTCTCTCCCTCTGCTCTCCCCTTCCCCCACCCCCCACCATATCATTAATTGTCATTAATTGTCCTTATATCAAAATTGAATACATAGGATTCATGCTTCTCCATTCTTGTGATACTTTACTAAGAATAACGTGTTCCACTTCCATCCAGGTTAATACAAAGACTGTAAACTACAAGCATTTTCATGATGACAGGCAACATGGTAAAGTTTCCAGGGAGTGAGCCTTAAAAATGTCCCACTTTACTCTTTTATCAATAAGAAACTATTTGTAAGACAGTTGCTATTTTCTAGTGCAGAATACCTCTCAGCATTTCCAGCTGAGCGCTTCTGGAGGCTGCTTTCATGATTGCATTTTATGTTACTTATTGAAGGCCCCATATTTACCATGCCATCTTTCAGAGCAAAAGATGATTCTGCTGACCCATCATTGGCGAAGCACGTGAGCTAGAGAATGGATTTTACTAGGTGTCTATGTTATCTTGCCTACTGTCCAAATAAATTAACCAAATACTTGTGTTAGGAAATCTTTATAATCTCTGTTTACCCAAATCTTATCCTTCAGGTACAAGCTCAAGTCCCAACTTTTCTAAAATGTCTCTTGAATGACCTCTTTCTTTCCACATTTATATATTTATATGAATAATGTATTTATAATGTGTCCCATTCTGATGTGAAAATATATAAAATACAAATTACTAATCTAATACTTATATGCATTAAATTCACCAGTAAATTAGTAAAATATGTGACTTCTATTTTAGATCCTCTTTCGATTTCCTAGAGAATTTAGCCCAGTCTGGAGCAGATAGGAGTTGTTCAACCAGATTTCCTTCATGTTTGCACATGGGACCGAGTGCAAATGAGAGCAAGCAGATGTCAAAATATTAGTGAATTCATTTTTAAGACAGTTTATATGTTTTGAACTGCTTTACTCACATGGAAATACTATCCATGTTTTTGAAAATTTTGAAATTATGGAAATAGTTTAAGAATTATATTCTAAGTAGCTCTAAATATTCTGGAATTTCTATAGACATTGAATCTTATTACCATTCTTGATCAAAATCAGGCAAACTTTGGCAATTATACCTGGTTTAATCTAATATTTTCCATAAAATATGTGAGAATGTTCCAAGTTTAGAAATGGTTCTCAAATACATGATTTTAATTAGTTTTCTGTAATCTCTGATTTCTCTATTGATTTATTCAGCCACTTCAACATTATTCATCATTTATTTCCCTTTTTATTGTTAATAAGTACAAAATTCACTATTTTGTATATTATGTCCGATTTTTACATTTAAATAGTCCTAAAAAAGAGTAGGACTATTTATAAATTTCTCAATTCATGTTGACAAATATTTTGAAATAGTGTATTAATTTAGTCTTAGTCTTCCATTGAAAAGTGATGAAAAAAGAGTTTTAATATATCTTCACTGAACCTTTTCTAATGGATAAAAATTGAATAAACTTTTTAATTATTAATGATGGCAATTTGTTTTTACATTTTATTAGAAATTTTCAGTTTTTACTGAAATATCTATGTCATTTGCTATTTGTTTTTCCATTGTAAACTTAGACCTTCTACTGTCTAATATCTTTTACAAAGATGCTAAAATTTTGGACCATGCACAGTGACTCACACCTGAAATCCTAGCACTCTGGCAGGTCAATTCAGGTAGATTGCTGGAGCTCAGGAGTTTGAGACCAGCCTGAGCAAGAGCAAGACCCTAAAAGTAGAGAATAGAAAAATAGAAAAACTAAGGCAACAGTATTGCTTGAACCCAGCTGTGTGAGGTTCCTGTGAGCTATCATGACACCACAACACTCTACCCAGGGCCACAGAGTAAGTGAGATTCTGTCTGAAAAAAAAAAAAAAAAAAAAAGCTAAAAATTCTCAAATATATTAAAATATTTCTAAAATTTAGTATTGGTTTTAATCTATTTTGTTTTACCTTAAAATTTTATTTTAATTATTGCCACTTTATTCATTATGATCTATTTAATATTTCAGCGTTAAGAGTCAAGATTTATTCATACTATTTGTCTGTAAAAATAATTACTTTGATATTTACTTTGCACGAATTTTAAAAATAAATCCAGGCAATTCAAACATCCACTCATCACTATCATTCTTGTGCCATTGACTTATAAAAGAAATTAGATAAATTATATTAACACTCTAATTATTATGATTATATATTTATTTGGGAAGGGTAACTTAATTACAAATAAATGACATTGAGTATTTTATAAAAAATTTTCTTTCACCATTTTCATTGTTACCTACCTGGTTTATGTGGCTGTTTCTAATACACAGACATGCCCACTGTTTTAGAGAGGAAGATGTATTTTTATATATAAGCTGATTTCTGTATATTACATATAATTTTCCAGGTATATAGTTTAGAAATATCATTTGCAATGATGGCTTTTTCTTTCCTTTTCATCAACAGCTATCTTTAATACTATTTAATGTCATATGAACTGAGAAGAAATTCTTTTTTTTTTTTTTTTTAGAGACAGAGTCTCACTTTATGGACCTCGGTAGAGTGCCGTGGCCTCACACAGCTCACAGCAACCTCCAACTCCTGGGCTTAAGTGATTCTCTTGCCTCAGCCTCCCGAGTAGCTGGGACTACAGGCGCCCGCCACAACGCCCAGCTATTTTTTTGATTGCAGTTCAGCCGGGGCCGGGTTTGAACCCGCCACCCTCGGTATATGGGGCCGGCACCTTACCAACTGAGCCACAGGCACCACCCGAGAAGAAATTCTTGAATAAAAATCACACTACTGACATGTACACATGCATTGAGAATCCTTTTACTATTACACGGTTATTGCTAAGTCTGCAATAATTGTATATATACTGTATTACATTGTTAAGCACACTTCTATTTTTAATTATTATAAGTATTTCAGTACTATTTTGAGCCATAAATATGTTTTTACAATGCAAGTATCATATTTTTTCTTATTGAACTTTTTAATATGACATATTTAGACTTTCAAATTATTAAATTATAGTATGTCTAATGGCAAATCTTCCAGCAATCGGGAGTAAATAATATTTTTTAGAATGATTAAACTGATACATTGATAAAATTCGTATTTTATTAGTGATTTTAAACACACAGTAAAAAAGAAAGTAGGAGTGATTGTTTATGTAATGTAAGTTTCAGTAATTAATTGGAGAGTTTTTAGATTTTCTTATGTTCTCAAATTAATTTTATCTTAACGAAATTATTTCCTATTTGAAAATTTGAATAACTCAGACTTCCTCTTGAAAATTAAATCTATCATAAATATGTCAACAACTTTGATGATTTTTGCATTATTTACCTTTTGTATCTCTTATCATAATTTATATTTTTCCAGAAGGTTTTGTATTTCAAAAAGCATATCAAATTTTTAGCAGATGCATTACAAAGATCATGTATAGATACATAGTCTTTTACAAATCCATGTTATAGATTATTCTTGTTTTATCTCTCATTGAAATGTCCTAACTTAATGTATTTTTACTTTGTTTTAAATAGAAAGTTTTAAAAATTTAATTTACACACTCTGTTTTAACTTTACATGTTTATTAATTACTTTAGATTTATTTTGTAATGGATTTCTTTGCTTATCTAGTGTTCTGTAAACTCCCTGGCAAAAAGAGTATTTCAGTAAATTTTTTCTATTTGTATTTCAGTGTTTTTTGTTTAGAAAGTGTGTGAAGCTATACGTGTATATATGGGCAAAATTTATTCATTTTGATCTATGTTTATTTTCAGTTTTTTTAAAAGTATGTTTAAAAATAATAATTGTTATTATACATTTTGTTTTGACTAGAGTATAGGTTCTTCTTTTTTAATTTTTGAGACAGAGTCTCACTATGTCACCCTGGGTAGAGAGCTATGGCATCACAGCTCACAGAAACTTCAAACTCTTGTTCTTAAGTAATTCTCTAGCCTCAGCCTCAGCCTTCCAAGTAGCTGGGACTACAGCCGGACTCCCACCACAATGTCCGGCTATAGAGTATAGGTTCTATTGTGTGTTCTTGATTTTTTTTAAATCTTTGGCCCATTTTAGAGATGAGAAAATATAGGTGAAGAAAAGTTGAGTAACTTGACCAAAGTTCTAATTAGAAGCCATGTGGCTAGAATTTTAAGCTAAGCAATTTATATTTTCTTGCTCAGACTTCTCTTTAGTAAAAGATGGTGACCAGGAGTATTGTTTTGTTTATTTATTTTTTGTTTATTCGTCCATTTCTTTGTTCATCTATTGTAAATTTTGCATAATTTAAAATGAATAGATTTTAAGTGTACTATTAAATTTGATGAATTTTGACAAATACATAAACAAGTGTGGAAATTTTCATTAGCCCAAATATTCACCTGAACACTTTTTTCAAGCAATTGTCATTCACCTAACACTGTTCTGATTTAGATAATCATAGTTTTTCTACGATTTCACATAAACTGAGTATTCTTTTTATATATGGCTCCTTTAGTCAAACACATAATTTGACATTTGTACATGTGATTGCTTTTATTTGCCATTCTTTTCTTAAATTTCTAATGAATATTTTATTTATGGAGAGATCCCATTTTTTCCCTCTTTTTTTTCAGTATATGAGCTTCTTTTTTTGTTCCAGTTTAAAATTATTATTAAGAAAGTCTCTTTCAGGATATATGTTTTCCATTTCCCCTACATCAGAGTAGAATTGGCAAGACTCTATTTAACTTATTGAAACAAACTCAGAAACAAACAAAACGCTCTGCTACACTGATTTTCTAAATAGTTGCAACATTTGTAAATCTCTCCAAAAAAATTATCAGTTTCTAGATATTCTATTTCTTCAAAGATATTTGGTACTGAGTTCTGTTCTTCATCAATTCTGGTGTATCTCACTGTAGTTTGAATCTACTGTTTTCTGGTATCTAATGATGTTAACCTCCTTTAAATGTGTTCAATGGCTATTCTTTCATATATACATATATTACATATATGAGATATAAATTACACATGCAATAATATAATAATATATGTTATATATAATTTACATATATATACACACAAAGTTCACAAGTACTTCACATTTTTGGAGTTTTATACATTTTTTTACTTGTAAGAGTTATTAATTCTAATATTAAATAGTCCATCACATAAGTTTAAGAACATTATTTTTTCCCAGTTTATAGCCTGCACTTTTTTTTTTTTTTTGTGATTTGTTTGGAGGAGCAGACATATTAATTTGTATATATTCAAGTTTATTATTTCTTTCCTTTTGTGCTTAGTGCTTCTTTCTGTTAACTGCAAAGATCTCTGTTTATCCTAGGTTATGTATTTTCTCCTATACATTGTGTAGGATGCCGTATAGCTCCAGATTTTGTGTTTAAGTGTATCTATGATCAATTTTAAATTAATTTTTTTGTATGATACTAAGTAAAATATAGAGTTTCATTTTTTTCTTTCATACACTTACCCAGTTTTTCCATATCCTCTTTTGAAAGTTTTCTTTCTCCTTTACTCCCAGTTAATTGCCTTGACATTTTGGCAAAAAATCAGCAAATTTTAGAGAAAGAAAGATTTGGATTAGTTTTGTAAATCTTTTGTTGAGAAGAATTATTTTCATGAGTTTATTTATCTCAAATATCACTTTCTTTTAATATTCTTGTCACATTTTTCTATTAATCTTTCCCCTTTCATTCCTAGTATGAAAGTCTTTATTTCCCTTCTATTAATCTGTATAATATTTCTTGATTTTATCAACTTTTTAATGTTTTTTTTTTTTGCCTTTTGTTGATTTTTCTTATTGTTTTTTCATCTTTTGTTAAATTGGTCTTTTATTATTTTTATTATGTCTTCACTTATTTGGGGCGAGAGGTTGAATAATTGTAAATCATAAGTTGAGAGCTTAAACAATCATAAAATTTATTTCTAATATTAACATTTTCCATTATAAATTTCTAATAACTGCTTTAGCTACATTCTTCAAATATTATATTAATATGTTATGTTTTATTTTTTATATTGAACTATTTTCTTATTTTCAAAATAGTTTCTCACTGCACTGACTGTTATTTAAAACAGTGTTGCTACATTATAACATTTGTTGTCAACATAACACATCCTGCACATTATTTTATTAATTTGAAATTTATTAAGATTTATTTTAGATTTAAATAAAGAAGCAATCTATGGTTTATCTTAAGACACTTTCAAACATACATAAATTGAATATATATTTTGCATTGGGTAATGTTTTTTAAATAATGCTGTTCAGTTCTTTATTTCAGAAATCAAATTGAATTTTTTTTTATCAATTACTGATAGTAGAGTATTAAAAATTAAAGTTATAATTACATGTGTATAATATACCTTTAGGTCTATCTTTATACCTGTAAATACTATCAATATTTTCTGTTATGAAATTATCTCTTTTTGTGTTAATATTTCATTTATTCTTGCCTTATTCCCAGATTAGGAGTTAAATACAATGTTAATAGAGTCAGATATCCTTGTATAAACCAGTTTTAAAGAGAAAGCATTATTTGTTCATGATGTTTATCATCTTGGACACGCTTTGAACAGCTTTGTGAAGTAGCCCTCTATGTATCCATACTCAGCAAAAACTCAACAGGACTTGATGTCACATTGAGCGATCTTCCTCTGTGTAGACTACCCGTTCTCTCTCTCTACCTCCAATGTCCAGTTGCCTCAGCTTCCCTAAATTCCAATCTCCATCTACTCAACTTAATGGAATCCCTAAGCTAAGTCTAAGTTTTCCCTCTCTTTGGAAATGTTGTGGATTCCCTCAAGGTTTTGGAAATTTTCACCCTAAAGAAAGTTGAAGTGACTATGGAGCTCCTTTCATTTGATCCCCTCCTCCCAGGATCACAGTGCTATGCTGCCTGTCATCTGATAGTTAAGAATATTTTCATGCAACTTTAGTACAGCTCAGTTGTATATAGTGAACAGCCTAGTACCATTTATTTCATTATGTCTAGAAACTTTTCACTCTTGCTTAACTACTATGTTAATTATCTATTTCCATACTGAGTATCTGTTACACTTACTTTATGTCTAATGCTGACAGAGGCATATTTGAGGCTTTATACAGATTGAGTTTCTCAGTATCTCATTCTATTTTAGACACTTTAAAAAATATACCTTTTCTTGATTAAAAACTTGGTACATAAAATTGTGTGACTTTTATATATGTATGTACTTTAAAGTAAACTGATTTAAATAATATAGCCACTTTATTTTGTTTTCTTCAAAACTATCTAGTGAATATTATTCATTTACTTTGTATTTATCCATTATGCCATTTATTTAAATAATATTCCTCTTAGATTTAATTTTTTCTCCACAATTTGAGAGTTGATATCTTTTTTTTTTTTTTTTGTAGAGACAGAGTCTCACTTTATGGCCCTTGGTAGAGTGCCGTGGCCTCACACAGCTCACAGCAACCTCCAACTCCTGGGCTTAAGTGATTCTCTTGCCTCAGAGAGTAGCTGGGACTACAGGCACCCGCCACAGCGCCAGGCTATTTTTTGGTTGCAGTTCAGCCGCGGCGGGATTTGAACCCACCACCCTCCATATATGGGGCTAGCGCCTCACCGACTGAGCCACAGGCGCCACCCGAGAGTTGATATCTTTATAAGTAAATTTTATTTAATTTTTATTTAATTTCATAATTAATATATCTGATTTTGTAACTATATTCTTAAATTTTTATTCGTGACTTATTTCTCTTTCTGTTATATTTGGTCTTTTGTTACATTCTCTCTCTGTCTCTCTCTCTCTCTCTATATATATATATCAATGTGTATACGCATTTTTTAATTTTATTTAAATTTAGCCACTGAAAATGATAAAATTGTTCCTATATGCTTTATAGTTTTGTGATGTTAAAAATATAAAATCTTGTAAATGAAACAGTTTATAATACCCCAAAGTTCATTCTTTTAAATAGTATGTTAATTTTTCTTTTATCAATAATCTACTTTTTCATTTCTATTTCTCATATTTGCATTAATCCCATTGTGTTTTCATATTAGATTATTTTACCTTAATCCACTGAGTCCATGAGGTGTTTCATCTATTTAATTTATTCACATGTATACTGTTAGAATGACACACTAAGTTTAGAAATTCAGAGATAGGTTCTGTTTTAATCTGTTTGTGTTTCTGCAATGAAATACCAGAGATTTAATAATTTATAAACAAAAGAAATTCATTTCCCACAGTTCTGGAGGCTGAGAACTCTCAGATCAAGGCATAGGCAGACTCAGTATCTAATGAGGGCCTCTTTTTTCTGTTTGCAATGTGGTTCCTTATTGCTGCCTCCTCTGGAGGGGATGAAAGCTGTGTCCTCAGGAGTTGGATGACAGGAGAGCAAAAGGGCCTAATCTCGTTCTATCCAGTCTCTATATAAGGCTCTAATCCATTCATGAGGACGGAGCCTTCCTATCTTAATTGTTTCCCAAAGGCCTCGCTTCTTAAAACCACCACAAAAGGGGACTGAGTTTCACATAAATTTTGGAAAGAATGCATGCTCTTACTTAGAGACTTTAGAATAGGTGCCTGTCTCTTTAACAGAGAATTTACAGGGAACGTTATTGTCTTTAAGCAATTCTAAGCCTTTATAAATTTCCTGGGAATTTATCTATAGTCATATAATTTGTTTTTAGTGTCTTCACACCTTCTTAGAATCAGGACCTAAAAATAAAGCATGACTCAATCGTAATGAGAACTTAACAACTATTTTTTTATGACTGTATTAAATCAACAACAACAGCAAAAATAATACAGAACTTAGCCCTGTCAATATACAGAATGTGTGAACACATTTTTTTAAAAAAAATTTACATTGTGTTCTCTCATATAAGCTCATCGTTGTTAATCTACAAGTTTCAAATTAGTGTTGAGTACATGTGGTTTCTATCTTTTGGTTCCTGTGAACCTTACTCAGAGGAGTGTGGGCGACATAGCTACAACTTAGACTTTGCCTTACAAATGCAAGAATGTGGTGTAATTGTATGTACCTTCATATTACTTGGAGAGGAAAAAATCTCACATTGTTTATTTTGATCCTGGTTTAAATCTTGTTTTAGAAAAATAGCCAGTTGGCCCACTTGCTGGTATCATATGTCCATTCAACTAGATTAGTGAATAGTTTGAGGAACTTAAATGTATGGACTATCTTTAACTGTTTATGTGGCAGGCAAAATATATATACCTGAACACATAAGGAGTCAAGCATTTTTCCTTTTCTCTCTGCCATAATTGATGTGGACATATTTTGTATCTGCACTACTTTTCCTTGGTCTACCACTCTTCCGTAAATCAATAATAGTCATGTGCAGTGTATAGGGCTTGAATTAACCTTACCCTGCTCATGTCTCTAGCCAGAAAGAATGCAGGACAGGCTAGTCCATTCTCACTATTTGCTCTCACTGGCCTCCATGAACAGTTCAAGAATGGGAACATTAGCTGTCAGGCCAGAAATCTCCACGGGCTTCTGCTCCACAGATTTGAAAGATGTTTTGCTTTCTCAGATATTGTTAGTGTGACAGTATAAACCTTAAACTATCAGTGACAATTTTTGTTATCATTTAGTGAAAGTTTATCTAGAATTGAACCTAACGGAATGTAGTGCCGAAAGAAAGAAAGAGAGAGAGACCTTAAGCTCTAAGCATCCTGAATTTAGAATCATTTATGGATAAATCAATTATATAAAAAGGAGGAAGAGAGATGGTGAAATTTTTCTATAAGTGACAAGATAGTAAATACTTTAGGTTTGAAGTCCAGATGGTCTCTGTCTCAACTACTCAACTCAGCTGTTACAGTGTGAATTCAGTAATAAACAATGCATAAAGGAATGTGTATGACTTTATTTATAAAAATATACAGGGGCTTCAGGCCATAGTTTGTCAACCTCTGATATAAAATAGTAAATTCTTCCTTTTTAAAAATATTAGAATGGTGTATATATTACTAGCTGTCATAAAATGCTTGACTTAGAGAAAGACTTTGAGTGCCTTATTTATGGAAAGTGAACTTTTCATAGCATGTCCTCTGCAGTCCTTCAGCCTGCATTTCCTGATCTGCTTCCTATGCTTTTTCAAGCAAAAAGTGGTATTATAATAAGCATAAGAGAAAAGTGATATTTGTGTCTCTGGGAGACTACAGTAATCTCTTTATTAAAAAAAATACTGCTCTTGCAATGGACAAGAGTCTGATTCGTTTTCAGTTAACATTTTCTAGATCTCTGGGAAAGGCATTTTCGGCCCTGTTTTGTTTCTGGGGATAAGACTGCTCCTCTTAGAGAAGTGAGCAACACAAGAGTCGCCTACTGTTTTCTCAAACCAACTCCATTGTCTTTATATGTTGCCAGATGTTTTTGGATAACATCGAAAGATATTTTATCATTTGGATTTTGGGGGGAGAGTGAGGCATTCTATTGTCAATATTTTTCTGTCTTCAAAAACGTTTCATTACAAAATGTAAAATGTCTATATTTAGAGCTGCTGGACCAATGCAATTTTGAATCAGCACATTGTTCGATACAGTAAAATACACACACACTATACAGCTTTGGGTCTTTTTTCTTCTTTCTTTTTTTTAAAGTCTGAAGTTGCAGGAAATAAAAGAGAGTTGAAAGGGTAGACTCTAGCAGTAATTAAACTTTTGCACAAATCTATGGGTTCCCCAAACTCTTTGAAAACATATCAGAAAGGTCTGATTCAGAGGAAGTTCCCAGGCCCAGTAATTCAAAAGCATATGCAATATCTCAACCTGGGAATGAAAATAAAAGAAGCAACATTCATCAGAACTTTAATCAGTGAGTGATACAGTAAGTTAGAAAAGCTCACATGGAGGCAATATCCAAAGAGTCGTCGTTTTCATACTGATTATATCAGGAAAAATGAGGGCCATGATTCAGGTTGGGCAGCTGTGGTATTTTCTTGTAAGAGAAACTAATAAAGGGACACTAAATCTTGATATATTTATCACATTTGGGCTGTCAAGAGTAAATAATTTTCTCCAAGTTTCTTGAATTTGTTCAGCACAGCACAGTTCACCAGGAAGAACAGCCCCCCTCACTGCACCTGTTAGTATCACCTAAGAAACAAAACTACATATTCACAGAAGAGCAGCAAGTCATTGCTTTGTACACTATTTATTTCTTAAAGAGTTTCCAGAAAGATTCACACACACTCACATACTTTATCTATACCCTGATAATTTGCTTAATTATCCCCAAGTGAATTAAGATGGAGTGTCTAGTATTAGTGGAAATGTTTGCAATACATATTTTTGTGTGTTAATGATAGTCTAAGTTTTTAGTCCAATATTCATCGTCACATATATTCTTATGTTAGAGAGGAAGAAAAGTGTATAAATAGCAAAGAAAACCTCATATCTAAAATAGAATACAGACGAATAGAAGCAACTGTTTGTGTGCATGTACATACAAATTTGCACACACATGTGTTCTGAAAATTTATATTTAAGCCTAAGGTTGAGGTTGACAAATATTTTACATTTGGCTGTGACTTGGTTGGGTTTGCCAAGGACTGGGTAAGTCAGATAATTGTTATAAGCAAGTGCAGATATTAATGTCACTGTTGACCCAGGAGTAGGGTGATTGGGCTGCTAATAGTTGATCATTCTAACAACACAAATAAAAAGAAGAAATATTATACAGTTTATTTCATTGCCCTTTTTATCACTTTGTAGACATTTTCTAGGTGAGGAATCTCTCATTGTACAGAATGTAAGAATTGTTTCTTCACTGTAAGTGTCTATGTAAGATAGACTTTTATTAAATGTGCTAGACATTTTGTTTTTTTGTTTGGTTTGGTTTCTTACTCTGTCTCAAAACAAACAAATCAAAAAAATATTGACATAAAATTCAGAGTTTTTTTGTTTTTATTTAGATAAAGTTTTACTCCATTGCCTCTGGTAGAATGCTGTGGCATCACAGCTCACAGCAACCTCAAACTCATGGGCTCAAGCAATTCTCTTGCCTCAGCCTCCCAAGTAGATGGAACTACAGGTACCCACCATGATACCTGGCTATTTTTAGACACAGGGTCTTGCTCTTGCTCAGGCTGATGGAGAACTCCTGCACTCAGGCAATCTACCTGCCTGAGCCTCCCAGAGTGCTAGGATTACAGCACCCAGCCAGTGTAGACATCTTGTAATACACTACACATAGGTGTCTCCTGGTTCTTGGCTGTATACCTCTCAAGCTTCCTTGGTGGGGCCCTTTGTTTTATGGCATTTTAAGTTTGAAAAATTAATAATCTTAAAGTATTTTTTTCTATTAAGTATAGGTTATTTTCATTAGAACTTATGCTTTCTTTGCATTCTCAATCCATATTCTATTATGTAAAAGCACTACTTTTAAGGATAAAATATAGCATATTTTTTATACCTGTGTGTTAATTTGTGAACATTCCTATGAACATATGAGAATTTTATGTACATTTTTGAAAACAAATTCTTAAAGATGTAGACTCCTAGAGGTGGAAGGAATCTACCAATAGGACAGGTGTGAAGTATTGGGAAAATGTACTAAATTTCGAGTTAATAAACTTAGCTTTGAAGTTTACCATTTCTACACCAAAATAGCTTAGGAACAAATTAATATTGGAAACCTAAATTTTGAAATTTGAAAATTGGAGAATAATATTTGTGCTCTGTAATAGATTTGATTGATGTAAACATAAAATCATGAGAAGAAAATTCTTCATAATGTATAATGTGCTACGGGAATTTGCTTTGAAATCATAAACTTTGTCCACTCTTCTCATGTTCATTGGCTATTTCTATTTCATAAAAGTCTCGAGAACACCTTTAAAGTCCTGGAAAGTGTATTTTTCTCCCCTAAACAATCTTCTCACAGATATCTGATAACTTCCTCAGGTCTCTACATAAAGTTTTCTCTGGCCAATTTACCTAAAATCATTCTCCTTCTCCCACCTCCATTTCTTTCTGTGCCCTTATCATGCTTTATTTTTCTTCATAACACTTAACACCTGAAGTAATATATATTTGTGTCTCATATTTATTTTGTCTCCTCAAGCTAACATTTTATCTTTTGTTTACTGCTACAATACCTGTTCTATAGTAATGAATTCCACTAAGAAGTATTCAATAAATATTTGTCAAATTAAATATATCATGATATATTCATAATATAGTAAAAGTAATTCAAAAGGCTGACATTCAGTTTTTATTACTGTAGGAGAAAGCCTAGTTGAATGCTGGATGGAACTTACTCATTACATCAAAATGCTTACTGCATCTACTGGTAGAGTTGGCCTTAAATTCATAGACATTTGACCTCTGCCCTTTTACAGCATTGCATGTCTCTGTTTATTTTTCTAGAATAATCAATTGTTTAAGAAAGATCTGCCAAATATCTAAGGATGTTTTATCATATCATATATCATATATGTAATCTTGCTGCTAATAGATTCAGTTTGATCTTACTATTCAATAAGACATGTATTACCTTTAACCTAAAGGTAAAAGTATCAGCAGAGATGCTTCTGTGTTTGTGGTGCCTTTGGTACGTAAGTCATTCTCTTGAAATCCTATTTTTGCAATGGTTCGTGGTTGCCAATGGCATGGTCACCATCTCACCAACTTCCAGCACAGGAAGAGAACTCAGCCCACTGCTCTAATGATGAAATGAGATGGGGATCATTAACCTCTGCTGCTGCTGTTATTGTTGCTGTTGGATGGCATGCACGGCTGGGCTGATTTTTGTTGGATTATTCTCCCACAGCACTTTTGCAATGAGGATAAAAATGAATGGTTTGTACTCTTTCTAAGAAAATGGAAATGAAGATATGCCATCTAGGCATTCAGAATGGCAGATCCGGTGTGTGTGCATGCATGAAAGTGTCTGCTAAGTGTTTGAAACAGACTTTGTGAAAACTATAAAGAATAGTTTTGTAGCATTTGGATATTAAGACTTAAAAGAAAACCTTGATGTTGTCCTTGGGACACAAGGTCATTTGAAGAGTTGGGTTTATAGGTCTAAATAGAAAAGTGGCTGGGCAGATGCACACTCGAGGCTTTTGAAGTGTTAACACAAAATTGGTACAATCCAGTCTCTATTATTTCAATAGAAGATTTATAAATATGGCAGGCCAAGTTAGAAAAGTATCACAGAAGGGAGAGTCATCTTACCTTATTAATGATTTTTCTCATCAGCCATGAGAAATGATGAAATGATAAGTTGTAAGTATAGTGTACCTGTATTTATCTAGGTAACAACAGCAACTGCAGAGTATATCTAAAAATATGGATCCTATTACCACAGTAAGAATATAGATAGGGATTAAACATTCCAAAATATTAGAATGGTAAGTAATATGAGAAACAACTAATACTTGTACTAATCCATTCTTAAGTCATTCCTTATTTGATTCTTCCTTACAATGTCCCTATAAGACATTATTTTCCTATTATGAACAGTATCCTTCCCATTTGGTAGTTAAAGAAATGGAAGTACATGGAAATAAAAGAAAATTATACTAATACCTCCCAGAAACTAAGTCAAACAATAATACAAGAGTTTTACTCTGTGTTGTAGCTAGGATTATTATATATAGTTACAATTCACCTGATTTTCCTGGCATTATAAGCTGCCCTGCTCCATTTTAAGAAATAGATTTGAAGAGACTGTTGTTTTTAATACAATTTTGTTTTGTTTGATACTAGCTGTTTAATCATTATAGCTGCTGGCTATTGTTCCTTTTCATGTATTTTAATACTTTAATCAATGGGAATTTTATTGGTGCTTGTACCCTAAGGCTATTGATAGTGGAGGGTCCAATTTTATAAATATACAATTGAAATAAGAAAAAAAAATAAAATATATGGCGTGAAGACCATGTGGGTGCTAAAGGGATAAAGTCCTTCAAGAATGAGATCAAGAAGGAGAGCTCTTCCCAGGTACGGTTGACATTAGAATCCCTGAGTTAAAGAAGTTAACTCAGCTTCTTTTTCATTATATTTTTCCATCAAAAATTTCTCTCCTGCTTCTTCAAAAGTCATTTCTACTCCAAAAGTCCTTAAGGTCATTAACCTAAATAGCTGTAATCTCTTGAATATCTTGACTACATATTGCATATTATTCTTTATTATTGTAACTGGTGATACTAATCGCAGTGCCTAACTTTATTCTGGATTATAGTTTGATTCTGTTTGTTTCAAAAATAATTATAAATTTTATCAATTGTATATTTTGGTCTCCTCTTATCTAAATAGATTTTGGAATCCTGTGGGTAGATGGAAGATCAGATGATTCTTTTCATATATTTCCCAGGAAGTAACATAATTCAATTCCTGTAGCTACTTTAAAAACATTTGTATGATTAACTGGAAGCCTATATATTAAATTAATATTTTCAAAAGCTTAAATTACTCATTCACCATTAATTTTTTTTATTCTTTAGTAATACGTTCAAGTTGCATTTCTTATATTCTTATCCAAGCAATAATAATACCAAACTAAGAATTTATTACTGTCTATTACCACTGGATAATGGGCTGAACAGTTGTTGGGGAAGCAAATCTCCAAAATTTAATAACATCAAACACTAAAAAGTTTGTTGAAGAGTACTATAATCTTCTTGCCTATATCTGAAACAAAAAAGTAAAAATAGGAAAGACCATCAACTTTGTAAATTTGTGTTTATTCTCTTTTATTCCCAACTGCTAGGAAGAAACAAGATGTACTCATCTCTTTGGATTTTTTAACAATAAGGTTGTCTGATTTTCTCATAATGAATAAACTGATGGATGTGGCCAGGTAAAACATTTGGTGGAGCTGACCTTCTGATGAGGAAGGAAATTTCCACCCTTTTCCAATCATGCTGAAAGTTGCATTTCTTTTAATGACTCCACTTAGAACAGCAGGAAGCAAAGTGATCATCACCAGCAGGTACTTAGACAAGAGTGAGAGGTTGGCTGTGGACTGCTCTATTAAAACATCCCTGTCTAAACAGGGTTTCCTGGAGCTTAAGTGCCCATTGCTGCAGAAGCCAGGATCCCATCTGCGAGTGCACAGCAAAGCTTGCAGCTCTCTCTAATGGGAGGAACTACATCAAGGAGACATCCTTAAGTAGATGAAAGATCCATGGCATCTAATGGGCAATTAGTTAACTTCATTCTTCAGAGTTTTTAAGCATCTAATAAATGGAGAAATAAAGAAAAAAAGCTCTGTGCAAAACACTAAATGGAATTAAAAGCAGCCAAAAAGGAAGTAACTTTCAAGTTTTAAATATATTCAGTGTCGTTTTGTTTCAAAGTAAAACAACCAGTGGTCATACAGTTTCCTTTTTTCCCACCCTTTGTTTCAAATTATGTCATCCCTTGTGGTTAGGGCATATGCTGGTCCAGTTTTAGTTTCTTTTTTAATGCATATTGAAATTACTGAATGCATTCAAAATGTTGCCAAATTTAATTAAATTATATTATGTAATATTCAATTTGGAATAATGCTGAAGGTTACCTTCCTATTCAATAGATAGTGAAATCCAGGTCCAGAGAGAATAAGTGGTTTTCTACTAAAGTCATGTTCTAAAACACAGGTTTGACAATTTTTTTTGTGTTTAGTATTTTGTTTATTCATCACATTGTTCATTTTAGGGGGATGAGAAGGCAAATATAATGATAATATAGCAAATTTAGTTTACATAAACTACTTTGTACTTTTTTAAGGTAACATGTAATTAATGAGTTTTAATTTTTTGCTTCACACTGGGCTAGATTACTTCAGAAACCAGTGAAAGAATTCATATCTCTCAAGGAATTTATATCTAATTGGAAGAAAAAGACTCAGATACAGAACAATAGAATGCCCTGTATGATGGTCCAAACTGTCTGATGTAGATATGAATACTCTCAGCTGCCAAGAGAGGGAGAGCTAACCATGGGAGAGTCCAACAGGGAAAGACTGTGGAAGTAAAGAAAGTTGTCTTTAAATGGTTCATTGGGCTTGGCGCCTGTAGTTCAGCGGCTAGGGTGCTGGCCACATACACTGGAGCTGGGTGGTTCTAATCAGGCCAGAGCCTGCAGAACAACAATGACAACAACAACAACAACAAAAATAGCCAGGCATTGTGGTGGATGCCTGTGGTCCCAGCTATTCGGGAGGCTGAAGCAAGAGAATGGCTTAAGTCCAAGAGTTTGAGGTTGCTGGGGCTGTGATGCCACGGCCCTCTACCAAGGGCAGCATAGTCAGACTGTCTCAAAAAAAAAAAAAATGTTAAATGGTTCATTGGCACTTGAGGGTAAAAAGATCTAAATGGTGCCTACCATTGGTTGCAGAATTAGGATTTATAGTTATGTAGCTTTTAACTGACTGATGTAACAGTAGTTCTTTTTTTGTTGTTTTTTTTAATTGTCTCTTTTCTTTGGGAAACAGTACTAGAGTTGTTTTTTCTTATTTAAAGAATGGAGATTTGATTCACTGAATACAATATCAAGTACAGTGTTCATCATTAGTTAATACTCATAGCAATAACAATCATAATGATAGTATCATATCCCTGTCTTCTGGAGTTCTTGACATAACGCTATGGATTGGTAACATTTAATTTTTTCCCGTATTCTAGATGAGGAAATTGACACACAGAGAAAAGCATACTGACTCCAAGAATATGTGGCTCAAAATCACAGTTAAGTTATATTTAAAAAAATCACAAATATGGCAGGGCCTGGTGGCTCACACCTGTAATTCTGGCACTTTGGGAGGCGAGGTGTATAAATTGCCTGAGCTCACAGAGAAAGATGGAGACTCTGTCTCTAAAAATAGTCCAGCATCATGACAGGTACCTGTAGTCCCTTCCACTTGGGAGGCTCAGGCAAGAGAATCACTCGAGCCCAGGGGTTTGAGGTTGCTGTAAGCAATGACACCATTGCAATCTACCGAGGGTGAAAGTGAGACCCTTGTCTCAAAAAAAGAAAAAAAATCACAAATGTTATTAAAATATACATTGTTTAAAAAATTAAAACAAAAATATTAAAATGCAAAGTTTTCTTGTATCATGCTATTTTTTTCAATAGTTGTATAAGCAGGACAGATTCCATAGCAAGTCAAAATTTTCTCAAGATTTCCAGATTCCAATACTAATTTTTATTTCACTATAGTACTGTCACCTTTCAGCTCAGTCCTAAATGTTGGTATTGATGGTAGCTGCTTCTGAACATGGAAATGTGAATAAGCCCTGGAGAACAGTGTCTTTCATTAGAAAGTTACCATCTGTCTTTATTTTGTTATTATTTTTTTAAATTTCTGCTGTGCTATAGTAAGTCATAGAATTTCCCTATCCTTTCAGTGACAGCTCATGGTAAAATAAACTCTCCATAATAAGATAAATGGTAACTTTTTAGTGAAAACCACTATGTATGAGCTGCTTGGTTAGGTTACAGTTTCTCAAAGTGCATATCATATCTTATTTCTTAATATCAAAACCAATGACCTACTCTTCAAAAGATTTTCTTTTCAGTTCTGTAACCTACATGATTTACGAGTCCTCCTCCACCTTATTTTATCATATACTCTCAGCGTAAGACCTTGAGTGACCCTGTAACCATAACTTCTTACAGAAAAAATTTGACAATATTTGTTTAGAAGACAAAGACATGTTTGACTCATTATTTTGAATATCATATTTGGGTAAGGTTGGCAAAATAAGTAGATGAGCAATTTTTATTTGTTCAAATAATTTCCTTCCCTATAAAGATCAATGTACTTTAAAAAGTGGTAGAATTTGGATCTAGAACTGGTTGTAATATGTAACAGCCATGCTATAGATGACTCGGTTGAGATTTTTCCAAGTATCTGCCTACCTGCTGGTGAGAAGGGTGTGTGCAGAACACCTCAGCTGGAGTATATCTGGTGTTGCTTCCACAATACGGTGGCAAGCGCTGCTGACTTGCCACAGAGATGCCCTTATTTCTATTGAGGCACCTGGATATTTTTTCTCATTGGTGGGCAAAAATGACCTGATGTTTATGGGACCTTATCCAACAATTAAAATTGCTTGGAGAACAGTTAATTTGCAAGCTTTTGTTTGTTAATAAAACCTTAACAAATGAAATTATCAGTCAGGTTGTAAATGTATCTGTTTTACTTTTGACCATCATGAAATAATTATAAATTTCCAAATATATTTGGTTACCTCAGATTGACCAGCTAAGGGATTAACATAAATTGTCTCCTCACTATAAGTTTCACAAAGCCTCAGAGTCACCAGTGTGAGCATCACTTTCTAGATTCACACAGGCAGTTGAAGAAGAAGAAGGCATAAATGAAATATTTCAACCAATTACATGCAATTACATTTATTTTTAAAGAATGTTTAAATTACTATAGAAATTTATACTGCTCATTGCCACATAATTTCCTAAAATTTTGATTTATTGTTTAAACCAGGAGCTGAGTATATTTACATTTTTACCTAATGCAGAATTTTGATTCCTTTAAGTTTTGTTCTACTTAGTCTACTAAGAAAATTCCTTCTGTAGTGAGTGGCATGATGATAACTATAATTAATCACTCAAAAATTATTTATTGAGTATCTATCTATCTTTTTTTTTTTTTTTTTTTTTTTTGGTTATTGGCCGAGGCTGGGTTTGAACCTGCCACCTCTGGCATATGGGACCAGCACCCTACTCCTTGAGCCACAGGCACCTCCCATATTGAGTATCTAACTTATATAAGCACTGAACTGGGTGATGAGGAGTTACTGCTAAATAAGGGACAGTTACTGCCTACAGGATGAGAGCCATTGTAGTTGGAATTTGTGGGGGTTGACCAATAATAAATGCTATGTCTGCAGTGAAGAAAGAAAACAAGAAAGTGGCATATAATAGCAGGTGGCATGAGATAGTAATGAATGATTCCCTACAGTTCATGAAGGTGGCATTTCTGTTAGTAACTAATGATGGGAAGAGATACAAGGAAGTTAATTCTAAAGAGAATAACCAGTAAATGCAATGGTAATGAGCTTCATGGGTATGAGGGTAGGAAAGAGTGTCTTTGAGCTAGAGCACTGACAATATGAGACAAAATCTTAGGAAATAATATTGAAGAAGTAGGCAATGGTGAGATCACATGTGATCGTGAAAAGCAGGGAAAGAAGTTTAGAGTTATTCTAAGCATGACTGGAAGCCATAGAAGGATTTTAAGGATGAGGGTAACATGATCTTAGGTAAAATAAAATCAGCCTGGCAGCTGCATGGAGAATGTACCACATGGATGTAAGAATAGACCCAGCAACCGAAGAGAAGGCTGGTGCAGTAGTGTGTGGGCAATAACGGTGATTCAGAGGTGATTGTGTTGGAAATGAAATAAATTGGGGAATATAACAAGTATTCAGAAGCCAGTATCAGTCACATTTGCTGCTGGATAAGGAAACAGGAATCATGTGAAGAAAGAAGGATAGAGAATAACATTATGTTTTGGGCCTGCATAAGTACTTCTGATGGGAAGGTGTGGAGAAGAAAAGGTGTCTTTGGAGAAAATACCTTTTGTGTTGTCTGGTTGTTTATTTACTTGCATATGAAGTTTGAGATGCTTGAATAGGCATCCAAGTAGAAATGGTAAGTAGGCAATTGGATATGTGAGTGTGGAGCTCAAGGATGGTATAAAGCTCAGCACAGACTTTTGATAGCCAAAGCTTGTTTGGCAGTGAAATGATGTGGACCAGTGCACCCAGGAGACGTATATAGATAAAGGGCATTTAGAGGTCAGAATGAGAAAGTCCTGTAGGTAAAGCTGACTAAGGCAGAATAGCCAATGATGTAGGAGGAAAGTCAGATGAATGTGGTTTCAAAGAACATGGAAAAAATAGTGCAGACATAAAACAAATAGCTACTAATGTAAAATGACATGGAAAAGCCAAATAAGGAAAAGGCTGAAAACTGACTTTGGAATTTGGCAAGCAGTTATTTGCACATAGCACCCATGCACTTTCATACATACACACACTTGAATAGACATCTGAGTAGAAAAATCGCCACTGTACACAACACTGCTTGCTGCATGACCCCAGTCACAGAGTTGTGAAATACTAGATCCTTCTGCGGTTGACAAATTTTATCATCTGAGTAGTACTATTTCCTATTATACCTGTGCCTATACTTATAATTTTATAGACTTACAAGACAGAGTCTGACTACTTTTTAAAGTCATTTAAAATAGGTAAGCTGTTTTTCATGTGAATAAACCCACTGAGATGACCTTATAAATCTTTCCAGGTACCATATTTTAATTGATGGAAGAAGTAAATAAAATGAAATTTATTCTTACAAATATTAAATGAAATAAGTAAAAGTGACAGTATTTGCCCTTTTTTCCAAGTAGTATAAACCTTCTTAAATGTTCTTATAGCATGGCAGAAACCACACAAAAGAGGCCCAAGGAGACTTTTTAAAGTGATGGATGTGTCTTATGCTCACTGCAATGATGGTTGCTTGACTGTATGCATGAATATTAAAAGTGCATTTTTTTATTATACCTGTTTAAATAAAGTTGTTTAAAAACCAAAAAAAAAAAAACTCCAAACCTTGTATTTTATAACAAAACAGATGAGAAGGTAGACCAAATTTCAGGGATTTTTATTTGTTTTTATTTGTTTCATTGTGTTATTATTGAAGCGTAGTCAATAATATTGATTATTTAATTTTCTTTTTATTTTAAGTTAGGTATTTTTATCCCTTTTTCGTAAGCATACTATGAACTGAGTTTGAGTAATTGTGACAACCCAAATTTTGCCCTCTGTATATCACACTTGCTCAATGGTGTCAGGGGCCTGTAGGTTAAAGCATGTGATAGCTGCTGAAAGCACTGAGGTGGATGTGAAACCCTGGTGTACACCAGCACCATCTAGGGAGTTTCTTTTTATTTTATTTTATTATTATTATTCTTTTTTTTTTGTTTTGCGACAGAGTCTCACTATGTTGCCCTCAGTACAGTGCTGTTACATTACAGCACTCATAGCAACCTCCAACTCTCAGGGTTAAGTGGTTCTCTTGCCTCAGCCTCCCACGTAGCTGGGACTACAGGCAACAATCACAATGCCCAGCTATTTTTATTTTTATTTTATTTTTATTTTTCTGAGACAGAGTCTCACTATGTCACCCTTGGTAGAGCACTGTGTGGCATCAGAGCTAAAAGCAACCTCAAACTCTTGGGCTTAAGTGATTCTCTTGCCTCAACCTCCTAAGTAGTTGGGACTGCTGGCTATTTTTTTGTTGTAGTTGTCATTGTTTAGCAGGTCTGGGCCAGGTTGGAGCCCACTAGCTCCAGTGTATGTGGCCAGCACCCTAACCACTGAGCTATGGGTGCTGAGCCATTAATAAAGTTTCTTACAAAATTCAGATTCCCAGGGCCTTCCCTGAGATACTTGTTCAATAATTTTAGTAAATATGTAGAAAACCCTGAAATCTACCTTCTAATAATCATATTAGTAACCAGTTGATTCTAATACAAGTGATTCATAGTCCACATTTAAATAATATACTACTCTAGAGAAAGAACATTAAAAATTTGGGAGGGGAAGGTGGTGACGCCTTTCTCAACAGTCTTTTGAGAAAGTGACAATTTACCTACATGAGATCCATAAATCATATGTTATTAAGTCTAAGTATTTCTTATTCATATATTAATCAATTCCTAAGACAAATACACATTGCTTATGTGTATTCATATATATGTTGATATATGTGAGTTCATTTTCCAAATTATATGTATATTGCATTCATGTTCTTATTTCATAGGCTATTAATTCTTTGAATATTATCTTACATTTAATAGTGATGAGTTCTGAAATCTGAAATTTAATAGGAGAAAAATAAATTTGGAGTTAATAAACAACATCCTCTATTTCTTTCCAGTTGGCTAGTAAATATCGATTGATATTTTTATCACCAGCTTTTACATTTAATAGATTTTTAGTATATGATTTAGCTTTAAAGATGACCTAAAACCAATTTCAAAAAGAGCTAATTTTCAAGTGTTATCTCTGTAAAAAAGGAGAGTTCATTTAAATTATAACCCTAAATACAAAAGTTGCAAATAATAAAGGATTGTTCTAACAACAGAAGACCCCGAGTTTGGAAGACTGAACACTTGGAAGCATCACGTGCCCCAGATTTCTCTCTACCTCTTTCTCCCTTCTTGTCTCCTTTTCATCTTCTTTCCATTCCTTATTCCTCTTTTCTTTTGTTTGGGGTACTGATAGCACAGTACTCAAGGAAAGTCAGTCCCTTTTTATGTTGCGGTTGTCTGAGACACAGAAGCTTCAAGCCTCTTCTTGAAACGAGCTGTGGGTACTTATATCCCTGTTGAGACCTAGATATTTTATTGTGCTGTCTTCCTTTGTGATACCATAGAACTGGATTGGACTTGTCATTCTTCACTGTGGGGAAGATCATAGGAGTGGAGTTAAATCTATGATCCTTTCTACAGGAAAAAAAACGCATAATCACAAATGTACAACCATTTTACATGCAGTCACAGATGAGCAGGAGCTTCTGTACTGGAAAGCAGCCAGCTTTAATGATTTCAGCAGCCGGGGAGGGGAGCAGAGGAGTACAGGTGAAGAAAGAGATGTTTTCATCTTTGTTCTGTTAATGAAAATCTGTTTTGCTACACAAATACATTGAAGATAAAGATGGCTTCCATTAGCCATAATAGTTGCCAGAGAGCCGAGCACATTTGCTATAATGACGGAGACCAGACTCATATTGATTTATGAAAGGTGCAGATCTCACTGTACCTTTGGTTGGTTTTTGGAACTTGGAATTGGTTTTACTTCCTGCAGTATTACAATAAGTGCTTCCAGCTGCATTTGCCAGTCATTCCTGGAGGACGGTGGAGATTTCAGTCTCAGGGAGAAGCCATCTGGTCCGTCTTAGGGAGATTCCTACCTTAACCCTCACACAGGCTTCTGTAGCATTTGGAGGTGCTGCTATCTAAAAGGAAGTTCTCAAAGGAAAAAAAAAATTAAAAGGAAGTTCTTAGGTCTAATTTTCATTTCTGTTTAATTATGATTTAATACCACAATTAAAAGTCTGATCATCATATCTCAGTATCTGAAATCACAACATAAACATGGGCTTTCTCTTTGCAGTTTGAATTAGTGAAGATATATAAATTCTCTATCTTATTTTGAGACATTCTCAATACTTAGAATACAGTCATGACATGAGATTGGGGCTTACTAGATGATAATTAATTTATCTGTTTAACTTTTTTATAACCACCAGACAAAAGCTTATGGAAAATTAGCTGTTTTATCATAAATTATTTAAATTACCCTAAGGCAAAAGCTGATAGAAATCACATATTTAAAACAACACTCATGATTATTTTCCATTGCTGAGTCCCATAGCTGGAGTGACAAACTTATTATAGATCCTGACAAGCAGTTGGGGTCTGTCACATAGACAGGTGATATTTGTTATGAAAAATAACTCTCTCAACTGAGGGAGACAGTAACTTGCAAACAAAACCTGGGATGACAGTTTTTTGTAAAAGAAATTGGAATATAATCTCCTAAATTCCAAGTAATTATGTTTCTCAAATCTTAATAATAATTGGCTAAATGGTGGTACCCATAGCTCTGTGGTTAGGGTGCCGGCTACATACACTGGGGCTGGCGGGTTCAAATCTGGCCCAGGCAAGCTAAAACAACATTGACAACTATAACAACAACAACAACAACAAATAGCCAGGCATTGTGGCGGGCGCCTGTAGTCCCAGCTACTTGGGAGGCGGAGGTAAAAGAATCACTTAAGCCCAAGAGTTTGAGGTTGCAGTAAGCTGGGATGCCATGGCACTCTACCTACGGCAACATAGTGAGACTCTATCTCAAATAATAATAATAATAATAATGATAATAATAATTGGCTGAATGAATGGAGAAATGGCCCTTTGGAATAACTGAATACCAGCTTGTTAAGTGGTCATACAATTATGATTAGTTTCACCTTGTGCAGGGTTATAAGATCCCTTCTAACTAAGCATTTTGAGAATACATTTTACTAGTTTAATGAAGGACTGGAAAAGAGGCCGTGGATGACAGAAAACATTATTTTTGTCATTAACATAGTAGTAACAGGAACAGCCCCTGACAAAACAAAACAAAAACTTTGAGAGCACTTTCCTTATGAAAGTAGTACTTTTAAGGGAGGATGGGTACAATGATGTTTAGTCCTACTGAAATAGTTAATTCACAGAGAAAAGTGAAGCCCAGTTGCCCGGTCCTCACAGGTAGCAGTGCCTCCTTCAGAGCTGCATCCACTTTCCCATTCATGCCACTTCATTCTTACCAGGTAAATGTAGTGTCAATTTCATAGAGAACTGATGTTAAAAATATTAGCTGGTCACACATTAGAGCATTTATTGAGATCCTGATCCTCTGGTTGTACGTTTCCAGACCACACTCAAGAAAGAAAACAACCTGTGGACCAATAAAAAAGTTCATCAAAAACTGCAAGGGCAGCACATTTTTTCCTAATATCATCTCTTCTGGGAAACAGTACCCTCCTGTGCTCTTCCAGACCATTGATTCTATTCTGAACCTATAAAAAAGGAGATTATAAATCAAGAGAAGGAGGTACTGGTAGAATACTATGAATGGTTTATAAGTTATTTTGTGAACAAAATTGAGACCACTAGAGCTGTTGAGCAGCTTTCTACCTCTAATCATTTTTTCCATTAACTAAGGTTTTTGTCCACTGCAGAGAGTGGCATGATTTTTATAGCAGTGTCATACAGTAGAATTCTAAAGCATCTAGCAGGTAATGCTTACCAATTGCTACCCACTTCGTGTATTGTATAAGGGTGGCCATCCCCTAACATAGGTGGTCTTGCCTCCGGACATCTTTTGTCATTACCTCCTGACAAGATTAAAAGTTGGTAGACCTGGGTTCCAATCTCAGTTTTTCTTAGTTATTTTTGTAGCCTTAGGAAAAACTGCTTAATAAAATTGGGCCTCAATTTCCCTCTAGGTATAATACTGAACATGACAGCATGGATATGCCACAAGACGCTGCACAGAGAAAAATAAAATGTTGTATATGAAATTTCTTCAAAACTAAACAACACTTTTGAATATAAAAGCAAAGTATATTACTCATAGTTATGTATTATTCTGTTATTATTTTTATCATCATTTCCTACAGTGTTCTATAGTTTTACTCTCTCAATGCAATTAATCTCATGCACATATCAAGATTTATCACCTTAGTTATAGCTTGTTATGGTCTTATTTCTAGGTTGGTATGGGCATTAGCTGTTACCATAGCCACGCAGCCACATCTCTTGTGGGTAATGGTTCCCCAATTTCTTTCCAGTACCATACGATTCCTCACTCAGAGTCCATATCTGTTCATAGTTTCCAGAGGTCCTGACTTTACCTCATGGACGTGTGAAATGAATATGCCAATCAGTTTGCACTTTCTCAGCTTCAAATATTTGTTAAATAATTGATCACAACCAAAACTTTAGCTAAAAACGCTAGGGCACATTCTGTTGTTCTTTTCTACTTGATATCATTGGGGAAGCATGAACCCCTGGAGAAATACTAATAGTCATATTGTGAAGGAACTCAATAATTGATATCTGAAATAAAGTCCTCCCAGAGTTTGCAGATCTAAGACATGAAAGACAGAATCAGATTTTGATGAAATTGTTTAAAACCCTGTGTCAAGCTGTGACTGAATCCATATCCACCCCTCTACTACTCAGTTTTATGATTCAGTGAATTCCCTAAGTAAGTTTGGTTGTGTTCTGTTATGTGCTTTAAAATATCTATATAATTTTTTGAAAATAAATAATATTTACTGAGCATTTCTATGTGGCAAGCATTCTTATAGGACTTTGACACATATAACTAACTTAATATTTTCTTGTAGGTCTCTGAGATAGATATTATTTTCATCCCTGGATTGAAGATATGAGAATCGAGATGCAATTGCTCAAGGTCACACAACTAATAAGGGGAGGACCTAGTATTTAAATATAGAAACCATATTTTTTTGTGTAATATGAATTCCGTTTTAATGAAAAAATTCTTAACAACACATAATTATACACACACACATACACATATATATAATAAACTATATATGCACAGTCTACACACACACACACACACACGGTGCCACAAAAATGTACACACATGTTAAGAAAGGAAAAAGCTGTATTAAATATATAATACTCAAGTCAAGTTTGACTTCTGTAATTATTGGAGGTGCTCAAGGTGACTTGTATTCATCTTTTCTTGTTGCTGTACATAGAGTCTTATGGTTTTAATACAGTTTATTTATTTATTTTTTTTTGCATCCTCTGCATACGTAGTTAACCGAAGTTCTTAAACAATCTTGAGTGTTTTAACTATGTCAGCTCTGCCCTTGATTATGTCTCCTTTACACAAACCTGTGCAAAACCAAGGAAAGGGAGACTTAGTGAAAAGTGGAAAATTGACCTTAGGGCAGAGATTAGGCTTAGTGAAAAATAAAGTGAAATTGAAGATTTCCATAGCGGTAGGAGGAGAGAGAAATTTTCTTCTGATCACGCTCATGACGTCCACGCTACAAACCTTACCTATAAATGAAATAAGGAACTGTGGAATGCAGCAGTTCCAGAGTGCATGCTCCCATAGTTCCTACCCAGACACTCTGACTTTTACCTCTAAATGTCAGTGATTCTCTATTCAACCTGCTAACACAGGAGATCCCAGAGTCAAGACCACCATGGAGGGAACAGAAGACTGCATGCTGCTTGGCCTTCACACTGGTACCTGATGGGAACGTACCAATTTAGAAGAGAATGGGCTATCATCAAATGATACTATTTCCTATAATTCCAGTTCTTGTGGACTTTTAAATACCTTCAATATTATGGCCATCATTAGGCCACTTGCAGAGAAGTTTGGGAAACTTATTTTATGCAGAGCACACCACTTACAATCGTGGCTCACCTCTCCCCAAATAGTTATAAATATGTGGCACAGTCCAACAGGGTTCATTTCTTTGTTCCCAAGTGGTTATGTATCGTCACTCAAAGGAATCACTAAAGATAACATTGATATATGAATTATTTTTCCCTGACCAAAAGGACTCTCTTTCCAGTCAATTGACACCCAGTGTTGAGTGTCCGAATGTCTTACTATTAAATTATTAGAAAATGACATTGAAGGTGGGGAAGGTTTCCTCTTTTTCTTTCACCTATTTTCTGAATAAATTTAATACACAGATGAATGTCTTTTCAGCTGCTCCAAAAACTTGAAATAACTTCACAGACCATTTGATACACTTTCATCACACTGTGAAGCTAGTGAACGATGCCCCATGATCATATCAATGTACACAGCTATGATTTAATAATAAAATAAATAAATAAATATATTAAAAAACTTGAAATAAATGTCTAACCTAAATGTTCATAAAAAATTCAAAGTAACTACTGATGTCAAATTCTAATTCCAAAACTCATCATAATTTTATCTTAGATAACAATAATAATTCTCACCCTCTTCCTTTTTGGAGCATAAAACCAGTGCTATCTTCAAGGGATGAGGAGACAGTTCATTATAGACTTTCTAGACTGTTTACTTAGATACTAAATCTTGGCATTACATCTACTACATCTCTCAAGGTCAAGACAACTGCACAAAGGCCCTATTGCCATTATAAACCTTTACTTTAAAAATCTGTAATTAAAGAAGGGCAAATATGTGGTTTGAGGCTTGAAGCACTGGTGATTTAGAGGAACTCCAAACTAAACTGCACGTGCTCCAAGTAATAATTTCAGAGGTGAGATAAGCAGAATGATACAGCAATGGGTCCAAACAGAACAAAATCTCCAAGATACAATATTGCCTCATATCTAGAGCCTAATCTCTCTGCTTTCACCTACCAACATTGTTAAGAGTCTTATCTCTGTGATAAAAACAAAGGCTGCAAAAAATCAAGTAGAAATTTTTTAGGAGATAGGAGGCACTCAGAAGGCAGATATTTTGTTAATCCTTGAATACTGATGCTGGTTTCTTTGGAATTCTTCAAATTAACCTAATCTCAATCATCCTATTTAATCAAGAGCAGATATCAAGGGAAGCACAGCTTGCACTTTCTCTGGACTTCTTTCAAAGTGAGTATTAAAAATGGTTTCATTTACTGAGTGACTGTTAAATGGCAGGCTCTCTGCTAAGCATTTTTTGCAAGAGTCCCTTAAAATAGGAAGAAAAAGAAAAAGCTGCCTCATTTTAAACACAAGCGAATGAAGTATGAGTAGAGCTGCACCACAACCCTGATCCTCTCAAACTCACAGTGCAGTTTGATAGAATTTCCCTTAACTGAGTCTCTGTGCTTACCTGGCTGTTCTGGAAGAACTGGTCTTCAGTTCTCTTCTCTCAAACCCATTCACACTGTTTCCATGTCCTCCTCCAAGATTCAGCTTCTGTCTCTTCAACTGCAACTCCCAAATTTGCATCTCTAATTCTAATATTTCTTCTGACTTCTAGAAATTTTGTCAACTTTGGGGGGGCTATTTGTTTGTTTTCAGCATTTTTATTTTGCAATAATTTTAAGTCCAGTCCACGTTCATGGGAAGAGGAATTAACTTGTAATTCTTGAAGGGAGAACTATGAAAGACTTCTAGAACATATGTTAAAAAAAGTTCAGCAATTAAAAATCTTTCTTCTTAATAAAGTATCACAAGAAGGGGAAGTAAGAATCCAGTGTACTCAATTCTATGAAGCCAGTGGATGATCTAAAACACAGCCACATAAGAGAAAAGCTCAAATCAATTCAAGGTGGGGGGCAGGGAAATGAGGAAGCAGGGAGAGGGGAGGAAGGAGAAGGAGGGAAATGGAGGTCACGGTGGTGCATGGCACACCTCCTGGGAGAGAAACACAACTGTAAGAGGGACTTTACCTAATAAATGCAAACAGTGTAACCTAATTTTTTTTTTTTTTTGCAGTTTTTGGCCAGGGCCCTATTCCTTTGAGCCATAGGTGCCGCCAGTAACCTAATTCTTTATAGCCTCAATGAACCTCAACCAGTAAATTAAAAAAAAAAAAAAAAAAAAAATCTTTTGAAGGACTACTTTTACTTCTTTGAGGATTTTCCATACCAAGGATCTATTGTTCAAAAACAAAATGGGCTCCCTGCTTGTAGCACAGTGGTTTGGGTGCCAGCCACACACATCGACCTAGGCTGGGGGGTTCAAACCCTGCCCGGGCCAGTGAAACAACAACTGCAAACCACAACAAAAAAAATAGCCAGGCACTGTGGCAGGTGCCTGTAGTCCCAGCTACTTGGGAGGCCGAGGCAAGAGAATCAATTAAGCCCAAGAGTTTGAGGTTGCTGTGAGCTGTGACACCACGGTACTCTACTGAGGGCAACTAAAGAGACTCTGTCTCAAAAAAAAAAAAATGTGATTTTATGGTTACTCTTGTGATACTTGACTGAGAAAAATGTGTTTCAACTCCATTCAGGTTAATACAAAAGATGTGAAGTCACCATTTTTTTGTATGGCTACACAGTATTCCATGGCATACATACACCACAGTTTGTTAATCCATTCCTGAGTTGATTGGCATTTAGGTTGTTTCTAAATCTTGATTTAGATATCACCTAACCCCAGTAAGATTAGTCCACATCACAAAGTCCCAAAGTTGCAGATGCTGACATGGATGTGGAGAGAGGGAAACACTTTTATACTGTAATGGGAGTGCAAACTAATATAGCCTTTTTGGAAAGAAGTATGGAGAATCCTCAAAGAACTCAAATAAGATCTTTCGTTTGACCCTGAAATTTTACTACTGGGTATCAACTTGGAAGAAAAAATTTATTGTACCATAAGGACATTTGTACTAGAGTTTATCACAGCTCAAAATAGTTTCTTTTAAATTACCTTTTACTTTCTCTTTGAGATGACCTCTCTTTATTGTCACTTGTTGCTCTCATCCCTTTCACTCGAATGTCCTTCCATACAGGACTAATCCATGAACAGCCCAGACTCTTAACTTTAAGCTTTCATACATGTATGACGTTCTTAAATCAAGAGCATCTTTCTTTTCCTTCTCACTACTGGTCCTGACAAAACTGTGCAACTTTGAAGTTTACTCTTTAGAACCAAACCCCACTATGTTTGTTACATTTATGAGAGTGATGGCCCTAGAATGTGTCCCCATAACATTTTATGCTCAACTCTGTCCTAACACTTTTCATACATTTTTTTTGGTCAATTCAAATTTTATTTTCTAAATTATCATACCAAAAATTTTACTTTTTAGAATGCTTACTTTCATGAATATTTACACATGAATTGGTTCATATAATGGCCAACACAATTAAGATGCAAAACAGTTCAACCTCTTCCCCCCAAATGTCCTAATACTGTTGCTTTGTAGTCAGTCTCCTTCAGTCTTTCCCTAAGGCCTGGCAATAATTGACCTCTTACTGACCTCTTCCCCAACACTATGGTTTGAGAATATTACACAAATGGAGTTACAGAGTATGTAATCTTTTTTTTTTTTTTGTGGAGACAGAGTCTCACTTTTATGGCCCTCCATAGAGTGCCGTGGCCTCACACAGCTCACAGCAACCTCCAACTCCTGGGCTTAAGCAATTCTTTTGCTTCAGCCTCCTGAGTAGCTGGGACTACAGGCGCCCCCACAACGCCCAGCTATTGTTTTATTGCAGTTCGGCTGGGGCCAGGCGCCACCCCAGAGTATGTAATCTTTAACAATAGCTTTGTATTGCTACTGCAATGGCAATCAAAATTGTTACATATAATTTGATTTTTAATTTCTTCTTTATTTTTCTTCTTTTCTTTTTGCTTTGGGTTGGGTTAATTGTGTATTTTTAGTTATTCCACTTTATCTTTTTATTTGCCTATTTTTAATACTTCTTTTAAAAATAAATGCCTATGCATTATTCTGCTTCATATGTAACCTAAGAGCTTTATAAAATGATCTTTGTAATTCTTCCCTATCTTTGTATAATTGTTGTCATTTTTAAAACTTTTATGGGCTATAAACACACCATACCTTCTTACTACTTTTTGTTTGAAAGTCACTCATTCATTAATATGATTAAAAATAGGAAAGAAAATGAGTTTATTTTTCATTAATTTATCCTTTCTCCAACTCTCATTGTATAAATCTAGATTTCTGGTGCATGTCATATTCTTTGGCCTCTAACATCGAATGGCTAACAAACACATGAAAAAATGTTCATCATCTCTATATATTAGAGAAATGCAAATCAAAACAACCCTGAGATATCATCTAACCCCAGTGAGAATGGCCCACATCACAAAATCTCAAAACTTTAGATGCAGGTGTGGATGTGGAGAGAAGGGAACACTTTTTTTTTTTTGGCCGAGGCTGGGTTTGAACCCACCACCTCCAGCATATGGGACTGGCACTCTATCCCTTTGAGCCACAGGCGCCACCTAGAAGGGAACACTTTTACACTGCTGGTGGGACTGCCAACTAGTACAACCTTTCTGTAAGGAAGTATGGAGAAACCTCAAAGCACTCAAGCTAGACCTCCCATTTGATCCTGCAATCCCATTACTGGGGATCTACCCAGAAGGGAAAAAAATCCTTTTATCTTAAGGACACTTGTACTAGACTGTTTATTGCAGCTCAATTTACAATCGCCAAAATGTGGAAACAGCCTAAATGCCCACCAACCCAGGAATGGATTAACAAGCTGTGGTATATGTATACCATGGAACACTATTCAGCTATTAAAAAAAATGGAGACTTTACATCCTTCGTATTAACCTGGATGGAAGTGGAAGACATTATTCTTAGTAAAGCATCACAAGAATGGAGAAGCATGAATCCTATGTACTCAATTTTGATATGAGGACAATTAATGACAATTAAGGTTATGGGGGGGAGGAAAAGCAGAAAGAGGGACCGATGGAGGGGGGTGGGGCCTTGGTGTGTGTCACATTTTATGGGGGCAAGACATGATTGCAAGAGGGACTTTACCTAACAATTGCAATCAGTGTAACCTGGCTTATTGTACCCTCAATGAATCCTCAACAATAAAAAAAAAGAAAAATAATTTACAAAATAATAATGAAAACTAAAATGTATGACTATGAATTAAAATAGATATTTTGGCAAAAAAAAAAAAAGAAAAGTAGGTCAGTTAGTAAAAATTTCACTTCTCCTTAGTTTTTGAAAGGTGTTTTTGTAGGTTATAGTATTCTGATTGACAGAATTATTTTGTGTAGATGATTTGCTTTTTGTTTCTTTGTTTTTCTTTAGCAGTTTAAAGATGTACCTCCATCATCTGGTTTGCATGACTTTTGATAAAAACATTCGTTGCAATTTTTATCATAGTTCTTTTATGTGAATGCTATTTTTTTCCCTCCATCTGCCCTCACAGTTTCCTCTTTATAACTTACAGAAGCTTGAATTTAATATAGCTAGTTTTTTGGGTTTTAGTTTTTGTTAGTTTGTTTGGTCTACATTGATTGTTTCTTTGGTTTTGGTTTTTACCTTATTTGAAGTTCTCTGAGCTTCTTGGATTTCTAGTTTACTTTCTATAATTAATTTTGGTACATCCTTGGATGCTATTTTTCAAACATTTCTTCTCCCCTCTTTCTTTCTTCCTTCATCTCCTGGTTCCATTTGTAAATAATTTTGAACATTTGAATTTGTCCCACAATTCTTGGATGCTTTGGTATAGTGTTTTTAGTCTTTACATTTTTTGCATTTTGCTTTGGGTAACTTCTATTGACCCAAGTTCAAGTTCACTAATTCTTTTCTTAACTAAGATTAGTCTACTGCTAAAACTGAAAAAATATTATACATCACTCTCACTGAATTTTGGCTTTCTTATTTTTAAATTATTTCTCATAGTTTCTACATCTACTCTACTCATCTAACAGTACATATTTCCTAACCTCTCTGTTGAAGCCTTTATTATGTTAATCATACACAGCTCCAACTCTTTTATCACATAGTTCTAGCATGATTGCTTCGAAGCCTGAGTTTAGTACTCACGATTTACTTTGTCACTTCTGGTTTGTATTTTTTCTGCCCTTTTTCCTGTGCCTCCTAATTTTCTCATGAAAATCTAACATCTTTTTTGGAAGTTCTGCATTATTATCTATATTGGTTGACCAAGCAGTAAAGAAAAAAACACAAATGCTACATGGTACCATTTTAAAAAGAGAACTATGTATGATAGGAACTTCTCCATGCCACCCATGGAGAGAAGTACAGAACAACTGGTTTCACTTTCTTCACTTATACTGAAGAAAGACCCCGATCTTTTACTGTTTTGTCCATTTAAGGAAGGTTTAGAAAGAGGCATGTCTTCCCGCTGTGCCAGTTTATCACTGAGGACTGGAAGAACTTGTGAGGTATCTCAATGTAAATTTGAAATGTGATCTACACCCATTAATCATATTCCTCCACTAAAACCAAGATGATGAGAAAGTCATTTTAACATTCTGTTTGATAAAGAATGATTAAAGCTGGATATTAGGGGGAAAAAAGAAAACATTTAGTGAGATCAGAATTTCTCTGGGAACAAGATACAAATGGTTTGAGTTTAACTTGTGTAGGTCATACATTCAGATCTTAATTTATTATAAGCATCTTAATATCTTTTTTTCTTTTATTTAAAGCATAGGCTGGAAATGTGTAATTAAATGCGTCCAAACTAAGACACGGGGGTGTGTGGGTGTGTGGAGGGGACATGTATGTGCCTGTTTTCATCAGCATCCTTGTGCCATCATGGCTGGTAGTTGTCCTGGCTTGGACTTCCAGTACTCTGTTGAATAGAGTGAAGAAAGAGGAAACCTTTGTCTTTTCCAGTTCTTAGCAAGAGGGATTTCAACTACTTAAATAATAATATCATGTTATTTACATCACTTTAACACATGCACATTTCATTATTTTTTTCTAATCAGGACCCTACTATACAGGCAGGGAAAGTGTATGTCACTGCCTTTCATAAATAGTAAAACTTAAGTTCCCAAATTGAAGTGATGTTCTTTATTTCACAGTGTATAAATATGAATTTAGAATCTAAAACAGTATTTGGTTCCTGAATCTATTCTTCTTTTCACCATGTCACACATAATTTTCTCCTAGTAGACTTTAGAGGCACAAAAAACGCCTGTGGCTCAGTGAGTGGGGCCCCTGCCCCATATGCCGAGGGTGGCAGGTTCAAACCCAGCTCCGGCCAAAGTGCAACAAAAAAATAGCCGGGTGTTGTGGTGGGCACCTGTAGTCCCTGCTGCTCGGGAGGCTGAGGCAAGAGAATCGCATAAGCCCAAGAGTTGGAGGTTGCTGTGAGCCGTATGACATCATGGCACTCTACCTGAGGGCAGTACAGTGAGACTCTGTCTCTACAAAAAAAAAAAAAAAAACCTAAATCAGAGGCTTTTTGGCTGAACTTCAAAGCAAGAATAACCAAAAGTTTGGAGGAAAGGAAGAAACAATAATGTTTCATATAAAATGAAAATACAGAACTTTCTTCTTTATCTGTCTCCCTTACCCCTTCATGTTTTCTTTGTTTTGAGTCAAATAAAACTCTTATTTCCCATTAAGGCATCCACTATCCTATAATTTATAATGACTGACATGGTGCTAATCATTGCTTCATGCTCACACAAATGGCAAATATATACTGGGAAGAGAATAAAACCTGCTAATTTTTAATGAGATACTCACTGTACATCAGACCGTATGCTGTGTTTCACTTTGGTTACCTCATTTTATCCACTCAGAAATCAGGTGTCAGACTAGTTTTAAGCCCTATCTGCATATTTGGAATGAAAAGGTTCTTTCTATGGCACAATATTATTTTCCATTGGAGTAATAATAGAATATAAACAAAAAATATCCTTTCTAGCTGTTCAAGTCAAGAACAGATGAATTTGTTCCAGAAACAAAATATCATATAATTTGATAATAAACAAGTTATTATCAAATTAAATTAATGTTAATGTAAATCTGGTTTTCCACAAACTCTTTCTAGGCAAATCTATACAACATATACATTTTTAATGCTAGATATGTCTAGTCGTTAACCATGTCATTGTGTGCTGTCAATGAACTTAAAAAACATTTTATAATATAGAATTTTTGATTTATATGTATAATTTGTGGCTCAGGACATGGGCAGTGTTCACAGATGTTCTATGTATTCTTGGGAGAAATAGGAAATCTCTGAGTTGGATAACATTTTTATACATGGGTTATCACAAAAGTTTTGAGATACATAAATATCAGAAATGTAAAGTCCACACAGATGGAAACAAAGGAAGCCCTCTCAGCAACATCAATGAGCCAAGAAAGTTGAAACTTACATGGGTGAATCAGAAGGGAAGCTGCTGACTATGTTTCTGGTAAGTGAAATAATGAACCATAATCACTGTCTCAAAACATTCATAGTAGCCCACATATATTCATATTAACATGCCTTCATAAGTACACTCTTGGTAAATATTTGTTCCCTTATGCCCAATAAATCTGGAGAATTTTTGTGCTTCTAAATCATGTCATTCCAATAGTCAATATGCTTACTATTTTTCCTGTATTAATCCATAATATTTTGAAAGGTTAATGACAAAATATTAAGCAAGCATTTTTGACTTATCTATTTCCCCAATACTTTCATTGGTTTTCCAGTTTATGTTTCTAAATTATTATATTAGATAGTTATATTCTTATGATGAGTAAAATGATTATACCCTGGTGGATTATACTTTTTACTTTTCCAATATATAGTAGCTTTTCATATTTACAATTTTTATCAGAAATATTTCCATTAATATGAAATTGCTGCATTTTTTTTGTTATACATTTGTTATATTTTTTCCATTCTACTATTTGAAGATTTCTGAGTCATATTTATTTGAAGCGTTTCTTAAAAATTTCCAATCTTTCAGATTTTATCCTTTTTAGGCAACTGTAGAATTCTTGCTTTCATTGGTTAGTAAAATCTATTTTTATTTAATAGCATTACTGTAGCATAAGAACTTATATGTCTTCATATTTTTACTATGCTCTCTCTTTTCTATTTTTTTCTTACTAAAGAGATCAAATTCATTTGTCGACTTCACAAATGATTCACTCAATGTTCAAAGCTTCTATTATCTTTGCTCTTTTGCTTTTTATGTAAACTGTAGACAATTTTAATAAATTTAAGGTTTCACATAAACTGTAAAAGAAGCTAAACAGCTTCCCCTTGGAATGATTCTATTTCCTTTAAAGATGTAGAAATATTTTGTAAAATTGTCTATATGTTGAGGACTTAGGGAAATTTTTGCCAATTAGTTGTCATCCAACTTAGTACAACAAAAGATAACTAAGAAACTCAGAGTATCCTTATGTGAAAAAATCGCTTTTTAGTCAGTATATCATATGTTATCAATACTTTCATTCTGTATCTGTGTCTAGTATATTTGACTTTAGTTGGATTAGATTCTGGGGCAAAAGAGTCAACGCTGGGGATAGAGACCATACTTTCAAGAAATTGGCCATCCTTTTATTCACGGGGGAGGAACATTTTGAAGAGATGAATCTTGACCACTTCTCTGACTTCTCATCCTTTTCCGTATAAACCATCTGCATTGGATGGCTTTGAAAATAAATGATTTCATTTAAATATAGATATTACAAAAACATAAGTAATCACAGCCATCATCAGAAGGCATACACTAAGAACGCAAAAGTGGAGAGAAATTAGCACAATTTCTCTCCACAATGAGTGTGTGTATGTTTGTGCAAATAAAATTGCCAGCATAAATTTTATGTACTAAATTGTTTTAAGTGCAGGAAGCAATTCTAGCTGTAGAAGAAGGCCAAACACCAAAACATGAAATCAGGGATGAAAATACCAGAAAACAAGAGGCTACAGTCAGATTAAAAGAGGAAGTAAGGCAGTAACCTGAAGAACCCCGCCCCGCCGCAAAAAAAGACAAAGCCATTTTGGAAATAAACACTAAATTAAAATAACCACAAAGGAAAATAGGCCCCACAGATAACACAGTATAACTGTAGAGGATAAAATTTGGACAGAAAAGCACACTAAAAGAGAAATAAAGGAATAGGGTACAAAGCATAAGGAAAAACAAGAGATGTTTCAGACAGAAAATGACATCCTTTGTGTCCCTTGCAGGAATGTCTGAGTGAAACCAAAATAATGGAACAGAATAAACTACCTAAATGTGTAATTAAAGAAATATTTCCTGATACAAAAGAAGTCTTGCATTTACAAATTGAAAGTTCATGTAATATGCAAGGTCAAGTTGGCTCAGAATGGTCCATAACAACATGTTAGTAACTATGTAAACAAAGTTATTGAAATTTAAAGATAAAGAACATATGCTTAGGGAAGTCACACAAACACAAAAAGATCAAGAACCTTGCAAAGAAAACCATCAGGAGTGTATCTGACTTCCCTATACCAACAGTCAATACAGAGGCACTGAAGTATCCACAGAGATTCTAAAGGGAGAAATTGGAGGCCCAAGTTATTATATCCCAGTAAACTTTTCTCAAGGTTAAAGGCTTAGAATATTTTAAAACATGAAAAACATGAAGGTATATTGCTTAGAGCTTTGAAAGACTCCTGGAAGGTGAAAGCAAAAGAACTGACAGATCAAAACAAAAACTTAGATAGGAATAGTAATGACAGAATAGAATTATAAATATCAGTCATCTGCAAGTGTAGACATCACACAGCTGACTAAAATGGGGGAGAGGGGTGGAAAACTGAAAAGTGGACAAGCTTTCTCATAGCCTCATTTATAATAGACAAAAAGTCAAAGGTCTTACCAGAAACTAATAAATTAAATACTAGACTTTTAAGCATACTCAGAAATACAAAGGTAAAAACTAAGATTATTTAATAAAATGGTTTGGAGAAGGAAAGTAAGAAGTAGTAAAAGGAGGATAATAGTTCAGTCCATGTTGCTCCTTCTAAAAAACCAAAGCAACCTACCCATAGGAAAAAAAAAGGTAAAGGTGTTATTAAGGTGAATGATAGAACACAACAAAAAGTCTTTCTAAATTTAAGAATAACTGAGGGAAAAACAAAACACATAGTGAAAGACTTAAGTATAGTTAAAAAAAATAGATATAGGAGAAAAAAACACAAAACCTTTTGCCATATCAATAAATGGAAGTCAATAAAAATAATTTCATAAAACTTCTTATGAAGTAAAATTCCAGTCTATATTATAAAGTAAGAGACATTCCTAAATTTAAATCATTAAGAAAATAAAAGTATTAAATAAGAATATAAAATCGTAAATGTGACAAAATTCTGCCACATAAATTCAAAGAAAGACAAGTAATTATGATTTTCAAATTAAATGAAGTAGAATACAAACAAAAGAAAAAAAAATAAGGAGAGGAAGATATAATTTCAAGTTTAAATGAACCAAATAAGAAAACATAACTTTTTATAAGGGAAATAAAACAACACAAACAAACAAATATGACTTTTTTTTCAATCCAGAACATATCAAGCAGACAAATTAAGGGCATGGAAGACTTAAATGACATAATAAATAAGATGTGTTTAGTCAATGTATATATTAAACGCTGAAGCATTCCTTCAAATAACAAAGGAACATTCTCAAAATACTACCAAATATTAGCTTGCTGTAAAATAATAATAAAATATAATATGTTGAAATGATAAAGACCACTGACTGTTCTTGAGTCAACAAAAGAAAAAAGTTAATTACATAATAAGAAATTAATTCTAAAAAGACACTACCACCAGGAAGAGAGGAACCTTCTCTTAAATAATATTTGTGTCAGGCAGGGCCTTATGTCTCACCCCTTTAATCCTAGCACTCTGACAGACCAAGACAGGAGGCACCCTTTAGCCCAGAAATTTGAGACCAGCCTGAGAAAGCAAGACCCCATCTATACTAAAAAATAGAAAAGTTAGCCATGAATTTTGGTGGGCATCTGTAGTCCCAGTTATTTGGAAGGCTGAGGCAGGAGGCTCTCTGGAACCTAGGAATCTGTGGCTAGGCTGACATGTGGCATTGTAGCCGAGGTGACAGAGTGAGACTGTCAAAAAAAAAAAAAAAAATTTGCACTAGATTGGTTAGCACAGCTTAATTTACAATCACCAAGATGTAGAAACAAAAAAGTGCCCATCAACCCACAGATTTATTAATAAACTGTGGCTTATGTATATTTTATTCAGCCATAAAAAGATTAAAAAAGATAAGAGATTTTTGGGCGGCATCTGTGGCTCAAAGGAGTAGGGCACCGGCCCTATATGCTGGAGGTGGCGGGTTCAAGCCCAGCCGAGGCCAGAAATTGCAAAATAATAATAATAATAATAATAATAATAAATAAGAGATTTTACATCTTTTTATTAACCTGGCTGGAGGTGAACCACATTCATTTAGTAAAGTATCATAAGGATGAAAAAGCAAGTATCTAATGTATTCAATACTGATATGAAGCCAGTAGATGAGCAGATAAATGCCCACACAAGAGAAAAACTCAATTCAATTCAAGTTGAGGAAAGGGAAGAGGACAGAAGATTGAGAGGTGAAGAGGGAAGGGGATTAGTTTGCTCCCACTTAATGAGTACGATATAAGGGTATATGGCACACCTCCTGGGTATGCCCACAACTACAGCAGGGACCTTACCTTACAAACACAAACATTGTAACCTAATCATTTGTACCCTCATATTAATCTGAAATAAAATAACAATAACAACAACACTTGTGTTGGTAGGAAAATGTAGAAATAAAAACTTGAAATGATTTTTAGAAAATAATAAAATCACTAATATTATATAGAAACTTGCTTTATTCAGCCAAGAAAAGTATACCACAGAGAAAAATACATATAGTAATATCAACATTTTGAAGATAAAAACAAATTATTTTATACATATGCAACTTTTAATTTTATTATTTACATGAAACATTTGTACTCCATGCTGCTTGCATATTAGAATCAACTGAGACAAGGTTTAATGACTCCTATCTAAAATCCCAGCACTCTGAGGTGCTAAGACAGGAGGATTGCTTGAGGTCAGGGGGTTGAGAACAGCCTAGGTAACATGGGAAGACCTATAATAATAATAGGTCTCTATAATAATAAGTAAAAATAAAATAAAATAATCAACTGCGATTTTTGAAAATTAATATCTCATTCCCAATGCTAGATATTTGCTTAGTTGTAACTCTAATTAATAAAAATAAATCCCCCGAATAAATTTATTCTATAAATATTGTTAAAATATCTCTACCAACCCAAACAATCTATGGATTCATTATAATTATTTTCAAAATACAAATGACATTCTTCACAGTGTAGAAAAAAAATTCTAGAATTTATATGAAACCACAAAAGACCCAGAATAACCAGAGCAATCCTGAGAAAAAAGAACAAAGCTGAAAGTTTCACATTATTTGACTTCAAATTATACCCCAAATCTGTAATAAACAAAACAACATAATACTTGCATAAAAAGAGACACAAAGACAAAAGAATAGAATATACAACTCAGAAATAAGTCCACACATTAAAAGTCAAATCATTTTTGGACAAATCCTCCCATGTGGACAAAATACACATTGGGGAAAGAATGCGGTCTCTTAAATAAATGATGCTGGGAAAACTGGAGAATGAAACTACACCCACATTTCTTATCATCTACAGAAATCAAATCAAAACAGATTAAGACTTAACTATAAAACCTGAAAATACAATAATACTAGACAACAATACTGGGGAAAGGCTTTAGAACATTTTTCAGGGCAAAGATTTCTTGAGTAAAACCTCAAAATCACAAACTAGCAAAGAAAACATTGGCAAAGGGTATCACATCAAGCTAAAATTTTCACAGCCCAGGAAACCAAGAACAAAGTGAAAAGATAGTCTATTGAATGGGAAATATTTGCAAACTATTCAACTGACAACAGATTGATAACCAGAATATGTAAGGAACTCAAACAACTAAATAGCAAGAAAGACAAATAATCTGATTTGAAAATGGGCAAAGGATCTAAATAGACATTTCTCAAAAGAAGACATTTAAGGGCCAGCAGGTATGTGAAAAATGTTCAACATTACTAGTCAGCAGAAATATGCAAATTAAAACTATAAGGAAATATCTTCTTACCCCATTTAGAATGGCTATTATTAAAAAAAAAAAAAGAAAATAACAAATACTGGAGAGGATATACACTGTTAAGGGTGTGCACATCACTACAGCCATTGTGAAAGTTCTTTAAAAACTGAAAATAGTCCTATTGTATGATCCCGCAATCCCACTATTGAATGTATATACAAAAGAAAGAAAATGAGTATATCAAAGAGACATTTGCATGCTCACATTTATGGCAGTACTCTTCACAATAGCCAAGGTATGAGATGAATGTATAAAGAAAATTAGAGGGCAGCGCCTGTGGCTCAGTCGGTAAGGCGCCGGCCCCATATACCGAGGGTGGCGGGTTCAAACCCGGCCCCGGCCAAACTGCAACAAAAAAATAGCCGGGCGTTGTGGCGGGCGCCTGTAGTCCCAGCTACTCGGGAGGCTGAGGCAGGAGGATCACTTAAGCCCAGGAGTTGGAGGTTGCTGTGAGCTGTTTGATGCCAAGGCACTCTACTGAGGGCCATAAGTAGTGAGACTCTGTCTCTACAAAAAAAAAAAAAAAATGAAAAAAAAAAAAAGAAAATTAGAATAGATACACAATGGAAAATTATTCCACCATAAAAAATAATGAATTTTTTTATTTGCAACATAGATGGAAATTGAAGACATCATATTAAGTGAAATAAGCCAGAAATAGACAAATAGTGCATGTTCTCATTCAAATACGAGCTAAACAATTGATCTCATGGAGACATTGATTAAAATGGTGCTTACCAGAAACTTAGGAGTAGTGGAGAGTAGTGGGGAGAGAGAGGTATAGAGGGTGTGGTTAATGGATACAAAAATATAGTTAGATAAAAGCAATAAGATCTAGTGTTAAGTAGTACAATGTGGTGACAATATTTTAACAATATTGTTTATTTCAAAATAGTTTAAAAGTAGATTTAGAATGTTCCCAGCACAAAGAAATGGTAAACATTTAAGGTGATGTATATCTCTATTACCCAGATTTGATTGACATATTATGTAATTATAATAAAATACCACATATACTCTATGAATATGTACAGCTGTTATATAGCCATGAAAATAAATAATTAAAAAAATTAAAAATCAGTACAAATAATTTTAAGAAAAAAATATAGGATAATGTCTCAATTACCTCTAGGCAGCATGTTATGTTTCTAAACAATATAAAAAATAACATGATACAAAAGGAAGAGATTAATAATTTGGCTAATATGTAAGAAGTATTAAATTTTTTTAGTAAATAGCCAACATAGGATCATTGCTAATGGAATGCTTAAATAAATTATGCACATATGTATGTATACATATATACATGTATATAGATATTTATGAAAATAAAGAATTCAATAAAAGTTGCCTTATTAAAGTATTGTGAAAAGTGTTCATAAATGATAAATGTCCAAAAATATTATGTAGAAATTTTAAAAATACAGATATTATATAGATTATAATTGTAATATTTAAGATGCCCTCTGAAATGATTTGTCTTCCATACATAATGGAAGACAGTACTACTAGAGTTAGTTCAGTGTTGTTTTTAGGTGACAAAATGAGTGTTTGTTCTTTTCTTTTTTTTCTTTAGTTTTTCACTATTCTCTTTTCTCTAAGTTTCTATAATGACCCCGTATACAATTGGTTATAGAAAACTATTGACATTTGAAAGTAAGAGCAGTTCCAGATGTAGGGAAGCAATTCTACTGTGGCTCTAACCAACCAAAGTTGTACCACCATACGATTGGATAAATCCAGATGCTGCCTACATACAGCCAGATTCTCATATCCATGAATTTGAGCCTCTGCTGTGCCCAGTGGGCAGTAAATTGTCATATAGAAGACAACCTGAAAGGAAGTGTGTTCCAGTAGATAGAATTAAACACTGTAATGACAAGAATATGAATTATGCTCATAACGTAATAACTTACTTTCTGTTCAACTTTGAAAAAGTAATTTAAGTTATGTGTTTCAGTTCCCATTAAATTGATGATAATAATCTTTCTTTGTTAACAAAGTGATTTGAAATCACTATGTGACAAGTAATATATTACCAGAAAGTATTCCTATTTCACCCTGCATTGTAGCCTCTCAGGGAAAGGATCTATGCATCATTGTGAGTATTTCAGATGCAACGTTGGGTAAAAAAATGAGGGTATGATTGAGAATAATATGGAAAATACTGTAATGCTCTAATGTAAGTCAATGTTATGAACTCACCTTGAATGTTGAACTAATAGCACGTTTATATCAATGGCCTGACAAATATAAGGAAGTTTCAGAGAAAGGACAATGAGGCTCTATTTGTGAAGGAGGTGGAGAAATATAGACGGTAACAGAATTTAGTATGCAAAAATAGGACTATATCTCAAGGAAGCCAACAGAATTTCAAGAAGTACATAAGTGAAGAAAAAGAAGGCCTATTTCTATCTTACGAGCTCTTGAAGTTTGATTGAAAGTCTTAGTGTAAATAAATGAAGATATCATTTTACCAAATTAGTTTTCAGCTTACTATTACTAAACTCATTATCTGATGATGGCAGAGAAAGAAAATAAACATTGTTTAAAACAGATTAAAGCATGGGAGTACTCACAAATTTGTACGTATACAAACTTGAGTTTCTATTGCTACAAGCCTCTCCTTTTAACATGAGAGCAGAGTTATGTTTCTAGCAAGTCATTAATTACTTTTACCCCCCTCACAGAGAAATCCTCTGGTCCAGGGAAACCAAGAATCTGAGCAAATAATTACTCCTGTATTAAATACAAATTCTATTTTTATTGTTCCGATTCAAAAGGAAAAAAAGGAATAAAATAAAACTTAAGTATTTATTTACCATAATGGTAACATAGGATTAACAATACAAGACAATGTATCTGAAAAAGCTTCATAAACCCCCAATATACTATATAAGTATTTCTATATTTTCACATAGTCTATTTTGAAAATCAGAAGATTACATGTTTTCCAAGCATGTTTGAAAAGTTATACCTGTGATTACGAATCTATAACACTCACTCTGCTACAGTTCTGAAAAATTCAGGAAATAATATTTCCTTTCTGGTGGTTAGAGGCTGGCATATAGTGTGGCATGTATCAGAGTGAAATATGATACATTGGCCACAAATTTATCCTATCACTTACCAGTGATGGATCTTCAGAATTTTTCTAAGTCTCTGTTATATCAAACAACATGGAACCAAACCACACTTAACGGGAAGGCTATGTTAACCAGTTTGATGAAAATATTTCAAATTGTATATAAAACCAGTGTATGGTGCCCATGATTGCATTAATGTACACAGCTATGATTTAATAAAAAAATTAATCTGCTCAGAAAAGTAGATTAGATAATGTGTGTATTCCTGATCATCAAAAATTAAGGCAGTTAAGTTAGATAAGTCAGATTCAATAACAGAGGCTTTAGTCTTAAGTGTTCATCACTACTGGAGTAAGATTCAGCAAAGCACACAATTTTTTTGTGTCAGATTCCTCATTTGTCCCATCAGGATAATAACAGTTACTTAATACAGTTGCTGATATTATTGCAGATCAATCAGGGATCATCAATACCTTCATTCCTCCCTTTCTTCCCACTCAAGACATTTACTAGTTGTACCAGTAAAAACAGCACTACATTGAACATTTAAAACTGGAATTAGTTATCAAGTGCTTAAATGCTCAATCTGCTTTGGTTATTTTAATGTCTGAAATAATAAGACTTGGCAATTTTACACAAGGAAATTACATGAACCATTTAATGCTGATATAGACTTTAGTGATCAACTTTTAAAATAATGTTATATTGAATTCTCCTATATTCCTTACAATGTTGTGTTTAATTTTTTTAAATTTCTATCATTGAAAGAATAAAAATAACATTTTTGAGCAAATTACGTGGAATGATCAGAAATTTGTTCTTAGAACCATGAACAAAATTGAACAATTATTTTGGCTACAACACAAAGTTTTAATTGGCTATCAAAATACTGAGTTATTCAAGGGCTCTTTGGGTTTGGTAAACAGTGGGGAGAAATCCTTGGCTGTCACATGAAAGTTTGAAGAACTTTCCAGAAATCATCTGTCATATATTAACTTGAAATTATTTCGAATTAGAAAAAAAAAATCTTTATGTTAGTAACATGTTGTAGTTTGAAGTCCAACAATTTCTCCTGGGGCATTTAATTCAGATTGCTGATATATAATATTATATTTTATATAATATTAAATTGTTATAGAATGTAAATTATTCCTTAAAAGAGGTGAAGCTGATGGAGTTTTCCCTAATTACTAAGTACTGTGTAGTGCAGTTAAGATGAGACTGTGTCTGTAAGTCTCATTTTATATAATATTAAATTGTTATAGAATGTAAATTATTCCTTAAAAGAGGTGAAGCTGATAGAGTTTTCCCTAATTACTAAGTACTGTGTAGTGCAGTTAAGATGAGAATATGTCTGTAAGTCTCTTTTCTATCCCAGCAGAAAGTACCACAGAGGGAATAGGAATAATGTAAACGGTTGTCTTATGCTTTGGTATGAATAAGATCACAGAGTTGGAAGAAATAAGTGGATCTCTTATAAGTTGTCATTTTTAATGACCACTGTTTTACACTAGATGGATTTATCCTGAACCAAAAGTTTTTTTTTTTTGAGACAGAGTTTCAAGCTGTCACCCTGGGTAGTGTGCTGTGGCTTCACAGCTCACAGCAACCTCCAACTCTTGGGCTTAAGTGATTCTTTTGCCTCGGCCTCCCAAGTAGCTGGGACTACAGGTGCTCACTACAATGCCCAGCTATTTTTTCATTGTAGTTGTCATTGTTGTTTGGCTGGCCGAGGCTGAATTCGAACCCACCAGGTCTGATGTATATGGCTGGTGCCCTAGCTGCCCAGCTACAAGCATTGAGCCACACCAAAAGTATTTTAATGTAAGCTAAAATCCTAACTTGCTTCTCTGGGTCCTAACTCTCCAGATTTTTATATGGTGGATCTCTTTCCAACTGCACACACTTATCTACTCGTCAGAAAGAAAATCAGCACAAAGAAAATGATATTATTGCAAAAAGAACTCAAAACAGCCTCAAAGAGCTTTGTATCAACATTCTTTTATTTATTTATTTATTTATTTATTTATTTTTATTAAATCATAGCTGTGTACATTAGTATGATCATGGGGCACCATACACTTGGTTCATAGTTCGTTTGACACATTTTCATCACACTAGTTAACATAGCTTTTGTAGCATTTTCTTAGTTATTTTGCTAAGACCTTTACATTCCACATTCACTAGGATTCACATATACCCTTGTAAGATGCATTCTAAACAAAGCTGTCCTAGAAGCACCAAGAGTTTGTGCAGTGTGAGTGGTGGAATGTAACTACACATGCAGCTCGAGTTTATTGGAAACAAAAGTTGTCCTGACAAAAGAACATTATTTTCCCAAAATTTCTTCTTTTACTGTGTGACTTCTCTAATTCAGTGACTATGTCACTGTATTACTTGGATAAGAGTACCCCTTATTTAATATTTTTACAAACACTACTTATCTATTTTTGGGCAGAGTGTAATAAAGATGAGAATGAAAGATCTAAAAAGAGATTTAGAAAGTTACTGAAAAGTGACTGGAATTGTGTGGAAGAAAGAGACAGGTTGTGGACGCCTCAGATTGAGCAAAGGCATTTGAAGAGAGTTACAAAAAGAAAATTGGAACCCACTGCCATCTGAAAGCACATAAAAATGAATCAACAGGACGGTGCCTGTGGCTCAAAGGAGTAGGGCACTGGCCCCATATGCTAGAGGTGGGGGGTTCAAATCCAGCTCCAGCCAAAAAAATGCAAAAAAAAAAAAAAAAAAAAAAGAATCAACAGAAGGTAGTCATATTTTATTGAGTTTCAGCATAATACTCTTTTTTAAAATAAACATGGTGGTTTGTAGCAACAGCAATTTATGGTCTACCACCCTTTAGCTCAATGAACTTAAAATTTGTTTGACTTCACAAACATATACAAAGTTAAAACCAATGAGTTAAAAGCAATAAAAGAGATTTGCATATTTCACTTTATAACAAATGACTAAATGAAAAAAATGTAAAGTTTCTCTATTCATATCAAGTTAACACCAAATATGTGGCTTTTCCACAAAGACAAACTGTCTGATTTTCTGTAGACACCAGCTGGAGTTAGATCCCCTGGAAATGGGAGATTGGGACTCAATTTCCAACCTTCTAATCATGCTATTCTTTCATCTGGCAAGCAGCCGCCATCCTACAACAGTTAAGTCATTAGCATAAGGTCAAGTATGATTGAAAGTGTTGTATTATGAATAAGGGAAGACACTCCTCTTACTTCTATCACTTGGGAAATTCCAACAGTCCTGTGCCAAGAATCCAAGATGAAGACCAAATATATATTTATTATTTGTATCACAACATCCCAATGACAAATGAGCAGTATGAAATTCATGTGCTATGACTTCATCAGTTGGTGGCATAGGTCACGACATACTTCCAAAAAGTGACATTCCTTTGCCTCCTTTTACAAAGGAAGCAACCGTAGCAGCTAAAAATAAAAGAAGAAACAGAAGAAATATATTTTAAATTAATATTCAAATGATTTTGAAATATTCCAGTTGAGCTACTGTGAACATCAGTAATTACACCAAAAAATGAGTAAATGTTATAATTATAACTGCAGTAAAAATTATCCAGCAGTTTCAGGAAGGAGCTCTGCACAGCATTTTCATCAGCAGTTATTGAGCTTTTCTTAAGGATGAGAGCAACATGAAAAAGTCTTAAATTTAGTTTGTTCACACTGTGGATGTTTCAGTGGCTGAGCCAGAAGACCACAGAAGTGCTGAACTCCATGAATACCGGCCCTTACTGTTTACGTCAAATGTAATAATCCTATATGAATAAGTTTCCTGGGTTATACATAGCGACAAAGACAGCTTTTCACAGTACTCTAAATTTCTCGATTCAAACTAGTCAGCTAAAGAAGGCTGGGTTAGAATTTCTGTTCTCTATTAGCCCCCAAACAATTCTAAAATCATATGATCATATTGCAAACATTATGATGAAGATTATAAACTTAGATTTATACTAGTGATTGGGAGAAGAAAGAACACAATTACCTGTGTCTTTGCTTTAGGGTACTTGTTACCTGCAGCTTGACTCCACCTGAACCTGAGTCTCACCTCAATCTCTAAGCCTGACCCTGACCTTGGGCTGGCTGCCTCTGGTCCTTGCTGATTTTGTTTTATGGGTTTCCTACAGCAAGGTGGTACACAATTATCTTTTTTTTTTTTTTTTTTTTACATCTCATAACTTTATTTCTCTAAGCAACCATCTTTTAAGTGGAGATAATTTTTTTTTTTTTTTTTATTGTTGGGGATTCATTGAGGGTACAATAAGCCAGGTTACACTGATTGCAATTGTTAGGTAAAGTCCCTCTTGCAATCATGTCTTGCCCCCATAAAGTGTGACACACACCAAGGCCCCACCCCCCTCCCTCCATCCCTCTTTCTGCTTCCCCCCCATAACCTTAATTGTCATTAATTGTCCTCATATCAAAATTGAGTACATAGGATTCATGCTTCTCCATTCTTGTGATGCTTTACTAAGAATAATGTCTTCCACTTCCATCCAGGTTAATACGAAGGATGTAAAGTCTCCATTTTTTTTAATGGCTGAATAGTATTCTATAGTATACATATATCACAGCTTGTTAATCCATTCCTGGATTGGTGGGCATTTAGGCTGTTTCCACATTTTGGCGATTGTAAATTGAGCTGCAATGAACAGTCTAGTACAAGTGTCCTTATGATAAAAGGATTTTTTTTCCTTCTGGGTAGATGCCCAGTAACACTGCTGGTGAGACTGCAAACTAGTACAACCTTTCTGGAAGGAAGTATGGAGAAACCTCAAAGCACTCAAGCTAGACCTCCCATTTGATCCCACAATCCCATTACTGGGTACACAATTTTCTATCCAATTAAGTCAAGTTCTTCAGTCCTATTTTCTGGGTCCTTTCCCATCAGATCCTACAAATGCCTAATGATTTGCTTGGAGAGGACCTCAAATCTTATTAATGATTCCAACCTCATTTCTTCCACACTTTCCCTAACAAATCTCACTACCTCCTCCCAAACCACATGCCTTTTATTGGTGCCATGATAACCCTGCATCTGACCAAACTGCCATCTTCTGAAAAGCTAACACATGTAAATACAGCTTCATTCTGCAATTCACAGTTTCTTCTCTACTGATTTAGTGAACTCCGTCTTGTCAGCCCTGCTCGGATTTTATGTTCTTTGGAAAAAGCTGTTTCTGAGTCTGTTTGCAGTCCCCACACTACATGCCACACTGCAACGTGCATGAAGTTGAATACATATTTATTGAGTGAATAAATACGGAAATGAGCAATTGAATTACTGAGTCTCGGGACAGCAGAGGACTGGGAGATTCTTGAAAATTTAAATGTACAATAATAAACATTGATGGATTGGGAAAATTTGCTTTTTATATTTTACAATTGTTAGGCTGATTTAATGCAGCATAACTATAAAAATCACTTATTTTCCCTGGGATTTTAATGCAGCTTATAATATAGTGAAAGGAGAGAGAAAATAAACAAGTAAACACTCAAATAAACAAAAAGATTTAAGATTAATTTTCCCTACATGTATATTACACATGTTATGTATCAACAGTTTATTGATGATTTCCAATTATCCAGAAGGATATAAATATGAATCTTGCCCCAACCAGTGGTTTCAACATTACTCTGCTAAATCTCTCTTTCCTGTTCTTTAATGACATCTTGGACAGAAATCATAACTTTCCACTTGATCCAGCTATAAAAGTGCAAGCCAGTTTAAAGCTTGAATCTTAAACTCAATTTATGTCCCATTTACTTCCCTCTCTCTAGTACAACGTTGAGCAGGGGGCTCTGGTTGCAAGGATTAGGGGAGGCAAATGTACATCATGGGTCTGATAGACCTCAGCCCAATCTGCCGTGAGGTCACTTCAGCAACAGGGCTGTTCTCATAGATGAAGTGGAGCTGAACCCTGGATTCCTTTTCATATGTATATAGACACTTGGCTGCATAAAAATATCTTGCCCTTGCATCGTAAAGAAGTTGTTCCTTTTATGGATCCTGCCATTTCTTTTTGATTCTCTGCTCTGGTCAGATAGACAAAGGGGCAGCTCTCAAATATGATGCCCAGGAATACATCAAAATGTAAACAAAATAGCACTCATCTTGTAGGAAGAATACCTTAGCATCTCATCAATTCTGAGCAGGAAAAAGGATGAATCAGACAAGCACTTTGAACATGGCATTTCCCTTAATCAACCTCTCTAGTGATACTCTCATTCAAACCAGCCCTTTCTTCATTATATCTCCTCTTCTTCTCCCACCTCCAATTTCATTTAGTCCTTTCACACAGGAAAAAATAATATCTTGCCACGTAAGCACACCGTTAAATCTTTCCATCCTTCATTCTGTGAAGTCCTTGAGCTCGGATCTCTTTAGTCCTTACTAATCAGGGAGCAGAAAATGTCCAAGCCATCACATCTAATATTATGATACAATAAATATACATTTTGCTTTTTGTCACCAGGTACTGGTTGGAGCTTCTAAACCAAGGTAATTTCCTAACTGGTAAGAACTATTCATCTTTCCTTGTAATATTTGGTTTTTGTTCTGGGTTCTTGAGATAGCTCTGGAGAGATAAAGATGAAAGGAGTGGCTTTTGTTATTCATAACAAGCCCCTTTCAACCCCACACAAGTTTATGTTAATGCAGTGACTTTTGGAAGGCCCCTAAGGATGAGGTGAAGGATGGTTGCCAGGAAAACCAAGAATGTGACTACAGAGTTGGAAATTTCTGCAGCCCCTGCTGCCCTTCCCTGTATCCTGGGAATGAACTCAATGACTGATGATTTAATCAATCATGACTATGAAATGAAACCTCCATAAAAAACTTAAATCGTGTTTGGCAAACTTCCAAATTGGTGGATGATGCTGTGCAGGGAGGGAGGCGCACGGGAGAGGATGTGGACGCTCCAAGGCCCTGCCCCATGACTGACCCTATGCATGCTTGTTTGGCTCTTCCTAAGTTGTAACAAGCCATTCAATGTAAGCAATGATCCTTTTGTTTGTTGTAGTTTTGTGAGACATTCTAGTAAATTATTGAGCCTAAGAGAGACGATCACAAGAACCCTTTGATTTATGGTTAGTTGGTCAGAAATACTGGAGGCTCAAACTTGCTATCGGCATCTGAAGGGGAGGAAGTGTTGTGGAACTGAGCCTTTAACTTGTGGGATCTGAGTCTTCCAGGTAGATGGTGTCAGAATAGCATTTAATTTTAGGATGCCCAACTGGTGCTCAGAAAATTGAAGACTTGCTGGTGTGGAAGAAACATACACGCTTGGTGTTAGAAGTATTGTAAATAAAGGAGAAAAGTAGTGTTTTCCTAAACATGAAGGAAAAACAGTTTTTTCCTTCATTTCACCAAGTAGGAAACTGAGACAAGGAGTGGTTTAAAAATAATTGCCCATGTTTAAACAAGGAAGGAATAGAAGCTAGGATTGGACACTCATGTGCCAGCTCAGAAATGCAGGCTCTGAGCTTCTCTGGTAGCTACAGAGAGACCAGCCCCTGGGCCACTGTCCAACACTACTGCCTAAACACCTACATCTCTTTCTTCATTTCATTCCCTAAGAATTTAGTAAAGTTTAAAGTTCTCTTTGGTTTTGCTATTTGCATACCTGTCACCATAGAAACAGTACTCCAAGACAAAAAATTACCAGTAGATTCAGACTCTTGTTTGAATAGATAGGGAGTCAAAACCATAAAGATTGTAACTGCAAAAAGATTCCTCCTATAGGAGTTTCAGTCCTGCTCCCTCTCACCCTCAATTCTATGAATGCACCATTCTCCAGACCCTCTGATGAGAGTAAACATTTACTAGGTCTTAAAAGAATCTTCCCATTTTCTTGGGTGCTTGTAGCTTTGGAGTTGATAATGGCCTACCTAACAATCTGCCCCAAACCAGATCCGAGTAATTGATAAAATCCTGAGGCATCAGAAGGAAGCTGAGAGTGTTGAAATTTAGTTCTAGTCAGATCACCTGGCCTTTCTTCCTTCCCACTACTTCTGGGCCTCCCTAAGGTAGTCCTGTGTATTGTTTTCTTATCATTAGAATTGTGATTGGTTTAGCAAATACATGGTTACTGGCATATGAAGAAAAAAACTTTGTGATAGTAGCAATAGCCAATGTAAAATGCAATTTTCAGGCCTCAGCTAAAACTGCCTCAGACAGAGAAAGGATAACTTCTTTTTCTATTTGTTAGAAGTAAATACCAAGCAATGATATAAATTTGTTTCTCTTACACTTCCTATTTCTTCTCTGGGTCTTGCTTTCACGAGACAATTTCTGAGAAAAATGACACCATGCTTACCAACAGAGGGAGTAAAATGAAATATTGGTTACATGTAGGATAGTTAAATGATGGAATTATCCAAGAGATAAAAATTGTCTCCCTTCAACTGCATATACAATTAAAGTAAAAAAAAGCATGTTTGTCAAAGTTTGAATATAATAGCGAATTTCTAGATTAGCACTTAACACCTTGAATTTGGGGAAGGTATTAATTAAGTCGAGTAACTGAAGTCAAAGTTGACATAGAAAAACAATGAGAGGACACAGTTGCATAAAAGAAAGATTGTCCATATTCACTTGAAAATAAAATATGTTGGTGAATGAAGCACAGCAAATAGCATTTGCACAAGAGGTTTAATTGATAGCACAAGTGAAGAATTTCATTTTATTTACCAATCACCTATTTCACTCTTTCCAGGGGTAATTTTTTACTTTGTGATGAGGACTTACAAAATATTAATTCATTCAATCTTTATATCAACCACATGAGTTGGGTACTGTTATTATCATCTTCATTTCACCAAGTAGGAAATTCAGACAAAGAGTGGTTTAAAAATAATTGCCCATGTTTGAACAACAAAGAAGGAATAGAAGCTGGGATTGGACACTCATGTGCCAGCTCAGAAATGCAGGCTCTGAGCTTCTCTGGTAGCTACAGAGAGACCAACCCCTGGGCCACTGTCCAACACTACTGCCTGCCACAAATTTGAAGAGCTGGGGTGAGGGACACTACAAGTAGATAATATAGATAAGAGCTAGCACTTGAAATCAGTGAAAAAGATTATTAATATTTTAACAATTCTAATATTATAAATATTTCTATTAAGTTATAATAAAGAGCATGGGAAGTTCAAACCATCATCTCTAATAAAGTACAAATATTCATATCTCTTCCTTTATTATTGCAGTAGATCTTCAGTTTTTGATTTTCAGTCTGAACCCCCACATCAAACCCAAAGAGCATCCTTTGGAAAATATAAATATAATCACATCTGTGCAAGTGTAAATTCTTCATTGATTTTCATGTTAAAATTCTTATGAATAAGAATTCTTATGAATTCTTATGTTAAAATACAAAAGTCCTAGCAAGGTTTACATAGCTCTGTATCCTCTGATACCTCTCCACATTTCAGTTCCTCTTAAAGCATTCTTGTCACATAATGTGTGCTTACCTGAAAAAAAAAAAAAAAGACCAAAAAACCAGTTAAGCATTGTTAATATTGCTCATAAATTCCATAGTGATTTGTTGAATGGCTGCTCAAGTTTAAAGTGACAACAAATCTCAAAAAGGTAAATATCAACAGAAATTCACACCACATTCATTGATGGGGCCCCATTCTTCTTCTCTCCTTCCTGGTCTTAATTTTGACACAGCCTTCTCTTGGAATTAGTATTCTAGTGGTTTAAATTTTACTTTTATCCCAACTACACCACTGACACTATTCTCACTCAGAATATAAATATCATCTGTGGCAGATTCTGATAGTTGCCTTTCTAATACCACTTTTCCTTTTTATTTTAATATAGAGAAGAGAGAAAAAAGAAATAGAGAGAGAGAGAGATGGAAAGAGATAAAGAGAATGTTTAGGACAACAATGTATGCAATTTAAATAAACACACACACACACAAATTACATGCCTCTCATTCATTCTCACTGAAGCTTAGGTGCTATAATGGGAAGTCTGTAGAGGATTTCTGAAAAAGATATACTTTCCTGATACAGAGGCTTCACTTTTCCCCTTACTTTTTCCTTCTTCCTTCCTACTTCTTTCCTACTTGTACTGTGGTTGTAAACCTGGAGACAGAATAGCCATCTTGTGATCATCATATGACATTAAGGATCAAAGAAACCATAGGTGGACAGAAAAAAGATTGGAAAAGTCTGAGAAACCTGTCAGTAGCCAGCAGAATTGTACCTTGGTATTTTAGTGTATAAAAAAATGTTGTTTTCTTTGATGGATAATGTTATCCTTGTTATCAGGTACCAGAGGAATCGCCCCCTAACTGCCTCTCCCCACCTTCCATTCTCCTAATTCTCTTACCACACACCCAAGTAACCTTTTTTGAACTCTGCAAAAATGTTAAACAATGTTTGTAATTACAGTTTTGATGACCATGGTTGTTCATTACAATGTATTTATTTTAACTAAAACTGTTAGTTAGTACTTCCAACATAAATATTTAAGCACATAAAATACACCGTTCTTGTATTAATTAGAAAACAGGAGTTTATTTGTCCTGTGTCAGGGAAGTACTGATAGACAGTAGCCTGTAATTTCACATCAACAGTAATTCATAGTTGTAAACTGGAAGCATAAAATGCAGTTCCTTTTAAACTAGGTCTGAAGAATTTCCTTTCCCAGAGCTTCATCATCATCACCATAGTTGAATATGGGATGCTTACAAGTTTCTGTTGAGTGGAAAAGACGATGTATCACTTCCCCTCCTTAACAAAGGAGATGGAAATATTCTTAAAGGGCAGCCTCTAGCTCTTGAATAATGTGATATCACAGAGCTTCAAGTTGTCCACCCATTGGGTAGCAGAAACTACTAAAATTAGTGGACAATTGTGTTGCAGTAAAAGATAAGTCTTAGGACCTAATGTCCTAGTTGAAAGAACAACATGCTTCAGGTTTAATGATTGGGGGTTGGATTCTTTTTAAGTATTTGGGGAAAGAGTTGAAATTACACTTCATTCTTTTTCCTCTCACTTCGCATTATATGTAGGTGAGTGGGAGATAAATGTACAATAAATTACACTTCTTAGAGATGTAGGCTAAGCCATTGGGGGGCAGCTGTGTCAATAAAGTACAAACATAACATCAGTTTACCATTATATACACCATTCAGAGTCATATATTACTCAGTGTAATGGAAAAAAGGGGAGACCAAAACCTAAAATGAAAAGAGAAATTGAAGTGCAACCAGAGCAAGTAGCAGCTGGGCCAACAGTAGCCAGCAAAGTGAAACATTTCCGTCAGTTCTCCTGGAAAACAAGTGCTTCTGGCTTTAATGACCCTAGATGTCACGTCCCAGAAAGCTGAAGACAAGCTGGGGTACAAGAATATTGGAAGCAAATTTTTCTTGCTATTCTCAGGTAATTGGAAATAAATGGATGACTACTCCCACACATCACCCTGCAGCAGTTTTAGTTCAAGAGTTTTGAAGGTGAATTTTTCTGTCTATTCCCATTAACTTTGATGTGGATTTTTCAAAGTGGGTGTGATAGGATAGTCACCATGTAGGTATGTTATGGGTGCAACAATGAATATGTCTTCAAGCTCAGATGCTCAGATGAAGAAATAAAAAAAAAAAATCATCTATTCATTCTTTTACTCCTGAACAGTTGTTGGCACAGGTCTACGGTATTGGACAACATGGTTCCTAAAGGGCTGTTCATTCAGCCCTAGAACCGACACCCCTAGCAAGGTGATAATTCACTCTGCTTTACTCAGTGAATAAGTTTCCAAGTATTTGCAATTAAGTATTTATTTTTTAACTGTAAATAGAACCCAAGTTATTGCTCTGAGAAGGTAGGCTAAGAAAAGAATTCTTCTTTAAAAAAAGATCAACTTTTGATATATTCATAAAAAATATAAATACAATGTACGCATTTTTTGGAGGCGTTGGGGGAAATAGAGTATTGTTTCTAAAATTTATGCTGGGTTTTTCATAATATAGTACTAATTGGGTGTTATTTTTCTAGGACAATTATGCAAATTTGGAAAGAATTAGCTTTGGGCGGCGCCTGTGGCTCAAAGGAGTAGGGTGCTGGCTCCATATGCTGGAGGTGGTGGGTTCAAACCCAGCCCCGGCCAAAAACTGCAAAAAAAAAAAAAAAAAAAAAAGAATTAGCTTTGCATTTTTTATGAAAACTTCAATTTCACCAATAAATTAAGAACAAGAGTCCCAATAAATTAAATTTATGTCACATTTTCTGGAGAAATTCCATAGAAGGTTTTTTTTAAAACTCAAATTTTTGTTACACTGCCCATTTTCAGTGTTTCAATACACAAATGTCTTTATATCAGGTGTCTTTTCTTTATTTGTTTGACAGTTGTGCATTTTCAATCTGTTTTATTTCTTTCATTTATAGCTTTATTTTCTCTTTTCCTCAAGGAGTGTTTATTAGCACCCTAATGTTAATGACAATGAATTACTAAATTTTCACTTATTCTAACATCCTGTCTCCCATCAATCAAAATTAGTAGTGTTATAAATTACATGAAGTTTAATGGATGCATATAAAAATGATTGAATTTTTGAAAATAAGACTTGGGAAATATTTTTGTGTCTCTTTGTTTTGCTTTTTGTTCCTCATCTTTGTCAATAATTATTAATATTTCACACAACAAACTAGAAGGAAATTAACTATATTTTTATTTTTATTATTAATTTTTAAGTTTTACAGATGTTTTCTCACTCTATCACCTAGACTGGTACATAGTGGTATAATAGTCCATGGTAGGTTCAAGCTTACTTGAATAGTCCATGGTAAGGTTCCTCTTACTTCAGCATCCTGAGTGGTTGGGACTACAGGAGTGACCCCACTTCACATCTAGAAAACTTACTTTTATTTTTTATATTTGTTTTCAGACATGGAGTCTTGCTATGCTGCCCAAGCTGATGTAGAACTCTTAGCTTCAAGTGATTCCCCCCTCTTCACTTTAACCTCCCAAGTCGGTGAGATTACAATGCCCAGCGATCCTTTTTGTTTTTACAACTTTTGTTCTTTCTTCATTGATAGAAGTCAATGCAATATTTGTTTGTCTTAGATATTTTAGTTGTTGTATTTATGACTTTCAATAATACTCCCATGACTTGAATTATATAACATTTGAAAAATCTCTATCAACCCTCACCTATCAAAAATGACAAAGGAGTCAGACTACTTAGACAGGATCTGACCATCTGTTTATTTCCACATTGTCATTATTTATATTATGTAAATTTTTATTCTCTAACCCCAAGAGCAAATCTGGGCTTGGTGGAGCTCAGAGCAGAAGCAATTTTTTTTCATTAATTAAAAAAAAAAAATCCAGAACTATGATTGAAAAAGTAGGTAAGAAAGCATTATTTCTTTTGACTGAGAAATTATAACAAATTAGAAATGTCAAGATCAAATAAATGCAAGCATCTGGAATCCACAGAAATTGATATTTTTATTAACAATAAATCAGACACACATCTAAAATACTTTTGTCCCTCTATCTTTCAGCTGCAAAATCTTTGATCTTCTTTTTTGTATGACAATGATGTTGCAATATTTTCTATGTTTTGAGTAGGAATATAATTGTCTATTTTCTGGAATGGTCAAGAGAGTTTTTAATATGTAGAAAAGTGTTTTACAGCTTCATAACTTGCTATTGATTACAAACCTATAACTTAACATGTAAATTTATTTTTATACTTAGCAAATTTAGTATGACATTTATCAGAACATCTTTCAAACAGCTACAAATTTTCAGAGCATTTTAAATGTTCTTATGCCATTATTAAACACTGCTGTAAATTAAAACACTTGCTAACCTCTTTGTCATTTATGTTTTGTTTGCTACACTGTTGCCCATTTTTCATTCAGTTTCATCTGGAGTCCCAGCCATTAGACCAATACATGCCACTATTCACTGAAAGAAATGATGCGGGATTTGACTTCCCACATTGATCTCTTTGCTATATGTAGCACTGATACAGATAAACATGTAGAAACACAATTTCTATTGGATTGATTCATTAAAAATATAATAAATGAGTACAGTGCATTTATAATTATATATACGGCATATTGAATATATTTCTGGTGTGAGAAACATGACTTTTTGATTAGGTGTTGATAGAATGTTTGATAATTGAAAGGATTTTCCAGGGACTAAATTTTAGCTCTTTTTCAAACCATGTTCTTTTGCTACTCATCCACTTCCTGGTGCCTACTCATTTACACTGTCATTTGACCCGTGGCTTTTCTTTCTTGCTTTAAATTAATTAATTGATTGATTTTTACAATGTGCTGGGTTTCTATGCAATTGAAATATTTTCATCAAACTGGTTAACATAGTCTTCACAGCATTTTCTTAGTTATTGTGTCATGACATTTATAGTCTACACATGTACAATACACTTACAATTTATTGTTAGATGCACGGTAGGTGTGGTTCCACCATTTACTCTTCCTCCACCCAACCTCCCCCCTGCACAACCCTCCCTCTCCCTTTCCTATTCTTCTTGGGCTATAATTGGGTTATAGCTTTCATAAGAAAGTTATAAATGGGTTTCATAGTAAGACTGAATATGTTGGATACTTTTTCTTCAATTCTTAAGATACTTTGCTAAGAAGAATATGTTACAGTTCCATCCATGTAAACATGTGAGAGGTAAAGTCTCCATCTTTCTTTAAGGCTGCATAATATTCCATGGTGTACATATACCACAATTTATTGATCCATTCATGGGCCCATGGGCACTTGGGCTTCTTCTATGACTTAGCAATTATGAATTGGGCTGCAATAAACATTCTGGTACATATATCTTGTTGTAATGTGATTTTTGGTCTTCTGGATATATACCTAGTAGAAGAATTGTAGGATTGACAGGCTCACAGCCTACAGACATATGAAAAAATGCTCATCATCCTTAATCATCATAGAAATGCAAATCGAAACCACTTTGAGATATCATCTAACTCCACTAAGATTAGCCCACATCACAAAATCCCAAAACCAGAGATGTTGGCGTGGATGTGGAGAAAAGGGAACACTTCTACATTGCTGGTGGGAATGCAAACTAATGCGTTACTTTTGAAAACATTTTGAAGAACACTTAGAGATCCAAAAATAGACCTGCCATTCAACCTGTGGCTTTTCAATCTTGTTTTATAGTTGTTTGTTCAAATAAGATGTAATGGCATAAACCCTTTAATAGCTTGAAAATATTTATCTGTCATCTGACTTTGCATCTGCATAATAGTTTGAGATGAAAAGAAAATGTGAGCAACACACATTGGTACTCTACTGTCTTCTAGCTTTGAATGCTGCTGTGCAGTGATTTTAAACCAGCCTACTTTGACTGTATTTCTAGGGGAGATGATTTTTAATTTTTTTACCTTTATGCCATAAAGGTTCTTTCTTTACCTTTGAAGTTCACTAATACTACCAGGATATATCTTCAGAGTGACACATACTAGTTTTCCCTGAGAAAAAATTTCCCCTCCAGTTTGTAGATTTTTAGGCTATTTCTCATCTGAAAAATTGCTTAATTTGTATTTTTTTCTCATTCATTGGGGTTTTTCTACCAGTACATCAATTATGCTTATATTCCCTTACTTTTCCTATTTTTTACTTGTGTCTTTATATCACCAATCCTTTTCAATTCTATATTTTGAAATTAATTTTAATCGCCTTTTCAGGTTTATTTTTTTGTTGTTGTTCCTAGCTATGGTTTTAAAAGTGATCATTCATTTGCATTATAATTTCCAATTTTTTCTTTCTTCAATGCATTTTTCTCTATTTGTTTTCTAAGTTACTTGAATCTATTTCTGTTATTTTAATATTCTTTCCTTTAAACCATTTGTCTCTCCTTTGAGCTTTCGTATATAGAAAATATTTATTTTGTTAAAATCTCTGGACTTGTTCAAAATATTTCTTCACAAATTTGCCCAATTTGTGGAAATTCCTTAATCCTATAACTTATCTCTTTTCCATGGATTGAATTCTTGTTCTCTGTATTCATAAAAACCTATGAATATTAAGAATTCCCATGCACATATGTATGGCTGTATAGATTAGAAGTCTGGAAAGAGACTGACACCTATAAAGACTGACAAAGATGGAGAAAGGCAGAGAAAAAAAGAACTGATTTACGACATTTCCTCAGTGACAAAGTGGGGCAGCTCTGGAGGGTGTTCACAATAGCCCAGTCTCTCTTATAGCTTGCTGTGATGACAGGAGGAGCTTTCAAAAATACATGATATCTGTGCCTTGTACCTTTCTCTCTCAGCTGTTCCATTGCCAGGTGAGGCTCTAAGAATCATTAGCAGTAAGCCTGTGTACTCCAAAACCTCTTATTTCAAATACTGAGTTTTATTCCAGTCACCACTATGCCAATCTTATACAGAATGTTCTGTTCTTTAGCTCCTTTTATAAGGCCAAATTATAGATACCCTCTCACAGCCCCATGATTCACATGATTCACCCACTGCTAAGCTTAGGGTAGCCGCTTCTCCTCATTGTGATTTGGATTTGTAGATCACTCCTAGGTTTATCATACAGACAGATTCTCATTTTTCTGACTGTTTTCATTTTCTTGGCAAATGGAGCAGATATATTTTTCCTCTGCCATAATAAAACCAGAATTCTAAATACAATTTTTTTTGGAAACAGCCAGAAAGCTCTGCTCTAGAACAACACTCATAGGTAAACCCATGTTTTTTTTTTCCATTTGTTTTATCTGAAAATAGAGAAGTAATTATTTGATCTTCTCATTCATTTTGCAATGGCTACTCAGAAAATAGGAGAGTGTTTTAGAGGTTTTTGTTCTTTGAAAACATATTAATGTGAGTCTAGAGTAGTTTAGATTGTCTCTTTCTCTTATCCTTTTTTACATCCTACTAACAGATTTCACTTTTTATTAAATTTTTTAAAAAGAAACTAAATAACATTATTCTATACATTAAACAAAATTAAGCTCCATTTTAGTAAAATACAAAAAAAATATTTTTCAGTATAAAATAAGAGCATCTCAAAACTGTTATTCTGCATTCAAAGTAAATGATATCTTTGCTGAGCAAGAACAATGGAAATGTCAAGCATTTATGAAAATAACTCCAATAGGCAATTTGAAATAAATGGTTAGATGAGTGGTTTCAGAAATTCAGTATTCATTTCTTAAACATGTACATGTAAAAAACATGTAGAATAGAATTTTATTTATAGGATTTATTTTTTTATTAAATCATAGTTGTGTACATTGATATAATCATGAGGCATCATTCGCTAGCTTCACAGACCGTTTGACACACTTTCATCACACTGGTTAACATAGCCTTCCTCAAGCTGGATTTTTTTTCAACCACTTAATGAAGCTTGGACCAAACTTTTGCCCTAGGTGGTGGAGGATAGAATGAAAAATCCAAGAATCAGTCAATACGATCACAAGGATATGTGATGAGATGTCAATGTGATTGAAATATTCTGCAATACCAGCAAGAATAGGGAGAGTAAAAGAATGTTTTCCATTTCTTCTCTCGTGCTCAATGCCTCAATAATCTGTCTGATGGGAACCTCGGGGCTCTCATTCCTGTTTGTCAATTGCCAACTCACGGGCAACATGATAGTTGATGCTAAAGAGGCTTGAGAGCCCAGAGCAGAAATCACAGAAGAATCCCATGCCCCCCGAGTGGTCCTCTAGACATAGACATTATGATATATAAACATGAGGTCTCAGAGCAAGAAGGTATCATTTTACTGACCCTGGAGCCCGTAGGAGTTGAAATAAAGTAACTGAGGAACAAAAGGTCCTTTTCTTTTGACTTGCATGTGCTGACATGGTAATTTTTATCGTAAGTTTGTGTTATTCCTAAGTCTGCATTGCAAAAAAAAAAAAAAAAATTACCTACCTTCACTTACTAGATGTGATTTTTTTTTTAATATGATACGTTCCCCCTTCTATTTTTTTTTTTTGTTCATTAAACCATAGCTGTGTACGTCAGTATGATCGTGGGGCACCATACACTTGGTTCATAGATCATTTGACACATTTTCATCACATTAGTTAACATAGCTTTTGTAGCATTTTCTTAGTTATTTTGCTAAGACCTTTACATTCCACATTTACTAGGATTCACATATACCCTTGTAAGATGCACCACAGGTGTAATCCGATTAATCCCCCTCCTTCCCCCTCCCTCCCCTCTCCCTCCCCTCCCTTTCCCCTTTCTCCCTATTCTTAGGTTATAACTGGGATATAGCTTTCATGTGAAGGTCCTACATGATTTTCATAATAAGGGTGAGTACATTGGGTACTTTTTCTTCCATTCTTGAGACACTTTACTAAGAAGAATATGTTCCAGCTCCATCCATGTAAATATGAAAGAGGTAAAGTCTCCATCTTTCTTTAAGGCTGCATAATATTCCATGGTGTACATATACCACAATTTATTGATCCATTCGTGGATCGATGGGCACTTGGGCTTTTTCCATGACTTAGCAATTATGAATAGGGCTGCAATAAATATTCTGATACAAATATCTTTGTTATCAAAGATCTGGTCTTCTGGGTATATGCCCAGTAGGGGGATTACAGGATTGAATGGCAGATCTATTTTTAGATCTCTAAGTGTTCTCCATATCTCTTTCCAAAAGGAATATATTAATTTGCATTCCCACCAGCAGTGCAAAAGTGTTCCCTTTTCTCCACATCTACTCCAACATCTCTGGTCTTGGGATTTTGTGATATAGGCTAGTCTCACTGGAGTTAGATGATATCTCAAAGTAGTTTTGATTTGCATTTCTCTGATGATTAAAGATGATGAGCATTTTTTCGTATGTCTGAAGGCCATGCGCCTGTCTTCTTCAGAGAAGTTTCTCTTCAAGTCCCTTGCCCAGCCTGCAATGGGATCCCTTGTTCTTTTCTTGCTAATGCGTTTGAGTTCTCTGTGGATTCTGGTTATTAAACCTTTGTCGGAGACATAACCTGCAAATATCTTCTCCCATTCTGAGGGCTGTTTGCTTGCTTTACTTACTGTGTTCTTGGCTGTGCAGAAGCTTTTTTAGTTTGATCAAGTCCCAATAGTGTATTTTTGAAGCAGCTTCAATTGGCTGGGGGGTCCTTCTCATAAAAAACTCGTCCAACCCAATTTCTTCAAGGGTTTTCCCTACACTCTCTTCTAGTATTTTTTTTTTTTTTTTTGTGGTTTTTGGCCGGGGCCGGGTTTGAACCCGCCATTTCCAGCATATGGGACTCCTTGAGCCACAGGCGCCACCCTCTAGTATTTTTATAGTTTCATGTCTTAGGTTTAAATCTTTAATCCAGTGAGAGTCTATCTTGGTTAATGGTGAGAGGTGTGGGTCCAGTTTCAGTCTTCTACAGGTTGCCAGCCAGTTCACCCAGCACCATTTGTTAAATAGGGAATCTTTTCCCCACTGAATGTTTTTAATTGGCTTGTCAAAGATTAAATAACGGTAAGTAGCTGGATTCATCTCTTGGTTCTCTATTCTGTTCCAGACATCTACTTCTCTGTTTTTGTGCCAGTACCATGCTGTTTTGATCACTATCGATTTGTAGTATAGTCTGAGGTCTGGTAGCGTGATTCCTCCTGCTTTGTTTTTATTTTTGAGTAATGTCTTGGCTGTTCGAGGTTTTTTCTGATTCCATATAAAACGAAGAATTATTTTTTTCAAGATCTTTAAAGTATGACAGTGGAGCTTTAATGGGGATTGCATTGAAATTATATATTGCTTTGGGTAGTATGGACATTTTAACAATGTTGATTCTTCCCAACCATGAGCATGGTATATTTTTCCATTTGTTAACATTCTCAGCTATCTCTTTTCTTAGAGTTTCATAGTTCTCTTTATATAGATCTTTCACGTCCTTTGTTAGATAAACTCCCAAGTATATCATCTTCTTTGGCACTACTGTGAATGGGATAGAGTCCTTAATTATTTTTTCAACTTGACTATTGTTGGTATATATAAAGGCTACCGATTTATGAATGTTGATTTTGTAACCTGAGACACTGCTGTATTCCTTAATCACTTCTAAGAGTTTTGTAGTAGAGTCCCTAGTATTTTCCAGATATACAATCATATCATCTGCCAAGAGCGAAAGTTTGATCTCTTCTGACCCTATGTGGATACCCTTGATCGCCTTTTCTTCCCTAATTGTGGTGGCTAAAACTTCCATTACAATGTTAAAGAGCAATGGAGACAATGGGCAGCCTTGTCTGGTTCCAGATCTAAGTGGAAATGATTCCAATTTAACTCCATTCAATATGATATTGGCTGTGGTTTTGCTGTAGATGGCCTCTATCAGTTTAAGAAATGTCCCTTCTATACCAATTTTCTTAAGTGTTCTAATCATGAATGGATGTTGGATGTTATCAAAAGCTTTTTCTGCATCAATTGAGAGAATCATATGGTCTTTGTTTTTTAATTTGTTTATGTGCTGGATTACATTTATAGATTTACGTATATTGAACCAGCCTTGAGACCCTGGGATAAAACTGACTTGGTCATGATGTATGATTTGTTTGATACGTTGCTGGATTCTGTTTGTTAGAATCTTGTTGAATATTTTTGCATCTATATTCATTAGTGATATTGGTCTATAATTTTCTTTTCTTGTTGGGTCTTTTCCTGGTTTGGGGATCAGGGTGATGTTTGCTTCATAGAATGTGTTGGGTAGTCTTTCTTCTTTTTCTACCTTTTGGAACAGGTTGAGTAGTATAGGTACTAATTCCTCTTTAAAGGTTTGGTAGAATTCTGACATGAAACCATCTGGTCCCTGGCTTTCCTTTTTGGGGATATTTTGTATGGTTGATGATATCGTTCCCCCTTCTTCCACTACAACCTTCTTCTAAAAACTATTTACTGAGCTACAATATTTTAGCAAATTCATTTTGCTAAAGATTGAATCTGTGTAGCAGGAAAAAAATAGATAGATGAGAAAAGAAGGAATATTATACAAGTGTCTTTCAATGCCAGGTGACTCAATGATGTAAGGTCAATATCCAAAAATATCTATCATGTAGGAGTTTACATTAAGGAAATGTAGATAAAAATGAGAAATCACTCAACCTATATTCTACCTTTGTTAAGTATATAGAATAACATCAGATATTTCATGATGAAAATACAAAAAAAAAAAAAGAATCACATTTAAAATTTAAAATCATAAATTTTCTCCTCAATGAGTTTAAAACATACATGGAGAATCTAGACAATATTGGGTAACTATTTATAAGAATTATCTGTTTGTCAGTCATGTAGATATAAATGAAATCACTATGATAAGAGTTTGACACTGTTATACACATTGAAATGCTTTCTGCTAATTTTTGATGCTTTTAATGACCATTTTTATATAATCGGAAAGTAAGATCTTTCTAAAGTTTCAGAAATTTAGATGTGATGTCATTAATAATCCAGAATTTTTAGAATCTTTTTTGAAGAATAATGGGTAATTTAGATATCACAACTTTCTGCTTACATTTATACCAACTTAGATGAAACAAATGATAATTTGTATACAAATAAGTTTCATCTCTGTCAGTCCAATCCAGTGACTATAAATACTTATATATTTATTTATAGTGTAAATTATGTTAGCAAGGTGGCAGAATAGAAGTTTCGACCTTTATTTCTCCATAGTGCACTGATTTTTGACAACCACACACTGAAGAAGGCACCTTTATGAGAGTCTGAAAGTCAGCAAAAAAGTTCTAGCACACTACTGGAGCAAAAACTCTAATATAGGTATTGAAGCAGGTCAGAATAGTTTAACTTTTCCCATGTTAAGCATTCTCAAAGATGGCACAGTTCAGCATCAAGGGAAACTCTTTTCACCTTTAATTCCTTCCATAAAGAAATGATAGTGTTGTGAATAAGCATCCACAGCTCACCCAGCTGTGTGAGCTGCCGCTACCCAAGAATCTCACCTCTTTGTCAGTCCATCAAAAATATTGAGGGGTTCAGTATAAATTAATGGCTAGAGGAGATGGAATTAGAAAGGAGCCCATAGTAATCAGGACAGAAAATTGTAATTCACTAAATACTTTATGGACTCCATCAGGAGGCCTACACAAGAGCCATTTGTGTTGTCTTCCCTGAATGTCTCAATCTGTCTCACAGAGACACCCAATCCATTGTGTAGCTTTCCCTGCAGGTCTGGCAAGATTCCCTCACATTTCCCCCCAGACGGCAGGTATGTGTTTTGTGCTCATGAGCACATGAAGCCAGTAGCAAAATGCCATTGGATTAGGGGAAGGCACACAAACTTAACCATTTCAGGATACTGCCTAAGGAAAATAAATGTGAGTTTCTCAATACCCCCAGGATTTGGGGGATTCAGAAGAGATATATAATCTTAAGAATTCTCCCCACCCACTTAAGAAGAACAAGAAGAATAGAAGGAGAACATCCATAATAAAGTTCAGAGAGAGTCTTATAATCTCTCAATATACTAATAACAAAGGTTTTTCCCTCCTGAAACCAGGCAATAAAGACTAGAGGTGACTGTGTCTTTAAATATGAAGAAAACAACACAGAACATTAAGGGATACACACACACACACACACATACACAAAAACATGACACCATCAAAGAAAAAAATAATTTCCTAAAAAATGACTTCACAGACATGAAGATGTATGGCTACCTGATAAAGTATTCAAGGTACAGGCCTATCTCAGAAACATTTCAAGTTTAGTTCCAGACCACTGCAAGAAACCAAACGTTGCAACAAAGTAAATTGAGCCACACTTTCTTTTTTCAGTTCCTCAGTGCATAGGTACCCTGACTGAAAAGTATTTTACTGCTCAACAATGCTAATGATCACCAGAGCCTTCAGTAAGTCATAATATTTTTGCCAATGTAGGATCTTGTCTCAATATTGATAGACTCTGATTAATCAGTGTTGTATTTACAAATTGTTAAATGTCCATGTCAATTTCTTAAAATAAGACAACAATGAAGTTTGACATATCAATTAACTCTTCTTTTCACAAAAGATTTAACATGTGAAGTTATTGGATAGCATAGGACCCACAGTAGGATCACTCAAACCCTGAGTAAGTTAACATAATATTCTAAATCATTTGCTGTCATTTCAGCAATATTCACAACACCTTCATTAGGAGGACATTCCATATTAAGAAACTACTTTCTTTGCATATCTACAGGAAGAAACTCCTCACCTCTTCAGTTTTATCATGAGATTTCAAGAATTCAGTCAAATCTTCATACTCCATTTGTAATTCTAGTTCTCTTCATATTCTCACCAAATCTGAAGTTATTTCCTCCACTGAGCTCTGGAGCCCCTTTAAGTCACCCAGGAGATTCAGAATCAACCTTTCCAAACTCCTATTGATTTTAATGTTTTGACCTCCTCTCATGAATCACAAACGGTTGTGGTGGCATCAAGAATGGTGAGTCTTTCCAGAAGGCTTTTAATTTACACCACCCAAATCTATCAGAGGAATTACTATCTATGGCAGCTACAATATTATGAAATAAATTTCTTAAATAATAAGACTTGAAAGTCAAAATTATTTTTTAACCCTTGATTGAAGACTAGATGTTGTGTTGGTAAGCATCAAAACACATTAATATCCTGTGTGATATTATATAAGAGCTCTTGAATGACTAACTCCGTTATTAATAAACAGTAATATTTGTAGAGGAACCTTTTTTCCCTAATAAGTACATCTCAAAAGTGGGCTTAATGTATTCAGTAAATCATTCTGTAAGCAGATATAATGTCATTCAAGAGTTCAACATACATAGCTCAGGCAGAGTAGTTATAGAATAATTCTTTTTTTTTTTTTTTAAGAATAATTCCTAAGGACTGTAATATTCTTAAAGTGGAAAAAGAACATTGGCTTTAATTTTATTTTTATTTATTTTTTTTTTTAGCTTTTTTTTTTTTTTTTGTAGAGACAGAGTCTCATTGTACCGCCCTCGGCAGAGTGCCGTGGCATGACACAGCTCACAGCAACCTCTAACTCCTGGGCTTACGCCATTCTCTTGCCTCAGCCTCCCGAGCAGCTGGGACTACAGGCGCCCGCCACAACACCCGGCTATTTTTTTGTTGCAGTTTGTCCGGGGCTGGGTTTGAACCCGCCACCCTCGGCATATGGGGCCGGCGCCCTACTCACTGAGCCACAGGCGCCGCCCGGCTTTAATTTTAAATTACCGGGTGAATTAGTCCCTAATGAGAGGTCGTCAGTAACTTATTTGAGCTCTGATTTTAAAAAACTCCAAGCATTTTACATCTCTTCTCTAGTTATGAAAAGTTTAGATGGCATCTCATTTAAATAGAAGGCTGTTTTGTCTGTATTGAAAATATGATGTTTATTATAATGCGTTCTTTAGTGATCTTGTAGCTAGGTCTTCTGTATAACTTGCTGCAGTTTCAACAGTGGCACTTGCTGTTTCACCTTGCACTTTTATGTTATGGAGGCCACTTCCTCCCTTAAATTTTATGAGCTAACATCTTCTAGCCTTCAACTTTTCTTCTTCTTTACCTCTCTCAGCCTTTACGGAATTGATGACAATTAAGGCTTTGCTTTGGATTAGGCATTGACTTGAGGGAATGTTGTGGCTGCTTTGATCTTCTAAAATTTTCTCCATATCAAAAATAAGGTAGTTTGCTTTCTTAAGATGTGTCTGTTTACTGCAGTAGCACTTTTCATTTTCTTCAGAAACATTTTCTCTATAAATTATGGGCTTTCAACATACTTTCCTCACTATGCTTAATCATTTCTAGTTTTTTATTTAAAATGAGGAAAGGGCAATTTTCTTAAACCATTTAGAGGTCATAATAGGGTTTTTCAGAGAGCTAATTTCAATTTTACTGTTTATTAAGAAATAGAGATTTCGGGAGAGAAGGAGAGTACCAAAGGAATGGGAGTGGAACAATCAGAACATACACAAAATTGATTAGTCTGCTATCTTCTGTGGGTGCAGTTATGCCACTCCAATTACAAAATACTATCAAAGATCACTGACCACAAATCACTGTAACAGACATAATGACAATTCAAAAGTTTTGAATTAAAAAATATTAATAAACAAAAGTTTGAAACTTTGTGAGAATTATCAAAACATGTCATGGGGACAAAAATACAACGTCAGAAAAATGATGCTAATAGATTTGGGGCAGTGTCTGTTACTCAGTGGGTCGGGCACCAGCCACGTACATGAGGCTGATGGTTTTGAACCCAGGCCGGGCCACCTAAAACAACAATGACAACTGCAACAACAACAAAAATAGCCAGATGTTGAGGTGGGCACCTGTAGTCCATGCTACTTGGGAGGCTGAGGCAAGAGAATCGCTCAAGCCCACAAGTTTGAAGTTGCTGTGAGCTGTGACGCTATGGCACGCTACCAAGGGTGACAGCTTGAGACTCTTTCTCAAAAAAAAAGAAAAAAATATATTTTTTCAATGTAGAATTGCTACAAACTTTCAATTTGTAAGAACAAATAACTATGAAGAACAGTAAAATAAAGGGCAATAGAATAAGGTATTCCTGTAATTACTTACAGGAAGATTAGAAAGCTACAGGAGAAAATAGATTGAGAGTCAATAAATTCAGAAAAATAATATATACTAATATATAATATATAAACAAAATTCCAGAGCTGAAGAACACAATGAATGAAATGAAATATGCAATACGTCTTCAATAGTATACTTGATTAGTCAAATAAATAATCTGTGAACTTGAAAACAGGTCATTTGAAATTATTCTGTCAAAAAAAAATAAAAAAATAAAGGAAAGAAGAAAGTTTACAGAATTTGGGGGATATCCTCAGTGGACAAAATTTAAACTTTAAGAAAGTTTTAAAGGAGAAGAGAGAGAAAAAATAATAAAGTATATTTAGAAATATAATAGCCCTTTATAGTGGCTCATGCCTATAATCCAAGCATTTTGGGAGGATAAAGTGAGAGGATTACTTGAGGTCAGGAGTTTGAGAACAACCTGGGCAGCATAGCATGACCTCATCCCCACATAAAACAAAGCAAAATAAAACAAAAATAAATTAATTAGGCATGATCGCATCAATCTGTGGCCTCAATTACTGAGGAGGTAGAGCCAACAGGATAATTTGAACCCAGAAATTCAAGGTTACAGCATGTTATGATTAGGCCACTACACTCCAGCTTGCACAACAGAGTCAGACCTATCTCTAGAAAAGAAAAAAACTAAAAAAATTCAAAGAAAAATAACAAACTAATACACAAACAATGACTTAAAACTTTTCAAATCATCACAGAAACATGAGCACACAGATACCTGAAGCTCCAAAGTACTCAAATGGTATTAACTCCAAAAAGACTTAACCCAGATATATTGTAATCAAAGTGTCAATTATCTAATATAAAGAGAATTTTGTAAATAACAACAGAAAACCAAGTCATCACACATAAGGGAATTTTTACATGCCTATCAGCAGATTTCTTAGCAAAATCCTATTCAGAAAAGATTTGTGTGACATATTCTTTTTTTTCTTTGCATCTTTTTTTTTTTAATTAAATCATAGCTGTGTACATTGATGTGATCATGAGGCATCATTCACTAGCTTCACAGACCATTTGACACACTTTCATCACACTGGTTAACATAGCCTTCCTGGAATTCTCAGTTACTGTGCCAAGACACTTACATTTCACATTTACCAAGTTTCACATATACACTTGTAATATGCACCACAGGTGTAATCCCACCAATCACTTTCCCTCTACCACCTGCCCCCCCTTTCCCCCTTCCCCATACTTAGGTTGTAACTGGGTTATAGCTTTCATGTGAAAGCTCTAAATTAGTTTCATAGTAGGGCTGAGTACATTGGGTACTTTTTCCTCCATTCTTGAGATACTTTACTAAGAAGACTATGTTCCAGCTCCATCCATGTAAACATGAAAGAGGTAAAGTCTCCATCTTTCTTTAAGGCTGCATAATATTCCAAGGTGTACATATACCACAATTTATTAATCCACTCAAGGACCAATGGGCACTTGGGCTTTTTCCATGACTTAGCAATTATGAATAGGGCTGCAATAAACATTCTGTTACAAATATCCTTGTTATGATGTGATTTTTGGTCTTCTGGGTATATGCCCAGTAGAGAGATTACAGGATTGAATAGCAGATCTATTCAGCATCTCAGGTTACAAAATCAACATTCATAAATCGGTAGCCTTTATATATACCAACAATAGTCAAGTTGAAAAAACAGTTAGGGACTCTATCCCATTCACAGTAGTGCCAAAGAAGATGAAATATTTGGGAATTTATCTAACAAAGGATGTGAAAGATCTCTATAAAGAGAACTATGAAACTCTAAGAAAAGAAATAGCTGAAAATGTTAACAAATGGAAAACATACCATGCTCATGGCTCAGAAGAATCAACATAGTTAAAATGTCCATACAACCCAAAGCGATATATAATTTCAACCCAATCCCTATTAAAGCTCCACTGTCATACTTTAAAGATCTTGAAAAAACAATACTTTGTTTTATATGGAATCAGAAAAAAACCTCAAATAGCCAAGACATTACTCAGAAATAAAAACAAAACAGGAGGAATCACGCTATCAGACCTCAGACAATACTACAAATCAATAGTGATCAAAACAGCATGGTTTTGACACAAAAACAGAGAAGTAGATGTCTGGAACAGAATAGAGAACCAAGATATGAATCCAGCTACTTACCATTATTTAGTCTTTGAGAAGCCAATTGAAAACATTCAGTGGGGAAAAGATTCCCTATTTAACAAATGGTGCTGGGTGAACTGGCTGGCAACCTGTAGAAGACTGAAACTGGACCCACACCTTTCACCATTAACTAAGATAGACTCACACTGGATTAAAGATTTAAACTTAAGACATGAAACTATAAAAATACTAGAGAAGAGTACAGGGAAAACCCTTGAAAAAATTGGTCTGGGCGAGTATTTTATGAAGAGGATCCCCCGGGCAATTGAAGCAGCTTCAAAAATACACTACTGGGACTTGATCAAACTAAAAAGCTTCTTCACAGCCAAGAACACAGTAAGTAAAGCAAGCAAACAGCCCTCAGAATGAGAGAAGATATTTGCAGGTTATGTCTCCGACAAAGGTTTTATGACCAGAATCCACAGAGAAATCAAACGCATTAGCAAGAAAAGAACAAGGGATCCCATCGCAGGCTGGGCAAGGGATTTGTAGAGAAACTTCTCTGAAGAAGACAGGCACGCGGCCTTCAGACATATGAAAAAATGCTCATCATCTTTAATCATCAGAGAAATGCAAATCAAAACTACTTTGAGATATCATCTAACTCCAGTGAGACTAGACTATATCACAAAATCCCAAGACCAGAGATGTTGGCGTGGATGTGGAGAAAAGGAAACAACTTTTGCACTGCTTGCAGTAATGTAAATTAATACATTCCTTTTGGAAAGAGATATGTGTGACATATTCAAAGTGCAAAAAAAAAAAAAAAAAATCTGCCAACCAAGAATAGTTCACCAGGCAAAATTATCCTTTCAAAATGAAGAATAGATTAAGACTTTCTGTAACAATAAAAGTTGAGAGAGTTCTTCACATAGACTTACAACAAATACTAGAAAGAATTCATCAAGCTGAAGTAGAATGAAGATTTTAATTAAATTTTCACAGTACTCTGAATTTCCCAGTTCTTCTATTATTATCGATTTTTATTGATGAATGAGAATTCATCAAGCTCAAATAGAATTTTATGTTACTTGGTAACATACAAAGATAAGGAACTATATTATTTACTGGTAAAGATAAATATGTGTACAAATTGAGGTTATTCTAATACAATAACTATGGTATGTATATTAATTTTGACTTTAATACAAATGTTATACTACAAAAAGATTAAAAATTAATTGAAATAAATTTTAAATAGATACAAATTATAAAAAGAAGGATTCTGAACATCAAAGTCATAAAAATAGGAAAGGAGAATGAAGTGTAGAGTTATTGCATGCAAAGTTAAGTTGTTATTAGTTTAATACAGAATGTTATAACTAGAAGACCTTTATGAGGTAGATTATTATCATAGGTAAAATAAAAACCTGCAATAGAGATACAGAAGGCAAAGAGAAAGTAATTAAAACATAGAGCAAAAGAGAATTATCAAATCACAAAGAATGATAGCAAGAAAAGAAGAAAGGAGCTACAAAACACTCAGTAAGTAATTAACAAAATGGTAGTAACTCTTTACCTATTAATAATTATTTAAATGCAAAAGAACTTAATTTTTTCTAGGCAAATACATTGAGTTTCTGAATAAAAGAAAATACACATTAAAAAACCCTAAAATCAATTATAAGCTACCTAAAAGAGAGTCACTTTAGCTTTAAAAATCACATAAGCTGAAACTGAAGTGATAAAAATAAATATTTTATGAAAATGAAAGCCATACACACACACACAAAAAAAAAAAAAAAAATCAGGGGAGGCTGTACTTATATCAGGCAAAATAGACTTTAAATGAAAAATTGTTACAAGATTATAAATAGAGCATTATAGAATATTAAAGGGATAAATTTGGCAAGAGTATAAAGTAATTGTAAACATATGTGAACCAAAAATTGGAGCTCCTAAATGCATAAAGCAAATCTCAACAGAGATGAAGGGAGAAACAGATAGCAATGCAATAATAGTAGGGGATTTCAATGCCCCACTTTCAACAATGAATACATCATTCAGGCAAAAAATCAGTAGGGGAAAATTAAAATTAAACTACAATTTTGAACAAATGAGGATCTAACAAATATACCCAGAGTATTTTATCCAAAGGTAGCTGAATGTATTAATACATTATTGTCAAATGTACATGGACCATTCTCCAGGAAATATGTGTAAGACTTGAAAACAAGTCTTAACAAATTTAAGAAGATTGATATCATATTAAGTATTTTTCCAACCACAATGTTATGAAACTAAAAATCAATAATAAAAGCAAAACTGGGAAATTCAGAGGTATGTGGAAATTAAACAAGTTCCTGAGCAATCTATATATCAAAGAACAAATCAAAGGGAAATTAAGAAAAAATTCTTGAGACAAGCAAAAGTGAAACACAACGAAAGAAAACTTATGATATAAAGCAAAAATGACATTATGATGGAAATTTACAGTAATAAACAACTCTATGAAGAAAAAAAGAAAAATAGCAAATAGGTCCAGAAACAGCCCAATTAAGCTAAAGACTGGGAGCCCAGCCAAGAGAGAAATGACAACTGCTGGTCAGCTCTGCTGAGACAATCTGTGAAACCAAGAAACCAACCTTCAAGTACAAAATTCACCTGAAAGGAAAAGTGTCTGTCCCCAACCTCAAGGAAGCTGTGGTTGTTTTGTTTTTCTGTCTCCTTTCTTTTTTTTCTCTTCATTTGCTCCTGCAGGTTTTCTACAGACAAGCAGTGAACTGTGGACCTCTTGTCTCACCCTATGGGTGAGTGCTATGGAAAGTGGGGAGTACTTCTTTAGAGGGACCCTGCTGTAACTCTGAACACTCTCTTGCTAGGCAGAAAAATTTAACTAAAGTCTTCCCTGCCATTCTGAACTCTCAGTGAACCCTTTCCCCCTTAGATGATGAACCAGAAGCCTAACCCCTGCTGAGACTGAGGGAGTGGGTTGAGCAGTGTCCCCCCTCCCTGTCTGCTGGACCTACTGCCCCCCTGCAGGAGACTGTGGGGACTGTGCCAAGCCTCCCCCTACCCACCACCAGGGACTCCACCAGCAACCACATGGGCCCATACCCCACACCGGCCCAGGCAAGGGACTCTGTTGACAACCGGGTGGCCCCACACCCCGCACCTGCCCTGACAGAGACTTCACCAGCAACCACATGGCCCTGTGCCCCGTGCCTGACCCGGGCAGGGACTCCACCAGCAACCGCCCAGACCTGCACCCTGCACCTGCTAGGCCTCCACATGCCTGCCCTGTCCAGGGACTCCACCAGCAAATGTGTGACCCGGCCCCCACCGGGCCACCTTTCTTCTACTTCCAGGGACTATGCCAGCAACTGTACCCCATGCACGCCCCAGCCGGGGACTCTGCCGGCAACTGAGTGGGTCCATGCCCTGTGCCCTTGGGCCTCCGCATGCCCCCACCCCTGCCAGGGACTTCGGGAGCTGCACAACCTGCATCGTCCCTCCAGTACCCTCCCTGCCTCCCCACCATCCCTGCAGGTCTGGCCAGGGACTCTGGAAGCCTCACAAGCTGTGCCCTCCCTCCAGAGTCATCCCTCCAGAGTCCTCCCTGCCTCTGCGCAGAGCCCTCCTCCTGGCCTGAGACTGCTTGAGCCCTGGGATCTCTGTGTCAAAGTCACCAGGTACCAGGTACTCCCAGAACTGTGTGCACCATCCCCCACCCTGTTGCTGGATCCAGGTGTGCCACTGATTCAAAATCACCTTGCCTCTGATTTACTGACTGCTTATGGAGCTCAAGAGATACAAGGGTGGACAAAATATATAACCCTGTACTTGTGAAGCTTACAGACTTGTAGGGGAGATAGACTTTAATGCAATAATCACATAAATATATAATAGTGCACTCTGCTGAGTACAGGAAACTTCGGAGCTGCTCCCACAGCCAGAACTGCCAGGCTGGGGCAATAACAGAGGAGCTACACAGGGTCACTCACTAAAAAGATCCAGCAAAAATAAAGTGATCGCACTGGAGTCTAATCTTGGAGAGAAAACTCCCCAACTCTGAGGACGGCCAGAAGCAATGGTGAAAAACAATAATGGGGCAGAATCAATGGAAAAATTCTGGTGATATGAATAATCAGAGTAGATAAACTCCCCCAAGGAACAACAAAACAGACACAGCCCAAGATTCCATGCATAAACAAATGGCTGAGATGTTAGAAATCAAATTCAGAATCTGGATAGGAAATAAGATCAAATTAGAATTTCAAGCAGCAATCCAAAAGATATCTCAAGAATTCAATGAATTCAAAGACAAAATGACCAAAGATTTTGACACATTGAGACAAGAAGTTGCAGCCCTCAAATATGTGAGAAATACAGTAGAATCCCTCAGTAACAGAATGGAGAAAGCAGAAGAAAGGATTTCTGACATTGAAGACAAAGCTTTCGAACAATACCAAACTTTCAAAGAGGAAGAGAAATGGAAGACAAAAACTGATCACTCTATCAGTGAACTCCGGGATAATTAAAGAAAACTAATATTCACCTTATAAAGATCCCCAAAAGCGATGAAGTGGCTTCACAAGGCACAGAGTCCCTTCTTCATGGGATTATGAAAAAGAACTTTCTAGATATGCCAAGAGATTCTAAAATTAAGATAGCAGACAGCTTCAGAACTCCAGCACGACTCAACATGAATAAGACATCCCCCAGACACATCATAATAAATTTCATAAAGTTAATATGAAGGAGAAAATTCTGAAAGCATCTGGACATAAGAAAACCATAACCTATAAGGGGAAGAATATTAGAATAACTGCAGATATCTCTGCTGAAACCTTTCAAGCTAGAAGAAGATGGTCATCAAATTTTAATCTTCTAAAACAAAATAACTTTCAACCCAGGATGCTGTATCCAGCTAAACTGAGTTTCATTTATGATGGAGAAAATAAATAATTTAATAACATTCACATGTTGAAGAAATTTGCCATAACTAAACCAGCACTCCAGGATATTCTCAGACCTATCCTCCATAATGACCAGCATAATCCTTCACCACAAAAGTAAACTCACACAGAAACTTCTGATCAAATTCCAACTTCCACAGTCGCAAAATGATTAAAAATGTCCACAGGACTCTCAAAAGGCTTATCAATATTCTCAATTAATGTGAATGGTTTAAATTGTCCTCTAAAGATGCACAGGTTTGCTGACTAGATACAAAACTCAGGCCAGATGTCTGCTTCATACAAGAATCTCATCTTACCTTAAAAGATAAATATAAACTCAAGGTGACGGGATGGTCTTCTATATTCCAGTCAAATGGAAAGCAGAAAAAAGCAGGTGTTGCAATCCTATTCGCAGATACAATAGGCTTTAAACCAACCAAAATAAGGAAGGATAAAAATGGACACTTCACATTTGTTATGAGTTATATTCAATATGATGAGATTTCAATTATTAATATTTATGCACCCAACCAGAATGTGCCTCAATTTATAAGAGAAACTCTAACAGAAATGAGCAATTAGAGTACCTCCAGTTACATAGTAGTCAGAGATTTTAACACTCCTTTGGCAGTGTTGGCTAGATCCTCCAAAAAGAAGCTAAGCAAAGAAATTTTAGATTTAAACTTAACCATTAAACATCTGGAATTAACAGACATCTACAAAACATTTATCCCAACAAAACTGAATACACATTCTTCTCATCAGCCCACAGAACATACTCCAAAATCAATCACATCCTAGGTCACAAGTCTAACCTTAGCAATTTAAAAAAATAGAAATTATTCCTTGCATCTTCTCAGACCATCATGGAATAAAAGTTGAACTCAATAACAACAGGAATCTGCATACTCATACAAAAACATGGAAGCTAAATAACCTTATGCTGAAGGATTGATGGGTCATAGACAAGATTAAGAAGGAAATTACCAAATTTTTGGAACAAAATGACAATGAAGACACGAATTATCAGAACCTCTGGGATTCTGCAAAGGCAGTCCTAAGAGGGAAATTTATAGCACTACAGGCCTTCCACAAGAAAACGGAAAGAGAAGAAGTTAACAACATAATGGGACATCTCAAGCAACTGGAGAAGGAAGAACCCATATCCAGCAGAAGAAAAGAAATAACCAAAATAAGAGCTGAATCAAATGAAATTGAAAACAAAAGAATTATACAACAGATCAATAAATCAAAAAGTTGTTTCTTTGAAAATGTCAATAAAATAGATGAACCTTGGCTAACCTAACCAGTAAAAAAACAGTAAAAATTCTAATTTCATTAATCATAAATGGTAAAGACAAAATAACAACAGACCATTAGAAATTCAAAAAATCCTTAACAAATATTACGAGAAACTTTACTCTCAGAAATATGAAAATCTGAAGGAAATTGACCAAAACTTTTAATCATGCCACCTACCAAGACTTGGCTAGAATGAAGAAAAAATGTTGTACAGGCCTATATCAAGTTCTGAAATACATCCACTATACAAAATCTCCTTAAAAAGAAAAGCCTGGAACCAGATGGCTTCACATCAGAAATCTACCAAACCTTTAAAGAAGAACTAGTGCCTATATTACTAAACCTCTTCAAAAATATACAAAAAGAAGGAATAATACCCAACACATTCTATGAAGCAAACATCACCTTGATCCCTAAACCAGGGAAAGACTCAATAAGAAAAGAAATTATAGACCAATATCACTAATGAATATTGATGGTAAAACATTCAATAAGATCCTAACAAACAGAATCCAGCAACACATCAAAAAAATTATGCACCATGACCAAGTGGGATTTATCCCAGGGTCTCAAGGCTGGTTCAATATATGTAAATCTATAAATGTAATTCAGCACATAAACAAACTAAAAAATAAAGACCATATGATTCTCTCAATTGATTCAGAAAAAGCTTTTGACAATATCCAGCATCCTTTCATGATCAGAACACTTAAGAAAACTGGTATACAAGGGACATTTCTTAAATTGATAGAGGCCATCTATAGCAAACCCACAGCCAATTTATCATATTGAACGGAGTTAAATTGAAATCATTTCCACTTCAGTCAGGAACCAGGCAAGGTTGCCCATTGTCACCATTGCTCTTTAACATTGTAATGAAAATTTTAGCCATTGTAATTAGGGAAGAAAAGGTGATCAAGGGTATCCACATAGGGTCAGAAGAGATCAAACATTCACTCTTCACAGTGACATGATCATATATCTGGAAAACACTAGTGATAATACTACAAAACTTTTAGAAGTGATCAAGGAATACAGCAATGTCTCAGGCTACAAAATCAACACCCATAAATCTGTAGCCTTTGTATATACCAATAATAGCCAAGCCGGAAAAAACAAAACAAAACAAAACAAAAAAACAATCAAGGGCTCTATTCCTTTCACAGTAGTGCCAAAGAAGATGAAATATTTGGAAGTTTACCTAACAAAGGACGTGGAATATCTCTATAAAGAGAACTATAAAACTTTAAGAAAAGAAATAGCTGAAGATGTTAAAAAATGGAAAAACATACCATGCTCATGGCTGGGAAGAATCAATATTGTTAAAATGTCTATACTACCCAAAGCAATATATAATTTTAATGCAATTCCTATTAAAGCTCCATTGTCATATTTTAAAGATCTCAAAAAATAATACTTCATTTCATGTGGAATCAGAAAAAAAACCTCAAATAGCCAAGACATTACTCAGAAATAAAAACAAAGCAGGAGGAATCATGCTACCAGACCTGAGACTGTACTATAAATTGATAGTGATCAAAACAGCATGGTACTGGCACAAAAACAGAGAGTTAGATGTCTGGAATAGAATAGAGAACCAAGAGATGAATCCAACTACTTACTGTTATTTGATCTTTGACAAGCCAATTGAAAACATTCAGTGGGGAAAAGACTCCCTATTTAACAAATAGTGCTGGGTGAACTGGCTGGCAACCTGTAGAAAACTGAAACTGGACCCACACTTTTCACCATTAACTAAGATAAACTCTCACTGGACAAAAGATTTGAACTTAAGACATGAAACTATAAAAATACTAGAAGAAAGTGCAGGGAAAACTCTTGAAGGAATTGGCCTGTGTGAATATTTTATGAGGAGGACTCCCCAGGCAATAGAAGCAGTATTAAAAATACCCAATGGGACCTGATCAAACTAAAAAGCTTCTGCAAATCCAAGAACATAATAAGTATAGCAAGACAGCCCTCAGAATGGGAGAAAATATTTACAGGCTGTACTACCAACAAAGGTTTAGTAACCAGAATCCACAGAGAACTCAAACATATTAGAAAGAAAAGAACAAGTGATCCCATCTCAGGGTGGGCAAAGGACTTGAAGAGAAACTTCTCTAAAGAAGACAGGTTCATGGCCTTTAGACACATGAAAAAATGCTCATCATTCTTAATAATCAGATAAATACAAATCAAAACTACTCTGATATATCACCTAACTTCAGTAAGATTAGCCCACCTAACAAAATCCAAAAACCAGAGATGTTGGCATGGATGTGGAGAAAAGGGAACACTTCTACACTGCTGGTGGGAATGCACATTAATACATTCCTTTTGGAAGGAGATATTTGGAGAATACTCAGAGATCTAAAAATAGACCTGCCATTCGATCCTAGATTTTCTTTACTAGGTTTATATCCAGAAGACCAAAAATCACAATATATCAAAGACATCTGTACCAGAATGTTTATTGCAGCCCAATTCATAATTGCTAAGTCATGGAAGAAGCCCAAGTGCTCATGGACCCATGAATGGACTAGCAAATTGTGGTACATGTATACCATGGAATATTATGCAGCCTTCAAGAAAGATGGAGACTTTACCTCTTTCATGTTTACATGAATGGAGGTGGAACATACTCTTCTTAGCAAAGTATCTCAAGAATGGAAGAAAAAGTATCCAATGTACTCAGCCCTATTCTGAAGTTAATTTATAGCTTTCATATGAAGGCTATAACCCAACTATAGCACAAGAATATGGGGAAAGGGACAAGGGGGTGAAGGGGAGGGTGGAGGTTGTAGTGGTGGGAGGGCAAGTGGTGGGGCCACACCTATGTTGCATCTTAGAATGGGTACAGGTGAAACTTACTAAATGCAGAACACAAATGTCTTCATACAATAACTCAGAAAATGCCATGAAGGCTATGTTAAACAGTTTGATGAAAATATTTTAGATTGTATATGAAACCAGCACATTGCACCCCTTGACTGCCCTAATGTACACAGCTATGATTTAATAATAAAAAAAGAAAAATATCAAATAAGTAGCCTAACATTACAGCTCAAGGAACTAGAATAAAACAGCAAGCAACTATGCCCAAAGTTATTATAAAGAAAAACATTACAAAGTTCACATTAAAAATTATTCAGAGAGTAGAATGACAATAGCAAAGATAAAACTGACAAAACTGACAAACCTTTACCTGTACTAAGAAGAAAATTTGAAAGCAATTTAAAATATAAAATTGTAAATAAATAATCATTTAAACTGATACCCTATGGTACATACAAAGATTTATAAGCGACTACTATAAAATTGATGACATTCCATACACATACGACTTGCCAACACTGAGCCATCAAGAGACAGAAAATATAAACAGACAATAACAAATGAGATTTAATCAACAATCAAAAACCCAACAATAAAGAATTGCCCAGGACCTGGTGATTTCAATGGTGAATTCTATCACATATTTAAGAAAATATTAAGACTAGTCTTTCTTAAACTCTTTCAAATAATTGAAAAAGATGAAATACTTCAGAAATCATTTCATAAGGTCAGTATTAGCCTGAAAAAAAAAAAAAAGAAAAGAAAAGAAATCCAAATGAAGTTGCTACAGGAAAAGAAAATTACAGAAAAATAAGCCTGATGAACATATGTGTAAATTAAAAAAAAAAATACAAATTAAATTCAACATTAAATTAAAATGATCATAAAACATGATCAAATGAGATTTATCCCTGGGATTCAAGAATAGTTCAACCTATACAAATAAATATATGTGATAACCCACATTAACTGAATGAAGGATAAAACTTATCATCTAATAGATGCAAAACATCATTTGACAAAATTGAATATCCTCTCATCATAAAATTTCTCAGCAATTGAATTAGTTATGCAGGAAATGTTTTGAACATAATGAAGGCCATATAAACGAAGCCCACAGCTAGTATCATACTTAATGGTAAAAAGGTTTTTTTTCTCTAAGATCAAGAATAAGGGAAGGATGCCCACTCTCACTGTGAGCATCTGTGTGCACTATACTTTTCACTTCCTCTCAACATGGTGTTAGAAGTTCAGGAAAAGCAATCAGGCTAGAAAAAAAAAAAATAGAAGACATTCAAATCAGAAAAGAAGAGGTTGTCTCAATTTATAAATATTATGATTTTAAATATAGGAAACCCTAAAGTCTCCAAAAATAACAACAAAAACCTATTTTAACTAATAAATGAATTCATTAAAGATGTAGGATAAAAAGTTAACATGTAAACATCTATTGTGTTTCTATACACTCACAGTGAAATATCTCAAATGAATTGGGAATATAATTCCATTCCCAATAGCATTCAAAATAAAATATTCAACCAAGACACTGAAAAATCTGTACACTAACCCCACTAAAATTTATTTCTTTGATGAAAGAAATGGAAGAAAAAAATAAATGAACAGATACCTTGAGTTCATGGAATGAAAGAATCAATATAGTTACATGGCCATATTATCAAAAGCAATCTTCAGATCCAATGTCATCCCTGTCAAAATCCCAATGACATTTTTCACAGAGATAAAAAACATCCTGAAGTTCTCATGGAACAACAAAAGACTCCAAATAGGCCATGTAATAACCTTGAGTGGAATAACCAAACTTTAGCATCATACTACCTGATTTCAAGTCAGATTACAAAGTATAGTATTCAAAACAGCATGGTACTGCCACCACAACATTACCAAAAAATATATATCCACACAAATATGGTCAGCTAATCTTTCATAAAGGTGCTAAGAGTATACAGTAGAGAAAGTATATTCAATAAATGATATTGGAAAAACTGGACATTCGCATGCAAAAGAATAAAATTGGATCCTTATCCCATGGCATAGTACACAAAAATCAAGTCCAATTGGATTAAAGATTTAAATATAAGAAATAAAATTATAAAAATCCTGGAGGAAAACACAGAGGAAAAACTTCTTGACATTGGATATTTTTTCAATATAACACCCAAAATGCAGATATCAAAACCAAAAAATAAACAAATGTTAATGCATAAAATTACAAAATTTCTGCACAGCAAAGAAAATAGTCATCAAAATGAAAACATAAGCTATGGAATTGGATAAAACATTTGCAATGTTTGCAACCCCTATATTGGACAAAGGTTAATATTCAAAATATGTAAGTTACACCTCAATAGCAAAATATCCAAACAACCAAACCAAACAAAATCCATGATTAAAAACGAACAAAGAAATGAAGAGGCATTTTTCCAAAAAACACATACAAATCGCCAATAAAATATACAAAAATATTTCCCACATCACTAATATCAGAGAATTACAGATCAAAACCACAAAAAGATATCACCTTACAGCTGTTATGAAGGCTATTATCAAAAAGACAAATGTAACAGTGTTGTAGAGGATGTGGAAAAAGGAAAACTTTGTAAGCTGTTGGTGGGAATATAAACTGGTATAACCATTTTTAATCACAATATGAATATTCCTCAAAAAATTAAAAACAGAACTTCCATATCAGCAATCTCACTTTTGGATTTATATCCAAAGGAAACGAAATCACTATCTGAAAGGGATATCTGTATTCCCATGTGCACTGCAACATTATTGGCAATAGCCAAAATGTGGAAACAATTTACATGTTCATCAATAGAAGAATGATAAAGAAGATGTGGTATGTATACCAGAATATTATTTAGTTTTCAAAAAGAATAGAATCCTGCCGTTTTTGACAAGATGGATGAACATAGAGGATATTATGCTAAATGAAATGAGATAGACGCAGAAAGATAAAATCAGTTGATGTCACCTATATGCACAGACTATTAGGGATAGATGAATAGTTTCCGGAAATTTCATACAGAGTATGATGACTATAGTTAATAATGATGATTGTATTGTATACATGAACTTTGGTCTAAGATTAGATTCTAAGTGTTCTGACCATGCATACATACACAGAAAAAGGAATAACTACATGAGATGATGGATATGTTAATTGTCTTGACTGTAGTGATCATTTCACCACATATCAACTCATCATGTCATACAAGATAAACATATATTTTTTTATTTGTCAGTCACAATTCAGTTTTGCTGGAAAGGAAAAGAATAAAAAAATTGTAACATTTTCCTTTTTACATTGTTTAGTTGTTGGAAATGGCATAAGTGCATTATTCATTAAAGTAACTCTTATCTGGACACAAAAACACAACTAATGTAAACAACTTGGAAGTGGAAGTTTCTAACTTATTGCAAACCTTCCAATAACTGCCAGTAGTTATAAAATCATTTGTAAAATGTTTAAAAATGTAAGACATTGTAATTAGTATGAAGGGACAATTTTTCCTAACAAGAAATATATACATTTTCTGATGAGATTAAAATAGCAATTGAATTCTTCTGAAATTTTAAAAAAACAATCTTAAATATAGGTGTAGAGAGAAAAAACTCTGATTTCTCATGTTTTTTTTCCAATTTAGTATGATACAGGTACTCTCAGAATTGAGGTACAATACATCACTCAAGTGTATATAAGCACACAAATGGTAATGATTTAAATTTAAAGTGTGTCAAAAACATGTCTCAGGTGACACAATTGTAGTGTCCGGACATTTGCTGGGTGGTCTGTAAAATAACTCAGTGGTTTTCTAATTGAAAAATCTATTCTTGACCCAGCTAGATAATATATACCAGATAAACACACTCTCTCAAATTACATAGATTCAATTCAATGAGCAGTTTACAGATATGAATAAAGCAGGCCATTCTTTTTTTATTATTAAATCATAGTTGTGTACATTAATGCGATCATGGGGCACCATACAGTGGTTTTATAGACTGTTTGACACATTTTCATCACACTGGTTAACATGGCCTTCCTGGCATTTTCTTAGTTATTGTGTTAACAAATGGTGCTGGGTGAACTGGCCGGCAACCTGTAGAAGACTGAAACTGGACCCACACCTTTCACCATTAACTAAAATAGACTCTTACTGGATTAAAGATTTAAACTTAAGACATGAAACTATAAAAATACTAGAAGAGAGTGCAGGGAAAACCCTTGAAGAAATCAGTCTGGGCAAGTATTTTATGAGAAAGCAGGCCATTCTTGTTTTCTACATCGTTTTCAAGGTGGGAAAGGGGAGGAGAAGGAGAGGTAGTACAAACTGAGCTCTATTTCCATGATAATTGTAATTCAAACTGTGTTACATCACCCTTGATTTTATAAATACTTTGGAAGAAAGTGTAGTGATTGCATAATGCCCCATCAAGTGAGTGGTTAATTAGTTTGGTCAGTTTTATATGCATTTTAGCTATTATTTTCTATTAGGTTGGAAGAAACTAGCAAAATTGTCACCATCATGGATGGCACTGCCTGATGGAGCCAAGGATCTGTTCCACTTGTAATATGCAAAGTTGAAAGAACTAATAATTAATTCTTCCATCTGATCCCCCATTCTCAAATCAGCATCACTGCATAAGCATGTTTTCTTAAGTATCAGAAGTATGACTCTTTGGAACCTTTGATGACATTTTCCATCTCTCTTAATTTGAGTTTTTGTGTCATGCAAGTTACATTCTCTTTTATCATGTGGTTTGTTAGGGATTTTATATTTTACCTGGGTATTTTGCTCTGGAAACTTTATTTTAAATGCTATTTATTTACTTATTTTTTGCACTTCAATGTTTCTAGAAAATGGTCCCTCCTCATTTCAACACTCATATATAATTCCTTTCCTTGGAAAAAGATTCTGAGGTTCATGTTGTTAGTGTATGTTTTTTGCTTCTAGTGAACAAGGGACAGAGAAAGTAGTAACTGATATCAAATCATGAGTGAAGATATGTTTTATTCATAAACTTTGTACCTCCAGTGAAATTAAAAGCAAAGTAAAGGGTTGAAGCTATGAACCCTTTTTCCTAGAGCCTGTAAACCAATAAAAGCTTTATATTAGCTATCGATATCTATCTCTGAGTTGCCTTAATAACATCTTATTCCCTGTTTTCACCAGCCATCAATAATATTTCTGCCTGCCCGCTCAGGCCCCTATCTCTGCGTGCAATTGCATTATAAGGGTCTGTAAGCCCAATTTGCTTCACATTCTTATTTTTGGAAAAGGCTGGCTGGCTTTTGTAATGAGAGCAGCTGCCAAGAAGGCTTGACAGAATTTGTGGCCCATCTGGCTTATAATCTTCACTCAATATCGCAGAGGCCTAAACTCTGAGACCTGCTGATAAGCCCAGGCGTCCAAGCAAGTGATGGCAGCCTTGTCTGTGATTTCTCATTAAGGGCAGGGACATCTCTCTTGGAATCTCTCATATCCTGGATATCATATAATTCCTTTTTTCATTTTCTAATAACTATAAGAAACTTGTATTTTTTACAGTACAGTATCTTCATGTACCCATATACAGGTGAACAGCTATGTTTGGAAAATTTTGACATTTAAGTATTTGGGTTTTCTAAAATATTTCCCATTATTCCAAAAGAAAAAAAATAGTAAAAAAATTCATTAAATAAATCATAATATATTAAATAAGTATAATTATAAAATAATTATAATTATGCTAGTTTTTATAGAAGATGCCTTTTTCCACTATATATGCATGTACGTTTATGTATCCCAATACTATCTGTGAATACCAGCAGTTTATGGCAAACAGAATCACCAGCACAACCACGGACTTAGTCAGCATTGACTGGCCTCTTTTCTTGGTGATGGAACAAAGGGGAGAAAAGATAAAGAGGGGGCTATTTGGGCTATATTAGAAGTATCCTTTTCCTTCCTAAATTTCCTATAGAGGATTCATTTTAGAAATAACATAGGCTTCTCTTCAATCTCCTCTATCCTGTTTCTTTTCTTTTCTTCTGATCTTTTATTGTGTATTTACTGTCCTTTGTGATGCACTACTAAGTATGTCAGAAGAAAAAAGAGATATACTCCCTGTCTCCAGGAGTTTACAACTACTGGGCCTGAATTTATTGGCTTCTAAACTACTGTTGAGAAAACTGTTATCTCCTGGCCGAAGAAAGGGCATCTAAACCTGGAAGATCTGCATCTATTAGTGCAATTTAGTTGGAAGTCTGAAAGACTTTATTTACCATGCTATTTATTTTCTCTCTCTTATAGGGATTGCTTTTGCTGTATTTCCTGCATTTTACATGAATTTTTTGATAAACTTGAGATGGTAGTGGCAATATTCTAAATAGAAAAGCCCCCATGGGAGGAATCTGAATAATAACTCAACAAAAGAAAATCTGAGCAAGAAGCAGGACTAACAACTGCTTGTAGAACAGACTACTGGGTCATTCTGGGAGTCAAGATACATGAGTCATTTTTTGTTTTCATTTATTCAACAAACAATGATTAAGCACAGACCCTGTATCAGGTACTAAAAATGCCCTTAAGTAATGGGAGTTTGCATGAGTTAGAAAAAGGCAATCTATTTTGCCAAAAGGAGAGAAAAGACCAAATGTTAGATATTATGTTGAAGAAAACAACTACCCTTAGCAATGTGCTGATGGAATGCTATCAAACAAAACATGCCAATCCTTAAGAAAATATATATCCAGGACATTAAGACTGTGAGTGAATGAAGAACTAGAGAGGACATTTGTGGGATTTCACCTAATGGGCACAATGTGAAGGTTTTCAGCATGCCTCCTAGGTGAAAGGCTTAAATACAACTTGAACTTAACTTTGAAAGGAAAAGAAATGTAACCTAAATATTTATACCTTCATATTAATCTGAAATAAAAATATGAAATAAAATAAAATAGTGTCTTAAGATGCAAGTATGAATGCATATATATCAGAGAGAATCTGAGGATGCTAAATATAGAAAGAATGATTCCATCCCTAGAGCAATAGCTAGAGAAAACTTGTGGGGCAAACCAAGGATTCCGTTATCTTGACATTGGAGCCGACTCACAAGCATCTTGCTCAGTATCTTAGCACATATGGAACTGTGACAACCTGGTTACTGAGGGAGAGTTCTAGGAAACTTCTGACAAATATTAGTAGAACCCAGCATCTTTATCATTAACATCCCATTTCTAGACTTTTTAGTTTGTGTATTTTACTCCCCCCCTTAAGATGACTAACTCATCTTAAGATGACTTAGTAAAAAATAACTTTTAGAAATATTATAATATGAAATTTTCTTGGTTGAACTAAAAAAGAATTTTATCTTATAATATGTTGAGGAGAGGAAGATAGAACTAGTACCATTGCTGACATCACTCTTAAACCAATCTGTCACCCTTCTTTTCAGTATCCACATTCACAAAAGCTACTTCAGATGCCATTTTCTCCTTTCACTGTTCCAAAGCACCATGGAGAGCTCCCCTGTTTCTCTATAAGGTTAATTGCTACCACTGTCTGCATTACTTATTTTCCTGTCACCTAAAAATATGCTATTATTTTAAATTTCCTGTCATTTGAATACTACATTATTAGGTTTTCTTCCCCATGTATTACATTTACATTCCCAGTTATACTGTCCTCTATATTAACTCAGTACTTTTCACTTAGTAGGTCCTCTGGAAGCAGTTTCCAAACCATTGGTTCATTTAGTGAATGTTTGTTTAACAAACGCAGAAGGTTTAATTTTTAAGGCTCGAGACCCAGTGACTGAAGTGTCCAACCACAAAGCATTCTGTGTCTTCTACTGTAAAAGAAAAGCTTTCTAATAACAACTACCTGCAAAGTTGACTCAGACTTTTTAATTAATAGGCTATGCAAATAGTAGGTTCCTGGCAACATCCTTGGACCTTTGCTACAGTTTTTAATCATGGTCATGGTAGGTTTCACCTGCTCTCTGATATGAATGCATAAGACATGGGAACTTTTGAACAAATATATCTAAGAAGATCCTGAATGAGACAGCATGTGAAAGAACAATTCCTCTCTCCTGCATGTGAGTGGAACCCAGAAGCATTTGGCTGCCTCACCTCATGTTCAAGCATAAATTTCACACTGTATTTCTCAGAAATTGAGGACAGTTAATTGACTTCTTACAACTAGTATTGAAACATTTTTTCTATTTCAGGGCTCATGGTAAATAAAAGGTGTACTCTCGGTGGGGCTCAGCAGCTTCTCTGAAATGAGATGACAAGTCAGTAAATACAAAATCCACATTAGACCTTATATTTATAACCTTCTTGTTTTCATTTCAATCGAGAATTATTGCCATTAAAAAGATGTTAGTAGGGTGACATCTGTGGCTCAAAGGGGTAGGGCGCCGGCCACATATGCTGGAGGTGGTGGGTTCAAACCCAGCCCTGGCCAAAAAAAAAAGACATTAGTAATGATCAGTATTAGCTATTTTTCAATGATGGAAATAGTCTTAAATTCATAAAAATGTTGGAGCTAGAAATAACCTCAAAACATAAGATTCAGAGGCTTCAGCCATTCACACAGTGGGAGTTGGAGTCACATCAGAATTCAAAAAACACCTCTCACCTTCCTTAACTTTTTCAAGATATAACATAGAAAGGCAAGAAGTTTAAGTAGAAATATATTCTGACATTTTCCATGGGCTACTTGTGCCAGTCTCACATCAGCTACTTTCATGTTTTTTACATATATTTATTCTCATCTTACAGCTCCAAGTTAAGTCCTGGTGTTACTATAGTTCAAATGAGGAAATTGTTAGGTATGTGTGTATTACAGGAAGGACCCAACACCAACTATCTGGAAACTCATATAATCTCCAATCTCTACTTCTCTAATTAGTATGAGTCATTTCTTAAATAGGTGAACTTTAGGAACTTTAGGAATAAAATAAAAGAACTTGTTAGGCAACTACCATGAAAAAGTTTCAGAAAAAAATTGTTTTAAGAAAACTGTTAAATAAAGCATGATAGGTGTTATAATGGGTGTTTACAAATATTCCAGTTCTCTTCTTCTTCTTGGCATATGTCAAATTACAATTCCCTGTGCCACTAAAGAAAGGAATGGCCATGAGACTTGCTTCTGCCTGAAAAATATAATAACATGAGACTACATCGGCAGAAGCTCTGTGGGGCCAAATAAACCTGGCCACCGTTTCCTGTGCTGGCCCTGCAAACAGTCACATGTTGCTAAAAAGCCTCTGTCTTCTGGGTCTTTGAAAAAGTACCCAGCTGTGTAGAGCATAGCTGGTCCTGACTCATACAAGAAACATTAAAAATGTTGAGTTGCTAGAGGAGGCTTCCAGAACTAAAATAATGTAAAAATGAACAACATGATTTTATCTCTGGGGAGATTTGAATTTTAATGCCTATTTCTGCCACTTAATGAGTGGGTGACCAATGATAAGCAACTCTCTAACTTTCAATTTCTACCTATAATGTAGGCGAGACAACATCTACTTCATGGTGTTGTCTTATAAATTAATTGTGGTAAGATTTATAAATTCAACAGACTACCTGCATATCACCACCATCATCATTATTACCCAGGGAGAGAAGAAGTTGTCTTTCATGATATTATTTCATGAGCTTTGAAAAAAAGGTGAAGAATTGTACTGATTGGAGACTAAGTAGAACCTAGAATTCTAACCTCAGGATAAAGAGCAAGAAATGTGATATATAAAGGACATATGAGACGTGTGAACGAGACTCTGCAATCACTTAGCAAATGAGAGGTGAATCACAGCCAAACTGAGGCAGGAATCGCAGCTGGTGACTGTTGTAAGAAAAAAAAAATAATAAAGGTTAAATTAACTTTTAAATACTATTTGATTAAATGATCTCCTTTAAAAATAAATATTAAAAATCTCCCTAAAAAGAAAAGCCCAGGATGAGATATATTACTGAACCTTTTCCAAAATATAGAAAAAGAAGGAATACTACCCAACATGTTCTATGAAGCAAATATCACTCTGATCCCCAAAACAGGAAAAGACTAATCAAGAAAAGAAAATTATAGACCAATATCACTAATGAATATTGATGCAAAAATATTCAATAACATCCTAACAAACAGAATCCAGCAACACATCAAACAAATTATATACCATGACCAAGTCAGTTTTATCCCAGGGTCTCAAGGCTGGTTCAATATACATAAATCTATAAATGTAATTCAGCACATAAACAAACTAAAAAATAAAGACCATATGATTCTCTCAATTGATGCAGAAAAAGCTTTTGATAATATCCAGCATCCTTTCATGATCAGAACACTTAAGAAAATTGGTATAAAAGTGACATTTCTTAAACTGATAGAAGCCATCTACAGCAAACCCACAGCAAATATCGTACTGAATGGAGTTAAATTGAAATCATGCCCACTCAGATCACGAATCAGGCAAGGTTGCCCATTGTCTCCATTGCTCTTTAACATTGTAATGGAAGTTTTAGCCATCACAATAGGGAAGAAAAGGTGATCAGGAGTATCCATAAAGGGTCGGAAGAGATCAAACATTCACTCTTTGCAGATGATCTGATTGTATATCTGGAAAACACCAGGGATTCTACCACAAAACTCTTAGAAGTGATCAAGGAATACAGCAGCATCTCAGGTTATAAAATCAACATTCATAAATCTGTAGCCTTTATATATACCAACAATAGTAAAACAGAAAAAAAAGTTAAAGACTCTATTCCGTTCACAGTAGTGCCAAAGAAGATGAAATATTTGGGAGTTTATCTAACAAAGGACATGAAAGATCTCTATAAAGAGAACTATGAAACTCTATGAAAATAAATAGCTGAAAATGTTAAATGGGAAAACATACCATGCTCATGGCTGGAAAGAATCAACATTGTTAAAATGTCCATACTACCCAAAGCAATATACAATTTTAATGCAATTCCTATTAAAGCTCCACTATAATACTTTAAAGATCTTGAAAAAATAATACTTCATTTTATATTGAATCAGAAAAAAAAACCCTCAAATATCCAAGAAATTACTCCGAAATAAAAACAAAGCAGGAAGAATCACACTACCAGACCTCAGGCTATACTATAAATCGATAGTGATCAAAACAGCATGGTACTGGCAAAAAAACAGACAGGTAGATGTATGGAACAGAATAGAGAACCAAGAGACAAACCCAGCTACTTGCCGTTATTTGATCTTTGACAAGCCAATTAAAAACATTCAGTGGGAAAAGGACTCCCTATTTAACAAATGGTGCTGGGTGAACTGGCTGGCAACCTGTAGAAGACGGAAAATGGACCCACACCTCTCACCATTAACTAAGATAGACTCTCACTGGATTAAAAATTTCTACTTAAGATATGAAATTATAAAAATATTAGAAGAAAGTGCAAGGAAAACTCTTGAAGAAATCGGCCTGGGCAAATATTTTATGAGGAGGTGCCCCCGGGCAATTGAAGCAGCATGAAAAATATACTACTGGGACCTAATCATACAAAAAAGCTTCTGCACAGCCAAGAACACATTAAGTAAAGCAAGCAGACAACTCTCAGAATGGGAGAAAATATTTGCAGGTTATGTCTCCAACAAAGGTTTAATAACTAGAATCCACAGAGAACTCAAATGTATTAGCAAGAAAAGAACAAGTGATCCCATCTCAGGCTGGGCAAGGGACTTGAAGAGAAACGTCTCTGAAGAACACAGGCACTTGGCCTACAGACATATGAAAAAATGGTCATCATTGTTAATCATCAGAGAAATGCAAATCAAAACTACTTTGAGATATCATCTCACTCCCATAAGATTAGTTCATATCACAAAATCCCAAGACCAGAGATGTTGGCATGGATGTGGAGAAAAGGGAACACTTCTACACTGCTGGTGGGAATGCAAATTAATACATTCTTTTTGGAAAGATGTTTGGAGAACACTTAGAGATCTAAAAATAGACCTGCCTTTCTTTCCTATAATTCCTCTACTAGGTGTATACCCAGAAGATCAAAAATCACATTATAACAAATATATATGAATATAGCAATGTATAATTGCTAAGTCATGGAAAAAGCCCAAGTGCCTATCGATCCACAAATGGATTAATAAATTGTGGTATATGTACACCATGGAATATTATGCAGCCTTAAAGAAAGATGGAGACTTTACCTCTTTCATGTTTACATGGATGGAGCTGGAACATATTCTTCTTAGTAAAGTATCTCAAGAATGGAAGAAAAAGCCCTACTATGAAACTAATTTATGGCTTTCATATGAAAGCTATAACCCAGTTATAACCTAAGAATATGGGGAAAGGGGAAAGGGAGGTGAGGGGAGAGGGGAGGATGGGCTGGGGGAGGGTAATTGGTGGGACCTCACCTACAGTACATCTTACGAGGGTGCATGTGAAACTTACTAAATATAGAATATAAATGTCTTAACACAATAACTAAGAAAATGCCAGGAAGGCTATGTTAACCAGTGTGATGAAAATTTGTCAAATGGTATGGTGAAAAAATAAATAAATAAATAAATAAAAATAAATATTCCCCCTTCAAAAGAAGAAATGGCACTAAAATGCCTATATACATCTAGGTTTTTTTCTTTTTAAGCAGTTTCAGAGTCTTAAAAATGACTCAAAGCTGCCTCAGTTGGATTGGAGATATGGGCGGCTGGATTCGAATCCTTATTTACTTTATGAAACACTATTGGAGGAAGATATTCCTAAAACAAAAACAACAACAACAACAACAGAAACATCATCAAGAAGTAAGTGCCCTGCAATTGAATGTCACAGATTTTTTAAAGAGTTCTTAGCAGGAAACTTCCCACTGAGAAGCACAGCCTGAAATCACTTCCCAGGAGAGTGGCTCTCAAAACCTAGACATGCTCTGAACAGGTGTTCCAACAAGTGCTGCCAACTGTATCCTTCAAATTGGGAGAAAGCCTTCACAATTATTCTGAAACCTTTAAAAATAAAGCATTCAGTTGAGAGCTGGGAGAAGAACAGCATGTACTAAGAGAGAAAATAAGCTTTCATAAACTAATCAACCACGTGTGTATAAATGTATTTGTGTTCTCCACATTCTTATTATTTATTGCCATTGTTGTACTCCTTAATTAAAAATATAAAACTTGTCTTTCTTTAGCTTTTTAATTGTGGAGCTATAACATAGAATAAGTATCATGTGAATCTCAAAAGAAACATATCTCAGTAACTGTAAGATTATTTAATGGGGCGAGCAACTTAGCTATTCTCATAAAGCAAATTCCATATGTGGATTCAAGTCTCCAATTCTAAGTTTCTCCTAATGATCCGATATTGTGTGCTAGTTAGTCAGATTTGATCACTTCTAGTTGGGGTACATATAGCAATAGAATGAATAATGATGACTCTAGCTTATAGGAGGGTAATTCTATCCTCTAGTTAGCCATTTATTGTGTACAAATCACTAAACTGTCCTGAGAATCAATGTCTTCATCTGTAAAATGGAAAAAAGAAATAGTGCCTGGTATGTCTACATTACACTTTGGTTAAAAAAAAAAAATCAAATGAAAACATAGGTGAGAAAGCTTTTAAAAGCTTTAAAACAGATTTGCAAGGGACTCTTATTTTTACTGCAGTTAATTTTGGAATAAATGTAACCACATTAAGACTGTAGCACCCTTTCCAATATTGCATTCATTCCTCTACTCCCTCCTACATTTACAGCCAGTACTGTACAATTATAAACTTCTTCCAGCATAGTTCTCCAAAATCTTCTGTTGCATACCGCAAAAACAAATTATACTTTGTTTTGTTCCCTAATTATGTCTTATCTATATGTGAGTATACACACATGTATACATGTATATGACACACGTACACACATATATTAATATGTACATATATATATATATATATATATGGCTTTTCCTATCTTAGAGGGATCTTATTTTCTTTGGCTCCTCCTTTCACATTTCTTACATGTTTGACAATATGAGTATTCAGAGAGTGCTCTCTACTAAATTATATAAAATAGGAAAAAAAATGAGAAGGTAAGAGAGAAAGATGAAATATTCCACACTTGTCTGGATATATAGAAGCTGCAGTGTCTCCAATTTCCCTGTCTCCCCGCCCCACAAATTTGAGTTTCTAGCTATTTTCCAGTCCTGGGTAGCTTTATGATAAAATTAGAAAATAAGACTAAATACAGTCAAGTGCCTTAAAGACTATAAATAGGTGTCAAAAGACACAAGGTGTGTCAGTTGAAGAGTTATGTAATGTTTGTGTCTTATGCAAAGACTGATATATTTCTGAAAAAGAAAACATGAAATAAATACCTATTCATTATTCATATCTTCCTATCCAGAAACAAAAGAATAAACAAAAAGACCTTTTGTATTGTGTGATCTGTCTCTCACACACACACATACACACACAAACACACATGCACATGCACAATATCACACAGGAAAACTCCATTCTAGTCCCTGATTTGATGCCTTATTCCTGTTTCAAACTCTTTCTTTCCTGGATCCTGTCGCAAGCACCAAGCCCTAACCCTCGTGACACTAAGATGTTCCATCTACTAAAAATGAATGCTTCCTGTGCAACTCTGCCTGTTCCACACTTAGAAATTGGTATTTCACTCATTATGCAAATATGAAATGATGGGGAATCTGTGACCTCAGATCAAAGCCAATGGTAAAACAAGCAGTTGGACCAAGAACTGTAAACTTGGCCATGCTTAATGAGAGATCAGCCCACATCTAGTTGTAGCTCTTGTACACCTGACATCATAGTCCTGGCTGGGCCTGGTGTTGGTGACCTCCCAGGCAGGACTTCCTGGCTTTGATGGTTCACAATGACTTTCCAGAATCCACGCCTGGGGCTGTTCCTTACTTACCTAAAACCTGTGGGAAGCAAGTCATCATAAAAGTTCCAATTCTATGCTTCTTCCATAGAAGAATCGTGTCTAATATGAATAAATGTGTATTTTGAAGAGGGTTCAGAAAGTCACTGTGTCA